>NC_067403.1:252285932-252885932 GCF_016432865.1 Antechinus flavipes
TCCCCCCTCAACTCCCCTTTGGGTCTGTGAAATGAGACTTTTTTTGGCCAAGACCCCTTCCAGCTCTGTTAGCCTAGCCAGTGGGCTGCACTCATCACTAGATGATCACGAATGAGATACTAACAAGAAATGTGTTCTTTTCATTTTTTTAGAGAGCTATTAAATTACTTTCCAATTATCTGTTCTTCTACACTGTCGTGTATACAGTCATCTCATGGGTCATCCTCAGATGGAACCACAAAGCCATGTATCGCCCTCCTTTTTGAACAAATGTCTCCTTCCTCTCTGCAAGTAAGATTGGGGGAGGCAGGGGGATAGAAAAGGTCAAAGCTCCTCCTTTGTGTAGGGTAAAGCAACAAAAGGGGAGAAAGCAGATGGGATTGGTATTCTGCCAAAGTTCTTTCAAAGGCAGACTCATGAAGCCGTACCTTTAGACTTCCCTCTTCTATGGGATGTCAGAGCTTGGAAGTCTCATGAGAAGTTACACTACTCTGATGCACAATGGGAGAAACTCAAGAAGCCAAAAAGTTCACACAGAACCACTTTCTTCCTATTTAGTCCCCTTTCCATTGAGCCATAAAAGGGAATCCCAGAAAATTCCTAGGGTGCTAAACTTTCCAAAGCTAACTGAAGGTTCTTAGGTAACATGCAATTGGCCAAGCAGTCACTGAAGAGCTTCGAGTTTCCTCATTTATAAAAGAAGAATAATGATGATTTACTTCACAAGGGTCAATTCAATTTAATACCACAAGATTTGTTAAATGCTACCTATGCATTAGTCAGCCAGGCCCCAGGAATACAAAGACAGACAAAAACAACAAAAAACTTGACCGGAATTTGGGGTATGATTGTGGCTATGTCAGGGACACAGAGAATTTGTGGAGATGCCCTAGGAGAAAGGGAGGAATCAGGAAAGGCTTCTTGGGAAAAGAGGGTGGCCTCCTGAGCAAGGAGCATCAAATGTATTATTGCCAAGAAAACCCCAAGTGGGGTCCCCAAACGTCAGACACAGCTAAAACAACTGGCAAAGAAACCCAAAGCAGAAGCAGTTTTACCAGAAATCCCAGATCACACTCCCCTAGCCAGGCCACTACTATAGCTGACACATGCAAGCAGGGGCCATTTCTTGCAAAGAGAGGGAAGGGCTTTCTATCCCCTCCTGACCCTTCACTAAAAAAGCACAGAAAGTGAGTCTCATATGCTTATATTCTGGAAAGCGAAAGGAAGAATAAGCTAGAGGATTGAGTCCTCTCTTGTACAGCGGCTATTCTGGCTTCTTCTGCCCAAAAAAGCAAGCTTGGAAGTAGAGTCAGGAGACTTAAGTTCTAATTATGATTCCAAGGTTTCCTGATTGTATGACTTTAAATCAGTCATTTCTCATGAGCCTCAATTTCTTCAAAAGAGGGAATAATTAGCACCTTTACTAGATGGATGTGGGGAAAATGCTTTGATTAGAGTTCTTAAAGGATCTTAGGCAGAGTCAGAAGGGACCCTGGAAGTTATTTAATTCAACTTGTCTCATGTTTTGGGGAGGTAAAAACTGACGTTCTGCTACTGAAAGGACTTGACAGAGGCAACACAGCTAGATGAGGGGCAGGGTAGTGCAGAGGAAAGGGCTCTAACCTAAGAGTCATTGGGCCTGGCTTTGTATGCCCAGCTCTGTCACTAGTGGAGAATTAGATGAGACCAGATGGGTTATCCGTGAAGTCACTGAATTTCTCTCTGCCTCAGTTTCCTCCTCTATAAAAGGAAAGGATTAAGCTAAATGACTTCTAAAGCACCTTCGGGCTCAACCTCAGATCCTCCAACTTGGGTCTAGCAAGTCCCTTCATTGGCTTATGCCATCTCCTGCTTATGTAACTGGGCTATCATTGAGACAATGGTGGGGGTATTTGGGGGAGGATATGTTGACTGATGATGAGAAGTTCACTTTTCCTGCCTTCCCAGACCCAGCTCCCAGGTGTCCAGGTTGGATCCAAATCCAGAAAGGACAATAAAGATGTCACTGAAGACTCAGCTTGGAAGAAGGAAGGCGTCCTTCTGGGACGGGGTGCATGGCCTCCCAATCCAGGGCTACTCTGCACTTCCCACTGCACAGACAAAATCGCAAGCACCTTGCTCCAAGACTCGTTGACAAGGGCAGGCAGGTGACTCACAGCTCATTGTAAATACCCAGCCCCCATTTAAAAGCAAAGAAAACCATTGAGAATCCGCAATAAAGAATGACTGGAAAGCCGAGAATGGGCAAGCATTTGAAAACGTGCACAGTGTTTTCTAATTTTTCCCCCCTGTTTCTTAAATAAAAGTGAAATGAAGACAGTTTGCTTCTTTTTTCAAATGTATTTAAAGAAAGAGTAAGAAAAAAGAAAAACAAAATGAAACAAAAGGACATTGTCATGTGCGCAGCACAACATCAGGAAGGATTCAAAATATCTAACAATGAATTACCAGATCAAGAAAGTATAGATAGATAGATGTGTGTGTGTGTGTGTATGTGTGTGTGTGTAGAAGAAATTATAATCATGAGTGTCTATCTTTGTTTCCTTGTAAATTATTCTTTTGTTTTTTGCTGTACAACTTTTTTACTTTATTCTTCCCCCCCACCCCTTTCATCCCCCATGACTTCCAGGCAGGCTAAAGTTAAGAAAGGATATATTTATATATAGTATATAGATACATACACACACATATCTTTCTTATCCCTGCTGACCCTTTGCTTTAATTCTGCTCCTAACTTTCAATCCTATTTCTTAACTTCCCCCTACCTATGGATCTCTCTCTTGTCTTCTTCCCACACCCTTTGCTTCCTGGTCCACCCATCCCTCTCCCCTTATTTCTTTATAGATTTTGGAGGGTGCTATACCCTTCATGGCATATATGTACTGGTGCTTATTTAAACCATTCCTGAGTGAGTAGGTTTTCAGAACTACAAGCCCTCTTCTCCCCTTTAATACCTCTGTCTATTCTTCCTCTGCACCTAATTTGAATGGCATTACTATTTTTACCTTAACTCTGTTCTAATCTTTATTTTGAGCTGCCTTATTATTTTCAATCTTAAACATATGTTATACATTTTCCGTGTTAAAGAAAAACAATTTATCCATGTTGAGTTCCTTGAAATTGATCGTTGATATTGGCTTTTATGTATTAGATTTTCTATCAAGTTCAGGTTTCATTGAGAGAAAGTCCTGAAAAATCTCCAAGTTCATCGAATATACATTTTTTTCTTGTCCAATATTAGAGATAATTTTGCTGGATATGATACTGTTAGCCAAAGCCTAGTTTTTTTGATTGTTGGTGGATACGATTCCAGGACCTGCTATCTTTTATTTTAACTGCTGATAAATCCTGCACAATTCTAATTGTAACTTTAGCATACGTGAATTGTTTTTTCCCCTTGTTTATGGCAAATTTTTCTCTTTGATCTGAGGGTTTGGAAATTTGACAATAATGCTTCTATGTGTTTTCCACAAAGGATCTCACAGAGGTGCTGATTGGTGGGTTTTTTCTATTTCTACTTTCCCCTCCTATTACTTCAGGACAATTTTCTTGGATTATTTCTTTCATTATCGTATCAAAGTCCATTTTTTGGTCACAACTTTTAAACAGTCCCATTATTCTTATATTTTCTCTTCTTGATCTGTTCTCCAGATCTGTCTTTTTCTTATATCTTAATATTCTGTTCTAATTTTTCATTCTTTATAATCAGTTTTGTTATTTCTTGGTCTCTCATAGCTTCCCCTTACACAATTCTAATTTTCAAAGAGTTATTTTCATTTTTGAGACTTTTATCTCCTTTTCTAATTGGTAAACTTTTTTTTCATAATCTTCTTGTTTTTCTTGGATGTTTTAAAAGTTTTTCCTCAATATGTCTCATTTGATTTTTAAATTCTTTTTTGAATTCTATAAATTCTCTCTGGGCAGGGAGCCATTTCATCTTACTCTTTCGATAGAAGCTTTTTTTTATTTCAGTGTCAACCTCTGGAGATGAACCTTGGTTTTTCCTGTTCCCAAGTTTCAATAGTGGGAGGGTATGGCTTCACTTTAATTCTTCCCTCTGACCAGGGACCCTAAACCAAGAGCTCCTCACAAGTAGCAGTGTCCCTCACCCCCTTCCTCCCCCCTTCCCTGCTTCTGCACTCCCAGTGTTCTGGTTCCTCCTTACCCCAGTGTCACATCTCTGCAGCCCAACTGGGTTTGGTGTTCCCTCAGTCTTCCCAGATTCAGACCCAGGCTGAACAGTCCCGGAGGAGAACATCTCTGGGGTTCCTATTGAGATTCCAGGCCCGAGGGTCCCCATTGCATGTTTCTAGACTTGTCTGTACTTCAGGCAGGTTAATCCCCAGCTCAGGTTCTTTCTTCAGATCACCTCAGATTGTCAGGAGGATCCCTGTTCTGCCCCAAACCTTCTTGATTCTTTACCAGGATATGTTTGCCTGAGGCACAAATTTGTTCTATTTGTGGGGGAAATCTGGAGAGCTTGAAATTTACCAACCTCTTCCGCCATATTTCCAGAATTTTCAGTTTGCTTTTTTTTTTTAATTCTTAATAGACAAAAGATGGATGATCGATAATAACAGTAATATATCATTTCCTAGACATTATGCTAAGCTTTTTACAATTATCTCCACTGATCCTCACAACAACCCTGCGAGGCAGGTGCTGCTATTATCATCCCCATTTTTTGTCAAATGAGGAAACTGAGGAGAGATACGGTGCCCGGGGTTACACAGCCAGTAAGTGTCTGAAAACAGATTTGAATTCCAGTTTTAAACCAGGACCCTATCCACTGAGCCACCTCACTCTGCCCAAATTAGAATCAGATTAGAATTAGAATCTCAGCCCGTATTGGTAAGCACTCTGTGGTTCTAAGTGACTCCCTTAGGTTGTTTCAGGTAAGGCAGCTTTCATTCCATCCTCCCCATATCCACACCTGATTTGGCTAGAGAACTGGACATGGAATCAGGTGGCTCTTGGTTCAGTTCCTATCTCTCTGACCCTGACTAGATTGGTGCCCATGGGTAAGTCACTTTTCATCTTTCAGAGCCTCAATTTCCTTATCTTAAAAATTAGAATAATTAGAATTATTAATCCTTAATTAGAATAGATTTATATCTACTGTATTCTATTATTTTCTATAATATATACAGATTCTATATTATTATTCTATTAACATATATAAAATTCTAAATAGAATAGAATTAGAATTGATCATTAGAATAATAGTTCTTAGAATTTCTACCTCTCAAGATTATTGTAAGAAAATTTATTTTTACAAAGCAGTAATTGAGAAAAAAAATCTGGTACTGGCTAAGGAACAGGATTCTTCATAACAGATTATTAAAATGACTAAATTAGAACATTTGCAATGAGTAAATTACATTATTAGTAAGGGACCAAAGTAAATGACCATGGTAAAATAATGTTTGTTAAATCCCCAAATCCAAGTTTTGGGGGCAAATCCTTCATTATTTAACAAACTGCTGAGAAAATCAGAAAGCAGTTTGGTATACTGTATACCAAGATAAGGTCAAAAAGGGAAAAAATGTTTTTTTACATAAAGGGTGATATAAGTGAATTAGGAGAGCAGGCGAAAATGTACCTTATGGGATGTAGCTTCTAGGGGAAATGTATAAGTAGCCCTGAGGCATCCAGACCTCAACAATCCACAGATAGCATTGGCTGCCAGATACCAATCTATTGGTCTGTGATAACAGAGTTTCCAAGACAAATGATGGGGTACTCTTCCATTTCCACAATTAAAACATAACATTCAATATTGAAAAGCATAATAAAAATTGACATGCCATGTTATTTACCTTAACATACCTATCAGTTCCATGGAAAAGAAAAAGAGTCTATGACCAAACATTTTATTTTATGGGAAGTAAAACAGATAATTTTGATTACATGAAATTAAAAAGATTTTGCACAAAGAGAACTAATGCAGCCAAAATTAGAAGGAAAACAGGAAGCTGTAGCATAGATTTCATGTTCTCTTGCCTTAAAGGGTAGGGAAAGGGATACAAGAGAGGGAAAGAATTTAGAACTCAATTTTTAAAAGTGAATGTTAAAATTTTATATGTAATTGAAAATATTTAAAGAAATACATATGTATGTACTATATATATATCTATATCTATATATCTATAGATTGATATATATAGATATTTTGTGTGTGTGTGTGTGTGTGTGTTTCTAAAAATTTTCCATTTGAGATTGGATCTCGTTATCTTACCCAGGCTGGAAGTGCAGACCCCCTTCACTAGCCTCATTCACATTGCTAATTTACACAGAACTTTTAACCTGTCTCCTTTCTGACGTGTGCCAGCTTAACCTTAAGTATTCGAGTGAATTCCCCTGACTCATCTATCTGAGAGGTAGAGCTAGTGCTGACCATATTGGTACAGAGCGTAGGACAGATGCTTTATAACCCTACTGCAGTTCAGAGAGCTCAAGCAATCCACTGGTCTCATCCTTCCTTAATAGCAGAGATTACAGGAACATGTTGTTAGAATCCTAGTGTTAACTCAGTGGAATTGATACAATGCACATATTAGAGCAAATCCTTACAAGTGAAAAGTCACTAATATTGATAGAAACAATGCTTACGTTAACACCTTTGAGAGTTCACACCTTGTGAGTTCACACTTTGGGAGATTTCAGGGTTCAGTATGAGATATCCAAATTCACACCTCCCATAATCCCACTCTCAGAGGAGGAGTCAACCTTTGAGAGAGCATAAAAATAGCTGAGCTCAGTCAGGAGAGTTCAGTTGAAAAGATTGAGAGGGGAGCGTCAGCTGGAGAGAGGTAGAAGCTGGAAGAGCTAAAGGACTAGCAACAAGAGCTCTCGGAACCAAGGAAAGCTTACCGGGCTATTTTGGAGGAAACAATAAAGAACTGTACTTAAATCCCTGGCTGCGTTTGAGGTGATTATTGATCTGAACTGAAACTAAGGCTGCCTCCAGAAAACCTCCCCAAGAAACCTGCCCCCCCAGAGAAAATTCATATATTTTAGAAAAAAAGAACATTACACATCACTATGCCCAGTTCTTGTAAACCATAAAGCAGCATAGGTATGTGAATTATTGTTAGTATTCACATACCATGTTGTTTCAGAGGAACAAAAGATTAAGAATTCAAGATAATAGGGAGACTTCAAGTATTACCATTTTTCCAATTATAAAGCATTTATCAAAAGTCTTTGGTACTGGTTAAAAATACAAAAGATCTATAGAATAGATTAGATAAGCAAAGCATAACTGGCCCAGTAGCCAATGTTTAATAAATTCAATGATACAAAATAATGGGGGGGAAAACTCAATATTCAATAAAAGTTGTCTGGAAAACTGGAAAGTACTTTGGCAAAAATAAATAAACTTAGATTGACATGTTAACCATATTTGCTAAAAATTTCAGATGGAAAAGTGATTGGAATTTTAAAGGGTCATTTTTAAAATGAAAATGGAAGAATCCATCTTTTACAATTATAATTAGGGGGAGAATTACCCAACAAGATGTTTTGTAGATTATAAAATAAAATTTAAAAATTTTTGCCTAAATTAAATGCAGCTAGAATAGGAAAAGAAGTTGAGAAATGAGAGGGAGGAAACTCCAATCCTATGCAATTCCCCAATGTTAAAAGAATCTGCACAATTTTCAAAAAATGCGGAATCTGAAGAGTTGTGTGATAAATTCTCCACATTACTATTAATGAAATTAAACCTAAGAAATCATCTCATATCCTCACATTGGTGACATAGAAATAATGTTTTCAATAACCCTGTTACAAAACCCTACCCACCAAAATTATTTTCTTGTGGAAATACACATGTGAAAATTTGCTTTTGTAATTATGAAAAGAGATTTCCTAAAATAGTCACACCCTCAGACCCAATAAATTTAATGCTACTAGCAATACATGGAAGCAAATAGGCACGAGTATCCCAAGGAGATCAGTGACAAAAAGTGGTACTTTTCATAGTAGTAAAAAAGAGGAAGAAAGTATGTCTATCAATTATATCAACTTGTGGTATCCTATTGAATGAAAAGCTTAAGGAAATCAGATATGGGAACATTTGTGTGAACCTGTGCCAAGAAAAATGAAAACCAGGAAAATCCTATCTATGACTATGGTGACATAACCCTGCAAGACAAGTGAAAACAAGGATCAAGACCACTATTGGTTCAAAAGGACTCATGATGGAAAGTATACGACCCTGCAGAAAAAGGGATAAAATCCAGTTTTTACCAGCTATTGTTGAATCTGCAACACAGCCCTTTTGCTGTCTGGGGGGCTGTAATCTCCTAAGCCTTGAAATTCAAGCTCCTGTTTGAATCCTGCCAAAGAAAGATGGCTTTCTCTGTTTAATGGCAATGATAAAGCGTATGAATTATCAGCACCTAGGACGTATCCCAACACTTCAAGAATTATTATTGCTTGATTAAGGGAATTCTGAAATCTACAATAAATGGACTTCCCCATAAGTCCCTAGAATTAAAAGCTGAAATCATTAGCTCATCAGCATGCAAATCTACCAATGACGACTTCTATATAATGGAATTGGGATCCTTAATAATCTTTTAAAATTATTCCCAACTGAGTTTGGACTACAACATAGCATTTTCACTCTTTGTTATTGCTTGCATGCATTTTTGTTTTCCTTCTCAGATTTTTTTTTCTTTCTAGATCCTATTTTTCTTGTGTAGCAAGATAACTGTATAAATATGTATATTTATATTGGATTAACATATATTTTAACATATTTAACATGTATTGGACTACTTGCCATCTAGGGGAGGGGATGGAGAGAAGGAGGAGAAAAGTTTGAACAGAAGTTTTTGCAAGCATAAATGTTGAAGAATTACCTATGCATGTGTTTTGTCAATAAAAAGCTATAATAAAAAAATTATTCCAGAAAGACAATGGATGTATTGGATTACCTCTCAGGTTCAGGTTCAGATGGACATTCATGTACATGAAATCACCTTCCTAAGAGGAGAGGAGTAATGGAAGGGAAAAGAGAAGTAGGGAGGGAGGGGAAGGAAGGGGAAAGGGACCAGAAAAGTAGAGAGGGAAGGGGAGCAAGAGGAGAATGAATGGGGGTGGAGAATTAGGAGAAGAGGAAGATAAAGAAAAAAATAGAAGTCACTTGCCCTTGGTCTCATGGATCATAACAGAACTAGGATTTGAAAATAGGTCTCAACTCCAGATTCCATGTGACTTAATAGACTTTTTTTTTTTTTTTTTTTTTTTTTTTTTTTTTGCTGAGGCAATCGGGGTTAAGTGGCTTGCTCAGGGTCACGTGACTAGGAAGTGTTAAGTGTCTGAGACTAGATTTGAACTTGGGTCCTCCTGACTTCACAACTGGTGCTCTATCCACTGTGCCATCCAGCTACTCCACTATTTTTCTCTTTCAATGGGCTTTTGTGATCATTTGAACTTCAGAGCTTAGTCAAAGAAGAAAGAAACTAGTTGATTTTTGTTTAAGAAATGACGGGTTGCTTCTCACAAACTTGATTTGTCCCTGACACAAAATCCCACTCTAACATTGTAATGCTGGATGGCTGGGAACCATAACAACGACAAATAGAAGTTGCAGGGGACTGTAAGTGACAACAGAGAGACATAGGATGGATTCCAAAAGCTAGCACTATGTGGCTAATGGTAAATCGTGTGCAAAAAGTGCCATAAAGGGATATCAAGGGAATGGATAGTTGGAAAAGAATTTAGGCCAGTCACAGGGCATATGGACAGCCCGAGAGCAGCATCGGTATCCAGGAAATACAGAAAAGATCTAAAGGAAAGCATTATAGTGTGCTGGGAAAAGAACTGGCTCCTGAGACCACAGAACCATGATTCAAATCTTACTGTGTGTGCGTGAGCTTGGGAAAGACATAATCCCCTGGGGTCTTGGCTTTCTTATCTGAAAATGAAGGGAGTCAGACCAAATGGTCTCTGAAGTCCCTTCTAGCTCCAGTGCTGTGATGTTAATAACCTCCACAAAAGATGTATTGGAAAACATGGACAAGAAAAGACAGGTTGTCATCTGCAGCAAAGAAGGTGCATCTAGAGATGTGATCACAGACTACCTGGAGTACTAGGAATTTTATGTAACTATATCAGATTGATTGTTCTCTTGAGGAGGGGGGAGAGGAGGGAAGGAGGGAGGAAAATAAGTGGAAATAAAATACAAAAATAAATGTTGAAAATTAATAATTTTTTTAAAATTTTAGATAAAAAATTTAAAATTCTACATTTTGCAAGTGGGAAGTCAGGGTCAAGATAATAGGACAAAGGGATGGAGCAGGAATCCCTCACCCACTTTCTCAGCTTTTCTGTATGGAAGAAGGGAGGTATTTAAGCCAAAAGGCTGAAGAAAAGTCTCAAAGTGGACCAGACCCCTGATGTCATCCCAATCTCCCACACCAAGGTCAACTACAAGTATGCATTCCCACAGATGAATTATTAACTCCTTGGGAACAGGAATCATTTCTTCTTGGTCTTCATTCCTCTGAAGGCTGGATTCCTTGCCTTGTTCCAGAACTTTTTCGTCCCCGATATAGAAACTTCTCCCTAAAAAAATCACTCCACCCTGGATGGATCATAGTGGAAGCACCTTCTGCCCCTTCCTCCTCCTCTCCCATGGATTGGCTGCTTCTTCCCAGAACCTCCACTTTTATTTTATGTTAACTTGTTATTTTATGTGTGTATGTTGATTTGAGGCATATATGGGTAAAGAGATATGGGCAAGATATGAGTGGCAGATTGCCAATAGCAGAGAAAAGGGCAAGTAGACTTTGGATTTTCAGTAACCGCCCAAGCTTTTTATGAGCTATTCAGTAAATACATCCTGGAGACAGCGAAGGAGACCCAGAGCAGGTGAGGGAAGAGAGAAAGCAGCTGGCAGTGATAGAATACAGTGAGTATTTGATCTAACCATGATTTTGGTGCACCATATCCAAGGTAATGTTCAGAGGCTGAAAGTTTGCTTCAGTAAACACAGCGGAGGAGTGAGAGAGACCCAGAGCAGGGGAAGGAAAGGGGAGAGCACTTGACAGTGATGGAACACAGTGAGTATTTGATCTAACCATGATTTCTGTGCACGATCCAAGGTAATGGCAGCCAAGAGGAGGATGATGATGGTGATGATGATGGTGGTGGTGGTGGTGGTGGTGGTGGTAATGGTGGTGGTGCCGGTCATGGTGAAGTTCTTGCCTCATCCTCTTCCCTAGGAGATCAGGTCCATAAGAAACCACCGATAGATCATTTGGGCACCTATCAGACACTGCCTGGGATCTGGTGAAGTAAATGAATTTACCAAACCAGATATTAAATGAAGCAAATGAAAAAGGAAATGAAATGGGCTCAAAGAGTGTCCAGACCTGGAAGCCAGAGACTGATTCTTTCTCCATGTTCCCTTAACTAGGCTACCTCCTCCCTATGGTCCCCTTTCTCTACTCCAAAATGAGGGATTTGGACTAATTCATCCCTCAGTTTGAAGATTCTAGCCTCCTAGTTTAATTATTCTTGCAAGCTAGACTTAGAAAGCCAAGCTAAAATCAGTCACATAATCTCAAGGACCTTCCCCAAGCTGGTGGCTCTCTTCTAGATACGCTTCCAATTTATTAATATCTTTCTTAAACTATAGACCCAGAACCTGAATACCAGAATCCAGATGAGGTCTGACAGGGCAGAGGCAGTAAGACTGTTAATTCTGGATGCTATGTCCCTTTAAAGGTCCTTAGTCTGGGATACCATCCCTCTTAATGAAGCTGTGACATCGTTCTGTTGCCTTATCTGCTTGCTCTCTGCTAAAACTCCCTAGAGATTTTTTCTAAAGAAACCATGTCTCATAATACTTCTCTCTTCTTATATAGATGAAATTAACTATTTATACCCAAGTCCAAGATTTTACATTTATCCCTATTTCATTTCTTCTTATCAGACAGTTTAAGTCTATGAAGGCTCTGATAATGAAATAAGTACTCTAAAATGGGAATATTTTTTCCTATCAAGAATCTATTAGATACCAACTCAGTCTCACACAATGTGGGCTTTATTCCTATAATATTTGAGTCATCTGCAAATCTAATTAAGCATAGCAGAGATATCCATATCAAGGTCATTGATTAAAAGGACCAAATAAAAATCCTGGAGGTACTACACTGGAGACCACCATCCAGGTTAACACTGAATCACTGGTGACTGCTCTTGAGACTGGCAGCTCTGCCATTAATTATCTGTGTGAGTTTTCCTTATCTGGAAAATAAGGCAGCTGGAAATCAGAAAGACCAGAGTTCGAATACAGCCTTGGATACTTACTAGCTGAGTAACCTGAGTAAGCTATTTAATTTTTTTCAAAGTCAGTATTCTTGTCTGCAAAATGGAAATTAAAAATAGCACCTACATCACAGGGTTACTGTGAGGATCAAATGAGATAGAATATAAAGCACGTTAAAAACTTTATAAGTGTTATATAAATACTATTATTATAGTTTATTGGTTTGTTTTCTCAAGAGAACATAGACTATTGAGATGGAAGAGACTTTAAAGGATCCAAGTCAACCCCATCATTTCCTAGATGGGGGAGGCTGGTATCCAGAAAGAAGAAGGAATTCATCACATTTATCTAGGTAATAAGCAACAAACTAGAAAAAGACAATGATACAAATTGGCATTTAGATATCACTTTGGGGAGATTTTACATTTTTATCTCATTGATCTTGAATAAGACATTAAGCTTTCTTATTAAAAATAGTAATATCATTCAAATCTAATAGGCCTGAGTCCCTAACTTGACCGTTCCTTGGACCCTGTATGTTCTTGGCACTAATATCAGGAACTCGCCACTCCTGGAATTGTTTATGCTCAAAGGCAGGTGACTCCTCCCTTGAACATAGACATTTAATAAATGACATGTCAAGCCCAGGGTCTGGAATATGTCAACCGAGATGTGGTTAGGGATAAAATATTAACTTTAGTTACACTAGCTGCATATGTTGTAGATACATGCTAAAACCCCTTAGGTAACTAATTTTGGCTAAGGGCCTTCTTTGTCTAAAAAAAAAAAAAAAAAAACATATAAAGAGCTTGTGCTCCAAGCCACAGCCGAGCTTCACCCATGGAAGGACGCTTCGCGTGGGAATCTTGTCCCAATTCAAGTTGATCAGGCTGAAACGGAGCTCCCAGTCATCTGAGATTAAAAGGTTCCTTTGAATTGGTGAAGTATGATCTTTTTCTATCTCTAATTATTAGATTTTTAATCCTCTGCATTATAGTACATTGTGTGTGTGTAAATCAAAGCTATTCATGCCTTTGCCTGTTTGAATAAGTTGGTTTTTTTATTTTCACTTTTATGCTTTGAGTCTCAGAGCATTATTTATAGGAGCGAATCGAACATTCTTAAATTTCTTAAAACAGATCTTCATGATGGTCTTGTCCTTGTGAGACAGATATCCCTCTGCCCTACAGTTTTACAAATGAAGAAAACTGAGGATGGAGAAGTTAATGATCTGCCCATCATTCCAATACTGAGTAAATGTCAGAGGTGACAGCACTTTACTAACTTCATGAGTGACAACTCTCTTTCTTCTATTTTATACTGGTTTGCCATTATTATAGGGAAAAAGATCTATTGAAAAGCTTCATTTCTCTTGCTTTGCCACCATGCAAATCACCTTACTTATGAAGTCTCTGCTTAATTAAATGAATACTCTAAAATGTGAATTTTTTTTTCCTTTTCTAACAGCAAGCCAGGCTAGGATTTCCAATTTCATTGGGATTAAGAAACGGGAATGCTAGGTTCATTGGGAACAATTTTTTTTTGCTTTCTCATTAAGCCTTCCTCTTCCACCTGCCTCTCCTTTTTATTTTGAGTCAAGTTTCATTTCTCTAATTAGCCATGCCCTATTCCACATCACAGAGGACAAAGGTTACTCAGCATATCATTGCTTAAAATGAAGAAAGAGAGAGAACGAGATAACTGTCCAGGCTGACTGAGTCTATTAGTGATTTAGAGGAAAGAGATGAAATCAATTCTGGCCAAGAGGCTGAAAAAGAAGCAGATCACAGATGCAGACCTGGAAAGGAACTCAAAGATCATCTAGTTGAATCCCTGAAATAAATCCAGGAAAGTTCAGAAATTTACCCAAAATCAAACAAACAGCAGATATGTGCAGCAGAAATGGGATTTAAATTCCTTTAGGCAATTTAGGATTTGCTTGAAAGCTATCTGGTAGAATACCAGAGCCAGAAGGCATCTTGGTAGCCTTCCACATCCAAAAGGAATTATTACCTATACAGTATAGCTAGATAGTGGTCTCTTCTACGCAACCATATGCACAGACTCCATATTATCTCTAAAACCAGATATAAATTTTGTTGTTTACCTTTTAAAGTCCTACACAAACTGAGGACAACCTACCTTTCCATCTTCACTGGACATCATTCACCTTCTCATATAATTGACTGGGCTCCCTTCTGCCCCTCAAAGACAAACTTTTATCTCCTACCTTCCATGCCTGGGATGTACTTCATCCTTACCTCCAGCCCATAGAGTTCATCTCTTCCTTTAAGATGCAGGTCAAATATTATCTTCTACATGAAGCTTTTTCTGCTGCTCCCCCCATCTTGAATTACTTTGTATTTAATTGATTTGTATAGCTAGATAGCAACATTTTGATATATTTATCTTGTATCTATTTTTATATGCTCTGGCTGTCTCCCCAATTGAAATACAATATAAGCAAGTCTCTAACAAATTTCAGGTATCCATTAATCACAAAATTATTCCTACAGGTCAAATACTCTTTAAAATGGTGACCCATTTCATTTCTCCCAAACCAAAATGATCATTCCTGTATTTTTTCCAGAAATGAATACGATGACATCATCAAACCCTAACCGGAACACGGTGTTTGTGGTGCCTCCTCCCAGAACTGTCTCTTCTGTGCCACTTCCTGCGCCTCCATACTCTAATAATCAACCTCCAGCTCATCTATTCAATGGGTACCAAATCCAAATGATCTCACCATATAGTGAGGGGGATACAATACAGAAAATCTGGAAAGAAAGCAAAGTATTAGGGGTAAGCTGAATTTCTCTTTGAATATCAATGAACTCGTGTCATTTTTCTTTTTTAGTTGTTTTAGTTGTTCCCATTCGGGTTTTCTTCCCAAAGATATTGGAGTGGTTTGCCATTTCCTTCCCTGGAACACTTTATAGATGAGGATTCTGGGCAGAGTTAAATGACTTATACAAGGTCATACAGGTAGTAGTTGTCTGCCACCAGAATTGAACTTAAGAAGATGGTTTATTGATTCCAAGCCCAGAATCTGTGTATTCTGGCACCACTTGGTAGTTATCAATGAATGATAATTTGGAGCATTCAAAAACCAGGCACATGGGTCAGTGATTTGACTCCTACTGATGAGCAGCTCAACTGGGAATTTAAGAGTGAATAATGTAGCATTTATATGATATAAGTTCTCTCTCTCTCTCTCTCTCTCTCTCTCTCTCTCTCTCTCTCTCTCTCTCTCTCTCTGTGTGTGTGTGTGTGTGTGTGTGTGTGTGTGTGTGAGTGGAAAGGACCTCCAAACCATCTGGTAGAGCCCAGACCTGGGGGAAAAGTCTCCTTACAGTGACCCCAAGAAAAAGTCTTTCAGTCTTTGCTTGAAAAATTCTAGTGAGAGAAAACTACTCCCCACATTCTGAGGCAGCTGTGGGTTACAAACTGAATACACTTCTTAGTGAATTGAACCCAATTTCCTCCTTCTTATGTTAATTAAGAAACCCATTAGCAGAAGGTTTACTAAGAGGCTGAAGAGTCATTTTCAGCCCCAGACTCTCCCTCATCATTTTGTTCAATTAGTTTTCAAGTCTTATAAGTCTCACCTCCATAACATTTTTTAACTCCATCCACCTTTTTTCTCTTCATCCAGGCAGTTGCAGTAGCCTCCTAAGTAGAATGGGCCCTAGGAGGGCTTTTGGTCATTTCTACACAGGTGGCTGATTACAGGGGATGCTATGGCCCACTTAGCCAGGTGTAGGAAGTTTGGGTCCTGATGAATGTTTCAAGTTCTGAGGGTCCAGCAGGAGCTTGTTGGTTTCAAACAATAATTGAAGGGTGACTTCTCTTTGGAGGGGACAACCCTCATCTTATAAATGTCAGACCAGGAGGGAAAATTCCCTCATGCTGTTTGGTTGTCCATTTTTTCCTGAGGCAATTGGGGTTAAGTGACTTGTCCAGGGTACACAGCTAGAAAGCGTTAAGTGTCTGAGGTCAGATTTGAAATCAGGTCCTCCTGACTTCAGGGCTGGTGCTCTATCCACTGCACCTAACTAGCTGCCCCCAGCTGCCCTTTTCTCAGAGAAATGAGTCCAGATCTCTTAGTAATCTTTACCTATTAAACCTGCAAATTCAGTGTTTTTTGTATGGAGTTTCAGCCCTCTTCAATCTATCATCCCTATAACTGTTGAATTGATATTCCTAAAGTAAAAGTCTCCTTATGTCATTTCCTTGCTCAATAAACCATGTCAACCAAACCAGAACTGGCCTCTAACTGGTGTGGGTGACCAGAGCTGAGACAGAACAGGTCAGAACAGGAAACTCAGGATACAAAAGAAATCTAATTAATTTCTGAGTGAGGAAAACAGAATTTGCAAGTGGAAGTCCCTCCATACACCTCCTAAGAGGGAGGACTTAATCCTGCTGAGGCTGGGGGCACTTACATTGAATGATTAGTTGGTTAGCTCTTCTTTGTTATCAAAATGATATCACTATGTCAGAATCCAATTACAGTGTGCCCTATTGTGACTGATCAGACCAACGTGAGCTCAGTATACTCTGGCACAGGTTAGACACAAATTGGGCTGATGATGAACAACATAATTGTTCTTTGGGATTGAGACAATTCTGGTTGGCATTTCAAGGAACAATGTCTAGATGGCATTCCCATGGAAACAATCATTGGATCAAGTCTTGGGGATCTTAATTACTCTGCTAAGTACAGAACTAGAGTTCTGTGACGGGAACAGGAGTGCCGTAGCACGAAGTTACAGAGAATAGGGATTGTGAATGTGTGAAAGCTCCAGGACATACAGAGAGCTAAATTTCTCAGGGAACACCTGGTGCTGATACAAGCAAAACACTTTGCCTGGAGGTGCTATCATCAAGAGGGCAAAAGTCTATTTTAATGCCAAGTTCAGGACATAGATAGCTTGCTTGGCCTTAGCTCTGGGAAACAGTACCTCGAAAATATTTTGACAGCCTCTAAGATCAAATACAGACTTCTTTGTTTGGCATTCAAAGACTTTCAGGTTCTGGTTACAATTTACCTTTCCAGGCTTATTCTATATTATTCCCTTCATATTCTGTATAGTCTACCTAAATTGATTACCACTTGACTTCATTCTCCAGGATGTCTGATTGTAGATCAGTAACTACTTTTATGCCTTTGCACATGCACATGCCCAAAATGCACTTTCTCCCTGATTCCACCTCTAAGAATCCTTAATTTTTTATCAAAGCTCGGCCCAAGCTCCTCTTCCTATGTCATTTCCTGGTCTTCCCAGCTTCTAGTGACTCACTTACAAAATTACCTTATAATAATTTTTCAAATATTTGTATATACACGTTATCTTTATTTATAGAAGATAAACTCCTTCACGACAAAGATTGTTTAGTTTTTGTCTTTGTATTCCCAGTGCCCAAAAGAGTTTTAAATAAATGCTTCTTAATTGATTATTTGAGGAAGAGGTGTTTAACAATAAAGTGGCAATATTCAATTTGTTGTTGTTTTATAGTTGAGTCATTCAAGTTGTTATCCAGCTCTTCATGACTTTGAGGGCCATCGTATGCCAGGCCCTTCTTTCCTTTACTATCTCTTAAATTCTCTCCATATTCACAATTATTATTTCCATAACACTGTCTATCCATCTCATCCTCTGCCTTCCCTTTTCCTTTAGTCTTCAATCTTTCCCAATATCAGGTTCTTTTCCAATTAGTCCTGTCTTCTCATTATGTGGCCAAAGTACTTGAGCTTCCACTTCAGTATTTGACCTCCCAATAAACAGCCAGAATTAATTCCTTTAAGTATTGATTATTTTGAATCCCTTGGCCCCCAAGAGCTGAACAGGGGACTCTCAAAGCATCAGTTCTGTGGTGCTCAGCTTTCCTTATATTCCAGCTCTCACAGCCTAAATTACTACTGGAAAAACCATAGCTTTGACTATATGGATGCAAGGTGAGATGTCTCTACTTTTCTTTAGTGTGCTGTCCAAATTTGTCATAGCTTTCCTTCCAAGGAGCAAACATCTTTTAATTTCTTGTCTATAGTAATCTCTGTGTTCAAGAATATAAAATCTGATGCTGCTTCCATTTTTTCTCCCTCTATTTGCCAGGAAGTGGTAGAATCAGTTGCCAAGATCTTAGGTTTGTTTTTGTTATTGTTGTTGTTGTTTTTTGTTGTTAGCTTCAAGTAAGCTTTTACGCTCTTCTCTTTTGCCCCCATCAAGAGACTTCTTAATTTCTCTTCATTTTCTACCATCAGAGTGATGTTGTCTTCATATCTGAGATTGTTCATTTTCCTCTCAGCAACCTTAATTCCTGTCTTGATTCATCCAGCCTGGCATTTCACATGATGTAATCTGCACATAAGTTAAATAAGGTGACAATATACAGTTTTATCATGCTCCTTTTTTGATCCTAATCCAATCAGTTGTCCCATATTCCTTTTCAGCCACATAAGGGTTTCTCAGGAAACAATTGAGATGGTCTGCTACTCTCATCTTCTTGAGGACTTGCCACATTTTGTTGTCATTCACACAAAGGCTTTAGTTACATCCCTACCTTTTTCATCTTTTATCGTGTCCTTTTTTTTTGCATGAGACGTTCCTTTTTTTGAAATCTCTGATTTTCTTGAAGAGATCTCTTGTCTTCCCCATTCTCTTGTTTTCTTCTATTTCTTTGCATAGCTCATTTAAGAAAATGAATTCTACATTTCGTTGGCTATAACTTTCCCAATCTCCTTTACTTTTTACTTTCTTTTCTCAGTTATTTATAAAGCCTCATCAGATGCCATTTTGTTTTCTTGCTCTTCTCTTCCTTTGGAATATATTTTTGTTGCTGCTCTCTGTACAATATTGCAAACCTCTATCCAGGAGTTCTTCAAACTCTTTACCTATCAGATCTAATCTTTATATCTATTTATCACCTCTATTTTATATTCGTAAGGGATGCTATCCAGTTCAAAGCTAGATAGTCTGATTGTTTTTCCCTGCTTATCTGAATTTTGCAATAAGAAGCTGATGATCTGAGTCACAGTAAGAGCTACTTGTAGTTAATCTATCCTCTTCCCCAGGAGCATATTAGACATCTTCCAATATGAGTGATTCATCTTCCAATATCGTCTCTTTTATCCTATTAGTACTGCCCATGGAGGTTTGTTGGCAAAGACACTGGAGTGGTTGGCTACTTCCTTCCATCTCTAGTGGGTCACTTTTTGTCAGAACTCTGCCCAATGACTTCTCCATTATAGGTAGCTCTGAAAGTCATAATTTCCATACTTTCATTGAGCTGCACAAACCCTCCCAAAACAAGCCAGTGATCCATGAAGGAACAATAAGCACTTATTAAGTGCCTATTATGTGCTAGGTACTGTACTAAGGGCTGACGATACAAATAAGAAAAAGAAAGTCTTCTACTCTCAAGGAGTTTACTAAATCGGAAAAGAACACATACAAAAGGAGGTGGAAAAGTTAGGTGGAGACATCAACAGATACCTTGAATGGGGGCATATCTTCCCATGGGGTTAAGACCAGGCAGAAAAGCAGCTGTAAAGTGAATGAACTGAAAGCCCATTATCTGCCTCCCATAAAGGAAAGCTTTAGAGGAGTTAGAGTTGAGAGGAGTACCTTCCAGCTCTAGGATCTGGGGAGAGATTGAGGGACATGGTGTCAAGGCTTGAGTTGGCAGCATCATGATGAGATTAGAAGTGAGGTGTTAATTTTTGGAGGGGCATCTTGTTCCATGAAGTAGAAACCAGACAGAATAACAGATACAAACTATAAATACAAGACTATCTCCTGGAGAGATAGTAAGCTGAATATATACTTAATTAATGTTTGTTAAATTGGTACCGTTTCTTTTAAGGGATTCCAAGAAAGGATCCCTTCCTTTCAAAGACAAAGAAACTAGTAAGAGTAAAAGGGGTCAAAAAGTAATGTTTAAACACAATCAAATCTCCTTAAATAAACCCACTTTAAAAGTCAATGGAAAAGGTGGAAAGGAAGCTGAAGAACACAAAAGTTTAGAAATCCCTTCCCCTGCAAAATTCTGTGTTTGTTGAAAATCGTGGCAAATGGTTTTAGGGGGAAGATCATCTAAGATTTAAGAGGTTAAATTCATCTGAATGAAATGTGTCTCAATTGTGTTCTCCCCTGACAGGCCATCCAGATCATAATTGGACTGCTGCACATCGGCTTTGGAACTGTTCTAGTGACTACAATATTCAGGGGATACGAAGCAATCTCTTTTTACGGAGGGTATCCCTATTGGGGAGGAATTTCAGTAAGTAGATTGCTATTAACTACTGCTATTAATTGTTGTTGCCATTAACAATTATCAACATATTCAAAGTATTCTTGTAAATAAAAATCATGGTCATATGCAAAAATTGTATACTAGTAACCTCCTACCAAAAAACTAGAAAACACAGAAAAAATTAATGAGGGCACAGCTAATTGACTCAGTTGATAGAAATCTACTGACTCTGAAGTTGGGAGGACTTCAGACACTTAACAGTTACTAGCTGTGTGACCCTGAACAAGTTATTTCACTTCAATTGTCTTGCTAAAAAAAACAAAAAGTTAATGAGGGAAAGAATAGAGGGGGGAACTCTAGACACGTCCCAGGCTACCATACTTAGAGCTGAAAGGATTAAGTTAGAGTTCATTTAGTCTTTTGAGGAAACTGTAAGTTTAAGTAATATCCAAGGTCATCCGGTAATAAGTGACAGAACCAGGATTAAGGGGAGACTCTCTGATAGTGGTCTCAAGTCTTGGGCAGAGAGGAGGATAGAGCTGAAAAGGAGCCGTGAGTAACTGAAGAGGTGACCCTGATATCTATAGGAACATCTGGATTAAAAAAAGAAGCTAATCATTCCTCCAGATGTTCCCAAATGCCCCAAAGCAGACAGAGTATGAGCTCAAAGACCAACCTTCCCTTCAAGTAGATGTTTGGGGCACAAATATAACTCCCTTTGCCATGGTAGGGAAAGGGTAGGCAAGGAGTAGCCTGGGAGAGATACTTAAGGAATGAAGTCACCTACTTATTCCTGGCCGCAGGATGGCACGGTGGGTGGAGTGCTGGACCTGAAGTCGAGAAGATTCATAATTTTCTGAGTTCTAATCCAGCCTCGGATACCGACTAGCTGTGTGATCCTGAGCAAATCACTTCACCCTCTTTCCCTCGGTTTCCTCACCTATAAAATGGATATAGGAAGTGGCGAACCACTCCGGTCTCTCCGCCAAGAAAATTCCAAATGGAGTCACCAAGAGTGGGACGGAACTTAAAACAGCTTCCCCTGGAGAAGGAAGGAAATGCAGGAGGCGTCTTCTTTCGGGGAGGGAGGGCAGCAGACTGCCCACCTCTCTTGGTCCTGTATGCTAAGGGACCGAGGGTGGGTGAAGAGAAAGGATTGTCATAGAGATGACCCCCAGTCCTGCGCCATCGGACCCAGAGGGGCTTTCAAAAGGGGAGCCAGCTGCTCTCTGGCTAACGCACCTCTTTTCTTTTGTGCCAGTTTATCATTTCCGGAACCCTCTCTGTGCTATCCCAGAAGGAATCTGCCACACACTGCATAGTAAGTCCTGCCGGCCCGAGGCTGCCTGAGGATCATTCCAACTGCTTGCAAAGGCTGGATGTCAGATGTGTGGGCCCAAAGGGGGGCTGCGGGCAGGGAGGGGGCTTCCATGGACAGACATCCACTCACCGGGCACAGTTCCTGGCACACAGAGGGCGCTTAACAAAGTTTCAGTCAATCTTACCTGTGTAAAATATGTATATGAATATATTAGTGTGTGTGTGTGTGTGTGTGTGCGCGTGTGTGCGCGCATGTGTGCTTTGTGAGTATTTGGCAAAGTTCACATGCACCCACTTGTTGTTACACATGTTCTGACCTGCTCCATTTCCCATCTGGGCTGATTCAAACACACACAAACACATTCTCTCACACATACACACTCATACACACTCATACACATATTTATACACACACACAGACACTCTCACACACACTCACACTGACACACACACACAGACACTCTCACACACTCACACTGACACACACTCACTCACACACACTCACACACACTCACACTGACACACTCACACACACTCAGACATACATATACTCATACTGACACACACACACTCACTCACACACACTCAGACATACATATACTCACTGACATATACACAATCACACACACATAATCACACACACACACAATCACACATTCACACACACACTCACACTCACACACGCCTCTTCTTCCACACTCAGCAGTTCCCACGCCCCATTGTATCTTTCAGATGAGCGGGAGTGTGGGAATGAACATCGTCAGTGCCATCTTCTCAATCATAGGTATCATCGTCCTCATCACGGAGCTGAGTCTCTACGTTAATTACTATCCCATCTACCACCCCCCCTACTACTACGGTGTAGTGGTGAGTCTCTAGGGTTCCCTGTAACCCAGCAGCCTCCGGGGGGGTGGGGAGGGGGTCCACCCCTGAGCCCAGCACTATCCACTACGGCCCCTACCCTTCAAGCTGCCCTATTGCCCTTATACTGCAGGGAAATGAGAGGAGCCAGAGAGAACTAACACTTGTCTCTCCGGAGACAAAAGTCACCATACTGAGTCCCTCCAGAGAGGATGCTCCCTATTTTTTCTGTTTTCAGTCCTCAGGAAAGGGGATCTCCTCCACGTTGCTTCTCTTTTCGATCCTGGAGTTTGTCATCACCTGCGTTTCCTCTCATTCTGGATGCCTCATAGTCTGCTCCCAGTCCACCCGGGTGAGTCCTGGGATTCTTCCAGGCTCGAATCAATGACATCTTCTCTTCCTGCCCTCCCAAGGAACTGTAAGACAGTCCCAGGGAGTGAAGGAGATCATCATCATCCCTTTTTCTCTTAATTTCAGGTGGTTGGAGCTGCAACTGTTCCCCCAGGTCCCATAGTAAATCCAGCGATCATCCCTCAATTTGCATCTGAGTCCCCCTTGACTGTCGCCAGTGGTCAACCATAATCCAGCCCAAAGAGGAGCTTTTCCAAGGGGAAAAATGATACCTTCCCAGGTCTTCTGAATTTTCTTAATCAATTTCCATCCATCTTGGTGATGGATGAAAGCTGCCCACACCCACAAGTGTCCTGGTTGTGGTACCTCAGTTTGACCCTCAGACCAAGAGTCAAAGATGATTGAAGATTGAATAGATCCATGGGCAGCCCTCACTCACTCTCCTTTTCCATTAAATCCTTGTGCAAATCCTCCACCTCTTCAAATGAGAAAATGACTCAAAGTCTCCTTGAGGGCAGGCCTTTCCAGGTCGGGACAATTTGCATGTGCAAAATGCTGATTTGAGACATGATCTCTGGGAAATTTTTTCTTCTTTTGTTCCCTTTTGTTTTTAGCTCAAAAATGATTTATTTATTATATACCTTCTGGTTTAAAAGATGTTATTAATATCCTTTTACATTATATAACTTCCCAATGTATTCCTCCCTTTCCTTCACTTCCTCTGTCTCCCAGAAAACAATCCCTTATAATAAAGAATTTTAAAAGAAAGAGAAAACTATTTTCCCTTTGTAAATATGGAGGAAGGGGTAGATCATCACTATGTAACAGCATAGCAGATTTTTTTCAGTGAATTGATCATTTTTTCTTGGTTTTTCCCTTTCCTTCCACTTAATACTTTTTTCTTTTAAAAAAAACTCTTGGTTAATGGAATGACACTAAAGTAAGGGATCCTGGGAAAAGTTATGGCATTAACCCTAACTCTTTTTTTTTTCATTAACCCTAACTCTAAACAAAATGTAGCAATAGTAGTTTTTAAATAGTTTGACAAAACTAATGTATCCCAAAAAAAGTCTGTCATGATACATAGTGTTCTATATCAGTAGGCTCCACCTCTACCAAGAAGGGAAGAGGAAAGATGTCTCTTCTTCTGTCTCTTCTTCAGCCATTATAATTCTGTGCCATTCAATTTCACTCTCCCTGTCATTGGTTTTCCAGCCACTCACACTGTAGAAGTCATTGTGTGCACTGTTTTTCTGGGCTTCCTTTATTTTATTCCATGGCAGTCCTTATGTCTTCTCAGGCTTCTCTGTACTTAGCATATCCATAATTTCTTTTAGCACATGACACTCAAGTACCACAGTATGTTTAGAAATTCCCTAGTTGATGGGTATCTAGTCTCTTTCCCAGAAAACACCAGATTAGCCACCTCTCATCAAAGGGCAGCAGAGATTTTTACACTCTAAGACTTGTTGTCTTGAATTTTCAGCCAGAAAAACTGAGGATGAGGAAAGATAAGTAGCTTTCTTGGAGTGAAAAAAGTATGGGGCTCTGCCTATGTAAAATGGCAGAATTTTGAATGCCCTTTTCTAGAGGCGTCCTATACACTGAATCCCTTCATGGAGAAAAAAATAATGTCAATCTATTTTTTATTAAAGTTTTTTATTTACAAAGCATATGCATGGGTGATTTTTTCCAACATTGAACCTTGCAAAACTTTCTGTTTCAAAATTTTCCCTCCTTTCCCCCACTCCCTCCCCTAGAAGGCAGGTAGTCCCGTACTGTTAAATATGTTAAAGTATATATTAAATGCAATATATGTAGACATATTTATACAGTTATCTTGCTGCACAAGAAAAATTTGATCTAGAAAGAAAAAAACCTGAGAAGGAAAACAAAATGCAAGCAAACATCAACAGAAAGAGTGAAAATGCTATGTTGTGGTCCACATTCAGTTCCCATAGTCCTCTCTGGGTGTAGATGGCTCTCTTCATCACTGAACAATTGGAACCGGTTTGATTGATCTCATGGCTGAAGAGAGCCACGTCCATCAGAATTAATCATCATATAATCTTGTTGTTGCTGTGTACAATGATCTCCTTGACACTACAAACAGGGCTGCTATAAACATTCTTGCACATGTGGGTCCCTTTCCCTCCTTTAAGATCTCTTTGGGATGTAAGCCCAGTAGTAACACTGCTGGGTCAAAGGGTATGCACAGTTTGATAACTTTTTGAGCATGGTTCCAAACTGCTCGCCAGAATGGCTGGATCCATTCACAATTCCACCAACAATGTATCAGTATCCCAGTTTCCCCCCCATCCCCTCCAACATTTGTCATTATATTTTCCTGTCATCTTAGCCAATCTGACAGGTGTGTAGTGGTACCTCAGAGTCAATCTGTCTCAAAAGGCATCCAGGAACCAATCAGTGATTGATGAGTTTCAAGCCACATTCAACAGAGTAAAATTCTAAGACAATCATGGATACTACTTTGGTATTTGCAATAATGGAATCTGATCAGCTAGGTGGGACAATCAATAGAGTGCCAAGATCTGGAATCAGGAAGACTCATTTTCCAAAGTTCAAATCCAGCCTCAGACACTTAGCATCTGTGTGAACCTGCACAAATTACTTAATCCTGTCTGCCTCAGTTTCTCCATCTGTAAAATGAGCTGAAGAAATGGAAAAATGGCGTAAAGAGTCAGAACAATTGAAAAAATAGCAACAGTTGGTGTTCTTTGTGTTGTTACCTTCATTTACTGAGCACCTGCTATATGCAGAATTATGTCCCAGATGCCACAAAGAAGTGTGAGATACCGCTCTGTCCCTATTGGAGAGTGAATACAATCTGGCTCCAGGCCATTTTCTCCACACTGTCTCATACTCTTCTCTCAGCCTTATGCATTCAAGGCTCCAGCCAAACTACACTAATCTCTGCTCTCTGTATGGTACAGAGAAAAGAGTTCTGGATTTGGGGTCAGATGACCTTCACTCTAGTCCCAGCCCTATCACTTATGACCTGTGGCACCATGGGAAGTCATGAAACCTCCTTCAGATGTCATCTCATGATCTAAATTGGAGGCTCTAAACTGGAAGCCTTTTGGGGTTCCCTTCAAATTCACATCTGTCACCCTATGAAGAAGACCCTCATACAGCCCCCTCTGTGCGAGGCACACACTGTCCCCATGGAACTCTGGCTCCAATGCTTCTCAAGAACTTCGGTTGCTTGTCTCTATACATTTATATTAAGCCTTACATCAGACATCTCCTCCAAATGCCCCCAAGATACAAGGAAGAGAAATGAAGCTAGCTGGGCTAATTCCTAGCTCCCAGGGACCATTCTGTAAACCTTAAAGTTTACTTAAGTAAACTTTAAGGTCCTATGGAAATGAAAGTTAATAATAATTGCTAATATTCATATAATGATCTATGGTTCACAAAGCACTTCATAGTACACATATTATTTCATGGGTTCTTTCCCCCAAAAATAAATGAGATAGATGCTCTTCTTATCCCTATATTACAAATGAGGAAATCAAGTCTATGAGAAATTAGCGACTCCTGTTGTCACACAATGAGTCAACAGCAGAGTTGGGATTCAAATCCACACTCAGAAGAAGCATAGAACAGTGGAGAGAAAGCTGAATTTAATTCAAATTATGGCTCTTTGTTAGAAAAAATAATATCTACAAGAACAAAAGGTCAAGAATTTCAAAGGAAGTAGGTTGAAAACAGAGAAGAAAAATTACAGACCAATCTCCCTAATGAATATTGATGCTAAAATCCTAAATAAAATATTAGCAAAAAGAATTTCAAGGGAATTAATAGAAAAAATACAAAGGAAGGTGGCTGAGGCCTACCAGATCTAAAACTATATCATAAATAAGTAATAAAGCATCAAAATCATTTGGTACTGGCTAATAAATAGAGAAGTTGATCAATGGAACAGGTTAGTTTCACAAGACACAATAGTCAATGCCTATGGTTTGATAAACCCAATGACCCCAGCTTCTGGAATAGAAACTCATTATATGATAAAATTTGTCAGGGAAATCGAAAAATAGTATGGTAAAAACTAGACATTCACCAATATCTCACGCTCTATCCCAAGATAAAGTCATATATAAATAAGCAAATTAGTAGATCAAGGGATAGTCTGTCAGATCTGTGGAGAAGAGAATAATTTATGGCCAGAGAAAAATTAGCAAACACTATAAAATGCAAAATGGATAATTTTGATTATATTAAATTTAAAAAAGGTTTGCATGAATAAAGCTAATGCAGCCAAAATTAGAAGGAAAGGAAAAATCTGGGAAACAATTTTTACAGCCAATATTTCTGATAAAAGCCTTGTTTCTTTTTTTAAATTTATTTTTATTTTTTTAGATGCACATTAAGACAATGGTTTTTTTGGGTGACACATGTACATTCATTAATTTTTTTTAACACATTTCCTCATGAATCATGTTGAGAGAAAAAAATCAGAATAAAAGGGACAAAAACATGGAAAAAAAAAGAAAACAGGAAAAAAGTGAACATAATGTGTTGATTTATATTCAGTCTCCATAATTCCCTCTCCCAAAGTTTATCGGCATTGCCTTGGATCACTAAACCACTGAGAAGAATCACGTCTATCATAGTTGATAATCACACAGTCTTGCTGTTACTGTGTACAATATATTCTTCATCCTGCTTTTTTTGGTAAGCATCAGTTCATGTAAATCTTTTCAGGACTTTCTGAAATCAGCCTATTCTTCATTTTTATATCACAATAATATTCCATTACTTTCATAGATCATAACTTATTCAGCCATTCCCCAACTGAAGAGCATCTACTCATTTTCCATTTCCTTGCCACTGCAAAAAGAGCTGCTACAAGCATTTTTGCATATGTCGGGGGGGGGGGGGTCCTTTTCCCTCTTTTATGATCTCTTTAGAATATAGACCCAACAGTGACACTGCTAGATCAAAGGGTATGCACAGTTTTAGAGCCTTTGGGGCATAGTCAAGGTTCCAAGTTGTTCTCCAGAATGTTGTATCGTTTCATAACTCCACCAACAATGCATTAATGTTCCAGTTTTCCCACATCCCTTCTAACATTTATCTTTATCTTTTTTTGAGATCTTGAGGTGTGAGATGGCACCTCAGAGTTGTCTTAATTTTCATTTCTCTTATCAATAGTTATTTAGAGCATTTTTTTCATATGACTATAGATGGCTTTAGTTTCTTCATCTGAAAATTGTTCATATCCTTTTACCATTTATCAATTGGGGAATGACTTATATTCTTTTAAATTTGACTTAAGTTCTCTATATATTTTAGAAATGAACCTCATTCATACACACACACATATAATATATATACATATATACACATATGTGTATATTTTATATATATATATATATATGTAATGATCAATTGTGTTGGGCTTGGCTTTTTTTAATAATAGTTTTTTATTTTCAAATTATATGCAAAGATAGTTTTCAACATTTACCCTTGCAAAACCTGGGCTCCAAATTTTTCTCCCTCCCTTCCTTCAACCCCTCCCTTAGACAGCAAGTAATCCAATATATTTTAAACATATGCAATTCTTCTATACATATTTCCACAATTATCATGCTGGCCAAAAAAAAAATCAGCTCAAAAAGGGAAAGAAATGAGAAAGGAAAAAAAAGGAAGCAAACAACAATAACAAAAAGATGAAAATGTCATGTTATGGTCCATTCAGTCCCTACAGTGCTCTCCCTGGGTTCACGTGGCTCTCTCCATCACAAGTTTATGGCCTGAGTCCCCTCTTTGTGGAAAAGAGCCAAGAGATAGACTTGGTTCTTCTCAGCAATGCAGTGATTTAAGTAGACTTAGGATGAAAAGTGCCATCTGCATCCAGAAAGAGAGCTATGAAGAGTGAATATGGATTGAAGCAAAGTATTTTTACCATTTTTGTTTGCTTTTTTTTCTTGTTTTTTCCTTTTTTGTGTCTAGATTTTTCTTGTACAATATGACAAATATGGAAATACACTTAAAAAGTTTGCCCATGTTTAATCTATATTAGATTACTTGCTATCTTGGAGAGGGGAGAGGTAAAGGAGGAAGAGAAAGAAATTTGAAACTCAAAATCTTACAAAAATGAGTGTTGGAAACTATATAAAATATTACTGCAGAGGAAAAAAAAACCAAGTTGCAGCTTTCTACTAACTACTAGCGTGATCTTGAATAGGCCATTTAAGTTCTGGGGGTACTCAGTTTCTTCATCTGTAAAATGACCAGATGAGTTTTGAGATTCCATTCAGCTCTCTCTCTATTCTTTCCACTTAGAGGATGAGGGAAGGCTTGAGGAGAACAGAGAGAAGTGGCATAATGGATAGAGTGCTGGACCTTGAGTCAGGAAGCTCTGAGTTCAAATGCAGCTTCAGTCATTCACTAGCTATGTGACCCTGGGCAAGTCACTTTACCTCTATAAAATGGAGAATAATAATAGCTCCTCTATTCCAGGGATGTTGTGATCAATGGCAGGTGTAAAGTGCTTTGTAAACTTTAAAGTACTATGCAGATGGTAGCTAAAAATATTATTATAACTGCTAATGGTTGGAAGGAATCTGACAATATCATTTGGACTACCTTCAAATTCTACCTTCTACTATAGAGAGACATTCCTACTTCTAAGCAATCCAATCTCCTAATGGGTCTAAAGATTAACTATTGACCTAAATCCCATCTGTCTATCAAGGCCCTAAAAAGAGAAAGAAAGCTAACAAATTCGATAAGAAGTTTATTGACAAAAAACGAAACCATTGAGAGGACTTTGTAATTTCAGGAAATATTTCATTTTTTTACCCTGTTACTCTGAGCTTCTGGGTCAGGGTTCCAGAAGCCCACAGAGCTCTTAGGGTGCCAGACCTGAACGGTGATAGCTGGAGCAGGGTGGTGAGTCTATACAACTTCCTTCTTTTTGCTAGGTGGTAATCCAAGGATTGGGTACAGGGAGATGCTCTGAGTCTCAGGGGGAGGAGATGAGAATCGATCATATGACATGGGAGACCCTGGCACAGGACCGCCCAGCACGGCGTACCCTCATCAGAGAAGGGGCTGTGCTCTAGGAGCAAAGCAGAACTGAATTAGCTCAAAAGAAAGGTGAGATTCGCAAAATCAGAGACTCTGCTCCCAACATTCATAGGACAATTTGTGTCCCACCTGTGGCAGAAGCTTCTGATCTCATATTGGTCGGGCACACGGTAACTTGACTCTGACATAGTGATGTCATTTTGGTCTTCTTCAGATATGAAGGATGGCAAACAACAGGGGGATTCTCTGAGTCTCAGGGGGAAGAGATGAGAACCCAAATGATCCCTTAAAGGTTTTAAGGAGGAAAGACTTTGTTGCATTTGACTGGGTCCTAATCAAGAGATCCCATCACTCTAACCCTCCGTATTGGAAAGATAAAAAATAACAAACAGCAACAATGATAATCATGACTTATTTCCTGGGGAAAAATCCTGGCTATGGAGTCAGATAATCTGGATGCAAATTCCAGACTCTGTATTTACTCGATATTCCTGACACGTCCTCTCCCAAAGCTAGGGCTCTTTTTGTTTCTCCTTTTTGTAAATTGAAGGGAAAAGATATATTTCATCATTTCATTTTAGATCTGAAAGCTCCAGTCCCACTCCCCTCAGTTTATAGATAAGGAAATTTAACCACTGTCACATCAATAGTCAGCAATGAGATTTGGAGCTAGGTCTTCCTAACTATAAATCCAACTTCATTTATGCTGCCTCTCAATCCTATGAATAACAAGGAGATAAATATAGAACTCAGAGGATTCTGGGATTTCATGTGGGGAGAACCTGGATAATTTGGACAGCTCTGGCTTCTAACCCATGTCCAAGAGTGCATTTCCAGCTCAGAAAATGTGGAGGGTATTTAAAAGCATAGCATCATAGCTTTGAGGGTCCTGCCCCTACCTAAAACTGGTAAATGCTTGATAATGCTCTTATGGGGTGGGGTAGGGGGAGCTGGGAAGGGCAGGTGATGTGATCGGTGCTTTAGGAAGACTATTTGGCAGCTGTGTGGAGGATGGACATTTCCATACATTTCCAGAAATAATCTCGACAAACTCCCAACTTCAAATTGCCACAGAAAAGTTAGTTACTACTATCAATAGCAATCAATATTTATTGATTGGCCAATTATCTGGGCCATATTTTGCTCATTCAGAAGTGAGTTACAATCAGCTGAGTTACAAGTAAAGTTGGAGAGGAATAAGTTAATATGTATCAAAGGCATTCACACTTAAACACACACACACAGGTACATGCAGACACACAAACCCTCTATTCAAACACTTGCAAACATGTAGGCACAAATATAGAATCCAGATGTGCAAACAGACCTGCAGCTGCACCGTGCGCGCGCGCGCACACACACGTTACATACCCCTTTTTCTATGCCCCAGAAAGTGGAGTCTATGGAATTACCCCCCAAAGAGTTAATGAAATGTAGCCCATTGTTTCTGGACCTTGACTCTGAGAACTTAATTAGCCCAGATAAAGTAGCAGATGTGTAAACAATTTGCAGAAAATACAGAGTGGAGGGAACATGGTATTTGAAGTTAGGATGTGACTTTTCTAATCACTTCCATTATCTTAGTAAGGGGAGAAATAGGGGTTTCTAGAATGGAGCCAGTGTAGATGGTAGATGTTGAAGGAAAGGCACTAGGCTGGGAAATAAAAAGGCAGCACTTTAATTTCTTTTCTCTGTGTGATCTTGGGCAAATCACCTTCTCCTTATGAGCCGGAGCTCTCTGTATCTATAAAGTAAGATCGATTTCATCCTGATCATCTTCTCAGCATTTCCTGCAAACCAGAGACAGCACACTAAGGAAACCTCTTTCTCTTTTTTTTTATTCTATTTCCATGGTTTGTAATTTTTAAAAAGCAGGATTCAAAGTAGGGAATAGGACAGGAGTTGTATTTAAAGCATTTAAATCATTGCTGTTGTTATTCAGTTGTGTCCAAGTTTGAGACCCCACTTGGGGTTTTCTTAGCACAGATATTGGAGTGCTTGGCCATTTCTTTCCCCAGCTCATTTTACAAAAGAGGAAACTGAGGAAACAAGGTTTTGTTGCCCAGGATCATTCAACTAGGAAGGCTGGATTTGAATTTATGACAATGAGTCTCCCTGACTCCAGGTTGTTACTTGTTGACTTTATCTGATGGAAACTCCACATGAATAGGATACATTAGCACAGAAACAGTACATGAGTTACAATAGTCATTCATGTTTATGTCATCTTAAGGTTTTATAAAGTATTCTACCAAAAAAATCTCATTTTATTCTATAAAGTTCTATAATTATTCCCATTTTACAGAGAAGGAAAGTGAGGCTGGAAGAGGGTAAGAGACTTGCCCCACAATCATGAAGCTAATAAGAACCTAAGGCCACACTTGAACTCAGGGTTTCTTGATTCATCTAACCCCACTTAGTCAATAAATGTAGAACAGAATTGAATCAATCGAATTGCAGGGATATTTGGGTTTATGTACTCCTTTGGAGGGCAGGTAAGTTAGCACCAACACCTGTGTCTCTTAATGAAGATGCTAGAAATCAAAAGAAATCAAATCTTCTCCGAGAGGAAAACACATTTCCTTAATTTGTCCCTTTCAGAAATCGGTAATAACATGGCGTCCCCAGGCTTTGCTGTCAATGGAACTCCTGTGATTGTCATCTCAGACAATGCGAATGCTACCCAGACCAATCAACCTGTGGTTTTCAGAGGCAATGAACAAGCCCCAGGGGTGACAGTCTTACAGCTCCCCGTAAATGTGATGCAGCATGTCAAAGGCACCCCAAACTCACCGAAGGCGTCCGTGGAGCTCAACAATCCACAGATGGGGCTCCAGAATCCCCCTGGCATGTCAGGCTTGACAAATACACCCACAGAGCTTCAAAGTCCTTCCGTGGTGATCCAGGATCCCGTGGCAATGGCGAATTCCCAGCATTCACCAATGGCGGCTATAAATGTGACAGGAACAACCAACCTACAGAACTCACTCACGATGAACCAGAATCCCACTGTGTTTTACCCAGAAGCCACACACACTATGAACCAATCCTATCAGTCCTTTTCATTTGTAGACTTTTCTAAATTTGACATCAAGGAATTCATAAATAAGGAGAGCAACTCTTTTGGAGTAAGTATGGTTTTGAGGGGTTTTTTCTCTTCAGTTGATAGATTGTCCTAAAAAGGGCTGAGAATTGCATCTGGATAAAGGAGGAGGGGAATTTGCAGAGGGGACATCAAAACCTCAAAATTTTGCATCTGGAGATCATGTACGGCTTTGAATCTGTCCCTTTAGTACTGGAGTCCAGGGACTTAGCAAGGAAATTCCAAAAGCGCCTTCCTGGATCCTGTCATCTCTTTGACTTGTGGGGAAAGGGAATGTGGTCAGTTGGTCCTCGGGATCCTATAATAACATGGGAGGCTCTGCCAGGCAGGAGTAGGGTCAGTTCTCAGGGCTCTGATCTCTAAATGTGCCTCAAAAAAAAAAGGGAAAAAAGGAGGAAAGACTGATGTTAATCAATCACTCAACAAGCATTTATTATGCATTTACAAGGTGCCAACCTGTGACCCTTGTGGTTCTAAAGCTGTGATTTTATGAACTTACTGATTAACTCCCTACATGTCCTATATCCACATCCCTTCACACCCTAGCAGAAAAGAGAGCACTTAAAATCAAGGTCAAAGTCTCAGCTCCTCCCAGTTTTGCCACTGACTATCTATGGAACCCTGAGCCAATGATCCAATCTCTCTGATAAATGTCAAAAAGATTCTTAAAGGGAGATTGGTCCAGCTGACCCCTAAGGTCCTTCTAACTCAAAATGCTATGATCCAGAATTCTTCCAGTCCATCAGAACAATGGTGAAAGAGGATTCAAGGTGATTGGACACTGCACCGATCAATGGGATAATTTCTAAAACTTAAGAGCCAGATGGCAGGTCGTGCAACATCTTTCTTGACTGGCTTAAAACATTAAGATCCAGAGAGGGAAAAGAAAAGGCTTTATCAACTTTATCCATTTGGGAATCTCATAGAACAGAAACTCCACCAATGCAAACCAATAATTTATGGGTGAAATCTTTAGGGAGTAACATGGTGAAATAGACAATGACTTGTCCTTTAGAGTCAAATTGTCAATATATGTTTAAAACGGAACTTGAACTCTTATCCACTACGCCTTGCAACAGCAACAATAATAATCGACATTTCTTTAACACTTTGAGTTTTACAAAACTCTTTCATCAAGGAGATAGTTAACTGGGAGAAAAAAACATCTTTATGGCATTTCTCTGATAAAGTTCTCATTTCTAAGATATATAAGGAACTAACTTAAATATATAAGAATAAGAGTTAATACCAAAGGATACAAATAGCAGTTGCCAAGTTTTCAAGCTATTAATAAGCATGTGAAAAAACACTCCAATCACTAATCATTTTGAAAAATATAAATTCAAGCAGCTCTGAGTTTCTACCTCACAACCATTCGATTGGTAATATTGATGAAAGGTGAACGGGTTATGGGAAAACAGACACGTTAATGCTCTATTCTATATGAATTGGTCCAGCTATTCTGGAAAGCAATTTGGAACTATGCCCCAAAATCAATAAACTGTGTGTATTACTCTGATCCAGATATAATAGATGTAGTCCTTTTTGCCCAAAGATATCAAAGAAAGGAAGAAAAAATTGATGTGTTAAAAATATTGATAGCAGCACTACTGTGTGGCAAATAATTGAAAATTAAGGGGATACCCATCACTTGGGAATCGCTGAACAAATTCTGGTACAAACATAATAGAGTATTTCTGCGCTATATGATATGGCAAAAGGCATTGGTTCAAAGAAACCTAATATAGTGTGAAGTATGTAGAACCAGGAAATAATTTATACAAAAATATTATAAAGAAAAAATCTTTGAAAGATTTTAGAACTCTGATCCATACAATGGCCAACCAGGATTCCATTATTAATGATAAAGAATGTGAACTAGCTCCTGATGGAGATGATGGACTCAGGATGCAAGATGAGACATATAATTTTGGACGTGGACCATCCAGCAATTGATTTTATACATCATACTGATATACTAGACATGTTGTTTATGACTTCTTTTTCATGTGCAGTGTGGGGTGAGGTAGGAGAAAGAGAAAATGAATGCTTGTTCATTTTAATTTTCTTTTTACAAAAAGAATATGTTCACCATGAAAAATCCTGTGTGGTCAGTAATACAAGTACTGCTTATCCCCCTTTCAGGATGAAGAAACTGAGGTTCACAGAGATTTAGAGTTTTGCCCAAGGTCTCACACAACTAAGAGTAAGGGGTTCAACCAGAACTCCAGTACATATCTCCCGATTCCAACAAAATTGCAATGTCTGGCACAGGTCACTTAATTTCTCAGTTGCCTCAATTTCCTTCTCTGTAAATCTGGATGAAATCTGAGGTCCCTTCCAGCTCTGAAAAGGCTAACCCTATGACCTCTTTGGAGTCTTTGTTCATTTTCTCTACCACATAATGACCAGGATTTCCCCTGTGTCTGGGCAATCCTGACTGTTAGAATAAAGTAGCTTTTCTCTGTTCCTCATGATTCAATTAGAAAGGATAGAGATTTCTTTAGTCTTGATCCCAAATCCCTCTAGATCAGAATTAATCTCGCTCTTGTCTAATGTCCTCTTCTCTCTCTACAGGCTGTACAAATCATGATTGGCCTGATACATATCTTCTTTGGCCTTGGTGTCTTTTATTTACCAACCAGACTACTCTTTTATACGGGATATCCATTCTGGGGAGGATTGTGTGTAAGTAGAACAAAGCCACGTGATCTTCAGTGGGTGGCCTGGGCCAGTGGAGGAAGAGGAAGGGAAACAATAAAAGAAAGACAAAGAGGAAGGTAAGCAGAAGGAGGAAGGGGAAGGGGACAAAGGAAAAGATGGAATAGAAAAAGGAGGAAAAGGTGGAAGTGGGAAGAATAGCATCATTTTCATTTTACAAACCTAGAGAATGCCATCAAGTTATCTCTACATGTTCCTCTGCTTCCACTCCTCTACAATGGAAATCCTAAGAATTAGCCCTCATTATCATCATTGTTCATCATATACCTTAATAATATTCATCATTATGTTTTAATGAAGGCAATATGTCCTAGTAAATAAAGAAGGCAGCTTTGGGATCAACAATAAAGATTTGAAGTTCCACCTCTGATATATTGGTTGTAGAATCTTTAGCAAGTCCCACCTCTCTGCAATTCTCTATGATAAGAAATTATAGAATAATTCACTAATTAGCACTGATAGAAGGAGTTTCCTTGTTGGGAGTCTTCTATTCCAATGAAAATACAAATCAAAAGTCATTTTCAGTCATGCCTGATTCTTTGTGATCCCACTTTGAGATTTTCTTTGCCAAAATACTAGAGTGGTTTCGCATTTTCTTCACCGGTTCATTTGACAGATGAGGAAACTGAGGTAAACATGGTTAAATAATGTGCCCACAGTCACACAGCTGGTATCTGAGACTACATTTGAACTTAGGGGAAGATGAGTTTTCCTGACTCCAGGCGTGGTGCTCTATGCACCCAGCTAGTTGAGAGAGAATGGAGGATCCTTTCTTCATGTCAGCCAGGACAATCAGCTTCCCACCATTATTATCTCATTTCCATAAAAAACCTTAGAAAAAATAATTTCTCTCTTCTCTGGAAGGTTGTAAAAATGAATCAATAATTCATTTAACTAGTTCTGAGCCCCCACCCAGAGATTTCACTTTGGAAAAAATGCTGCAGTCTAAATCTCTCTTCATAGGAAGATAAACAGTGTTTCTAGTCCCCTGCCCATCCAAAATCCCACATATTTTAGCAATGTAAGTGGCTAACAGCGCAATCACAATTATTGGATTAAGATGCAAGGTACATATTTAAGCATAAAAAGGCAAACAAACTTTTACAGCAGCAGAAGAAGTTTCCCTAACCCTAGGAAAAAGGAAGAGAGAGCAGGAAAAGGGAAAAGGGAAATGGAAACTCCTCCCTCTGGATCTGCAACCCATACCAGTTTCAGCAAGGTGGGATACACCTCAGTATACCTTATACACGTGTATATGTATCTGTATATACCTTGGATCCAAGTTCCTATCCTGGAAACCTCATGGCTACAACCCCTCTCCTGCTATATTGCTGTTGAGTCTTTCCTATTTCCTATTTTCTATTCCCTAGCCTCTTCTCTTCCCACAAGTTCAAAAGACAGGGAGGTTTAGCTCATAAATTCAAGGTAGCCCTTCCACCAACCCCAAGGTCAGGGAAAATCTCTTTGAACCAAAGAGAAGGACTCTAGGAGATTTCTTCCTGGAACTAGGAAGCATCCATCTTTAACATCCAGAAACTTCTAGGAATACCTAGAGGAGATATGACTAAGCTAATACTGCAGAAGGAAATACTATAAAGTGTGTAACACTAATTGTAAGCAAGAGAAATTTAGTATCTCCTGAATACATAGCATGACATGACCTGATGACCTTATGGTCAGAAACTCATTATCTTCCATAAACTAATGGATGACAATCCACCCTACTCTTATACCCATTACAAATAATAAATATTAAAATATGCTGGAAAAAAACAACCAAGGAACTATACTGGATTTGGACTCTTGTCACAGAATATACTATTGGCCACAATTAATAGGAATTATCCCTGATCCATTAAAACTGAAAAAAAAAAAAGCCCACACCATTTTAAAGCTGTTGTCATGTCAAATACTCATAATCCTAAAGCTACTTTGAACAAAAGGTCTCTCAATATATCGAGATCTAGCAGGAGACATCAAGCTCTCATGGGAACAGGAACAAGTACCTATCATCTGTCTTCTGCTATCTTCTGCTGGGGTTGCTGCAAGGATGCTTTCAGTGGCCCTAAAGAGGGTGAATGTAAATCCTCATGCTTTTCATCAAGGACCAAAAGAAGCTGTTATTTTGTCCCTTCTGCTAGTTCATTGAATTTTGAATATGAAATAATAATAGCCTAGGTGGCGCAATGGATAGAGCACCAACCCTGAAGTCTTAAATTCTCATACTTTTAGTCAAGTGTTATGGGCCAAAACTTGAAACAAGGTGTTAAGTCAGTGGAATTGATAAGAGACAATTGTTGTTTAGCATGGTGCTTAACAGTTCTCTAGTTCAGTACATGTACTTAGTACTTACTATAGTTCTACAAGACTACAAGACTATCGCATCTTTGGTAAGAGAGCATATAAGGTCAGATAAACTCAGCCAGAATCAGAACTAAGGAAGACAGAGAAGTGATGGCAGGCTTTCTGCCTTCACTTCTCCACTGAAACCAAGATCTGGAAGGCCTCCAGAAAACTAGCCGAACCCCAAGTGAAGGAGACAAGACTTTGAAGGAGACAATAAAAGATTTGTACTTTAACCCCGGGCTACTCGTGTGGTGATTACTGAACAGAAACGAAGATTGCTTGCAGAGACCTCCAGAAAACCTCAACAGAGAACATTACATTTTAAAGAGAATATTACATTTTGGCGCCCACAACCCTGAGTTCAGTGGAAAAGTCTCTGATCCTGATTTCAGGAAAAGTCTCCTCGACCCAGAAATTAGGGTGAGTACAAAAATAGACAAGGAAACTTTGTTAAAGAGTTAAAGTAGTACTTCAGCTAAAATGGGACAGATGTTTATAAAACAGCCTTCTTTTCCAATTCAAGGAAAATGTGTAGAGAGCATCGTCAGACTTATGAAAAGCCAATGTTTGATTGTAACTCAGGAGCAGATCACTGAACTTTTACAAACAGTACAATACACATCTCCTTGATTCCCTAAGGAAAAAGAATTGAATCCTGATGAGTGGAAATTAATAGGAGAGCAACTATGTCAATATTACAGTGATAATGGACCTGATTCAATTTCCAAAGAAACACTTTATACATATAATTTAATACAACTGGCTTTAAGAAATTATATAAGTATTAGAATAAGAAAAAAGAAGAAAGAGCAGGAGGGGAGAGAAACTAGGAGAAAAGAATGAAGAATTGGACATGAAAGGAGTTAAGTACAATTCTGAGTGTGACGCTTCACAGCAAGAAAAATTAGGTCATTCCTCATCTCCTGACCTACCTCCCTCAATTAACCCTTCATGGGTGGAGGGAGGAGGGAGAGGGGCAGTGACACAATCAGCACCACCTATGAAGCAGCCTATGACAAGATTACAAAAGGCACTGGTTAAAGCAAAAAAATGAAGGACAGGATATATTTAATAAATTTAATAAATTTATTTTTTAATAAATGCATACCTTGTGATTGAAGAGCTTGACTCTTCAGGTCAACAAAGGAGATGAACACTTCTTTTGATCTGGAAAAAATTAAGGATTTGAAAAAGGGTTGCACTCTTTATGGCGCTACATCATCTCATGTTAATATGTTACTAGAGAATTTGGCTTATGGAATTTTAACCCCCAGTGACTGGAAATCCATAGCAAGGACACGTTTAGAAGCTGGACAAAACTTGTTGTGGCTTTCGGAGTATAGTGAATTATTCAGGATACAAGCCCAAACACAATAGGCAATCTGGAGTTAATATACAGATCACCTTTGACCAACTAGCAGTTGAAAGTCAGTATGCAAACAATTTAGCACAGACTAATTACCCCATAGCAGTTTACCCCGAACAAATTGCTACTGCTGCAATAAAAGCTTGAGGCACCCTCCCAGGGAAAAATGGAGGGGAAGCCTTCACAAAAATAGAGCAAGGTCCCAATGAACCCTTTGTTGATTTTGTGGGATGTTTTCAAACAGCTGTCACAAGAACGATTGGAGACAATGCAGCTACAAGAATAATGATCAGACAACTGACTAAGGAAAATGCTAATGAGGTTTGCAGAAGAATTATATGGGGACTATACAAAGATGCTTCTTTAGAGGAGATCAGAAGATAAGAAAAATAGAACATCTGAGAGCCCATTGTACGTATAGAAATGGAATGAGAAGACAGGGTGAGAGAAAACCTAAAATCTTATGTCCAAAATGCAACCAAGATTTCTATTGGGCCTCAGAATGTAGATTGATCCAGGGAAATGTGAGGCAGGACCCAGCTCCAAGATATCAAGCAAAAGATAGTTGGGGCATGATGGCAGCTGAGGTTACACCTTTAGAAGTTCAGAACTCTTACATGATCAGTCAGCTGAAAAGCAATCAGATGGCAGAAAGGGATTACAATTGGAGAGAATACAGGCTTTTTTAACCCAACAGAAGGTCAGTGTCCAGTGTGAGCAGCTCCAATATAATCTCCAGGCGATGTGGAGAAATTTAGAAAATGGTAAATAGAAGGGACTATATAGGTTAACTGCTTGGGAGAAAGGGTTTGCTTATATCTCTACAGATGGAGAAGGAATCAGATGGGTGCCAATGAACACCTGGAGAGAGATAGAAAAAGAGAAAAAAAAACCTCAAAACAAAAGAGAAGACAGAAACATCTGACACTGAAAGACCATGGCTAATAATGAGACTGTTAAAGAACTTTAAAACCAGCAGGAATCATTGAATTCCCTGAGATGTTGATGAGACTATTATAGGACTTCAAAATTTGCAGGAATTATTGGATTCTTGGCACATGAAATAATGGACAATAGATTCCTTTTGGACTTTCTAGGACTTATGGACTTGTGTAATTCTTCATGTTGATTCATGTTATTTGCTACATCACTACTAGCCTGTGTTATGTTACTATGTGCTTATCTAATTTATGTAATTATGTGTAATACCTCCCATATTGATGGATTTATGTATACCTGTTTTAAGAATGAGACCCTTCAGGAACCCGCTAATCTGATTTGATTTCCCATTTCCTTTGGTGTTTTCATTTCCCTTCCTGAGAAGTCAGGGAGGGCATGATCACCTCCTTTTATGCTGTTTTCACTCCTTCTTTGAGCAGTCAGGGAATAGTCCAGCATTGTGAGTTGTTAATTATCAGTCATGCTATAGCGAGCATAAAGCCGATATCACCGATTCGGTTATAAAGGACGGCTCATAGGACGGCAGTGTTTGCATCAGTTCATCCGAACCATCATCCGATGAGTATAAATGATATGATTCCTACTCACTCTCATCCGATGAAAAGTTGGAATAGGTTGTTTGCGGAAACAAGGATGATTATAGTGAATAGGAAGATGATTAGATATTTTTAAAAATGGTGTATGTTAGGATCTACGTGCATATATCATATTGAGAACTCTAGGATGGATGGATCATGTGACATATAAAGCAATAGGAATGAAGATAATGGAAAAGTAGTCTAGTTTGAAGCTTATTATTAAGTAAAATGTGTTCATTGGAAATCATTGTCAGTTTGTGATTGTGGCTTTTTGTCCTGAGTGGATGAATAGGATTAAAGGGAGGAGGCTGGTAAAGAAAGCTAATTTAACTGTGTTCTTGAATAGTAATGGGAAGTTGTTGGTTTTATATGGGAAGGTTATGTTGTAGATTAGGGGAAAGGTGAGTATAATCATGGATAATAGGAGTGAAGAATTTAATAAATAGTTAATGACTTTTATTTGGAATTGCACCAAAATTTTTGGTTCCTAAGACCAATGGATGACTATTATCCTTTAAAAGTGAGAAAGCCATGGGTTTTAAGCATGGGGTCAAGAGTTAGCAGTTCTTGTAACTTTCTCGGGCATATAAGGAGATTTAAACTCCTAAATTTAGATTCACAATCTAATGTAATGCAGTTAAAGAAAAAAGAAGAGAATGGAACGAGGAGAAATTAAGAGGGAGAATGAAGTGCTGTGCTCTCTTGTTGGAGAGTCTGCACCCTAAAGATAGGGTTGCTTGACTTGGGCATAGATGCATGAAAAAGATTTCTAAGGCAGAAATCAGGAGTCAGGAAAAGGATTCTAAGAGGAAGGCACAGCCTGAGCCAAGACATTGACTTGGGAAAATCCTACTCTTTTAACTGGAGCATAGTAAATGTTGGTGTTGTTCAGTCGTGTCCAACTCTTAGTGAGCCCACTTGGGGTTTTCTTGGCATAGATACTAAAGAGCTCTGCCATTTCCTTCTCTAACTCAGTTTATCCAGAGTCACACAAGTAATGTCTGAGCCAGATTTGAAGTCAGGAAGAGTCTGGAAGGCTCTACCCACTGTACCACACAGTTGCTCTAGGTATAAAGAAGTATATTTCAAGGTCAGCTTGGCAAGGGAAAGAATTACCAAGTTGTGGGAGGTCTATTAAGAAACTTAAAGTATAGGAAAAGAACCATAATCCAACCAGGGGATCTAGTTAAGAAAAGTGTTTGGGGTTCTTCATGGTATAAATGGTTGTCTTTTTTTTAAACTTACAGTTCATTGCTTCTGGATTTCTCTCAATATTGGCTGAAAAAGAACCAATACAATGCATGGTAAGTTACCAGTCTTATGTACGAAGAGTTCAATTTGATGAACCTCCTCGGGATCCATGTAGCCTTCTAGATAAAACCATCTCCTCTTTCCAGTACTTTTGGCAACGTCTGATGGTGTCCAAGATGGCCGTTCATTGAACTGTCCTCTGGGAGTTACTATGGAGAAGGATGGATGGACACTGTGTTCTAGGAGTCTGGAGGAGGCATCAGTAACCTCTGAGACCAAGATGCTTTCCTCCTGGGGGAAGTGTCTCTACCCAGTGGACTCTTCAGCTGAGTTCTCTGGGTTGGCTCCTCTGGATCCACATTTAGCTTTCCCCTCTTTCAGCAAAGGTTTTGTTCCTCAAAACTGCTTCTTTTCTGTTTCTGGGTTTAACTGGAGACTCGCGTCCAATCTGTGGCAAAGTGTTCCAAGCTCAAATGGGTCTGTTCAGCTGCAGTTGGACACATGTAACTCAACTCCAAGTACTAATGTCATTTGGTTCTCTTTGAGAACAGAGGACGACCACCATTACCATCCAACCATATGTCTCTATTTCCTTCCCAACTATTCCTCAGTGACATGTGTCTCCTCTTCCTCCAGCACAATGCCATGACCAATGGGAAGGGGGTAAGGGAAAACGTCCTCTCCCCCAAAAAACTCATTTTATGGAGTACAGGAGGTCCTATTCCTCAAAAGCCTAGATCTCTTGTCTGTTTGACTGTCAAAGACTTGGTAGACTGAGCTTTTAAAAGGGGAGAAGGAGATTTTTTTTTCCTAGTCAATGGCCAAGCTTCCCTTAAAGTTCAATCTGAGAACAGAGAGTAAAGGGATAATATGTTGTGCCCATGACTTTGTAGTTCATTAGCTTATCTGTTATTTGTCTTTCATCTTCTGTTTTTAATTAGCTGGTGGGGAGAAAAGGAAGTAAATCCTTTCTCCTGCCCCAAATCCATGTGAATTATGGCAGACTCCAGGAAATAGCAAGTCATGGTCTAGTGAACTTTTAAAAAGTGTCTAAATTGGCTGCCTTCAGATAACTGCTCCATCGCTGAAAGTGTTCAAGTAGAAGCTAAATGACTATACACTGGGGTTGCTAAAGAAGCAATTTCTGTCCTGGTACAGCTTGAAGTGGGTAACCTCTGAAATCTTTTCTAACTCTGGACGACTCTAATTTCCAGGAGGCATATTAATAATATTCCCTCCCGAGAAAGCAATTATTCAAAAGTCCTTCTTGCCTGATGAAGAAGCTCCGGCTGCACCTCTCCTACAGGCTCCCAGTGTTCTTTTGGTTTCAATATTCCATCAATTATGTCCCATATCCTTCCTTGGCAGCGCCCAGGATTGTGTGAAAATCAGGTTTTTATAGTTACTTGAACACTTACAAGAAATCCTTCTTCTTATCAGGAAAATAAAAAAATTGGACCAGACTTTCTAAGGTACTTTCAAGCTTTAAGTTGATATGACAGCTATAGGATGTGGAACCTGCAAATAGATCTGGATTCAAATCGTGCTATTTACTAGCCATGGAATGGCGGACACGTAATTTCACGTGCCTAGAGCTCCCATTTCTCTATCGACAAAATGAAAATTCTCATGAAGTCCCAGCAGCTTTTGATGTGTCTTATAAATGTTGATTATTACTCAACCCAAACAGCTGATGGTTTTATTTCTCTTTCAGGTGAGAGGCCGATTGGGAATGAATATCGCCAGGGCCATAATCACTATTAGTGGGATAGTATTGCTTATAATGGACCTATTACGGAAGGGAGGGAAGGTGAGTGTCTATGCCAGTGTTTTCCAAAGAGGAGGACTTTAGGGTGACCCCCAGGAGGTCATGAATGGATCTCCAGGAGTTTGTGATCCACCAGACAAAAGGTGGCAATATGGATCATATTCCACCCACTCCATGCAATAACTGAATGTACTCCCCTAGATCTCTGCTCTGGTCTGTCTTCTTTTTCTGTACATTTCCTTATTGGCTAACCTCATCAACTTCTCTCTATTTAATTATTATCTTTATATAGATAACTTTTTCCTCTGAGGCAGTTGGGGTTACCAATTGTGCCCAGGATAGGGTTAAGTGTCTGAGACCTGATTTGAACTCAGGTTCCCTGACTTCAGAGCTAGTGTTCTATCCACTGCACCACCTTGCTGCCCCATATATAGATAACTTCTTAATCTGTTTATCCACTGATAATCTGAAACTACTCCATTTGCTTACTGAACATTCTGAACTTCTGGTCTCTTAATCATACAACAACATTTGTAGAATGCTTATGATGTGCCAAACACCATTTTAAGACTTATTTAGATTTCACAACTTGGAAACTTAGGTTCTTTTTAAATCCCCAATTTACAGATGAGGAAACAGACAAACAGAGTTTAAGGGACTTGTCCAGGACCACCCACCTTTAGTAAGGATCTAAAGCCAAACTTCAACATCAATTCTACCTAAATCTGCACTCAGTGCTCTATTTACTAAGCCATGAGGCTTCTCCTAAGTTAACATGTCTCAAATAGAATTCATTACCTTTCATTCAACACCTAACCTTCTTTCCAAAGTCCTTCCAATAACTCAGGTATGGACAATGATTGACATTGTCCATGACTCCCTACTCTCCTTGACCCTACTTATTCAATCAGTTGGCAGAATTTCTTGAATCCCTCCTCTTCTGTCTAACTCCCAAAGCCAGTCTAGGCCACCATCCTCTTGTTCCTGTACTATGGCAATGTCTTCTCCTTGGTTTTCCTGCCTCAAGTATCTCCCTTCTCCAATCCATTCCCCACAGAGCTACCAAACGGTCTAAAAGGCAGGTCTGACCATGTCACTTCCCTACCCAGTAAGCTCCAGTGACTATATATTGACTCCATGCTCAAATATTATTTTGCCTTTATCTCATACTTTTTTTTTATTTTAGCTTTTATTTTTAGCTTTTTTATTTATTTAGCTTTTATTATAGCTTTTTATTTACAAGATATATGCATGGATAATTTTTCAGCATTGACCCTTGCAAAACCTTCTGTTCCAACTTTTCCCCTCCTTTCCCCCACCCCTCCCCAGATGGCAGGTTGACCAATACATGTTTAAATATGTTAAAGTGGATGTAAAATACAATATATGTATACATAGCCACACAGTTATTTTGCTGCACAAAATATCTCATACTTTTGGAATCTTGATTTTTGCTATAATGTACATAATCATTAGTACAATTTAACATATATACAATTTATGATCAGCTAAGGGGTACATTGGATAAAGTCTTGAACTTGGAATCAGGAAGACCTGAGTTCAAATGAGTCTCAGGTTTCTCATCTGTAAAATGGAGATAAAAGTTAGTATCTTCTCAGAAGTAATATGAAGCACTTTGCAAAAGAGCTACATGCATGTAAATTATATAGATATAAATACTGGCTATTTTGGCTAAGTAAGTAATCATATAAACAAACACTGGAGTTGCATGCCCTTTTTTTTTACTTAAGGGGTACATAATCAAAAAAGTTTGGAAACCACTATCCAAAGATAGCTTTCAAAAAAGAGTTAAAAAACAAACAAGAAGGCATGAAGTTGATATCGAGATACTTACATCAACAAGTTCTGTCTGAAGAATACCCAGGAGGAAGGAGGATAGACCTTTCTGTAGCTTTTGAGAGTTAGAATAGTATAGTGGGAAAAGCAATGGATTTAGAGTCAAGAAGGATCCAGTCAACTTCAACAAGTTCTGTCTGGAGAATATCTAGGAGGTAGGAGAATAGACCTTTCTGTAACCTTTTGAGAGAGAGAATAGAATTGTGGGAAAAACATTAAAGTTACAGTCAGGAAGAATCCAGTCAGAGCTTTCTCATTATCTTTTACTAGTTATCTGGCTGTGGGTAGAGCATTTCCCTTCCTCTAGATTTCAGTGTCTTCATCACAAAATGGGAAGAATAAAGCTTGTACCTCACAGATGAAATGCTGCCCCCCAAAATCCATAGGATAAATAGAAATTTCAGTGTTGGGGGAAAAAATCTATTAAGCACTTAATGTATTATGGAGGGTCCTGGAAGAAATATGAAATTTGAATGGAAATTTCCGACCTCGAGGAGCTCACCATAGAGTAAAATGGGAATCCACAACATTGGCTCAAAGCAGTTTGAGTTGGAGGGGACCTCAGAGGTCATATAGCCCAGCCTCTTTATTTTGCAGTTGGGAAAACTGAGGCCCAGAAAGGTTAGGTGTCTGCCATGTGGGCTGTGGAGCTTTCCAAAGAGATGAAGCTGATAAAGCCTTTTCTTTCTCCTCTCTGGATCTAGAACATGAATGACCTTATCTCAGGCGTCCTCCTCCTCTTCAGTCTCCTGGAATGTCTGATCACCTGTATAGCGTCTTACTTTGGGTTTAAGACCACCGAGTGGAAAGAGTGGGTGAGTAGTGGGGGAAGATACCGCCACAGGATGTCTGGGTGGGTTAGTCTAAAGGAGAGAAGGAGAACTGCATGGTGACTTGAGTTCAAATCCCACCTTCAACAATATAGGAAGTCGTTTAACCCTCGGAGCCTCGGTTATCTCATCTGTGAAATGGGGAGAATAATAATACTACCTGCACTCTGCCCTATGTGATTGTTGTGAGGCTCCAATGAGAGCTTTGTCGAGCTTTAAAGTGCGGGCTAAATGTGCCCGGCCCTTCATAGAAGAAGAGCTCAGAAGTCCGTGGCTTCGGGCTCCAGAATGCCGCTCCTCGTTCCCTTCCCCTCCCCTTAGCCCGTCCCAACCCCTCTCTCCCCGGCCTGAGGAAGAGGGCGTCAGTGACCACGGGTCCTTTCCCTTTCAGACCGCTAAGATCTTTCCAAACTGGTTCTACGTGATCAGAACCATGGCCAGCAACACGCAGCAAGGCGGCCAATCTCCGGGAGGAGGTCCCCAGGACATATATTGGACGGCATATTCCAAGGATTTACATTCGGGGGAATATTCCCAGGACTTACCTTCGGAGGAATATATCCAGGGCCAATCTCCTGGAGGAGATCCCCAGGGCTTACATCCGGGAGGAGGTCCCCAGGGATTACAGGGAGGAGGTCCCCAGGGATTACAGGGAGGAGGTCCCCAGATATTACAGAGAGGAGGTCCCCAGAGATTACGTCCGGGAGAAGGTCCCCAAGGTTTACGTCCGGGAGGAGGTCCCCAGAGATTACAGGGAAGAGGTCCCCAGAGATTACGTCCGGGAGAAGGTCCCCAAGGTTTACGTCCGGGAGGAGGTCCCCAGGGATTACAGGGAGGAGGTCCCCAGAGATTACAGGGAGGAGGTCCCCAGAGATTACAGGGAGGAGGTCCCCAGAGATTACGTCCGGGAGGAGGTCCCCAGGGTTTACAGGGAGGGGGTCCCCAGAGATTACGTCCGGGAGGAGGTCCCCAGGGATTACAGGGAGGAGGTCCCCAGAGATTACGTCCGGGAGAAGGTCCCCAAGGCTTACATCCGGGAGGAGGTCCCCAGGATTTACATCCGAGAGGAGGTCCTCAGAGATTACGTCCGGAAGAGGGTCCCCAAGGCTTACGTCCGGGAGGGGGTCCCGAGGGTTTACGTCTGGGAGGAGGTCCCCAGGATTTCCCTTCGGGAGGAGGTCCCCAGGATTTACCTTCGGGAGGAGGTCCCCAGGACTTACGTCCGGGAGGGGGTCCCCAGGGCTTACATCTGGGGGAATATTCCCAAAACTTACATTCGGGGGAATATTCCCAAGATTTACATTCGGAGGAATATTCCCAGGATTTGCATCTGGAGGAATATTCCCAAGATTTACATTCGGAGAAATATTCCCAGGATTTGCGTCTGGAGGAATATTCCCAAGCTTTACATTCGGAGGAATATTCCCAGGATTTGCGTCTGGAGGAATATTCCCAGGATTTACATTCGGGGGAATATTCCCAAGATTTACATTCGGAGGAATATTCCCAGGATTTGCGTCTGGAGGAATATTCCCAAGCTTTACATTCGGAGGAATATTCCCAGGACTTACATTCGGGGGAATATTCCCAGGATTTACATCCGGAGGAATAATCCCAGGATTTACATTTGGAGAGATAAGAGGGCTCCGCAGGTGCCTGATACTGGGACCCAAAGGCGTAAGGATGGGGTCGCTGACTCAGCAGGCTCCACCTTCCTCCCAGAGGAGGACCCTGGCCCCATCTGCCTCTTCCCCCAGGGATCATTTTAGTTCTGTTAGGCTTGGGCTTCCAAGGGCCATCTCTTCGGAGTAATTGACATTATAGAAGAAACCAAGGTCGTATAACCATTGCCAGAGCACCTCTCTGTCTCACCTGTCTTTCTCTGTCCCTCTCTGTCTCCCTCTGTGTGTGGTTTTCTGCCTTTGTGTGCGTCTCTTGTCTCTCTTTCTCTGCTTCTTTTTCCCTATCTCCATATCTGTATCTGTCTCTCTGCCTCTCTCTCTGTTTCTCTCTCTACTTTTTTTTCTGTGTGTCTGTCTGTCTCTGTCTTTCTGTTTCTGTTCCTCTGTCTCAATCTCTCTGTCTCTCTTTCCCTTTCTCTCTCTCTGTCTCTTTATCCCTATCTCTGTCTCTGTCCCTCTGTGTGTATGTGTCTGTCTGTCTCTCTGTGTCCCTCTACTTTTTCTATCTCTGTCTTTTTCTATCTCTGTTTCTCGCCTCTCTATTTCTCTTGCTCTGTCTCGATCTGTCTCTTTCCCTTTCTTTCTCTCTGTGTGTCTCTGTCTCTTTGTCTCTTATGTGTGTCTCTGTCTTTTTCTCTCTGCCTCTGTTTCTATTGCTCTATCTCAGTCTCTGTGTCTCTCTTTTCCTTTCTCTTTCTCTCTCTGCCTCTTTATCCCTATCTCTGTATCTGTGTCTGTGTGTGTCTCTTTATCTCTCTCTGTCTCTGTCTCTCTCTCTCCCATTTTTCCCTTTGTTCTTCTCTGTCCTCTTCTCCCTCTTCCCTTTTTTCTCTCCCCAAAGGCTTTTTTTCTGTGGTTATTATTAATATTATTATTACTACCATTAGACTCTATCTCAGTCTCTGTGTCTCTCTTTTCCTTTCTCTTTCTCTGTCTCTGCCTCTTTATCCCTATCTCTGTATCTGTGTCTGTGTGTGTCTCTTTATCTCTCTCTGTCTCTGTCTCTCTCTCTCCCATTTTTCCCTTTGTTCTTCTCTGTCCTCTTCTCCCTCTTCCCTTTTTTCTCTCCCCAAAGGCTTTTGTTCTGTGGTTATTATTAATATTATTATTACTACCATTAGACTGATAACTTCTCTTCGAACTTAACCACAAAGAACTTAGACACACGAGAAGGGAGTTTCAGTTCTAATTCTGCCACCAGTACGCAACGCGCCAAACATCGCTTTAGGACAATTCTTCTGACACCCAAGTCAGGATGCTTTCATCAACATCTCATGATCTCTTAACTCTTTCTCGACTCTCAGGAAGCATTGTCTAAAAGCTTTTGTCTTTTCCCTAAAAATCATAATCATGATAATCAACGTGAAACCCCTGGTCGTTATATATACAGATCCAACAATGTCCTTGGTAATTCAATAAATAAACAATCTTTGAATCGGAGAATCATCACAGATTGAATTTTTGACCATGGTCACTCATATGTGACATTGATCCATAAAAACATGAGAATCTTTCTTGAATAGCTGTCATCAAACCAGATACTGGTTATCTCCACATTACGTGGCTGAAAAGCCTTCAAAATATAGACTTGCTGGAAGCATTCAAAATTATATAGGAACAAAGTAAAGTCAAATAGATATGTGCATAGATAGAGATAAAGATATTAATATTGCTATCGATGTATATTTATCATCCTTTTTATCCTATTTGGATTATTTGGAGCTGTCAAATTAGATCAAATGAGGAAAATGTAACGTGTTCTTTAAAGTACATATAAATGTTAGCCCATCATTATTCCCCAAAGATGTTCCCAGGCAATGATGGGTAAGCTTAAATAGATCCAGGATGATTAAACCACACTTAAGGATATTGATTTCTGTTTTACTGTGGTTTTATTTATTTTATTAAATATCTCCTGATTCCATTTTAATTGGGTTCAGGACAAACCCCAGAGTGTTATGAAAGTGTTTGCTCCCATGGGCCATGTTCTCAGTGAGCCTCCAGGAGATGATAAATAATCATCTCATGCTTGGGTGTTTATTAGTGTGAATAATGAACTCAGTAAAGTGATTGCTGAATTAGTAATTAATTTATGGGATGATTAATTGTGACTGAGAGAATGAAACTATAAAGGAGTCCCTCAAGCAGACAAGCTTGGTTCTTTGTATTCTTGTTATGAAAGATCACAGTGGAAGCAAATGGGGATTAATGTTCAATGACACTTTTATCAGATACAGAAAGTACTGACAGAGGATATGGGGTGGAATACATGGGTTAAGCCATGGGGATGGAGAGAGGGAGAGGCAGTGTGGGGACCAGAGTGGGGAGGGGCACAGAGAGTCACTTATATAACCATGGATCAGGATTAGGAGCACTCAGGCAGCATGGAACTGCAGCTAATCTATGCTGGGGGCTGATGCCCCCATTTTTATAGGATAACTTTTATCTGAGCCATTTTATTAACATAGACACATCATCTCAACTTGTCTTAAGACTATTCTTATGAAATATGATTATTCCATGAAGAAAGAAGATTGTTGCTACTACTAATTAATAATAAGATTGTTCTTGGGTGAGCTGATATCCTCTTGGTCACTTTGCACCCACATTCACACCCCTTCCCACCATAAGTTCCTTGAAGAAAGGAACGGCTTTCTCTGCTTTTGTTTGTAACTCTGGAGCTTAGAATAGCACACAGCATACAGGAAGCACTTAATAAATGTACATCTGACTAGAGCTTCATGATAACATTACCATGAATATTGCCATTTTATAGACGGGAAAATGAAGACTCAAACTGATGGAGATACTTGCCTAGGAGTCTCCTGACTAGTAAGGGGCAGTGGCAGGGTCTAACCCTCAGCTCCTCCTGACCCTAACCTCAGGACTCCATCCACTGCACCTCACCACCTCCTCACTAAACCAAGAAAGTGGTTTGGGTTTATTTTAACTTCCCAGGAAGCAGGGGGAAAGGAGAAAAGTGGGCAAAATCACAACTTGAACCAATTTTCAAGCCACACACTAATAAAAAGCATTTCACATGAATATGTGTGAACTCTAAGCTGAGACTGAATAGAAGTGTAGAAAGGCGGCAGAGGAAGCGGCCGGGGAGCATCTGAGAGCCCTGTGAGTACCCGATTTCTTGGATATTTCTTTAGGGAGATGGACTAATTGGGGGACCTGGGAGATAAGGAAGAGGGATCCTTTGTCTGGCTAACTAACGGGTTAGCCCCCCACCCTCCAGAAGCTCTCTTGGGATCTGGGGATAGCCTCGGAGTTAGTGTTGGCTGGGGATTGAGCTAGAAAGGGGGCTGCTTCTGCATGTTGGAATGGTGGAGAGCAAAGAGGATTGTGGAGGCTAAGAAGGAAGACATGGGAAGGAATGGATGGGGGATATTTGCCTGGATGCCAGGCCAGAACCCAACCCTCAAAGAACCCTTCTGGTAACAGCCTGGTGAGGGAGCTGGGGCGACTCTGCCTTCTTTGGAGGGATGGTATATCCCATCATCTTAGAAGGGAATGGGTGGAGGCTGCTCTCCCACCCAGGAGGTGAAGGCTGGGAAATAGTGTCAGAATTAGCCAACTGCCAGCTCCCCCAAAGAGAAGAGCAGTGCTCTGGGACACTTGGGGTGTCTGCCACGACCTCGCTGTGAGACCATGGGATCATGGGTTGCTTCTCCTTCTGTCTCAGTGAAGAAGGAGCCTCCCAGCTCTGAAATTCTCTGTCCTGAGATCCCTCCCAGCTCCAGCTTTGGGCTCTGTTTCCTAAAAGCCCTCCCGCTTCCTATGGGACCCTGGAAGGGCTGACATTCAGGGATCTAAAGTCCCACCCTTTGAATGATACCCATAAATCCTGGGGAACAAGCCTTGGCTAGCCTTGCTGTACATTTTGAGGAAAGAGAAAGCCCAGATTGAAACTCCACTGTTAAAATGTACAAATTCCCTACCACCCTAGAATCGGAGGCACTGGAGGACTCTGTGGAAGTAACACTGCCTGTCAGAACCAATCCAGTCCATAAATGTAGATGGGGGTAAAAAAGGTATCTTTATTTCATCACAATTGTGATCAAAATCCCATATATTTGTATGCATATATTGGATTTAACATATATTTTTACCATGTTTAACATATATTGGACTACTTGCCATCTAAGGGAAGGTGTGGGGAAAGGGGTGGAAATTAGAACACAGAATTTTGCAAGGGATAATGTTTAAAAATTGTCCACACACATGTTTTGAAAAATAAAAAGCTTTAATTTAAAAAAAGAAATCCCATATATTTTATTTCATGCACTTAAAAGCATGATTCCAAGAACGACCAGGCTGCCCAGGGGCTCCACATTTCCTGCTGTAGTCTAATTTTCACTTTTGTGGATAGGAAAGCAACAACTTTACCCTGGGTAGTGCAGCAAATGAATGGGAATAAGTGTGTCAGATCTCCTCCTCCAGAAGGTTATTTGGGGTTTGAGGGAAAGAGGACAAAGCACATAGGAGAAGTAGATTTCCCCTTCCTAACTCGGGCCACCCCAGACAGGAGGAAGAATGCTCATTTCACTGAGAAGTAAGGAAGCTAGAGCTCAAAACTAAGTGAACCGAGTTTGCACACTGTGGGAAGGAGTGAAATCCAGGTTAGACTTTGAGATTTTAGCCGCCATTGGTCCAGCAGCTACCTGTGGTCGCCATATCTCACACCTTGGTCGCCATATTTCACATCTTGCCCAAAGATCTCTTTAGTCAAGACTTCTTTCCTTTTTTTTCCTAGCACGGGCTCTTCCCATAGTAGGGACTTAAGGCTTTGGTGAATTGATTTGAAATTCTTCAGAGGTTTTTTAATCTCCCAAAATGAGAGCTCCCTTTTTTGTTGGACCCTTTTAAGATTCACCAAGTGCTTTACATATATCCTCTCATTGGAGCCTCTCAACAGCTCTGGGAAGTGAGCCCTATTGTGATGACCATTTTGCAGAGAAGGACCTCCGAGAAGCAAGGAAGTGATGAAGGAAGGGGTCCAGCTCTGGGCTTCCTGAATCCAAGTTCAGAGACTATAGGGCAGCTCTGCTGGACTCAGGGTTCTTAGAACCCTTAACAGATGGAGAGTTTGAGTGCTCGGAAGGAGCAAGTGAGACCCCCGTAGTCCCCTCTCCTGGGCTCTGAAGATCCTTCTGGCAGATGTGTCAGCAAAGCAAGCTGTGATTTCACAGCCTCTCTCCCTCTCTGGTCACACCTCCCAAGTTAGTAACAACCTGTGAACTAGGGCATTGCTCCCTCCCCTCCCTTCTCTCCTTCCTTCACGAATAAGGATCTTCTCTAAGACAGAATCCAGCTTGGAAAGGCTATGCCTGGATAGGACACCTTCAGCCCAGGTTTCCCATAAAGCCACTCCCTGGGCGCTTACCACGAGTGGCCCATGATAGCTCTTCAACCATTGTCTTGAGCCATCGATCACATGTTGCCCCCTGGACCCTCCCTTGGAACCTGAGGACATAGATCATCCCTAATGCTCTTATAATAAGCATGATAATTTGTACAGTGCTTCAAGATTTGCAAAGCGCTTCATAAATATGATTTTTGTTTGATCCAGATCTTGGAAGCAATTTTAAAACAAAGATGGAAGATGGAAGGGACCTTAGAATACAGACAGTCCGAGATGGGAAGCAATCTTAGAACAGGGAATGTTAGAGCTGGGAGGTACTTTAGATGTTAGAATTGGGGGCAAGAGCTTGAATTTGTTAGAGTTGGAAGGGATCTTATTAGAGGGAACTTAAGATTTGAGAAGGATCTTAGAATAAGGAACGTCAAAGCTGGGAAGGGTCTTAGAACAGGGAATGTTAGAGCTGGGAGGTAACTTAGGATATTGGATCTTAGATTATAAGTGGAGAGCTAGGCATCTGGACTAATTCTCTCAGTTTATAGATGAGGAAACTGAAGCCCAAAGGAGTCAGACCATTTGGCCAGGGTCATACAACTCACATGTATCAGACACAAGAATAGAACTCAGATTTTTCCAGCGCTCCATCCACCAGCTTAGAGACAAGTCAACAGAAATATCATAACCATATGAGACCCTCTAGTTCAATCCTCTGGTCATACCAAAAAATAAACTGAGGCATCAAAGGAGATAACAGATGTGGAAATGCTTTTTTCAGGTTATAAATGCTGCAAAAAACAGCTGAGGCATCAACTGTTATTGATGTCCTTCTATGGCTGGTGTGAGATGAATCTCAGTGAACTTCCTGGTCCTCTATGGTGGGCTGACTCTTCAGAAATCGGGCTTTGCAGGTCACTGCACCCAACATTGCCATGTTCCCAGGGAGCTAAAAGCTGCCCAAACAGGACAAATGATCCAATTTCTCGGGATTCATATTTATTATTTTCTTTTATTCAGACTTTTGACATCATATGGAATAGAGATTTTTCCAAGCTTACACAGTGAAGAAGAGCTAGGATTTGAACCAATTCCCTGACAATAATAATGATGATAATGATACTAATAAATGGGAGCTGAAGCCTAGAGCCTCGAGATCTGATCTCAGAGACTGAGTTGATAAGGCAAGTTCCTCACTTGATGATCATCCCTTTTACAGATGAGGAGACTTCCTCTCTCAGCACACCACTTCAACCTCACCATGTTTACCTAACTGGCTCACAACAGGCCCCAGTCTGCCATCATCCCATGACCCACATTTCCAGCTTCCAGCAAAGGATCTGTCCAAAGCACTTGCACTTTTACAATGTCAGACACATAATCAACAAACACTTGTTTGTCACCAGGCACTATCCTAGGTGCTAGAGATATAGAGATGTCACACAAAACAACCTCATAGCAAACTCTCTTATCTAGTTAAAAAAAATACATTAATGATGTTCATTTAGAAGAACAAAAGGTCAAAAATTTCAAAGAACCAGAAGGAAATTATATAAAGGAAGTCGATTCAGTAATGTCAGACCTTAAACTATATTGTATGGTGAGAGCATTATTAAAGTATAAAATGGGTCATTTTTATTATTTTAAATGGAAATTTTTTGTATAATGAGATGATTCAGATCTGGTCCAATGATCTTGTGATGAAGAGGCCATCTATACCCAGAGAGAGCACTATGGGAACTGAGTGGGGACCACAACATAGCATTTTCACTCTTTTTGTTGTGGTTTGCCTGAATTTTATTTTTTCTCTCATTTTTTTTTTTTACTTTTTGATCTGATTTTTCTTGTGAAGCAAGATAATTATATAAATATGTATGTCTATATTGGATTTAACATATGTTTTACTATGTTTAACATGGATTGGATTACATGCTATTTAGGGGAGGGGAAAAGGGGGGAAATTTTGGAACAAAGTTTTTCAAGGGTCAATGTTGAAAAAATTATCCTCGCATATGTTTAGAAAATAAAAAAACTTCAATAAAAAAGGATTAAAAAATGTTTCGTATAAATAAAACCTATGCAACCAAAAATAGAACGAATGCAGAAATGGGAGGGAGGGGGACTTTCAGACATCCTTTTGGCTAGAATGTGATTGGGTTGGAATACTGCTGTGGTGTAGGAAATATGAGGTGCTAGAAAAACATGGAAGGGCTTGGACTTATGAGGGAGGATTCTATTCGCCCCCAGAGAAATGGATGACAAGCAAAAATAAGCATAATATGATCTTATAATATATGGGTGTGAGTGTATATGAGTATATACGTGTATGCTTATCGATAGCTGTGTATGGGCAGGTCTACACTTATTTGAGGTGGGAGGGGAAAAATAAAGTAAAAAGGGCATAGTAGAGAACAAAAGAAAAACAAGAAAGCAATGTAATCAGCTTTGGGAAAAAATGGGTATTATTTATTATATAGGTTTTCTTGACATTGAAAGATTGAATCCTCTCATGTTCTGCTGTGTACAAGGCAATTTTTTTTCTTTTTATATTTTGTATTTAAGTTTAAAATAAATTTTAAAACTTAAAAACAAACTCACAAGGACCGAATAGGGAAGGCAATCAGGATCTGTGTAAGCATGCACGGAATAAATATAAAGAGACTAAAAACTAAATAATTCCATACAAGATAGTTTGGAAGAGATGGCATTAGCTGCTGGGGGATCAAGAAAGTCTTCCTTTACTTCCTGTAGAAGGGATACTTAAGCAGTGTCTTGAAGAGAGTTTCATTAAGATAGCAGTGAAAAGGGAGGACATTCTAAGGCAACTGGGATAGCCGTGGAAAAAGCAAAGAGAAATTGAGACAATTGGTCACATCACAAAATGTGGAAGGGAGAGTAATGGCCAATGAATTTGAGCAATGAGATTGGGTTTTAAAAGTTAAATGGAAACATTTATGTTTTACCTTAGGGGCAAGAGGAGATCACTAGAGTTTATCGAGTAAAAGTGATGGAGGATCATGGAGGGCTAATAATGGCGGAGTGTGAGAGAAAGGTTCAGGATGAAGGCAACTTATTCATTATGGAATAGGAATTACAGTGGGAACCGGAAAAAGAACCAGGCTGGAAGAGGACTCGGGTGGAGAAGGATTAAAGAAAATCATTTTGGTTATTGTAGAATATACAGGAATGATGAGAGATTTAAGACCGGGAGAGCAATAAATAATCTAAACAAGAAGGGATGAGGGCCTGAACCAAGATGTAAGTAGAGTGTGAGTAGAAACAAGAGGTTGGATACTAGGAAGATCACAAAGCAAGAAATAGTGGGATTGGACATCTAACTTGATGTTGGATGTCAGATGTCAGATGAGGGAGAGTGAGGAATTGAGGATAACGGTGAGATTGGGAGCCCAAGGAGCTGGAAGGATGGTGGTGCCATTGCCAGGAAGAGAGGAAAGAGATGAAAAAGAAGAATAGGGAAGTTTTGAAGAAAGGTAAGTAGAGGGAGAGAGATCATAAGTATTATTTTGGATACATTTAGTTTCAAGAGTCTCCAAGAGATACAAATTGGAATATCTAAGGGGAAATAAAGGACTGAAGCTCAAGAAAGAGATGGATATATAGTTCTAGATCACTGGATTTTAGTGAGTCCTACTCTTCATGAGGATAATGTTCATGAGGTTCTCTTGGTAAGGATACTGGAAAGATTTGCCGTTTTCTTCTCCAGAAACAGAGGGCGAGTGATTTGTCCATGTAAGTATCTGAAGCCATAATTGAACTCAGGTCTCTCTGACTCCTGGTCCAGCAATCTCTACACTGAGCCATCTAACTATCATCCTTGTACAGAGGTGATAATTAAATCTATAACAACTGATGAAGTCTCCAAGGTAGAGTATGGAGAGAGAGAAAAGAAAGTCTAGGGCAGAGCTTTAGGGGGGAAAAACACATTTCGGGAGCTGGATCTGACTGCTGAACCAACAAAGGAGACAGAGGAGACAGAAACCAGGAAGAAGGATAGATCGAATGTGTCAAATGTAACAGGTTACCTGAGAAGGATAAAGATCAAAAAATTAAGAGACTTGGCAATTAAGCCATGACAGATGACCTTGGAGAAAGCTGTTTCAGTTAAGTGATAAGCTTGGAAACCAGATTGCAAGAGGCTTTATGGGAGGTGAAAGAAAGAGAAAGAGAAACAGTATAAATAGCTTTTTCCGGGAATTTGACTGACTGAGAGAAAAGATATGGGCCAGTAATCTGAGAAGACGGAGTCTAGTGGGGATGGGAAGAAATGTGAAAAGAGAAGTAAGGGTGAGGAAGAAGAGAGAGAGGAGTGAAAAAGGGGGGAGAGGGAAAGAGAGAGACAGAGAGAGACTGAGGTAGACAGAGAGACAGAGATGGGGGGGAGAAGGAGAGAGAGACAGACAGAAGGAAGGAGGGAGAGGGGGGAAGGAAGAAGAGAGAAAGGGAAGGAGGGAGGGGAAAGGGAAGGAGAGAGAGAGAGAGGGAGGAAGGAAAGAAAGGGAGGGAGGGAGAATGAGAGAGAGAAATGGAGACAGACAGAGTAAAGATGATGGAGGTTGTAGATTGCTAGAGAAGACTGGAGTGGATGTCATGATAGTATTAAGAACAAATATAAAGGAAATGGCGTTGGTGGGAAGAAAGGCTATTTCATTGAAGAGTTGGGATCAGTGATAAGGGATCTGAGATAAAGAGAAAAGGAGAAGAGGAAGCTCGTGTAGAATGACCCCAATTTCTCTCTTTTTTTAAATTAACAAGCATTTATTTTCTCTTCTTCCCATCTCTGCCCCACTCCCTCCATTTGTCAAAAATCAGATGAGAGAGATGGGAGTTGGAGGTTTGCTTCTCAAGGAGAGAAGAGGTTTGAAAAAACTTTTGTGGGGCTCAAGATAAGGAATTAATGTCTGTTGTTGTTCAGTTGTTTGGGGCATGTCTGACTCTTTGTGACCCCATTCAGTGGGTTGGGTTTCTTTGGTTCTTTTTGTTTGTTTTTTGTTTATTTGGCAAAGATGCTGGGGTGGCTGACCATCCCCTTCTCTAATTCATTTTACAGATGGGGAAACTGAGATAAACAGGGTTAAATGGCTTGCCAAGAGTCACACAGCTAGTAAATGTCTGAGAGCAGATTTGAACTCAGAAGGATGAGTTTTCCTGACTTCATGTCCAGTACTCTATCCACTGCACCACGTAGCAACTCTAAGGAATTAGTTAGGTAAGAATAAAAGGATTGCCTTGCCATGGTGAGGGCCCAGCTGAAGATGGATACAGGGAATTTAGAACGTACTCAGGGAGCGTAGTTGTGAGATTTCCTCCAGTTCCCTTCAGCACTTGTGAGAAGAAAGTGAAGATACAATAGTTGTAAACCAGGTCTGAGGTCTGACAGGGGGAATCAGTGATAAGATTCTTAAGGGAAATGATTGGCTAATAATAAGATAAAAACATAAAAGAAGGGAAGTTCGAGCAAGGATAAAGATCTGAGAAAATACTAAAGGGCAAAGGGTCAAGGTTCTTGCTGAGAAGGGCAGCTATGGTGCAGTGGATAGGGCTCTGAAGTGAGGAGGATCTGAGTTCATACTTACTAGCTGTGTGACCCTGGGCAAGTCACTTAACCCCAATTGCCTTGGGGGAAAAAAAGAAAAAAAGAAAGTTCTTGCTTTGGGGGAAAAAAAGAAAAAAAGAAAGTTCTTGCTGAGGACACAGATGGGTTCAGAAGGGGCAAGTCACTGGAAGCGATGGAATGATGATGAGAACTAGTGGTTGAACATCTTTCTGTGGCTGGAGTAGAGGATCATGGGATTTAAGGAAGCTGAAGAACTGAGAGGCTAGGGAGTTGCAGAAATCCTCTAATAAATGGAAGAGGAGGAGAGGAAGCTGGTGAGGATGGAGCTGGACTCCTTGAGAAAGAAGGGAGAATGAATCTGGGGATGGGATACAACAGCCAACATTATCTGGATTGCTTTGATTTTTTAAAAAGAATGAATAATTCTTCATTGATAATTAATTTTTGAATGAATTTAAAAAGAGGAAAATAAAAAGAGGAGTGTTCTGACTCCTCATCGAGGGCCATGGTGGGAAGGAAAGCCAGTGGTGGGGCGGAGATACCATCATGGAGGATCAGGGAGGGCTAATAATGGTGGAGTGTGAGAGAAAGGGCGGCTTATTCATTATGGAATAGGAATTACAGGGGGCACAGAAAAAGAACCGGGCCGGCAGGGGACTCGGGTGGGGAAGGATTAAAGAAAACAGGAAGGAGAGAAGAGAATGTGGAAGTCGGGGTGAATTCCTCTCATGGCCGGCGATGGATCCACACAAGGATAGGGAGAAAAACGAGTGAAAATTGAGAGAAAACAGGTGGGAAATTGTTAGTCACACGTGGAATAGAGGGCGATAGCTGAAAAAAATTCCCAGTCTCCAAAGTGTGATGCTGCTGGTGAAGGCCAGAGATTTAGGGGCTCAGTCAGTCATGGGGCGAGGTCTTGGAAGGGCCCGGCCTGATCCCACTGCTCCAGGGTGGTCTTCGAGAGCAGGAAAGGGCCATTTCACAGGAGGTGCTCAAGTGGGGAATGAGACCGGCGTTATCATAAGGAGTAAGTTTTAGAGCTGGGCCAAAGTTCGCTCATCTGTGTAACGAAGGGGCTCCTTCACTGAGCTCCAGGAGCCTTCCGGCTCCCAAGGCCCCCAGTGATGAGGCGGTTGAGGGCACTGGGGGCAGAAGAATTTAGATCCGGTTTTCTGACCCCAAACCCAGGGCTCCTTCTCCAAGGCGCTGCCTCCATAACCGGGGGAAGGTTCCTCCCCGACATGATCCTTTGTTTTCCAGCCTCTCTGGCCACCATGACCTCAGCCCCGGCCACCAATGGGGTGTTTGTGGTCATCCCCCCCAATAACGCCAGCGGTATCCGGCCGGGCCCGGCCATGCTGCCCAGGACCCTGTGCCAGTCTCCGGGGACTCTGCAGTTTGAGGAGCCGCCACTGGGCCCGCAGCCTCCCGGAAACGCGCCTCCTCAGAGACTTCTCCCGGCAGAGACGTTCCTGAACGGGGAGCCCAAGGCCTTGGGGGTGAGCCTCCCTCGGGGTCTGCTTTGGGTGGTGGGGGGGAGAGGAGGTGCTTTCGGGGGGCAGGGGTCGAGGGAAGTCCCTGGAAAGAAAGAGCATCACGGATCTCAGACTGGCCAGAGCTCTGTTATTCTAGCCCACGTCTCAACCAGAAGTTCACCAGAGATCCCTGATGAAGGCGCCCAGCCCCCGCTCGTAGACCCTGGGGGAGGGGAGGGTCACTGCCTTCTGAGGGAGCCCGTTCCACTGCCAGAAAACGGGTGGAGGGGCCTCTTTCCTGACATCGTCTCCCCGTGGCTGTTTAGAACTCCCCTCCTTTGGGGCTGATTCTTCCTCCCCAAACACATAAAATCTCCAGCATCCTCCACACAGAGCCCTTCTGTCCCAGAGCGGCCCTGGCTCCCCCCTTCCCCACACCCCTGCCCTTCACGCTCTGACCTCAGTCTGGGGAGATAAAGGCTGGCAGCGATCCACATCTGCCGCTCAGAAAGTCTGGAGAGAGGAAAGATCCCAAGCTAGACCCCCTTATCTCTGAACCACAGCCCCCCATTACACACACTCACTCACACACACACACTCACTCACACACACACACTCACTCACACACACACTCAGTCACACACACTCACACTCACTCACACACACACTCACTCACTCATACACACACTCACTCTCACACATACACACACTCACACACACTCAGTCACACACACTCACATTCACTCACTCACACACACTCACTCTCACACATACACACACACTCACATTCACTCACTCACACTCACTCACACACACACACACACACACACACACACACATTTACAGACACATACTCACACACACTCACACTCACACACACACACTCACACACATACACACACACTCACATTCACTCACTCACACTCACTCACACACACTCACTCACACACACACACTCACACACTCAGTCACACACACACACTCACTCACACTCACTCACACTCACTCACACACACTCACACACTCACACACACACACTCAGTCACACACACTCACATTCACTCACATACACACACTCACACTCACATTCACACATTCACATTCACTCACTCACACTCACTCTCACACACACACACACACTCACACTCACACACACTCACATTCACTCACTCACACACACTCACACTCACATTCACTCACACTTACACTCACACACACTCACTCTCACACATACACACACACACACAGTCACACACACTCACATTCACTCACTCACACTCACTCACACACACTCACACACACACTCACACACACACACACACACACACTCACACACACTCAGTCACACACACTCACACTCACACTCACACACACTCGATAAATTGAGTCTGGGCCCAGAAGGGCCTCTGGAGGAAGGAAGCTGGAAGGCCTGGGCCTCCCTGACTCCGCCGCCCCCCCGGCTCCCTGCAGACGGTCCAGATCCTGATCGGCCTCATCTACATCAGCTTCGGCAGCGTCCTGCTGATGTTCCGGAGGGGCTACGTGGGCATGTTGTTTGTCGATGGAGGGATCCCCTTCTGGGGAGGAGTGTGTGTGAGTACAGGAGCGAGGCCGGGGGCTGGATTGGGTTGTCGTCCCCTGAGGTCCCTTTCCCACCCAGCCCATCACCAAATTACCCATAAGCAGGCAGGATTATAATGCACTCGGAGAGCCAACGTTGCGGTGCAAGGAGAGCAGCCATCCCTACCTGAGAGACACAGGGCAGTCCCTGCACCCCCACCCCCAACTCCATCTGAGCCCCTTTCAGGGCTGCAAAACTCTACAAAAACACAGAAAATCCTACATTTGGAGTCAAAAGTCCTGGGTTCAAGTCCCCCCTCACTGTGGGAGCTTGGACACGTTCAAAGGTCTCTCTGGGCTTTGTTCCCTTGTAAGTGGAGAAGCCAGGACTGTCCTGGTCTCCTGTCTAGCTCATCCTCAGGAAGAGCTGGGAGACCTGGGGGATCCAGGGAGGGCCCCCGGAGCCTCTGGCCCAAGGGCATTGCTCCAGGCCCTGACAGAGAAGCGGGAACAGAAGACAAAGGGGACCTGGCAGCGGAGGAGCCCCCAGCCCTGGGAAGGTGCCCTCCTACAAGGCCCCGGGGCTGGGCACAGCTGCTTGGGGGAGCCTGGGGCCCCACTTGCCCATCCTGGAGCTCGGTCTCTGCCCCGCGGTGAGTGCCCCCCTCTTCCTCACTAGTTCATCATCTCTGGATCCCTCTCGGTGGCTGCAGAGAAGCATCATACCAGCTGTCTGGTGAGTGCCGAGAGGGGCCTGGTGGGGGCACTGAGGGCGGGCCCAGAGGGGCCCGGATGGGGCCCCGAGGGCGGGCCTGGAGGGGGGCACCAAAGGAGGGCTCAGAGGGGGGAGCACCAAAGGCAAGCCCTGCCCAGCCCACTGGATCCTCACAATGGAAGCAGCTCCGGGGCACAAAACCCCCAGGCTGGGCCCCCACTCCAGGCAGCAGGACAAGGCTGGGGGGGATGGGAGACAAAGCAGAGCGTGGAACCTGCGGGTTCTACTCTTGGGTGATGGAAAACCCCGACAATCCACCCACGTTAGTGTGAAATGTAGCGAGGGGCCCATTTAAAACTTGGATGGAGGCTGGGCTCACGAGCTCCGAGCCCACCCTCCCAGGGCGGTCCTCAGGGCCCCGGCAGCCGGGGGCAGGAGGGCGGGTACAAGGGGACATTTGCCCCAGCTGCCAGGGGAGTCTCTTCTGAGGGAGGAGAGGCCAGTAAAATGGACGGAGGGCGGCCCAAACACTGACCTCGGTGACCTGACCATTCCTGAACTTGAGGACGGTGCCAGAAGCGGGAGATGATGGAGCAGGGCATGTGGCTGAGGGACGGACATTGCCTGGAAAGCGAGACCCTGCCCAGGCAATTTGGCCTTTCTTGGGGGACTTGAGGAGCTCAGTGAAGACCCTTCTGGGGCCCAGAGAGAGGACCCCTCATCACTTCTCTTCCCTTTAGGTCAAGAGCAGCCTGGGGATGAACATCCTCAACATCATCGCTTCCTTCGCTGCCACGGCCATCCTGCTGATGGACTTTGGGGTGACTAACTGGGTGAGTGAGTGGCCAAACGTAACCGGGGGACCTCAATCCTGAAAGCCCTGGGCCTGTGATGCAAACACACACACACACACACACACACACCCCTACCTCCACTCAGTGTTGGAACATAGAGAACAGAGAATGTCAGAGCTGAGAAGGACCCTAGAACATGGAATGGCAGAGCTGAGGACTCTAGAACATGGAATGTCAGAGTGAAATGATCCTAGAACATGGAATGTCAGATCTGAGAAGGAACCTAGAACATAGAATGGCAGAGCTGAGAACTCTAGAACATGGAATGGCAGAACTGGGAGGGATGTTAGTACATAGAGTACAGGGTGCCTTTAGCTGTGAGGAGCCTGATATTGTAGAACACACAACATTACAGATTAGGAACCTTCTAATATAGAATATAATCCATCAGAGCTAGAACCTCAGGGACCTCATTCCCCATCCCAAAAGAACCCCCTCAGCAGGAACGCTGCCCGAGCCTTTCTGAGAGAAGACTCAGAAGTTGTCTCGGGATATCCTCCGCCCTCCACCTCCCCTCTCATTCCCTTTTCCCTTCCCCTTCACCGAGAACACTCCCACATCCCCTCGTTGACCTCCAAGGTCCAGCCTCGGCTGCCACCTCCTCCCAGAAGCCTTCGGTCCAACTTCAGCCCGAAAATCAACCCCCTTCCGTGACCTTCTCGTATTGATCTATTTGTAATTTGCCGATGCGGGGACGTGGGATTTGGGCTGCGGGGTGGGGGCCGAAAGTAGGGCGCCAGAGAGCGACTTGCAGGCAGCTTTCCTCGCCCCCAACTTCTCTCCCCTTTCCCGGCCACGGCTCCCACACTAGGCGAGGGCTCCAGGGGCAGGTGAGTGAATAATGACAACAGTCGGCATTTATAAAGCGTTCAGAGGTTTGCAGAGCCCTTTACACGGGGGACTTCAGTCCTCGTGACCACCCTGGGAGTTGGGTGCTACTGTTAGCCCCTTTTACAGATGAGGAAACTGAGGCTGAAAGAGAGTAACTGGCCTGCCTAGCCTCACACAGCTACTGAGTGTCTGAGGAAGGCTTTGAATTCAGGTCTTCCTGACTCCACGTTCAGCGTGCTACGGGAATAGGCCGGTTCCTTCAGAAGCGCAAGCTTTTGTGTGGTCGAGTTGGAGTTTGGGGCCCTTGAAGTATAAAAAGACTTGGCCTGGAGAGAAAGGGTGCAGAAACTTTCCCTGCGCTCTTGCTGCCCTCCGAGAGCGGAAACTTTCCCTGCGCTCTTGCTGCCCTCCGCCTGGAAACTTTCCCTGCGCTCTTGCTGCCCTCCGAGAGCGGAAACTTTCCCTGGGCTCTTGCTGCCCTCTGGGCCTGGAAACTTTCCCTGCGCTCTTGCTGCCCTCCGGGCTCGGAAACTTTCCCTGCGCTCTTGCTGCCCTCCGAGAGCGGAAACTTTCCCTGCGCTCTTGCTGCCCTCCGAGAGCGGAAACTTTCCCTGCGCTCTTGCTGCCCTCCGCCTGGAAACTTTCCCTGCGCTCTTGCTGCCCTCCGAGAGCGGAAACTTTCCCTGGGCTCTTGCTGCCCTCTGGGCCTGGAAACTTTCCCTGCGCTCTTGCTGCCCTCCGGGCTCGGAAACTTTCCCTGCGCTCTTGCTGCCCTCCGAGAGCGGAAACTTTCCCTGCGCTCTTGCTGCCCTCCGGGCCTGGAAACTTTCCCTCGCTCTTGCTGCCCTCCGGGTCTGGAAACTTTCCCTCGCTCTTGCTGCCCTCTGGGCCTGGAAACTTTCCCTCGCTCTTGCTGCCCTCTGGGCTGGAAACTTTCCCTCGCTCTTGCTGCCCTCTGGGCCTGGAAACTTTCCCTCGCTCTTGCTGCCCTCTGGGCCTGGAAACTTTCCCTCGCTCTTGCTGCCCTCTGGGCCTGGAAACTTTCCCTCGCTCTTGCTGCCCTCTGGGCCTGGAAACTTTCCCTGCGCTCTTGCTGCCCTCCGGGTGCGGAAACTTTCCCTGCGCTCTTGCTGCCCTCTGGGCCTGGAAACTTTCCCTGCGCTCTTGCCGCCCTCTGGGCCTGGAAACTTTCCCTGCGCTCTTGCCGCCCTCTGGGCCTGGAAACTTTCCCTGCGCTCTTGCTGCCCTCTGGGCCTGGAAACTTTCCCTGGGCTCTTGCTGCCCTCTGGGCCTGGAAACTTTCCCTGGGCTCTTGCTGCCCTCTGGGCCTGGAAACTTTCCCTGCGCTCTTGCTGCCCTCCGGGTGCGGAAACTTTCCCTGGGCTCTTGCTGCCCTCCGAGAGCGGAAACTTTCCCTGCGCTCTTGCTGCCCTCCGGGCGGGGGGTCTGACTTCTGCTCCAGATGGCCGCGTGTGGAGGTGGCCCGGCCACTGGGGATCTCCACGGGTGCTAGACGACCATTTGCTAGGGGGATTGCCGAGGGTGTTCTTTTAGGGCGCGGGGGATGAGGTCCCTGCCAATCCCGAGATTCTAGCTCTGAAGTATCATATTCTGTGTTTGAAGGTTCCTTCCAGCTATAATGTTCTACATTCTAAGGTTCCTCCCAGCTGTGGACGTCCAATGTTCTACGTTCTAATATCCCCTGCCAGCTCTGACACTTTATTCTGTGTTCTAAGGCCCCTGCCAGCTCCGACACTTCCACATGCTAAGTTCTAGGGTTCCTGGCAGGTCCGAACCACCTTTGACTTAATGGTTTTAGTGACCGTGGCTCCGTGTTTGCAGGACGTGGGCCGGGGTTACCTGGCCGTGCTCACCATCTTCACCATCCTGGAGTTCTTCATTGCTGTTATTGCCACCTATTTCGGGTGCCAGGCGACCCGCTCCAGCACCAATACAGTGAGTCCTCCAGCCCTTTGGGGGGGGGGAGTCTGGTCAGGCTTTGGGGCGGAGGGCACGCTGGGACAATTCCTGCCCCTTCCTTCGGGAAAGCTGCAGGAGAAACGCCCCTGGGGTGTGAGCCCCACCTGGTGGCCAGCAGGACCCCGGGGAGGCAGCGCTCAGGGACAGGCCTGGGTTCTGGATAATGTCTCTGCCGCGCCTGGCGCAGGGAGATCCCAGAGACCATGGAGTCCAACGAGGCACGCGTCCGTTTTAATTTAAATTGGAAACTCAAACAACCATCCCAGAGACTCAGCGAAGACCAAGGGGGAGAGAGGGGGCGCAATAAGAACCACAGTCAGGACTCGAACCCACTTCCTCTTCCTCAAAACTCAGTGTTTTTCCTATTACGCCAAGGGATCTCTTCTACTTTCTCTAAACAAATGAGAAACAAATGGTCGGAGGCATCGCAAAGTCAAAAAGCTCAGGACAAACTTCTCTGTCCCCCTCCCAGACTCTGCTGAGCGAGGGTCCCAGTGAGCCAGGCTCCCACCCTCAGGCTCATCCCCCAAGTCTCATTCTGAAGCTCGCCTTCCCTCGGCAAACGTTAGCCCAGTTCGGGGGCGTTTCCTCCTCTCCCCCGCGGCCACCGTCAGGCCCAGGCTCTCCAAGAACTGCTTAGTGGGTCTCCCCGGCTCGGTCTCCCCTTTCCAAGGCAGCCTGCACCCAGCTGCATCCAAATAGCCCCAGGCTCCCGGGTCCTCTGCTCAAGCTGTGCCCTTCAGCGCTCCCGAGGAATAAGGGCCCGCCCAATCTCGATATTCGGGAAGGACGCAGTCCGGAGCATCGGAGGCTTGCTCCCCAGTTCCCTAATATCCCCCCAAACCGCCAGGGACACGGGACAAGGACATCCCAGTCACTTCCGGTCTCAATCACTTTACACTTAAAAAGCTCCTTTCTGGATTTAGAATTAGGCAAGACCTGGCTTCTAATACCCTTCGGATGAGTGCGGCTGTGGGCCGGCCGTGTCATCTCCCAGCCTCGGTGTTGTGACATGAGCCTTACGTTGCCCTTAGGGCCTTTGTCACGTGGGGGAAGATCCAGTGGGCCAGGTGTGCAGTGCTGACATACGGCATCAGGAACTGGCCCCCATTGTCCCTCCGAGGCTCCGCTCTGCCGCCCCCTCCCCCCCACCGGAAGCCTTCCAGATTCTCCTCCCGGGCGGTCCCCTCCCCAACCCAGAAGTCCCTCTGTGTGGGGTAGTTTATGTAAAAATGCCTTGCAGGAGTCCTGTGGGACCCAAACATGCAGATGTGGCCGGGTTTGCTTCTCCAGCCCACAGTGAAAGCGCGTGATTGTTAAACTAACCCGGGCCTGGTGTGTGGAAAGTGCTCAGTTCTCAAATAAGTGTTTTAAGTGGCTGGTGAGAGAGGAGGGAGGGAGGGAGATGGGCAGACGAACAGATAAACAAAAAAAAGAGAGAAGAGGGAAGGAGACACGGAAGGGGAAAACAAAAGGGGGAGAAGAGAGTGAGAGACAGAGAGAAAGAAAGAGAAGAAGGGGAGTGAGAGACAGAGAGAAGAAAGAGAAGAAGGGGAGTGAGAGACAGAGAGAAAGAAAGAGAAGAAGGGGAGTGAGAGAAAGAAGGAGTGAGAAAGCGAAAGAAAGAGAGGAAGGGGAGAGTGAAAGACAAAGAAAGAGAAGGGGAGCGAGATACAGAAAGAGAAGGATAGTGAGAGACAGAAAAAGAAAAAGGGAATGAGAGACAGAGAAAAAAGAGAAGAGTGGAGGATAGAGGGGGAAAGAAGGGAGAGAGTGAGGGAGAAAACTCTTCCCGCAGGCAGCAGGGAGCCCCGGACTCGCAGTCAGGAAGGACAAGCAGGTCTCGGGCACTGCTCGCGGTGGAAGGGGGCGGGGGGGGGGGTCTCTGTGCCTCAGTTTCCCCATCTGTTACAAGACAGGATTAGGACTTGAGCTTACGTCTTCTCGGGCCCTCCAGGCGTGATCCCTTGATGGCCACCAGGGGGAGCCCTCGCACTGACTCCCGCGGGGGGAGCGGGCTCTAACGTGACCTTTCCCTCCTTCCAGCAGTCCATGGTTTTCCTGCCCAACGCCTTCAGCACAGACTTCAACATCCCCAGCCCAGCAGCCACCCCGCCCCCGGCCTACGACAACGTGGCCTATACTTCCAAGGAAGCCTCGGAGTAGGAGCCGCCGCCCTCCCGGAGCCTGCCCGCCCTCCGCAGCCCCGGGAGAAGGCTGCCCCGGCCCATTGTCCCCAGTGTCCGCCTAGGTCAGCCGGCCTTGGGCCGAGGGTCGGCCACGATGGGTTGGGGGCCGGGACCCGGTGTCCTGCTCCTCCAGTCATTTCTTTCCCCAGAGACTCCCAGTGGGGGCAGTCGCGTGTTCCCGCCATTTCCCTGGGCTCCGTGGCCCTGGGCGGCAGGAGGGTGAAGGGTTCGGAGCGCCGGCCCGGGCTTCGAAGTCCCAGTCTCCTGCAGCAGCAAATCCAGTTTAATAAAATTGGGGCAGATTATTGGACCCCCGTCCCTCCTCTGAAAGGAATGGATGGTCAGAGAAGAGCTTCTGCTGCTGTCTGGGAAGGTCCTGTCCAGTGTGTCCCCAGTACGGTGGCTCGGAAGGTCCTGTCTCCCTCGCCTCCAATATGGTGGCTCGGAAGGTCCTGTCCAGTCTGTCCCCCGTACGGTGGCTCGGAAGGTCCTGTCCAGTTTGTCCCCCGTACGGTGGCTCGGAAGGTCCTGTCCAGTCTGTCCCCCGTACGGTGGCTCGGAAGGTCCTGTCCAGTGTGTCCCCAGTACGGTGGCTCGGAAGGTCCTGTCCAGTTTGTCCCCAGTACGGTGGCTCAGAAGGTCCTGTCCAGTGTGTCCCCAGTACGGTGGCTCGGAAGGTCTTGTCCCGCTCATTCCTGCCGTGGCTCCGCAGCCCGGCTTTGATAATCTGGGAGCTGAGTTCTCTGACACCCCCCATGCTAAGCGTCCTCCCACTTTGACATCCCCCCTTCTGAGGCATCTTGGGTGGGGGCATTCAGGAAGCTGGGCGGTGTGGTGGGCATAGCGCGGGCCTTAGAATCAGACACTGAGATCAAAACCTGCTTCCGAGGCCTTCTAGCTGTCAGTGACGCTCTCCCAGCCTCAGTTTCCCCATTTATAAAATGGGAGTAGCATCCATTTCGCAGTTGGATCCAATGAGCTAGCGCAGGTGAGGAGCTTTGAAAGGCTCCAAGTGCTACACCAATGCTGGTGCCTGTGGTCCCAAGTTCCCTTCTGGCCCTGGAGTTCTGTGAGCCTGATTCATCCCCTCGGCTTCCCGGTCTGCTCTCTTGCTAAAATAGACTCCCGTTTCACAGCTCCCACCCCAGCTGTGTTTCTAAATGTCGCCTAAGGTTCAGCTCTGCAGACTGATTGGCTGAGTGGGCCCCTCAGAGACCCTCAAACCACATTTCACACAGTCTAATCCTCCTCCAACCCAGGAAGAATCACGCAGTTTCCATCCTGGGAATCTGGCCCAAAGGCTGGCCCGCGTTCAGGGAAGGGCCCCAGGGAGGCTGCGCTTCCTACTCCGATCCCCCCCGATGACCCCAATCTGAGAAATCTGCAGAAAAACTTGTTCGATGGCAGGAGAGTGACTTCCTCTCTCGGAGCCTCAGTTTTCCCCTCTGTAAATTGGGAAAGAGAGCGCGGGAAGGTTAAACTAGATCTTCTCCACAGAGATAATTTCCCCTCCAGATTCAGATCCTGATCTGAAGAGCCAGAAGCTCCGGGTGACTGAGAAGCTTCCTGAAAGACCCGGGAGTGGCAGGGGACCAGGACGGTCCAGGCTGGGGCAGCTGGGCTGGGGGCCCCTTGCAGGCTAGTTCCGGCTGCTGGCGGGTGCGAGGGTGCTTTGTGTCTGTCTGTGTCTGCATGTTCCCGTATCAATGACTGGAATAAACGTGTGGCTCAAACTCCCAGTCGTGATCAGAATTATTGGTAACCATTAGCCAGCCTGGAGCCATCATTACAACTTCTCCCTCATTCTCCCCTTTCTCCTCCTCCCCTTCTTTCCTCCCTCTCCTTTCCTATGACTCTCCAGTGGCACATAAAGCTCCCGGGTCACCAGCCTTCGCTCTGCCCCGCTCAGCCTCCTGCCTTATCTGTCAGCCGGGCACGTGACAGGGAGACCTTGGACCCGAGCCACCTGGCTAGTGGGAGTCTCTCAAGTGCTCCGAGGTCCCTTCCAGAACTCCCAGCCCCCGGGGCTTTCTCCCTGACCCTTGACTTTCTCCCACGGACCATCCCGGTTCCTTTCCCTCCCCTGGGGCTTCCCTCGCAGTGACCTCTAGGGACTGAGGCCCTAACATGACTGGTCTCTTCATCTGACTGATTACCTCCGCTCATGGGTTGGATGGCGGGACTTCAACGTGGACGAAACTCTAGAAATAAGCTCCTTCTCTCCGGCGGCTGCCCCCAAAAACAGCCCCATTGCTTCTGATTTAGGTTCCCAGTCCCCAATGAAGTCACTTAATCTGGGCGGGCAGGGCAGACTGGGCCAGGAAGCCAGCTGAAAGGAAAGCTCCTTGCCAGCTAGCTGGGGGGAGGGGGGAGGAGGGGGAGAGGGAAAGAAAGGCTGGCCCTCCTGGGAAAGGAGACTCGGGGTGTCCAGGAGGACCAGAAAAGGCACTGATGTTCTCTAAAGTTGGACTTCGTCATGGAAGTCCATCTCCCTGCATGGCGAGCCATCTGCTCTCACATCCCTGACAAATGGCCGCCTCGTCTCCAAGGACAACCTCCAAGGAGGTCCCACTTCTAGGAGACCATTGCTAGGCACTCACCCTGAGCATGAACTTGATGATTTGAGGGAAGACATAAAACAAGGATTACTGGATTTTGAAGTCGAGTTAAGTGGGACATGGTCTAGATAGCCACTGACCCATTTATGTAGCATCACATCTCTGCCCTGTGACTCAGTTTCTCCAGTTGTAAAACGGCAGGGCCAGACATGTGATCTCAAGGTCCCTTCCAGTTCACTCTCAGCTACACTAGAACAGAATTTTTCCCCCTGACAATACCTGTTCGTTACTAGAGCTTTATTTCTTTGTGGGGGAGAGAAAATCAAACACCTGCTAAATGAGGGAGAAAATGCAATTTTAATAAAAGGAAGAAAGAGCGTTACCTCTGGAATCCGGGCCTGAGATCCAAGCGCTGCCTCTGAGGGCCGCTTACCACCTGCCTGCCGTGAGGAGGTCACTTCTGTGCTGAGCTCCTAGATCTCGCGGTCCACGACTCGGGAGGTCGGTCAGCCTGAGGAGGAGCCCGGCTGCTACAACGAGAAAAGATCCTAGACCCGGATGCAAAAGGCCTGAAGTGCGGCCGTGGAAAACCTGGGGCACGCATCTCTCCAACAGTGATTAGAACTCGGATTCTGCAGAGCCGAATGGAGATGTGGAATCGGGACTGAGTTCGAATGCTACCTCTACGGCTCACTGCCTGGGAGAGCTTAACTCATGTTTCAGCCTTGTTTTCCCTCTTCCGTAAAACAAAACCCTCTAAGCTCCTTCAAGCTCTCAAACTGTGAGCTCAGATCTTTGACTGATCAGCTGTGGGATTGCCGTTGTTCAGTTGTGTCTAAGCCCCTTCGAGGTTCTCTTGGAGAAGATCCTGGGTTGGTCTGCTATTTTCTTCTCCAGCTCATTTTATAGATGAGGAAACTGAGACAAAACTGGGCGAAGGGACTTCCCAGCTCCTACGGTGTCTGGGACTGGCTTGGGTCCAGGTCTGGAACGCTGTCCTCTGTACCACCCAGCCGTCCCAATTACCTCTGTCCCCATTGGGAGAACATGGCTTTACTCTCCTATTTCTCAGATAATGACAAGTACTCCAGACCTCCTTAACCCTTAACCCCTTAATCTATTCCCTCTGCTCCCACCATCCAGAGAAGTACTGATTACTTAGACAGGGACCCTCAGGCTTCTGGAAGATAGAAACTGATAAAAGGTCTCTTTGGGAAAGCTGCAGGGGAGTTAGTAGTAATAGTATTAGCAATAACAACAACAATTGTATTTATATATTGTTTGAAGGTTACAAATCACTTTACAAATAAGATCCCATTTGATCCTCACAACAATCCTGGGAGTTAGGTGTTATTAATACCCCATTTTACAGATGGGGAAGCTGAGGCTGAGAAACGTTAGATTTGAATTCAGGTCTTCCTGGTTCTAGGTCCAAGGCTCCATTCACTGAGCCATCTGGCTGACATAATAAAAAATTAGTTCTCCTCATTCACTGGCCAGCTACTGGAACGACCGATTGGTCTTTGAAGAAAATGCTAACGAGATCGTACAGTGAATAAAGCACAGGGCCCGACCTCGGGAAGACATGCATTAAATCTGGCCTCAGATACTCACAAGCTATGTGACCCTGAGCGCTTGCTGGTCTCAGTTTCCCCATCTGTAAAATGAGCATAATAACAGCACCTCTCTCCCAGAACTGCTTCAAGATTTTATAAAGTGTTTAGCACATAGTAGTTTCTGTGTTACCTATTATTTCTATTAGTCTACTTGTGTCTTTAAAGACAGTAGGAGATATCTGAAAAGAAGTATCTTTCAGATGCCCAATCAGGAGGGAAGGAAGAAAAAAACTTCTTAAAATTATACCAGCTAGAGAAGAAAATAAAAGAAAAAAATTAAAGGCTCTTGAAAATCTCTCCAATTTGAAGAACAACATTATTTCAAAACGTCAAGTTATTAATTGCATTTATAATAACAGACCCCCCCCAAAATCCCAAGGGAATCATAAAGGAGGGGAAAGGACCCACGTGTGGAAAAATATCGGTAGCGGTTCAAAGAATTGGAAAATGAGTGGATGCCCATCAATTGGGGAAGGGCTGAACAAGTTGTGGTACATGAAGGTGATGGAATATTATTCTATTAAAAATGATGAACAAGCTGATTAGAAAGGCCTGGAAAGGTTTACATGAACTGACGCTGAGCGAAACAAGCAGAACCAGGAATATACTGTACATAGTAACAGCAAGAACGTTGATGATCAACTATGAAAGGCTCGGTTCTTCTCAGTGGGACAGTGATCCAAAGGAATCCCAATAGACCTTGGACAGAAAATGGCATCTGCCACTAGGGGAAAAAACTAAGAAACTGAATAGAAATCAACACATGCTATGTTCACTTCTTTTTTTTTTCTGTTTTCTTTTTCTCTCCCTTGGTTTTTCCCTTTTGCTCTGATTTTTCTCTCCCAACGTGACTCATAAAGCAATGTGTATTAAAAATAAATAAATAAATGCATGAATGAATAAACAAACGAATACATAGAGAGAGAGAGAGATAAATAAAAGACAATTAACAGACTCGCTCACCCTGTTGTGGCCTGCCAGAACTGTCATCCAAATAATGAGGGAACTCGACTGGGTGATCTCTGGGGGCTATAGCCCTTCCCACACTCAGTGGTCTCCTTTCCATGGATGTAAAGCAGACATCATGCTTTCTGTCCCAGAAGGTTTACAGTAATACAAAATAAACCAACAGTAGAGATAATGGCTTTCTTGGCAATAGTCGCTAATAGCTCCTGGAGGGCTTTCTGCTGCCAGCTCACAGAGAGGAAGCTCAAGTCGGGCTAGCGAGCCATGCTGGATGCAAGGGTCCCCACCGGGGGCTTAGCAAAGTCCCTCCTTGTCACCGTCTCCGACAAAGGCATTTTCTTCTGGATGGAATGGATAGAAGACTTGGTATTAATGTCAGAGAGCCGGGTTCCAATCCCAAGCCGGCTGGTGAATCCCTCTGTGGGCCTCCTCATCTGTAAAATGAATAGAAATAATTACCCTTGGAAATCTACATCTGAATCTAGGTTCCTACAGGATGAGGGAGATGAGGGGCGAGTATAAACAACATATGTGTTAGAAACAGAGCTGGGGGCAGATATTGAGGATGGGATCCCACAACTAATAAAGCAACAAGCATGTGTTGTCTCTGGTCCAGAGTAGGCAGCAAAGAGAACACTCGAACAATAAACAACTTGAAACCAGAAGACCTGAATCCTAGTCCTAATTTTAATACTTAATACAGGGGTCCTCAAACTTTTTAAGTAGGGGGCCAGTTCACTGTCCCTCAGACTGTTGGAGAGTCAGACTATAGTAAAAACAAAAACTTTGTTTTGTGGGCCTTTCAATAAAGAAACTTCATGGCCCTGGGTGAGGGGGATAAACGTCCTCAGCTGCCGCATCTGGCCCACGGCCTTAGTTTGAGGACCCCTGATAATAGTTAGGTGACTCTAAACCTTGGCTTTCTCATCTATAAGATGGGTATTGGAGAATGTCTGCACTAACCACCTCACACGCTTTGAAACCATAAAGTAAGAAAAGAAATGGGCTATTACTTAAGCAACCAGTACATATTTTGCTCAGAGCTGAAAAGGGACCTACATTAAATAGGAAATAAATTAGACATAAAAATAAGGTCTATTTAAAAAAATTAAAAAGAATCAGCAAACGTGTAATGGGGATAAGTTAGAAGCCGTCCCAACAAGACCAGGGGTGAAACAAGGATGTCTATGATCACCATTATTATTCAATATTGTACTGGAAATGATAGCTATAGCAATAAGAGGAGAAAAAGATATTGAAGGGATTAAAAATGAAAAAAAAAAAGTAAATAAGACATCATTGGTCTATAAGGTCCTGATATCCCATGGTTCTTCCCTCAAAGCTACTCACACACTCCAGGATCCAAGGAAGTTTTCCTATCCAATCTGATCTGGAGAGAGAAACGTCATTTGATAAGGATAAGTGATGTGCGGATGATCAATCGGAGTAATTTATACCAAAGGGGACTTTGGTCCAGCACCTGTAATCAAAAGTTATCATCGAGGAGGATCCAAAGTCCTTCTTGTTTTGATTCCAGCAGGCAAGAGGAGGGAGAAGAACGCCTGAGAGCAGACCAACCCGCCAGCCAAGTGAGTAGCCCCTTTTCAAAAGTCCAAGGGATGGCTGCATGGTGGTCTCCTCAGGGCCCGGGGGCTGGTTTGTCAATAGGGGTCCGGGACGTAGCTGGGATTTGCACTAAGTCTGCTCCACAGTAGCTCTCACTGCAGTCGTCTGGGCTTTCTGGATGGTCTTCCTGCCTCAGTCGCCTCCATCTTCTGCATGCTGGGGCGGTACTAAGTCATGGTCTGAGGATGATGAGGGGTATACTGACCATCATATTTATAAAGTGCTCTGGTCCCACAGCAGGGTCTTTTACAGAGAAAGGAACTAAGGCCCTGGGGAAGAGGCGATAGTGACTCAAGTAGCTTCAAAACTAGTCTCAGGTCCCAGTCCGAACTCCTTCCATGATTCCCCAAGGAAGCATGTTACTCCTGCCCAAAGGAGATCCCTGAGTGTCCCCCTTAATTACTGATGCCTTCAAGATAGAACTCTTTTGTCCATCCCTCTTCAAGCAGCTGTGCTCACCTCAACCACAAATACACCAATTTCCTGCTAGTACAATGAAGAGATCTGAGTCCCAAGAGACCCGAGTTCTTAATTCTCTACTGTTCAGTGAAGGGGCTAAACTAGCTCTCCATGGTCTTTTCCAGTTCAAATTCTATGCTTCTTATTCCCTCACATGAAATAACAACAATGCTTCCAAAGCTCTTTAAGAAATGCAAAACACTTTATATGATTAATTCTTTAAGAGAAAAGATATAGGTATATATGTATGTGGGAAGTATAGACATATATATACATAAATATATGTATATTTGTTTATATGTATACATAAATATATCTTTTCTTTATAGCTTGCTTGGGGGCAAAGGGGATGAAAGGGGGGAAAGAATAAAGTAAATAATCTGAGCAGCACAGAAAAAAAAAAAGAACAGCTTACAAGGAAATAAAGAAAAATAGGCATTCATCAATATAATTTTTTCTACATAATATATATATATATGTATGTATGTATGTTCTTGAGCTGGTAATTTGTTGGTTTTGAATCCTCCCTAATGTTCTGCTGGGAACATGACAATGTTTTGTTTTGTTTTGTTTTCTATTCCTTTTCTATTCTTTTTTTTTTCTTATTCTGTTTACTTGTTTTATTATAAAGAAAAAAGATTAATCCTTGAACTTCATTATACCTTCCTGTAAAATAAATAGAATCTCACTGGCAAGATTATCTCCATTCTGCAGATTAGAAAATCATCACCCAGAGAGATAAGTTATTTCTTCCATGTCTTTAGAGTAAGAGATCAGAGTTGGATTTTGAACCCAAGACTTCCTCCCTACAAGACCTAAATGCCCCATGATGCTTCAAAAGGCATTCTTCAAGTGGCGCAAGGAAGCAACCTGTTTGCTTTAGACTCTACGCCAGGCAGCGAGGTAGCACCTAGACACAACTTCTTGACTCCTAATCCAGCTTCAGACACTTAGTAGCTGGGTGATCCTAGCCAAGTCATCTAACCCTGTGTGTCTCAGTTTCCTCGTCTGTAAAATGAGCTGAAGAAAGAAATGGCAAACCACTCCAGTGTCTTGCCAAGAAAACTCCCAAAAGGGGGCACAGAGACTCAGACATGACTGAAAAACCAAACATAGCAAGGAGCTGGGGACTTGGTGGCACTGTCTCTCCTATGTCCGAATATCTTTAAATGATCAATCAACAAAAGCACTATCCATTTCCAAATACAGCACGCCAAATCAGCCCATCCAGACAATATAAGGTCTTACCAGCTGTTGTCTTCCTCCCACAGAAGAACCAACTAACAAAAGCAGTCTTCCTAACTCCATATTCAGCTGACACTAATTCTTGCCCTATTGGGGAAAAGATTATTTTCAAAGTTGCTGCAAAATCATCATGGAGTTGGGGAGTAGTCTTTCCGAGCTATTGCTCAACAAATGGAGTGAGGCTCATTTTGACAGGATTGTCTTCCCTTTTCTCAGGTTGGAGTTCCCAGTTTCCCCACTTTCTCTCTAGAATGGGGCAGTTTTTCCCCTTACAAAGGAAACACATTATACAAGTCATTCCCCAATTGATAAATGGTCAAAGGATATGAATAGTTTTCACATGACAAAATTAAAGCCATCTATACTCATATGAAAAAATGCTCTAAATCACTATTGATTAGAGAAATGAAAATCAAAACAACTCTGAGGTACCCCCTCACATCTCTCAGATTGACTAAGACGACAGGAAAAGATAATAATGAATATTGGAGGGGATGTGGGAAAACTGGGACACTAATGCATTGTTGGTGGAGCTGTGAAATGATCCAATCATTCTGGAAAGCGATTTGGAACCATGCCCAAAATGCTCTAAAACTGTGCATACCCTTTGATCCAGCAGTGTTCTTACTGACTTTGTATCCCAAAGAAATCATAAAGGAGAGAAAAAGATCCATATGGGCAAAAATGTTTGTTGCAGATCTTTATGTGGTAACAGAGAATTGGAAAAGGAGTGGATGTCCATCCATTGGGGATGGAATATTATTATTCTATTTTAAAATGAACAAGCTGATTTTAGAAAGGTCTGGAAAGATTTACACAAACTGATGCTGCGAAAAACAGGCAGAATCAGGAATACACTGTATATAGTAACAGCAAAAATGTGTGTGATCAGCTGCGACAGACTTAGTTCTTCCCAATGGTTCAGTGATCCAAAGCAATCCCAATAGATTTTGGACAGAAAATGCCATCGGCATCCAGAAAAAGAACTATGGAGGTTGAATGTAAATCAACACATGCTATACTCACTTTTTTTTCCCTGTTATTTTTTTTTCTCTCATAGCTTTTTCCTTTTGTTCTGATTTTTCTCTCCCAATATGGTTCATAAAGAAATGTGTAGTTTAAAAGCTTTATGTGTATATATACATATATATATAATACATATACATATATACATATATATATATATACATATATATATATATATATACACCCATACCCTTTGATCTAGCAGTGTTTGTACTGGGTTTGTATCCCAAAGAGATCATAAAGGAGGGAAAGGGACCCACATGTGCAAAAATGTTTGTGGCAGCCCTTTCTGGAGTGGCCAGAAACTGGAAACTTGACGGGATGCCCAACAGCTGGAGAACAGTTGAATAAGTTATGGCGTATGAATGTTATGGAATATTAATGTTTTACAAGAAAGGATGAGCAGGATGATTTCAGAAAGACCTAGGAAGACTTACAGGAAATGAAGCTAAGTTTACTGAGTGGAACCAGATCATTATGCATGGCAACAACAAGACTATACAACAAACAATTCTGATGGATGTGGCTCTTTTCAACAATGAGATGATTCAGGCCAGTTCCAATGATCTCGTGATGAAGAGAGCCATCTAAATCCAGAGAGGGACTGAAACTGACGGTGGACTACAACATAACATTCTCACTCTTTTTGTTGTTTGCTTGCCTTTTATTTTCTTTCTCTTTTTTTTTTCCTTTTTGATCTGATATTTCTATGCAGCATGATGATTGTGGAAATATATATAGAAGAATTGCACATATTTAACATATATTGGATTACTTGCCATCTAGGGGAGAGAGTAGGGGGAGGAAGGGAAAAATTTAGAACACAAGATTATGTAAGGGTGAATACTGAAAATTATTCATGTATATGTTTTGAAAATAAAAAACCTTAATAAAAAAGTTAATACACATGTATAACCAGAAACAAATTAACAAAAGAAAAAACAAAAGAAACACATTTCTAGAAGCTCCCTAGAGGCTATGATTTTTTCTGATTATTTTGATTATTATGATTATTTCTGCTGAAAATGCTCCAAGGTCTTTTTCCAGATTTTCCCCCAGAACAGGGTCATTTGAGTTGGAGTTGATCACACACACACACACACACACACACACCAGGCACAACCAAAAACTACTGTAAGAGCTGGAAGTTCTTCATACAACCCTTGGTATAAAAGGACAACACTTTAGCATTAATTCCATTCTAATTCTAATTCACATCCCAGATGCAGTCTTGGCCCTCAGAAGGGTAGCTAGCACTAACTGGATTTTTCCCCCGGTACAGAGCAGCATCCGGGGCCCCAAGACAATGGCAGCTGCCGGAGAGAACTTTTACGTGGTTACTGGTGACAGCAAGGGCCTGGTGGTCCCTGAAGACCTGCTACACCAAGCAGAGACAGTCCTGGATCAGAAGCCGACACTGGAGATCCCTCACTCTGGATCCCCCCTTAGAGGAACATGGAAGAAGTCAAGGCCCCTCATACAGCTGGGAGTAAGTAATGTTTTCTTCTGGTGATGATTCCTGGGGGACTGTCCCATTCCTTGGGGAGTGACAGTAGTTAGTCCAGAAGTCAGAATGCTTGAGGGTTCTTAACCTGTGCTCCAGGAACCTGGCTTCAAAAAAACAGCTAATCATGGTATTCTGTTCTAATTGGCTTTCTTTATCATCCCATATCTTTGATATTCATCATACCCAGCATATCATGTTATATAGAATATATATGATTATATATAAAATATATCATTATATTATATATATATAAAACATAATGTTATATATATATAATTCTTAGAACAGATCAGTAGGTTTCAGCTGAAGGAAAGGAATCCTAAGAAAGGGTCAGCTGAGGGGAAGCCAAGAGCTATCTTCCAGTATTTCAGAGGGGGTCCCATGAAAGAGCACCCTCACCCCGCTTAGCCCCAGAAGGTAGTACAGGTAGTACAGGAGGCAGATCTCGGCTTAAGGTGAAGACCAACCTCCCAAAATCAGAGCCGTCCAGTCTTGAGACAGCTGCCTCCAGCTGTCTCCAGCCATCTTCCAAGGAGATTTAAAGACCCCTTCTCAACAAGAACTGGATGGGTTGGACGCAGGGCACGGAGGATTGGCAGAAGATCCAATCTGCTGTTCCTACTCAATGTGACTTGTTTCAATGAGCCAGTAGGAAGAGAAGAGTAAGGATCTCTGGGACCCCAGCACTTCCTCTCAGACAGGATTGCATCTTGCTATGTCTCATAGTTATCGGCTCAGAAAGTGACTCCTTAGTCCCCTTGCAAACGGCCACGCTGACTGTCCCTTTCTTTGCCCCCAGGCCCTTCAGATCATGAACGCCTTCTTTCACATTTTCGTAGGAATCTACTTGACAACTGCTGTGAAAAATCTTCATCTGGTTGCGATAAAGTCCTGGTACCCATTCTGGGGAGGATGCTTAGTGAGTGCTCTGGAGGGAAGGGCCAGCTGGCTGTTTCCTCTTCTGTAAAATGAAATAAGGGGGGAAATAGGTGGTAGTTATATCCTGTTATCTCTCTACTCCTGGGTCTGAGTGACCTGCGTGAAGAAGAGCAACCTGGGCTTCGATTTCATTATTTAATGTGAAAATTCCCTTCGTGGAGGTGGATCAGCAACTTTTTTGTAATTTATAATTTTAGAGTGAACATGAATAGTGACTTGAAGTACCCAGGGATCACCCAGTAGCCTAGTCCTTGAATCATTTCACTGTGGAGCTTCACCTTGTTAAACTTTCATTCAATTATTATTAATACACTAGTTATTCTTAAATCTGCATCCTAGTGTTGCCAAGCAGACATCTTGCCCATGCTACCCCAAAAAAGAGTTATACCATGGGAGAAATTGCAAGGCGAATGAACCATGGAGTCTTCTCTGGTGAATTCTGGGCAAATGCTGATTTATTTCCACTTCTACTAAAGGGGATCCCAACCATCACAAGTGACTAGATTTACAGAGGAGCAAAGAAAGAAGCAGAGCTCAAATTCAAATCCAGGGGGCTTTCCACTGGGGGCTTTCCCAGGTCTGGGGGATACATAGAGCCAATGGTAATACAGCCTTACGGCTGACGTGGCCCTGGGCTCTGTCCCTGGGGTGGAGAGGGACAAGTTCAGCCCTGCAATCTCTGATGACTTCTCTTCTGATTTCCAATGTTGTCCACAGTTCTTCTGTTCAGGAACCTTATTGATCATTGTGGGAAGCCTCAGGAAGCTGGTGAGTTCCTTCCCAGTCCTGGAGCGGTGGTGACGCTCAGAAAGGATTTCCAAAAAAGGATGAGTCCCAAGTGGCCACAGAGTACAGGAGGAGCTCCTCTATTTAGTCTGGCCCAGAAATTGTTTGGTTTGCTTCAGCTTTGACTCCTTCCTATGTCCAGTTCCCTAAAATGGGCAGAGTGGAAGGAGGCCAGAGGCTCCAGTCCACCAGACCACTGTCTGTCTTGCATGAGGAAAGTGCCCTGGGTAAAATCCTAAAGAATATGACCGGTCCCCTGGACATCTCAGGACCCGGCCTCCCCTGCCTGTGTCCTTGTGGAAAAGTGAGGGACTCAGCCCCCCCCTAAAGTCTGGGGCTTTTTGTCTTTATGGTCCTTGCATCAGGGCTCAGTCCTGGAGAGTCCCCCTAACAGAGGTGGTAAAGCAGGCTGGAGAGTGCACTCTTTTGGGGAGAGGGAAGGTGATTTCCATTTTTCTGCGGGGTCTCTGGGTAAATCCAAGCCCCGAGCAGGCCGTGTGCTCGTGAAGGGGTTCCGGTTTGCCGAACACCTCCCAAGGGACCCAAACTCATCTGGACCATCAATGAGCTGGCTAAGAGCACAGGGCCAGGAGTCAGTGAGCACAGAGCTTAGGGATGCTGAGACTTGCCCTCTTTCCCTCACCCATCACAGGAGCTCATCATCTTGGAAAGGGAGATTTCAGTAGCTGAGGATCTGAGTCTGAGGCTGTCGGGGCCGGCAGAGCTGGGAGAGACCTCAGGGATCTCTTGGCCCGACACTCTCCCTCTATCGACCAGGGAATAAGGGTCCGGGCAGGACCTGGAGCAGAAGCCAAGGTCGGCCTCCGACTTCCTAACGTCGGCTCCCTTGATTTTTCCCCTGCAGAAGATCTTGACCATGACCGTGAGCGCCATTGACTGTGTCTGCGCACTGTGTGGGATCTTTGTTTTCCTGAAGGATTTAGTTTGGGAATGTCCCTTTGACTTCCCCATCTGGAGGCCTTATCCCACCGCCACGGTGAGTGCGCTCCCTCGGGAAATGGCAAATCCCCAGGTTTCTCGGCCGCCCCGGCACCCTCGGGAGCTCGGCTCAGTCCCCTGGCCGCGTGCTCCATCACCCTGTCTGTGACAGGTGTGTGACAACTTTGACAGTTCTAGATCTGACCACTGTGATAACCAGCAGCAAGATCCTTTGTCTCGTGAGCTCGGAATGAGTTTGGGGCTTCTGGGGAGCCCGTAGCCTGCATTAAACTGCCTCCACTTTCTAATCAATGAACACTCACAAACCAAGAGCAAAGCCATATAGGGGACCCCGAGTCCTTGACAAGGATGAGCCGGCAAGAAAAGATGTTCTGCTCCATGTCCCTTTGGGAGATTTCGCTAGAATTTGCTTAATTTTCCTTAGAAACGTTCCATGGAACCAAAATAGGCAGGAAGAGTTTCTGCTTCTCTGCGTCCCTACCTCCCCGGGTGTAAGAGCGCTGAGTACGTCCTCCCTGTGTGACTGAACCCCTCCCGGGGTGGGTAGTAGCTGTACCACTGGCGTCCCGCAGACCCAGACTCTGCCTCTCAGAAAGGCGGGAACCCCAAGATGGGCTGGCCGTGTGATCCTGGCCACTTAGCTAGAAGAGAGGAGAGGAGGAGGGGCAAGTCACCTCCTTGCCTCAGTTTTTTTCCTCCAGGAAAGGGGGTGATGCCGGCCTCCACGAGATCGCTCTCGGAGTTATGGGGGGGCACTTGGGAGGTCCTTAGCAAGGAGAGCAAGGCTGCTGCTTCTCGTTGCAGGTGCACCTGCAGAGGCTTGAATTCGGATTGCTGATCTGCACCAGCCTTGAGTTCATCACACTAATCTGCGCCATGTATTTGTTGTACAGGACGAACCTGTCGTCGGAGGTGAGGGCCCCTGCAGCAGGATTCCACCGGGGATGGGGGGTGGGACGTGGAGAGTTCGTGATGGGAAACTGCAGCCAAAAAGCCAGCGTGGGCTAAGGCTGTAAGGGGGGGCATCCTAGGGGCCCAGGGGGTAAGGAATGGGAAAGAGAGGCAGAAGAAGTGGATTCAAGTCCCACCTTAGACAACAACAATAATCATAACTAGCCCTGAAATAACAGTAATGGGGCAGCTAGTTGGTGCAATGGATAGAGCACCAGCCCTGAAGTCAGGAGGACCTGCGTTCAAATCTGACCTCAGACACTTAATACTTCCTAGCTGTGTGACCCTGGGCAAGTCACTTAACCCCAATTGCCAAGAAAGAAAGAAAGAAAGAAAGAAAGAAAGAAAGAAAGAAAGAAAGAAAGAAAGAAGAAAGAAAGAAAGAAAGAAAGAAAGAAAGAAAGAAAGAAAGAAAGAAAGAAAGAAAGAAAGAAAGAAAGAAAGAAAGGAAAGAAAGAAAGAAAGAAAGAAGAAAGAAAGGGAGGGAAGGAGGGAGGGAGGGAGGGAAGGAAGGAAGGAGGAAGGAAGGAAGGAAGGAAGGAAGGAAGGAAGGAAGGAAGGAAGGAAGGAAGGAAGGAAGGAAGGAAGGAAGGAAGGAAGGAAAGGAAGGAAGGAAAGGAAGGAAAGGAAGGAAGGAAGGAAGGAAGGAAAGGAAGGAAAGAAGGAAGAAAATTAACTAGTATGGATAGAGTGCTCTAAGGTTAGATCTGTAATCCCGTTTAATTTACTGGCCATGTGACTCTAAACAAGTCACATATCCTGTCTGCCTCTGCTTCCTCATCTATAAAAGGAGAGGGGTCGATTCAGTGATCTCTGAATCAGTTTCTATGTTCTAGATCTATGATAACTTTGACAGTTCTAGATCTGATGAGTATGATAATTTCAGTTCTAGATCTATCCTACCTTGTCCCAAAAAGTCTAGAACTCCCCTTCCCTCAATACCATGACCCCAAAATCACTGATTACTTCGGTAGCCTTCTAGACAGCTGCTCTGGGTTCGAGTCTCATGTTTACTTTAGTGATGGAAGACTTGGCAGGAGATAATTGGGAGGAAGATGGAAGAATGGACATCTAACAAAGAAAGCCACGGGGACAGAGACACTGACTCATAGACGCTTTCAGAGCTTGAAGAAACTCAGTGTCAGTAATTCCTAACATCACCTCGAGGGCTCCCTCCGGAGTAACTGTGGCCATCTGGTCCAGTTTCCTCATTTCACAAAGGAGAAAGCAGAGGCTCAGGGGACAGAAGATAAGGCTTCTTGCCCAGGATTAGGCTTCTCATCTGTGGCAGAATCTGAAGGAGAATTCTGTCCTCTTGAGGGAAGCACCACATAGTAGAAAGAAACCTCCATCTCTGGGCAGAGGACCTGAGTTGCAATTCTAGTTCTGCTATTTATTTATTACCTGTGGGGCCTTGAACCTCAGTTTCCTTTTCTACGTCATCAGTCCAATGTGTACCTGAACAAGAATCCCTTCTACAAGTTAGTTGTCTTAGCTAGTCTACTTAGTCTTCTTAGCTAGTTTACTTACTTAGCTAGTCTATTTAGTCTTCCTAGCTCGTCTATTTAGTCTACTCAGCTTGCCACTTAATCTATCTAGCTAGTCTACTTAGTTCATGTTTGCCAATTGGTTGATTGACTCAACATTTCAGTATCTGTTGGAAGACGTCTCGTGAGGGAGAATCCACTTCCTCCCAGGACAAAACCCGTTCTACTATGGAATAGTTCTGGTTTTTAGAAAAACAAAGACTTGAGTTCAAATCCTTCCCTCTGAGACACATAATCTTGAGCAGTTCCCCCACTATCTCTGGGCCTCCGTTTCCTATTCTGTAAAAGGAGCGGTTGGACCAGCCGGCCTCGCCAGTACCACCAGCCCTAGATCATTGATCTTCCATCCTCATCTGCTTTCTTCCCCTCCACGGCATCCCCACGCACGAATGGGGGCCGTGATTCACTGCCCTCGTCTCCTGTCTTCCTTAGATGATGGCCAACTTCCCCATGGACATACGGCCCCCAGAGTACCCTGCTGAGCCGACTTCCCCTCCTCCAGCTTACGAAGAGGTGATTTTTGAAAACAAGACAGAAAAGGCAGACCCCTGACTGACCGCGGACAAGAGGCTGGCCCCACTCAGTGCCCCTTGTGTTTGTTGGTGAGGAAGCCCCATCCGAATAATGGGAGAAGCGGGAAGGATGGTAAAGAGTTTGAAGAGCTATGTAACTTAGTTTATTCCAAGTATAAACTCTAAGTCCTGGGCCCTGGCCCCAGAAGCCCAGCTGTCTCCTTCCATCTCCTCACTTCTCCCCTTTGTTCTTTGGTTTTTTGGACCCTTGACTTCCCCATCTCGCTCCCCCCACCACGATGGATCCGGAAGCTTCAGTCTGCTCCATTCCTGTCCTGGGTCATCCCCCCCTTCCCTAGTTAGGCTGCCCCCCTCCTCCTCCATCACGGGATGTGGTAAAGATGCCCGATCTGCTTTAGCTCAGAGCTGCCAAGTTCAGGAGATTCCCCAGCAGGAACGGAAGATGGAGGGGTACCCCCTCCCCCCGCTGTCCCCCTTTTCTGACTCTGGAGCAATACCGGGGACCCTAGCACCTCAGCTGCTACCATGGAGTGGGGGAGGGGGGACCCGGCCCATTTCTAATAGGGCTGGCTGCCAACCCTAGGAAACCTTCACGGCCCCAAGGTGCAAATTCCCCATAACAGGTATGAGAGGAGACAAAGTCTTCTTGGCATAAATAATAGCAAATCCAAGATAAAATGCTGGGGTTAGTTCCCTTGCCAAACTCCTTCTATCTCCCACCCCTCCATCCCATCAGGGTTTGGATGGAGAAGTCTCCAGAGCCTAGAACCTCAAACAATGAGCTTCTCTCCACGGGACTCTCTTGTCTTAAGGTTTCCCCCAATAAAAGGGAGAAAATGGTGTCTCCTTTGGGCTTGGGCTTACAGAAGGACCTCTGAAGACCATATCCCCTAGAGAGTCAGTATTCCAGGAGAGGGCAGCCATGTTGATGAAAACCCTTGGTTCCATAGCAAAGGAAGAGGGAGGGGTTAAAGGACCAAAAGGATCCCAGCCTAGAGAAGACTCAAAGGTGGCTGTCTTCCAGTCTTTGAAGAACTACTGCAGAGAAGAAGAAATGGGCTAGTTTTGTTTGGCCTCCAAGGGCAGAACCAGAAGTAGAATCGCAAAGAAGCCCATGTGAGCTTCATTTTTTTAACATTCATTTTTCAAATTTGGAGTTCCAAGCTCTCTCCCTTCTTCCAGTCCTTCGCTAACCCTTAAGAAGGCAAACAATAGCATAGCAATTACACATATAATCCATACAATACAAATTTTGGTTTTTAGAAAACTTTTCCATAACAATGAGAGTTATTTGGAAGTGGGGGGGGGGGGAAAGATCAGCTCTGGAAAGGGTCTTTAGTCCAAGCTCTCTCCTTTCATTGACACAGAAGATGACGACAAGAGAGACTGTCTTGGTTCACATGGCTAAGTCCTCCCCATGCCAGACCTTCTACTGTCTCCATTCACACAGTACCCAGATGACCCCACTGTCCTAGACCCTCTTGACCAGGGATTTATATAGTTCATCACAAGATAAATATTTATTAAGCACTTGAGCACTGTGGGAGAAAGCCAGAGGTAAGAAATGAGATGAACGCTCTTCTTGAACAATTCAAAGTCCCTATAGGGAGAAAAGATACAAACACGACCCATTTTGCTTGGGGAAAGAATTAAATAGGAAAAGAAGAATATAAACAAGGAACATGGGAGTTTGAAATAGGCACCGGGGAGGATGCAGAGTGGGGACTGTTCCCCGAAGGATGGATGAGATTTGGAAAAGCTGAAGGCTGTAGGGCTGGAAGGGATCTTAGGAGTCACCCAGTCCAGCCTCCTCTTATTTGGCAACTGAGGCAAGGGGAAGAGGGACCTGTACAAGCTCCTATAGCTAGCAAAGGTCAGAGCCCCAATTATTAAGCCCAGTGCTAGGGAGGAGACGGAGTATTCACATATACATATAATGTTTCTCCTGAAAAGGAGGCAGGATTATTTGAGCAAGTCACTTGAATTCTCTGAAAATGATCAAAGAAAGAGGAAAAGGATTATTCATGTAAATAAAAATATTTATCGCAGCTCTTTTTGTTATAGAAAAGAACTGGAAACTATTGCACCAAAAGAAATAAGGAAAGTGGTGGTTTCAGAGAAACCTAGGAAGACATGCAAAAACTGATGTAGAGGGAAGTGAAAAGAACTTATGATAATATTGTAAAGACACTTTGAAAAAACTTAAGAATTCTCATCAATGCAGTTGCCAGCCACAATTTCAGTCACTGCAAGAAGCCTTTATGGGTTTTTGCAGACTGTACCAGTCAAGGGAACAGACAAACAGCTCTTTTAGCTTGTCCAAAATGACATCCTGGAACCCTTCATCAACCACTTCCCTTCCAGCATGTGGTCCTGGTTATTCAGGGTATATTCTAGAAACTTAAGGAAACCAAAATACTGGTTTTGCTGGGGGGTGGGGGGTGGGGTGGAATAGACATGAAAGAGAGGAAGGGAAGGAGAGAAAGAGGAAGATCCTGAGATAGAAAGAAGGGAAAGGTCCAGTCACTGCCTGGCCCAGTGGTCTTAAGTAAATTATTTCTTCTCACTAATGTCTAGGGAAAAGTGGTTTGTTTCCAAAGTCCATTCTCTTCATGTGACAAAGATCTCACAGGCAGAAACAGGTTGGAAGTAAGGAAAAAAGTAGATGATGTTGGGCTGACTTGGAAGTTTTGGGGCAGAGGCTGAATGGCCCCTAATAAGGGTTATTTTATGGTGGAGATTCTATTGTCTGCAGGCTGGACTTAATGACTACCATTATTCCTGATTGTGTGGGTCCTTCCTTCTCAAGTCTCCTTTGCAGCATCATCATTCATCTCCAACGCCTACATCTGGGTCTGTCTCAGAGCCCTTCTTCTTCAACATTCTCCCTCTTGACAGTCTCATAATCAGTTTAATTATTATCTCTGTGCAAATGGAGCTCAAATCCACATAGCCAGTTTTCTCCTCACCCCCCCCCCACTCAAAAGTCTTCTGGAAATCTCCCCCTGGGTGTCTTATGGCATTTAAAATTCAATTTGCCTCAGAGCTGCTCATTATCTCTTCTCTTAAGTGTCCCACTCCTAAATTTCCTAATTCTGTTGAGGGTACCCCCATCTTTCCAGTTAGTTCATGATTTGGGAGTTATTCCAACTTTTCACTCTTCCTCACTTCATGTATCCCAGTAGTTGCCAAGTCTTGTCAATATTTCCTTTCATCAGGACAAGTTGTTGTTGAGTTATTTTAGTCATGTCTGATTCTTTATGACCCCCATTGGGGTTTTCTAGGCAAAAACATTGGAATGGCTTGTCATTTCTTTCTCTGGTTCATTTTGCAGATAAGTAAACTGAGGAAAACAGGGTTAGGTAATTTTTTATAGAAAAGAATTGGAAATTATTGCACCATAAAAATGATAAAAATGATGGCTTTAGAGAAATCTGGGAAGATTTGCAAGAATTGATGTAGAGGGAAGTGAGAAGAACTTACAATAATATTGTAAAGGCAATTTGGAAAAACTTCAGAACTCTCATCAATGTGGTGGCCAGCCACAATTTCAGTTGCTGCAAGAAGCCATTATGGGTTTTTGCAGGCTGCACAAGTCAAGGAAATAGGCAAACAGTTCTTTTATCTTGCCCAAAATGACATCCTGGAGCCTTTCATCAACCACTTCCCTTCCAGCATGTGGTCCAGGTTACACTAGTGAGTGTCTGAAGCCAGTCTTGAGCACGTGAATCCCTGACCCTGGATACCCCCTAGCAGCCCATATCCCTCCCTCCAGTGTCCCCTCATTTCCAGAGGTCATCATCCACAGAACGGCCAAACCGATATAGCGTCCGTGCTCAAAAAAGGTCAATGAATTGACACAAAAACAATTAGCTCCCTAGTATATAGGGATGTGCCAGATTGTGTATCGCTCCAGAGTGATCTTCCAGCATCCCTTTCACAGTCCTTATCACAGCTACGCTGCACTATGGAGGCTCCCCAGAGATCACCTTCTGCCTCCCACCTTTGGATCACCCCCGGGCTTGGGAGCTCTTGCCCCTCTGCCTCCTGGAGCTCCTCTCAAGGCTCACTTTGAGCATCAGGTCCCTTCCTGAATCCCCTTCTCCTCAGGGCTTCCCAAACCACTTTGCCGATATTTGTCTGTGAACGTGTTGGTTTTACCCAATGGAGACAGACACCGGCACGTGTTCTTTGGCCCAAACTGGAGAGAAACCAGGGAGAGGAAAGGGAAGGATTTAAAGATTCTCCCTTGGAAGATCCAGTTCTTGGTCCTCTCAACGTGTCATCTATGTCCTGTACAACCAGAAGCTCATACCCCTGGACAAAAGGAACCCTTTCCATCCTGACATTCTCACTATAAGAAAACCAGAACCCAGAGAACATACGATGATCCTCATTGCTCTTATTTGAGAGAGGTCGGGGATAAGGGGACGGGAAACTGTCAACTCTCACACACGGGCATTTTGTGATTCTGTTTTCTGGCACTGTTTTCCTTACTTACAAGGGAGAATTCAATGGAGTTAAGGGGAAATATATCAGAAAATAATTATGTTGTATAAAAAAAACAAAAAACAAAAACTAGAGGCTTCCAAAAAAACTTTTAAAAAATAGTCCAAAATAGTCAGTGACCATAGTAATCTAGCATTTGACAAACCCAAAGACCCCAGCTTTGGGGTCGAATGGTGAATTCCATTCACCAAAAACTGCTGGGAAAATTGGAAATTAGTAAAAAAAATTAGTCCAAAGGAAAAGAGAAAGATCTGATGGATGTTAAAAGCAGATCAAAGTGTACTTACTTCACTACCTTGTTCTTTTGCCTAAGCTGTTTTTTTCTTTAATCTGTTTCTTTTCTCACAACTGTGACTAAATGGAAATATCCCTCGCATGACAGCACATGCATTATCCATATCAAATTACCATTTTAGGAAGATAGGAGCGGAGCAGGAAGAAAAATTTGGAACTCCAAATGTTGTAAAACTGAACGCCAAAAATTATCTGACATATAATTAGGGGAAAATATTATCAAAAGAGAAATTAGTCCAGAAGATACCATTTCTTTCTTTTTTCTAAGAATAACCCCTATTTCTCCAGTGTTTGGAGGCTTCTAGGGCACTTTTCTCATAACCCTAAGGCAGATGTTTTCTCCCTTTTTCCTTCTTCCACTCTCCTTTCTCACAGAGTAGAATATGAGAAGTGAACTCTTAGAGATCATCACTTTGGGAGAATCCCTCGACCTCATTGAGCCTCAGTTTCCCCATCTGAAAAGAAGGGAGTTGGACAACTTTTTGGTCTCCTTGCTGCTCCAGGGCCTGAAACTATCCTAAATCTAATCAGTCTTGCTGATGGGAATGTCTGAAGTTCAGGGGTCCTGAGACTTGCCACTGGCCCTGGGGCATTTCTCAGTCCAGATGGCTCAAGTCGGATGGGACAGAAGGGAAGAGCTCGTTGCCCTTGTCGGTCCAACAGTCAAAGGCTGATAAGGGCATAATAGCAGGGTTCAAAGTTCCTTCCATTAAGAAAACAAGATACTCATTAATTACTTGGAGATTCACCTCCCGGTGGTTCATGGAGACACCCGGAGCAAGGCAAGAAGTCCTAAAGAATAGCAGCCAGGTAGCTTACTGGGAACCCACGACTGGTAATCACTGTGGGAGCCAGGCCAGGGATTGGGAAGGGGCTGCTCTACCTCTGGATCCGGAGGCAGAGCACTTGGCTTCCATCCCAAGCTATTCCTCCCTTTTTTAACTGGATCTGGATCCTTTTTGACCCCTGAAAAGTGGGGGACAGTGGATACTAGAGATGCCCTTAGGGAGCCCTTCTAGCTCTCAATGCATGAACTATGGTCATAGAATTCTACTGCCTGTGTGACTCTGAGAAGGAAAAAAAGGATGGGGGGGGGGAGGGAGATGGAGAGAGAAACAGAGACAGAGAGAAAGAAACAGAGACAGAGACACAGAGAGACAGAGAGAAAAAAAGAAGGGAAGAACAGAGACAGAGACAGAGACACACACATTGGCCATGAGTTGAAATGTACGTCTCAGTTTGAATTCCCCCCGCATTTTACAATTAAGGCACAGAAAACTTAAATGACAGCACAGGATCAAAGCACTACAGACCAGCACAGTGTCTGGCACATTGTAGTGTCTTAATAAAATATTTATTGAATATATATTATTGAATATAAATTTCCCCTCCCTTTATAGATAGAGACTTCATAGGATCATAGATTAGAGGGGCAAGAGAGCTCAGGGGTCACCTTGTCCAATGGTTACTTTCTAGATTAGGGAGCCGAGTCTCCATTTCTTTCCTCAGAGCTGGGGTTCTAACCGAGGTCCCTGACCCCAAAGACAGCTCCTGCTCTGGTAGATGGCTCCTCCTCCCCAAGCCCCTCACCTGCCTTCCCTGCCAAGCTCCAGGGGTGCTCTGTCCACTATCCCGTGCTAAAGCCCCCTTTCTCTGACCAAAGAAGCATCGGGCCGGTGCCGCTGGGACCACAGTGGCCCTGCAACGACCGAAGCCAGACGCCAAAGACGGACCGTCCTTCCGATTAGCCAGAAATGCCTTGGCACGGGAGGGCTCCCAGCTTAGACTTCTCCAGAAAAGGGCCTCCCCCAGGGACGGTTAGAAACAGGCCTCGGATCTGAGCGAGCTCTTTTCTGGGAACTGTCCCATGGTATAAACAAATAGGTCAGGCTCATAGACTGATCCAGTCGGCCAAATAAATGACCAACAGGGTGGAGGTCAACACTGAAGAGGCTGCGAGGTCGTCCCAGGCTGTCTAGGCCATCCCACAGATGATGGAGTAGGAAAAAATGCTAGAAATGAGTGGCTGCCATGAATAGTATGATGTGGGACAAGACTGGGCTTCCCCTTCTGTAAAATGAAGGGATTGAGGGAGATCCCTCTTGTCCAGCTCAGAAGCAATGTGCCCCCGTGGAAAATGGGCTGAACTTGAGTTAGGAAAGGATCAAATGCTTCCTCGGGCACTTAGGATCTCGGAGCCTCATTTTTGTCATCTGTAAAATGGGAATGTTTTACCAGCACTGTTTTTATTCCAAAGAGTTATTGAAAGCTATCTGAAAATGAAGTCCCTCATCCCCCAGCTGACTTCATGCAAGCCTGAGCTTCTAAAATCCATCCCTGAAACTCTGGGCTCCAAGGTCCCTTCAGCTCTGACATTCCAAGTTTTAGGTTCCAAGGTCCCTTCAGCTCTGAAGTTCCGAGTTCTAGGTTTTAAGGTCCCTCTAGATCTGCCATTCCATGTTCTAGTTTCCAAGGTCCCTCTAGCTCTAACATTCCAAGTTCTAGATTCCAAGGTCCCTTCAACTCTGCCATTCCATGTTCTAGGTTCCAAGGTCCCTTCAGCTCTGCCATTCCGTGTTCTAGGTTCCAAGGTCCCTTCAGCTCTGCCATTCCGTGTTCTAGGTTCCAAGGTCCCTTCAGCTCTGCCATTCTGGGTTCTAGGTTCCAAGGTCCCTTCAGCTCTGCCATTCCATGTTCTAGGTTCCAAGGTCCCTTCAGCTCTGCCATACCATGTTCTAAGTTCCAAGGTCCCTTCATCTCTGCCATTCCATGTTCTAGGTTCCAAGGTCCCTCCAGCTCTGCCATTCCATGTTCTATGTTCTAAAGTTCTTTCCAGCTCTAATAATTTGTACTCCAAGATCATTCTTCTCTGACATTCCTTGTTCCATCTATCTGAGGTCCCTTCTAGTGCTGATTTAAGTTCTAAAGCTTCCACCGGCTCTGACATTGCATTTGATCCTCACAGCATCCTTTTTAGGTTGGCGTTATTATTATTCCCATTTTACAGATAAGGAAACTGAGTAACTTGCCCAGGATCACCTAGCTAGTAAGTGTGTGAGGCCGGATTTGAACTCTGGTCTTCCTGACTCTAGATCTAGAGTTCCGTCCACCAGGTCTAGAAAGAAAAGCCAACTGCAAAGCTTCCCCTTCTGAAGAGCTGGAGCCATGAAATATGAGTGTTCAGTGCTGAGAGAGGCTCGGGGTCCAGCCAGACCAGCCCCTCCCCTCTCAGACTTGCCCAGGGTCACACAGCTATCCAACAGCCAAACTAAGGCTGGGCCTAAGTCAGGCTCCAAAGGCAGTTCTTTCTACCACAAGAACACGGGGGTGACACAGAGCCTTGCAGGAGATGGAGAAGCGAGGCCGGGGCTGGGTCACATCCTTGGAGGCGTGTTGGACGCCGATGTCACAGGTAAGATCTGAGCGAGAAGCTTCAGGAGGATTTGAACCTCTGGTAGTAAAGGCTTAAACTTTATGCAATTACCAACTCTGCCACCTTAACAATCCTGTTCTAGGGAAATGAATTTATTGAATTAGTATATTAAGATAATTTCATATGTTGATGCTCGGGCTTATCGGGGACGTTGGCCCTATTTCTCTTGTCCTTTCGTAATGGGAGAAATAAAGTTACAGATAGAAACCGACCTGGATTTCTCCGGTCTGAACTCAGATCACATAGGACTTTAATCATTGAACAAACGAACCTTTAATAGCTCCCTGGTGCCCTACAATAAAATGTGGTGACCTCTGCTCGGCATGGAGAGCCCTTCCTCACCTGGACCCTTCCACAAATATGCTACCTGCCCCGTGGTCACTGACCCCACACAGTATCCGCTCCAGGCAGAATCACCCCTTTGCTCTTGCCCACACAATACTCAATCGCCCATCTTCGCATCAGCTGGATTTCCACACCTCGAATGCTCTCCTTTTCAAGTCCCAGATCACATCGTCTTCTCCAGGAGGGTCTTCCCGGTCCTCCACAATTATTATGCATCCTCAAATTATTTTGTAAGTACTCTATATGTGTGTGAGAGAGACAGAGAGACAGAGAGACAGAAACAAAGACAGAGAAGAGAGACACAGACAGAGACAGAGGCAGAGAGACAAAGGAGAGAGAGAGAAAAAGAAACATACAGAGAGACAGAGACAAAGACATACAGAGATAGACAGAGAGACAGAGATAGAGGCAGAGAGACAGAGAGAGATAGAAAAAGAAAGATGAAGAGACAGAAGAGAGACAGAGAGAGAAGAGAAACAGAGAGGAGAGAGACAGAGACAGAGACACAGAGAGAGACAGAAGCAGAGAAACGGAGACACAGAGACAGATACATACACAAATACACACACACAAAGAGAGCAAGACATAGAGATAGACACACAGAGAACCAGAGAGTTATAGACATAGATATAGATCTAGTAGATAGATAGATAGATAGATAGATAGATAGATAGATAGATAGATAGATAGATAGATAGAGTCTAGAGCAGGGACTGATTAATTTTTTTTTATCTCCAGTAACAAGTGGTAAAAATTGACTAAAATTTACTAATGCAATCCAAAGGATCTTAAACTAAGAAGTAGACACCTGCATATATCTAACCGCAGCTAAGTAGCTCAGTAAATAGAGCACGAGTTCAAATCTGACTTCAGACACTTTAGATGCATGACTCTGAACAAGTCACTTTACCCTGTTTGCCTCGGTTTCCCTCTTTGTAAAATAAACTGGAGAAGGAAATGGCAAGCCACTCTGATGCTCAGTGAAGTCATAAAGAGTCAGACACGAAAATGTTGGAATATATCCCACACACCTGTGGGAAAAAGGAACCGCAGGGCCTTTAAATGATGCAGTTAGATTCGAGCATTCTGTAGAGCAATTTGGAATTATGCTTCCTCCCTCCAGAACAACACCATGCAAACCCTTTGACCCAGACGACTCAGTCTGTATTCCAAGAGATAAAAGACAAAAAGGAAAAGGAAAAATATTTATAGCAGCTCTTTTCTGGAAGCAAGGAGTTGGAGACTGAGGGGATGTTTATCAACTGGGGACTGGCTAAACAAATCATCGTTCGCAATTATGATAGAATACTATTGTGCTATAAGAAATGATGAGCGGGGCACGCTCCAAAAAAACTTGGAAAGATTCCCATGAGCTGATGCAAAGTGAGATGTGCTGGGTACAAAATTGGGTACAATATTGTAAAATGATCAATTTTTATGAACAATCTGGCTATTCTCAGCAGTGTAATGATCCAAGGTGACTCTGACAGACTTATTTTGAGAAATGCTATCCATATCCAAAGGAAGAACAGATGGTGTCTGGACACACATTGAAACACACTTTTTTTTTTTTTTGCTTTATTTTTCTTGAGGATTTTTTTAAGGGGAGGGGGTCTGTTTTCTTTCACAACATGAGTATTATGGAAAGGTTTTGCATGAAGGAACACGTGTAGCCTATATTGAATTTCTTGACTTCCCAATGAGGGGATGGGGAATGGGGGGGAGGAAGGGAAAGAATCTGGAACTCAAAGGTTTTTTTTTATTATAGCTTTTTATTTATAAGATACATGCATGGGTAATTTTTCAGCATTGACAATTGTAAAGCCTTCTGTTCCAACTTTTCCTCTCCTTCCCCCCATCCTCCATCCCTGACGGCAAGTTGACCAATACATGTTAAATATGTTAAAGTATAAGTTAAATACAATATATATATACAAGTCCAAACAGTTATTTTGCTGTACGAAAATGGAACTCAAAGTTTTGAAAGCAAATGCTAAAGATTGTTTTGCATACAACTGGAGGGAAGATAAAATGCTAAATAAGTACACACACACAAAAAAAATTGGAGTTGGATCTACTCAGAACTGGCTGGCTGGTTGGACCCTTATCAACGTGGAAGAAAATCTCTGCTGGAGTGTCTCAGGGAGTCTATCCTGGGCTGCCCCTGAGCTTCACTGGCATGTGGAGAGACACAGATGGCATGTAGATGACACAAAACTAGGTGGGAAAGCTAACGTTAGCTAACCAAAAAAAAAATAAAACAAAAACAAAAACAAAAAAACCTCTGTAGACTGGATGACTAGGCTAAATCTCATATTATAAAATTCAGAAGTTACCATCCCATGGCATAAAGATTCACTATTCAATAAAAAAATTTTTTTTTCTGAGTGAACCAATAAATAGTTTAGCAGTAACTACTTACCATACACCAAGATCATGGATCCTTGGCTAAGACATACAAGGACGTTTTATAAACAAATTAGAGAAACAACAAAAAAGGAAATGTCTTTAATCGACAAGAATTTTTCAAAGATTTCATCACCAATAAATGAATAGAGATGATCACAGAGATAAAATGGAAAGTTTTTGTTGTATACAAAATTTATCCAAACAAAACTAATGCAGCTAAAATTAGAAAGGAAAGAGCTAATAGGGGAGAAGGGAATTTTATAGCAAACGTCTTCTGATAAAAATCTCATCGCGATGATATTTAAGATACAGATTCATAAGAATAAAAACCATTCCCTAATACATAAGTGGTCTAAAGATAGAAAGAAAGTCAGTTTTCAAAGGAAGAAATCAACCAAGTGCTATTGAAATGGAAATAGAATGCTCCAACTCACTAACAAGGAAAAAAACTCTCTGAATCACTAACAATTGGAAATGTTCAATTAAAACAACTCTGAAATTCTACCTTGTACTCATTGGATTGCCAAAGGTGATATAAACAGAAAATGACAATTGCTGGAAGGGCTAAAGTAAAACAGGAACACTAATAAATTGTTGGAGGAATTAGGAGTTGGTACATACAACCTTTCTGGAAAGAAATTTGAACCTATATCCCAAAAGTCACTAAACGATATATCCTTTTACCCAATGTTGCCCATCGCTAAACGTATTACCCAAAGAGATGAAAATTACCCATATATACAAAAACATTTAAGCAGCATTTTGGGTAGGGGTTATAGCAAAGAACTAGAAATTAAGGGAGTACATATCAAATAGGAAACAAAATATAATATATGAATGAATAGCATATTATTGCACCATAAAAATAATTTTAAAAAAGGACATTTTCAGAGAACCTGGAAAGACTAAAATGGACTGATGCACAGTGAAGTAGGCAGAAGTAAGGTAACAATTCCTACAATAACAACACTGGAAAGAAAAATAACCGTGAAACACTTCAGAACTTGGATCAAATGCAATGACCTCCCATGTTGCAGGAGACCAATGAAGCAGACTAGTTGTTTCCTCACAAAAAAAAAAAGTTATGGACTCATTGTACCAAAAAAAGACATATATCTTTAGACAGAGTCCAAGTAGGGACTTGATCTGCTTGGCTATTCATATTTGTTAGAAGGATGGGGAGAAAGCAGAAGGGAAAGGAAAGCTAGGGAGATAACTGAAAGAAGAAGGAAATGAACAGAAAAGACAGTCATTAAAATATACAGAAGGAAACAGAGGGAAAGCCAGAAGAATAAGTAAGTAGAATCTAAAAAGTTACATGTTCAATTTATTTTATACTTTAAAAGAAAGGCAAAATATGTCTAATTGAGTTGTGCAAGTTATTTAACCTCAATTTGCCTCAGTTTACTCAACTTTAAAAGAGAGATGATAACAGCAGATACTTTATAGGATTGTCGTGAAGATTAAATGAGATAATACTTGTAAATAGCACTGAGCACTGAACCTCGTACATAGTGGGTGCTTAATAAATGTTTATTCCCTTCCCCTCCTTCCCAAAAGAAAATGGGTATATTTAATAAATGTACATGGAAATATATATGTTTAGATTCTAGCATATAGTAAATGCATATATTGCAATTCAAAAAATTAATTTTACAAATAGAAGATAAGGAAATGTGGCTAGATAAATTGCTGCCTCCTCTATATAGATTAATAGCATGGTATGGCAACCACAAAAGCCAATATGGTTTTAGACAGTGATGTGTGACTACCTGCCTGAGATTCAGGAGGCAATTAATCCTGCCGTCCCCTGCCCTGGTCAGACCATAGCTAGAGATGGGCTCAGTGCTGGCAGCCCATTTTAAGACAACGATAGGTTGGATTCCATGTGAATAAATCTAACCAAGATAGTAAAAGGCTTCAAAATTATTTCCAAAAATGCTAATTTTAAAATTAATTTTTAATTTTTTTAATTAATGCCCCATGTTAGGGGCCAGAATAGTGATTTAATTTATATCAGATACTCCCTTTACTTTTGCAGGCCAGGATCTTCCTTGCAGCTTCTTTGAAATCTTGCCTAACACATTAAGAGTTTAGGCTACTTGTTCAAGAAAGTACAGCCCAGATGTATCAGAGGCACAAGACTCAAACTGGTTTTCTAAAACCAGCTCTCAATTTGCCCTTCTTTGCTGCTTCTGATGGCTCATAATTATATAAGTTTTTAAGATTTATAAAGCACTTTATGTGAAAAAAAAAGCTGAATTGTTTGATTCCAACAAACTCACTTCACCCCTGAATGAGTCATTATTATTTCAATTTTACAGATTAAGAAAAATTGTGACGCTGTGGGTTGCAAAATAATAAGTGTTCAAGACAGGATCTGAACCTAGATTTCTTGATTCCAGTCTCATTATTCTATTCTACAATCAGCTGGAGAAAGTAGAAACAGAAGAATTAGGACATATTATAGCTGTCTTTGAGTATTTAAAGAACTGTCTCATGAAAAAGGAATTGGATGGATTCTCTTTGACCTGAGAAGATTAAAAGAAAAAAAAGTTTGAGTATAGAGCAGTTGAACAGGAAAAGATTTAGACTATAGATAAGAAAAACAGTTTTCTAAAAATTAGAGATATTCAAGAGTAGAATGGTTGTCTCAGGAGGAAGTGAATTCTCTCTCACAAGAAGTCTTCTAACAGACAATGGAACATTGATTCAATCAACGAATCAGCAAACATTCACTAAGTAATTGTAGAAAGAATTTTTTGTCCAGGTCCAAATTAGACTGATATCTCTGACGTCCTTTCCAACTCGGAAATCCTGTGATTCTTGAGTTTCCTTTTATTATAACATAGAACACTAACATTAGCGAAACTTCCATAGAACATAATGATTGTCCACGTCAGTGTCTGTTCTTTTATCTACTTCCACTCTTTTTTTCCCCACAAAGAGCTTATATAAATCATCAGTTTGGAGTTCTTTTAATTGCATGTCATCCCTGCTTGTTTTTAATTTTCTAATTTGGTGTCGATTTTGATCTTTAACAAATCAATAATCTGACCACATACATGTACTCATAGGTATCCAGTCATTTCCGAGCAAGATAAAATCATTTTCATTTCTTGTAAAATTCTGTTGAGGACTGCTAGTTGTTATTTAAAAATTAAAAGAAACCAAACTCTGGTAGATGCAATAACCAATCTTAATGTTGGAGAAGAGACAGAAGAGATAAGGAAGAAGCCAAGAGAGGCTAAGTAGCTTGCTGATTAACAAACCAATTCTAATTGGCTGAACCATTTAAACCTAAGTCCAGACGCAATGTTCTTTCACATCAGGACATTTTCAGGATTTCAACTAAATCCCAATTCTGTCCATCTCTAGCACTAAGACCTTGGGAAAGTTAAAAGGTCAGAGGATGAGAAATGGCATCTTAAAGGGCAGAAAAATTCCTAGATTTCAGGAAAAAACTCAAACTCTCCAGTTCCTAGATTTCAGAAAAAAATTCAAACTCTCCAGTTCTTAGAGGTCAGAAGAAAAACTCAAGTTCTCCAATTCTTAGAGGTCAGAGAAACTCAAACTTTCCAGTTCTTAGAGGTCAGAAAAACTTAAACTTTCCAGTTCTTAGAGATCAGAGAAACTCAAACTTTCCAGTTCTTAGAGCTCAGACTCCAAACAATTCGGGCTCATCCAAAGAGGGAGGAGCTGCCTTAGAGACAGCAGGAGGTGGTCAAGCACCTGGCGCTGGGTGACCATTTGTTGGAAAATTCCTCTTTTTCACGAGGTGGACAAGCCAGCCTCTGCAGGTCCATGCAGTTCTGCAAAGCCAAAGCCTAGAACAGGGTTGTCCAAAGGAGAGGCTTTTAAAAAGGTGACAATGCGTCAGAGAAACATCAGCTTGGGCTTTTTTGTTTCGGTTTGTTCTACATAGACATTGCAATGGCCACTTAAAAATGAGCATATGAGAGGCTCTTATGAAGACCAAAGGAGAAAATGTTTCCAGGGCTTTGTCACTATCACTCCAGACCTTTGCACTGTGCTCCCCAAGCCTGGAAGGCCCTCCCTGCCTCTTCCTCTCTGCCTCAGAGAATCCCTGGTTTCCTTCAAAGCCCAGGACTGGTTCCCCCTTCTAGGTCCAGGATCCCTGGCTGCCCCCCCCAAGCTCGTTTTGTATAATTTATGTATGTACCTACCTGTTGTCTCCCTCAGGAGGGTATTTATTTTTGTGCCCCTCCAGGCCTGGCCCACAAAATGGAGGGTTGGACTGATGCTTCTGGATAGATTGCTGCTGGCCGGGAGCTTTCGCAGCCCATGGTCCCTTGTCTCTTTTTGGAGGCCTTTATTTATGCTTTTATGGGTACACTTTGTCCCTTGATAGATCTCGTCAGCATCTATCTTCACATCTGAAATATAGTTGGAGCTTCCTAAATGCTTAGTGGACTGATCTGAATAATGCTTCTGACACTAGATATCTGATTTAACCCCTCTGATCCTCAGTTTGCACCTGTGAAATGGGCTCATCAGATCCATTTCCTAGGACTGCTTAAATGAGGACATGCTGGAGGATGCCTCAGGGAGACTCCTGCTGAAGGTGTAGAGAGTCTTCTGTGAGGACCCATCCACCCATCCAGCAGTCAATAAGAATTTATAAAGCACCTACTAAGTGCAGGACACTGGGAGCCGACAGACAGCAGCGAGGACACACCTTTGGGGGGCTTCCAGGCTAGGACATTCAAACAATGACGAAGGTGAAATGAAAAAGGGACTTTGGAGAGGGGGGAGGGTCTACAAAGGATCCAGAACTTGGGGGAAATTGAGACCTCATCACTTCACAGATGAGGAAACAGGTGAATCAGGCCACAGGGGTAGAATTTGAATCTAGGGCCTGTAGCGCCAAAGCCAAGGCGCCTTCCCTGCCTCAGTTTATGAATCTATAAGTGGGTCAGACCAGCTGGTCTCTGAGATTCCTTTCTGCTCCATAGTCTGTGATCCCTATAACCTTTCTTGACCCTTCCTACTCCAGGTGGCCACACAGGGAGGGAGTCTATGGCTCTATGACTTAACATTCTCACCTGGATGAGCCAATTCTTGGCAAGCAATAGAATTGCGAGATGTCTGAGTGGAAATTGACCTCAACTACGATGCTCTCCCTCCTCAGTTCTAACTCCTGAGCTCCCTGCTTCTTTTAAATCCCAACTAAAATCTCACTTTCTACAGGAAGCCTTCCCCTTAATTCTACTACATTTCCCACTTTAACTCATATATTTCCCACTTATCCTAGCTAAGTATAGCTTGCTGAGCATCGTCTTCCCCATTAGACCATAATAAGCTCCTTGAGGCAGGTTCTGGCTTTTGTCTCTTTTTGTGTCCTCAGCACTCAGGGCCTAGCACATAGTGGGCACTCAATGAGTGCTTGTTGATTGATTGGCTGCTTGATACAAACCATTCCCGGGACCTGAATTACAATCCGGGCTCAATCCTTTACTCCCTGGACAACTCTCTTTAATCATCAATTAATCCACAACCTGCACTGCTGCTCTGTATTTACTACATCCTACAGTCTACTCCTCTGCACTCACTTTTACTCCCACAATACCCTGTACCTGGTACGGGGGATACTCCCAACAACCCCAGCTCTCAGAGGGCTTAGAGGGGAGACATGTCCATCTATGCAGTTAAACCCAAGGTTTATCACCAAGCGGGGCGGAAGGTGGATCGGAAAAGCTTCCAAGTCAAGAAGTAAAAGGCTCCAGGCAAGAGGAACAAATTGGAAAAGGCAAGAAGGGGGAGATAAAAACGGCAAGAAAGGCAGGTTGTGAAAGGCTTTAAAAACTAAGCAAAGAGCTTTCGATTTGATCTAGAAGCTGAACATTGAACTTATTGGACAAAGGTCAGATCTGTACTAAAGGGACTTGCTTTGGACAGCTGTGAGGCTACAGGCAGGGAGACCTAGACTGATGAGGGCCTAAAGACAACAGTCGTGTGAGAAGAGTGAGGGAAACAGATGCATTTTCCTGCTCAGAACTTTTAGTTTCCTCATTTTATTCCAAAAATCAAAGCTAGAATCAACCAAAAAAGGGGAAAAATGCAACAACTTTATCTTGAAATAAACTAGTTTATAGGAACTGAGAATCATCTGGACGATGGGTTTGGGTGGTGCTGGGAAGATCACAATGTATTTGAATTTAAGTACTCACATTTCAGTGCTCATTTCAGCCTGACAACAGTCCTAGGAAATGAATGTCATTGTCCTCATTTATCAGATGAAGAAACTGAGGTTTAGAGAAGTTATAAGAGGTGCACGTAGCTGGTTTCTGAGGCATGATTTGAATCAGTACACCCTCCACTCGGCAAGCATTTGTGAAACATCTACTTACGAAGCATTTCCAGATATGGGAGATAGCGAGATGAGAGGAAACCTTGCCCTCAAAAAGCCTATGTCAAGGCAAACAAGGTAGAAACATAAAAAAAAAGATCATAAGTAAGATTTCATACAAACAAAATAAATCCAAACCTAGGTTTTTCTAACTCCATTTTTCCATCCATTGTTCTGGTTACCACCAAAATGCTGCTCAATCGTGGCCGTTCAGATGGTCCACAAGCTTCCACAAAGGTTCTGCCCCTTTCATTCATTCAACCATTCAGGTAACGTTTACTATCTTGGCAAGCCTGTGTTGGGCGCTGTTGGAAGAACTTTTCACAGGGAGAGGGAGAGACCCATTCCCAGGAAAAAGTTGGATGGACCCCCCAACGGGGGTCAGTCTTTGCTTAAATTTGGGATCTCGGTCCCATCCTTGGTCATAGCTCCATTGTCACCTTTAGCTGTGAGCAGCAGTAGTATTAGTAGAAACAGCAGGAGCAGCAGTAATAATGGCAATACCACTGGACCCCTTCTGACACAATGACTTTGAAATATATTTTTTCTTTCTAGATCTGATTTTTCTTGTGCAGCAAGATAACTATAACTATATTTGGAACAGAAAGTTTTGCAGGGTCGATGTTGAAAAATTATCCATGCGTCTGTTTTGTAAATTAAATATATATATTTAGTCCACGTTTCCCCATCTTTTCCAACGAAATACTTTGAGATACTACACCAGAAACTGCTCAAATCCAGGAAAATACGTCCAGATTCTCTTCATGTACTAGGTTAATGATCCTGTCACAAGGAAAGCTTGAAAGAGCCGTGCTGTCCCTTGTCATCCTGGCTTCCTCTTCCAGCCATTCACCATCTCTTTAATGAGCTGTCTCAGAATTTTTGAAAGAGCCATGCCAAGGTCTCTTGTATCACGTACACTCTGCTTTCTTTTGTTTTGAGACTCTGCTGCTTGTGCCAATTATTTTATGTAATAGTCCTCCGGCATGAGAGGGTCCTTCTTGGGAGGATGTGGGAGTTCCATATCCACCTTTGCTTTCCATTACTGGGCTCGTAGTATCTTACTCCACCATGTCGGTTAGTTCTTGTCTGGATGCCCAGTTTATGTCTAAAGAAAGACCTGTGAGCTGTCAAGCCCTTAATGTTGAGGACATGTAAAAACAATGGGGGCCAGTTCAATGCAAAGTTTTATTGCAAGCCTTGGGAAATAATGGGAAGGGGAAAGAGGGAAAGGGGACCAGTATACAAATCATCCATACACACCAATTGGAGTGTAACTTGAATAAGGACAGCTCTGCATTAGGGGATCCATTCTGCAAGAAGGGGGTGCTCCAGTCAAGAGCTGTGTTCCCACTCAAGGGGAGGCTGGACTCCAAAGTGCTCTTCTGAGAATAAGGTTCTAATACCACGATTTTGGTCTCCCTGGAGCTGACCAAATTGGGCAAAATATTATTCGGGGTGGGATGTTAATTATCAGAGAGAAATTTTTTTTTAAATGCTAGCAGGAAAAGTGTTATTTGGGGAACACAGCAGTACTGATCTTTAAAAATGGTATTGATAGCATTTTTCCATGAATATGTTCTCTAAGTTTACAGCCTTGCCTAAGGGAAATTGTAAAGATCACTATAATCTCATAACAACCTCCCTCTAAAAAATCAGGAGATTTTTGCTCTTCTCCAATCTTGTGTATAAACCTCTTGTGCCAAATGTTTTATTTCTCTCTGATCTTTTTTTTAATCTTTTTAATTGATCTTTATTTTTATTTTTATTTTTTATCTTTTTATTTCATTTGTATTTTTCTCTCTGATCACCCAAGACCTTTCAGTGGCAGTATCTCAGGCAAGATGGGCTAAAGACTTGCCTCATCACCACAGCTGAAGGTTTTCTTTCTCTCCTCTCACTCAGCTTGGGTATCACATCCCTATCAAAATTTTTGTTCTGCTCTCTCTAGACAATTTCTTGCCAAAGAAAAAAGGAAGCAAATTAAAACTGAGCAGCTCTTTTTTATCTTTATGTACTTGTTTTTTCACAATCATTTTTTATTGTTCTAAATACATGCAAAGATAGTTTTTAACATCCATTCTTGCAAAATCCTGTGCTCCAAATTTTTCTCCCTCTATCTCTTCCCTCTTCTCCTAGATGGCAAGTAATCTAACATAGGTTAAACATGTACAATTCTTCTAAACATTTTCCACATTTATCATGATGCACAAAAAATTAGGTCAAAAAGCGGGGGGGAAGAAAGAAAAAATAAGGAAGCAAACAACAACAACAAAGGTGAAAATACTATGTTGTGATGCACATTCAGTCCTTGTAGTTTTCTATCTGGGTGCAGATGGCTCTTTCCATCACAAGTCTATTGGAACTGGATCATCTCATTGTTGAAAAGAGCCACATCCATCACAGTTAGTTACCACTGCCATGTACAGTGATCTCCTGCTCACTTCCCTCAGCATCAGTTCATGTAAGTCTCTCCAGACCTCTGAAATCCTCCTGCTGGTCTTTTCTTATGGAACAATAATATTCCATTACATGCCATCACTTATTCAGCCATTCTTCAACTGTTGGGCATCCACTCAGTTTCCAGTTCCTTGCTTTATCCCTTGGGGAGCTCTTTGTCCCATCTGCTTCAAGAAGAAAACTTCCTTTTCTGACCCTCTTTTCCTAATAGAGACTTTCCCCTCATCAGCCTCAGCTCATTCTTAGCTTCAGCATCATTGACACTATTTTCATGGGGTTGTGCCCCTGTTACATTCATTGTCTGTCACCTGGACTTGCTTACATTTTCTGTATATTTCTGTATGTATCATCAGAGGTTATTGACAGGAAAATAAGACAAAAATATTCCTGGGACCATTATTCATTAAAAAAAAACCTTCTTAGTCTATAGGGAAAATGGCTGACAAATTAATAGAATATTAAAATAACATGACAAATTGTAAATATCATTAATAAATATAAAGATTTATAGGAATGGATGCAATGTGAAGAAAGGGGAATTGAAATTGGCACACATAAATATGATTAAAACACAAAGGAGATTTATAGGAATGGATGCAAAGTGAAGAAAGGGGAATTGAAATCAACACAACTTCGACTATATAAATAAAAATAGAAACAAAATCTAAAGCAAAAATTCACAGAAAATAACTGAGAAGGGAGACGAGCTCTCTTTGTGATAGCAAAGAATTGGAAATCGAGGCGATGCTCATCAGTTGGGGAACGGCAGAACAAGCTGTGGTATATGATGGTGATTGTTATCGTTCGTTCATGAAGAGGAACAAAACGACATCGGGTCATTTGTTAGTGTGTCTGCCTGTGGCTGATCAGACCATTACGAGCTCAGAGGGCTCTGCCACAAATAATCCATATTTACATCCGGGCTAGTTTCTCTCACTCTGCCCATCTCGCCTTTCTTATGATTTAATTCTTCTTTGCTCATAGAGCCTAGCACCTTCTCTGATGAGGGCACACCAGGCTGAGTGGTCCTCTGCTAGTGTCTCCCGTGTCATATAATTGATTCTAAAGTTCTTAAGAGTTACCTTGAGAAGATCCCCGTATTGCTTTTTCTGATTACCTTATGAGGGCTTACCTTGTGTGAGTTCTCCATAAAATATATATTTTTTTTGCAAACATACATTTGGCATTTGAACAACATGGCCAGTCTAACGGAGCTGTGCTCTCTGCAGTAGAGTTGGAACACTTGGCAGCTTAGTTCCAGAAAGGACCTCAATATCTAGTACCTTCTCTGCCAGGTGATCTTCAGGATCTTCCAAGAGAATTCAAATGGATGCGATTCAGTTTCCTGGCATGGTGTGGATAGACTGTCTAGATTTCACAGGCAAATAACACTGACAGTGATGGAATACTATTATTCTATAATCTTACTATATAATATATAAATATAATGTTGAGCAAGCAGATTTCAGGAAAACCTGGAAAGCCTTACATGAAGTGATGCTGAATAAAGTAAGCAGAACCAGGAGAACATTGTACAGAATAACAGCAACACTGTGTAATGATTAGCTATGATAGACTTGGCTCTTCTCAGCAATACAATAATCTAAGACAACTGCAAAAGACCCGTGTGGGAAAATACCATCAACATCCAGAGAAAGAACTGTGAAGTCTAAATGCACATTGAAAGTGACTATTTTCACTTTTCTTTCGTTTGTTCTCATGGTTTTTGCCTTTTGTTTTAATCTTCTTTTACAACATGACTAATATGGAAATATATTTAGTATGATAAATATGAAGTATAGTCTTTATCAGATTATTTGCTGTCTGGGAGAGAGGGGAAAGAAAGGAGGGAGGGAGAAAAAAATGAAAATTAAAATCTTCTAAAAGTAAATGTTGAAAACTAGCCTTACATATAATTTTAAAAATTTCAATCCTATTATGTGGAAAAAATACTAAAATACCTTGCTGAAGTTAATATAAACTTTTTTTTTTCCTAAACAAGCTCTAAATTATGGAAGTTTGTAATATCATATACCTCTTTTTAATTCTGATTTACATATGTGAAGGTTTGTATAGTTTATGCTTTTTTGAAAAGAAAAGATTTTGGAGGTATCCAGTTTATTCATAGCTCCAAGCTTTCTCTCCACTCACCTTCACCTCCATTGTTTTATAGTTTTTAAGGAGAAAAGCTTTCCAATCTTGCACTCCAATCCACTATAATGCTTTGTAACTGAGTTTGTGCTGTAAACCAAAGGTAGCTCTATAAGGCCCACAACACTCAGTGAAGCAAGCTAGAACTAAATTAAAATGCACTTGGGAAATGTTTAACAAAACAAACAAAAATACAACATAGATATTACATTTTAAAATTAAGTCAAGATCCCAGAAAGATCTTTATATAAAGATCTGTTGTTTATTATTTGATACCATTGCTTTAAACCAACATTAAACTTATCTGCCACTTGGATGCAATCTGGATGCTAACAATGATTTCCTCATAAGAGGAATAAATAGATTATCATAAAAGGAAATGAGTGGGTCAAGTATGGAGAATGAGGGCATCTAGATACTACACTGGTACCCAAGGAATTTTAAAAGATCTATTTATTTTTAAAAGAGTGTTGGACATTTCCTTATGGGAATTTGATGGGAAGAAATGGATCACAGGTATGAAGGCATGAATGATTTATGATCTACTCCACTGGTAGAAAGGTCCACGATGATCTTAAAACACTGATGCTGATTTAGATTCGGGGGAAGGACGCAGGGATCCATCACTTTTGCCCCACCACCTTCAGGGCCTCTGAATCCAAAGTCACCAATCAGAAGGGTAACATAAGAATTACCAGTAGCTACAGTAACACTGCACACACAAACACACACACCCCCCTTTGGGCAAGGGGACCTTCCGTGTCCTTTGAGTCATACCATTAAGCCTCCACCTGTTCTGACGATGCAAGAGGCCAGACAGGCTTAAAAACCACAAGGAAACCGCAGCTGCTGGGTTATCTAGCAATTCCCTCTCCGCCCCCCAGTGTGGCACCCAGCTCTGAGAATCGGTGAGAGAAGCCGGGACGCCCCAGCCCCGAATCACTACAGATCTGCCAGACAACATCCTTTTATGTAATTAGCAGCTAATCTGCCAGGGGAGGCGAGTGCCTACAGTAGAGAGCCCCGGCCACTTGCTCTGCCGGTTTCCTCACTAAGTCAAAAATGTGGTCCTCCCATGGCTCTCGCCAACAATGAGGGGATCCAGGCCCGTCCCAGTGGTCCTGTGATGGAGGGAGCACCCAGAGAGAGACTGTGGGGACTTCACCACATAGCACTTTCACGCTTTCTGTTGCTGATTGCTTACTTTTTGTTTTCTTTCTCATTTTTTTCCTATTTGATCTGATTTTTCTTGTGCAGTACGGTAATTGTGGAAATATAGACAGAAGAATCGCACGTGTTTAACATATATTGCATTACTTACTGTCTTAGGGGAGGGGTGGGAGAAAGGGGAAAAAAATTAGAACATAAGATTTTCTAAGGGTGAATGCTGAAAATAAAAAGCTTTTATTAAACAAAAAACAAAAAAAAAAGGATGCTGAAAAAAAAAAAACGTGGTCCTCTCCAAAGCCGGCCCAGCTGAGCAATCTGAGAGATCCTAAGGCTCCCATCTGGGAGTCCTCACAATTCCCATATTGCTGTGTTTGGAGTTCTCAAGACTTGGCTATATATATTTGGAGTTCTCAGACTTGTACTATAAATACACACACACACACAGAGAATTTTTACTAAAATTGATTAGGAGGAATAGGCTGAAATATTCAGGATGTGGCCAAAGTAGCAGGATGCGTGTAAACGTACAACCAAGGTGCAGTTGACTGCAAGCCTGTCACATCATTCTTAACCAAGCTACAATATTTATGAGAGTCTTGTCCCTAATTACCACTATAATCTGTTTAACCCACAAAGCCTCTCCTGCTGATTCCACAGAGGGAAGCTTTCTTTCAAGTCCAAACAGTGCAGACAAACCCTTCCCAAAAAGGAAGGCCATGTTTTTATCTCCATAAATAGCCAGATCCACCTAACCTTAACAAGGATGTGGTCAGCACAATTAGCCAAACGGTAAACCAGCTGTCTCTCCTCCTCCCCATTACTGCTCCTGCCTCCATCTTGCCCCTGAAATGGCTCCTGGATTACTTATTTCGACATCTCTGCTGTGGCTCCTTGTTTTACTTTGTGTGTATCCTTCTGCCTGTCTTGGCTTCAGGTCATTAAGAATGAGGGAGGAAATGGAATCAATCAATCAGCAATTTGTTCAGAAATTACTGTGCGGCAAGCAGTATGTGAATTAGTGCCTGTCCTCAGTGAGGCTTACAGAACTGGGGAGAGGAGAGACAGAGAGAGACAGAGACAGAGACAGTAATAGAGAGGGAGACAGAGACAGAAACAGAGACGAAGAGATAGAGATGGAAAAGAGAGAGGAATGAGGAAATTGAGGCAAACAGAAAAATGATTTGTCAGCATCATGCAGCTGGGAAGTGTCTGAGGACAGATTTTAATTCAGGTCCTCCTGACTCCAGGCTTACCAGTCCCATCCATTGTGCCATCTGTCTTCTCTTATTTCATGCCCAAAAGGTCTTTACATTTAGGCGAACTACTCTATTCTCCGCCCTCTATTCCAGGCTAATCTGCAAAGGGAATCAATCTATAAATAAGTATTAAGCGCCTACTCTATACTACTCAAGCAGCAGTAACAGTGGAGATGGTCAGGGCAATTCATCTTCCTGTCTGAGCCCTCAGCACAAAGTGGCAAAGTCTCACTCACCTGGACCCAGGAGCCAGCTCACATTTATAGACCCTGCAGCTGCTCTTGTCCCCAAAAGCTGCATCTGTCTGGCTGTATGTTGTTGCTCAGGCAACAGTCACAACAGGACCAGGAGATGAAAGTTGCTTATTTCACATTTTACAGCCTTGTTTTTTTCTTGTATTTCACACTTTACAACCTTGTTTTTTTTCCTGTATTTCACACTTTACAACCTTGTTTTTTTCCTGTACTTCACACTTTACAACCTCGTTTTTTTCCTGTACTTTACATTTTACAGCCTCGTTTTTTCCTGTCCCTTCTTCCCCTCACTCTATTTTACTATTCCAGTTACCTTCTCACTTTGCTAACTGGCTCACATGATGTATGGGGAGGGAGGGAAGAGCAGGACATAATTCTGGCCAAAGCCCTCCCACCACAAGTGTAAAGGAGGGACAGGAGTGGGGAGCTGAGGCAAGAAATCATTTGGGTGAGATTACAAACGATCTAGATGAAAAGTGATGAGCCCACATGATAGCAGTGGCTGAAGAGAAGCCCTGGGCTGACAGAGAAACAAAGGTACCAAGAGCAAGATTCGGGGAGCTGTGGGGAGTGCTATCAGTCGGGAGCTGGCTCCCCTCACAAAAGGCAGAGGAGTCCAAGCTGAGTTGAAGCAGCAATCTCCCCCAACGTGGTTCCTCACTGAAAAACCCCACATGTTGTATTGGAGGGGGAACCTCTCAGGTTCCTTCTAGCCCTAAATCTAGAGGCAACTAAGTGACCCAGTGGGTTGAATGGGAATTTGGAGTCAGGAAGCTCTGAGAGCAAATGTGCCCTCAGAAAATGAATAGTAACTCAGTTTAACTTCTGTCTACCTCAGTTTCTTTCTCTATAAAATGGGGTCAAATAAAGGATATTTGTAAGAATCAAATGAGATAATGTTTATAAAGTGCTTAGCAAACCTTCAAGTGACAAATAAATGTGAGTTGTGATAATTAAATCTCTGGTTCTATGAATATTTGAACTATCCACATTCAGGACTGTTGTGAGGAAATATTCTTTCATATATATATATATATATTCCCAATTATTTACATTTATATATATATATATATATATTCCCAATTATTTACATTTGTTATTTATATTTTTTAAATGTTTGAGTTCCAGTTCTCTTATCCCCACCCACAATTAAGAAACCACTTGTCAAAGTCATGCAAAACATTTCCATAAAAGTCATTTTATGAATAACAAAACATAGATCGCCCAACCTAATGAAAATAAAAATCCTCAAGAAGAATTAAGTTAAAAAAGAGAGAAAGAGAATGCTTAAATTTATATTCAGACATAATCAGTTCCTTCTCTGAGCGTGGATAAGATTTTTCATCCTAAGTCCTATGGATCATAGTACAGCTGAGAATAGAAAAGTCATTTACAGCTGGTCAGCCCAGAACATTGATATTACTTTGTATACACTACGTTTCACTTTGCTTGAGCTCATGGAGGACTTTCCAGGGTTGGTTGGTTTTTTCATGAGGGCATCCTGCTCATCATTTCCCATGGAACAATAAAATTCCATCATAAACACACACCACGGTTTATTGAGCCATTTCCCAATTGATGGGCATTTCCTCAATTTCCAATTTTTTTGCCCTGAGAAGAGAGCTGCTATGAATATTTTTGGTCCATATAGGTCATCTGAGGAAAGCATCCTTATGATTTTAAAAGAACAATAGAAATAAAAGCATTCTGAGTTTAAGCTTAACTCAATTTGTACTAAACATGGATTGTCTTGCCAAATTCACTTCCAATTGGGGCAGAGTCTCAGGTCAAGATCACTTTACAAGATCCTTACCACCTGGCTTTCCACAAATCCCAACACAGACTCCAGCTTCTGGGCTTCTGGTGGGTTATTCTCCTAAAGTTCACAAAATCATTGGGGCCTCCACTACAGAAAAAAAAAAAAAAAAAACAAATCAAAGTCCAAAAGAGGTCTAGATTCAAGGACCACAAGTTGGCCTCTGATGGGAGGGTCTGAGGTCTTTTCTCCAGCAGCCTCAGCTCCCTCCCAGAACAGCAGTCAGTAATATGGAATTACGTTTTGCATGTTCTCACTCATATAACTGACATCACATTGCTTGCTCTAGCAAGGAATGAGAAGTCAGAAGAGAATTAGGAACTCAAAATTTTTAAGAAATAAATGTTTAACATGTTTGTGGCAGTCCTTTTTGTAGTGGCAAGGAACTGGAAACTGAGTGGATGCCCATCAGCTGGAGAATGGCTGAATAAATTATGGCACATGAATGGTATGGAATATTATTGTTCTACAAAAAATTGTGATGACCATGTTAGCACTCTGGATACCTTAGAATCAGCCAGAGTCAGGATAAGCAAAAAGTCCTAAGTCTTTATTCTTCGCCTTTAGACATAGGACTGAATTGGATGGAAGCAGAATCTCCATAACCTTCCTCCTCCCTCTTCTACTGCCAAAGTGACCCTGGCTAGTCTTACTCCACCCCCTACAATTCTCTGTATACACCAATTATCGAGCCAGCAGAGGATAGTGGGGAGGACCATTCCCCAAGCACATGCCCATAGAGTATTGTCCAATCGGTAGTCAGCCTCAAGTGCTCAAACTGATCTCAGTGCATCAACTCAAGAGTTTCAGCCCTCTACAAGAAATGAGCAGCAGGATGATTTCAAAGAGGCCTGGAGAGACTTACATGAACTGTTGCTGAGTGAAATAGCAGAACCAGGAGATCACTGTACATGGCAACAGCAAGATTATACAATGATCAATTCCTACAAATGTGGCTCTTTCCAACAATGAGATGATTCAGGCCAGTTCCAATGATCTTGTGATGAAGACAGCCATATACACCTAGAGAGAGGACTGTGGGAACTGAGTGTGGATCACCATATAGCATTTTTACTCTGTTGTTTGCTTGCATTTTCTTTCTCATTTTTTTTCCTTTTTGATTTTTCTTTTGCAGCAAGGTAATCATATAAATATATATGCACATATTGAATTTAACATATATGTTTAACATATTGGATTACTTGTCATCTAGGAGAGAGAGTGGGAAGAAGGGGAGGAAAATTGAAACACAAGGTTTTGCAAGGATTAATGTTGAAAAATTATCCATGCTTATTATGCCCAAAAAGTTATCAAACTGTGCATACCCTTTGATCCAGCAGTGCTAGTAGTGGGCTTATATCCCAAAGAAATACTAAAAAAAGGAAAGGGACCTGTATGTGCCAAAATGTTTGTAGCAGCCCTGTTTGTAATGGCCAGAAACTGGAAATTGAATGGATGCCCATCCATTGGAGAATGGCTGGGTAAATTGTGGTATATGAATGTTACGAAATATTATTGTTCTGTAAGGAATGACCAGCAGGATGAATACAGAGAGGCTTGGAGAGACTTACATGAACTGATGCTGAGCGAAATGAGCAGAACCAGGAGATCATTATACACTTCGACAACGATATTGTATGAGGACATATTTTGATGGAAGTGGATTTCTTTGACAAAGAGACCTAAATGAGTTTCAATTGATAAATGATGGACAGAAGCAGCTACACCCAAAGAAAGAACACTGGGAAATGAATGTGAACTATCTGCATTTTTGTTTTTCTTCCCGGGTTATTTTTACCTTCTGAATCCAATTCTCCCTGTGTAACAAGAGAACTGTTCAGTTCTGCAAACATATATTGTATCTAGGATATACTGCAACATATCTAACATATATAGGACTGCTTGCCATCTGGGGGAGGGAGGGGAGGGAGGGAGGGGAAAAATCGGAACAGAAGTGAGTGCAAGGGATAATGTTGTTAAAAAATTACCCTGGCATGGATTCTGTCAATATAAAGTTATTATTAAATAAAAGAAAATAAAATATTAAAAAAAAGAAAAAAAAGAATAATTATCATGCTTGTTTTGAAAATTAAAAAGTTTTAATAAAAAAAGAAATGCTTAAATTTAAAAAATTAATTGGAAAAACATTTAATGAAATAAATAAAAAAACAATTAAAAAAAAAAAAAAGAACAGCAGCTAGGTTGGAATGATTCAATTTGGCCAAGTAGTACCTTGTAAATGAACTCTGATTCTGAACACACTATCCATTAAAACTATTTCTTCATCATGTGATTAGCAAAACAGAATCAATTTCAGAATGTCTATGCATGATCCAAATCAGGGAACAGACCTCTTCCATTCTACAACCCTCCAGGAAACTCTCACGTGGAGAACTGTTTGCTGCTCACCAGCCTTCCATCTCATTGCAGGTTCTTCCCAGACATCTTGTAGAATATTAAACAAAGCTGACCTAAAAGGAAAATAGAATAAAGAAAAGCAGTGAATCTACATACAGAGACCCTGGATTCTAATCCTGGTTCTGCTTCCCTTCCTCAGCTCACCTTCTTAACCCACACTTCTGCCACTGGATATTCCCAAGCACAGTTCTGCCCAAATCTTTCCCCCAGCGCTTCTAAGATTAAATAAAAACTCCTCTCTTGGGCATCTGGCTATCTGGCTCCAACGGAACTTTCTAAAGCCATTTCACATTTCCTCCCCCTTACAGACTATATTCTAGCCAGACTGACCTACTCTTCACCACAAGTAAAACTGAGGTTTTAACAGACTCCAAGATAAAAGGCTTGGGGCTAAGTGTGTTCTTCGACACTCTTAGCCAAATACCTCTGAAAGGTCAAACAGCAGCAATTTTTGTCCTAGTGAAGAACAGGAAGCTATGGGATTTCCAGATGGGGCTTTGGATCCACATCAAGAAGGGAGTGGCTTAGCGAATTACAGGATATGAATGTACTGGTAGGATTGTTGTATTTTAACAAGTGAAGAAGGGTTAGATTCAGAGAAATCTGGAGAGATTTGAATGAACTGATGCAGTGCGATGTCAGCAGAACCAGGTGGACCATGTATGTATAACTACAGCATTGTAAAGAAAACCAACAAACTCAAGAATTGAGTGCAATGATCAGAGAATGGGTGGGTAGCAATAATGATGCCGGGAAAAAAAGCAAAAAAAAAAAAAGAGAGAGAGAGAGAGATTGTTTTTAAAAGTACAGGAGAAACAAGAAAGCAGGACAGCTTCAAGATCAAAGTTTGAATTGTTATATAATATTGTAATTTTATATGTATATATACATATATATACACGTATACACACATGCAATACTGCTGCTCGTGCTAACTTTGGCCTAACAATTAACACCAAGAAAATGCAAGTTCTCCACCAGCCAGCACCATACATGGAACTGCTGATTACAGCAAAGGGAGAACTTTTGAATCCCGTGGATAAGTTCCCTTTCCTCGGCAGGATGCTTTCCAGGGATGTCCACATTGACAGTGAGACTGGCACATGTTGCCAGAGATGGCTCAATGTCTGGCAAGATAAGGTCTCAGACACTGAGGTCCTTTCTCAACTGCTGATTATTCAAACTCTCCAGATTCTCCAACGGGCTGGCAGCTTCCCAGGCACTGGCCTGAAAGACTATTAAAGGAGAACGCACATACAGTGCTCACATGGAGGGCAGGAGAACTGATACAAGGCCACTCTCAGGTCTCTCTGAAGAACTCTGGAATCCTTTGTGGAAGATGGAAGACTTATGTCACAGGACCATCCAGCATGAAGTGCCCAGAGTCAAAGGCGGCTTTGTGCTTTGGGAAGGAAGCAGAATTGCTCAAAAGAGACGTGAGACGTACAAACTGAGAGTCATCTCCACTCCACACTTAGTATGGGTGCCCCCCTCCACAATCATATTGGTCTAATCTGCCAGAGTAGGCTACATGGCACCGTGACCCCAATATAGTACGTTATTTTGGTCCTCTTAGAACAAAGGATTATTCCCAAGCAACCAAACAATCCACAAACTCTACTGCTTCTTCCTGGGTGTGCATGATTATAGAAATAGCCACATTTGTTATTTGTCAAGCTCAGAAGAACAAAAAATATTATTATTTTTTAAAAAATAAAAGCCATCGCCACTGAAAGTGAAATTCCAGCAACAAGAAGGTATAAAAGCAAACCCAGGTCACCTGACTTGCAGCCTCCCTGCTCTTTTGACCATATTCATTTATACTCTGGTAGTCACTGCTGTAAAATTGCAATGATGGGACATGACCGGAAGAGAGGGAAGACGACACCAATTTCCCATTTCCGCAGAAGCGGGGGGAGTGGGGAGGGGGAAGGGAGGAGGGCACAGGTATGGGATAGTGCAGAATAAGCTCACTTTCTGGTGATGCTGATTAATTTTGATGACCTTTTAAAAATTCCTTCCTATAGTATAAGGAACAAGTCTCCCAGCGAGGGAAGAATGCAAAGAGAAGTGGGGGGAGGGGTCCGGCCTGGGATGAATAGAGAGGATGAAGCTTATTTTCCCGGTTTCTCCCTTCTCTTTCCCCACTAATTCGTTCCTCCTCCTCCACCATACTCCACCTCCCGCCTCCGGGCCTTCGCCCGGACTTCACGCCTTGTCTGTAACGAGCTCCTCCCCTTCCACCTGCCTCTAGCTCCCATCAAAGCTCGACTCCAGACCCCAGGAGCTTTTCCTGCCCCCCACCCCCACCCCCACGCGCAGGATTTCTATTTAGGCAAACTTTGTTTCCCACTTCCGGTTAGAGTGTAAGCTCCCTGAAGGCCGGACTTCTCTCTTGCCTTTTTCCCTTGCGTCCTCAAAGCCCAGATAAATAAATGCTTTATGTAGCACCGTGCAAGGCACCCAGCAGGCACGCGAGTCCGTTGGCCGGTCCCGGTCCCGGTGCCCTTCCCCGTCCCTCCCCCAGACCCTCTGAAGCCTAGCACAATCCCCAAAGACGTCGCGATGGGATCTACGGATCTACGCAGGCGCAAGTGAGCGGCTCGGAGAGGAGCAGGCAGGCGCATGCTCCCGGAAAGTGCGGCTCGGGGTTTTGCCCGTCACCAATATGGCCGACTGGGTATCACGCCTTCCAGCCTTTCGTTGGCTGTCGCTGTTTTCAGACGTCACTGGGAGCGTCGGCAGCCGGAGAACCTAGGAGCTCCACGTGGGTCTTCTTCTGGTGGGCTCGGCTCCGCTCGGCGTGAGGGCATGGAGACGCCCCGGAGAAGCCGGCGCCTGGGGAAGCAGGAGGCCGAGAGCCCCGCGGTCCCCGCGAGCCCGGCGACCCCGTCCCGGAGGCCCCGCAAGGCCCGGCGCGGCCTCCTAGGGCCCAAGGCCGAGGCGGCGTTAGAGCCGGTACCGGAAGCGGCGGCGGGGGCGGGCGAAGCGGGCCCGGGATCCCCGCGGAATCACCCGGAGCCTGGCCTGGGATCCCCTAAGAATAGGGGCAAGGACTTGGGATCAGCCCAGAAACAGGATCTGGGTCCAAAGTCTCCCCAGAACCTAGGACCTAGTTTAGGGTCCCTCAAGAACTTTAAGGGACAGGATTTGGGGTCCCCCCAGAGAAAGGATCAGGGCCCCCAGAATCATCCAGAGCCTAGTCTGGGGTCCCCCAAAAGCCAGCAGAATCAGCAGGCCAAGGGCGCTGGCGGTAAAAGAGAGCCAGGCCTGAGACCCTCTCAAAGCCCCAAGAAGCCTTGTGTGGGGTCCCCCAAGAATCACGTGGAGCCCAGCCCCAAAGCTACCCCTTTGGAGGACTCCAAATCTGCCCCAGAAGCCAGCTCAGTGTCCCCCCAAAGTCTGAGAGACAAGGAGTCGGTGTCCCATCGAGGACAGCCCAGAGAGTGCCCTTTGGGTCAGCCCGAGCCAGTAACCCCTAAATCGGGGGTGCTGCCCCAGGATGGAGCCGCAGAGACACTGCCAAGGTCCCAGGCACCCCAAACCAAGAAGCGGGATGGCTCTCCTGCCCCCACCCCGGCACCCAAGAAGTCCAAACAGGAGGCCCTGGTCATTCCCAAAGGAAAGCCCAAATCCGGCCGCGTGTGGAAGGATCGCAACAAGAAAAGGTGAGGGGGAGGGGAAGGGAGCCTCTGGGACAGCTCCCGGCAGCACTTGGGCAACAAAGTAACCACGGAGGAGGCGATACTTAGTAACTGTCAGGGGGCCTAAAGCTCGTTGAAGGCCCCGTGAGTGCCGGGAGTCGGGGATTGTAAATCACTCTCAGCTGCTTGGCTGGGCCTGGGCATCCCTAACTCCCCTCCCCAGCCCTCTGCCCTGGGACCAGCCTGGGGAGGGGGGAAGGTAAAAAAGCGGGAGGCGGGGCCCTGAGCTGAAATTCCCCTCGGTCAGTGTTTGTGTACCCCCACTCACCGGGAGGGCTGCATGGAGCCCCTGCTGTGCTAGGGGGTCCCTGGTGCTTTAGAAAGACCTTAACTTGATCCTCACGACCACCTTGGGAGGGAGCTGCTGGCCTTATCACCCCAATTTACAGATGAGGAAACTGAGGCAGGTCTCAGCTGACAATCTATCCACTCATGCGAGTCTCATTTTGGAGTCTGGGGCTCACTGGCCAGCCACAGCCGGCCAGGGTGGGTCAGAGGTGGCACCCTGATTGCCACCCACCAGGCAGCACTGCCTCTCCCTCCATACCCTGTCTGTGCACCTCATGTCCAGTGAAAGGGATGCTGGCAGCTCACCCTCCCGATTAAGGCTCAGGTTGGGGAAGGCGGTTCCCACAGGCTGGGACACCGCTGCCCTCTGCCCATTGTCGGGCAGCCCATTCAAGAGCCCAGGCCGAGGATCTGAGCCGGGCACCCACCTCCTCTGCCCGACCTGTGAGAGAGGGCAGCTTCCCCAGCTCCTGTGTGACCCTGGCGCAATATGAGGTGGTGAGCTCCCCATCCCCTGAGGTGTGCAGGTCCTGCTTGGGTGAGATGATCTCCAAGGGCCCGTCCAACTTGGAGGGTCTGTGACCCTTGAAGCCTCAGTAGGGTCAGAGGTCAGGTAGGAGGTTCCCATCCCCATTGGCCCTGGCCTGAGGCAGCGGAGGGTGCATTGGATGCAGCCCAAATGGGTCTGAGTGCAGCCTCAGGCTCTTTTCCTTGGGGGGGTTTGGGTTCATTGTGAGGATCAAATAAGAGAATACAAGTAAGCAAGCACTTAGTAGGCTCTCTATAAATGCTTGTTTCCTTCCCCTAGAAGGTGATCTGGTTGGTGTAAGTAAGCACATAGTAGGCACTCTATAAATGCTTTTTTCTTCCCCTCAAAGTTGATCTCTTGTCTGCTACCTGTGTTTCCCACATAGACCACATGGCCCCATGTTGGCTCCACACCCTAAGAAGAAGCTCCTTGAAGGCAGGGCTTTTGCCTTTAAATCCCTAGCACTTGGCACTAAATGTGCTTGTTGATGGACTGCTAGAGCACATCCCGAAGGGCTTGGGATGAATGCTGGGTGTTCTGTACAGGACGGGGTGCTTGGGGTCCACCTCTAGAGCCCTCCCTCCCCCCGCCTCCAGGTTTTCCCAGATGGTCCAGGACAAGCCGCTCCGGACATCCTGGGAGCGCAAGATGAAGGAGCGCCAGGAGAGGAAGCTGGCCAAGGATTTTGCGCGACACCTGGAGGAGGAGAAGCAAAGATGCAAAGAGGTAAGGGCCGGGTGGGGTGGAGGGGAGGAGGTCCCCAGGGACTTATCGGGCCTGGGCTGGGAGTGGGGAAACAAGACAAGATGAGATGGGACGAGAGAAGCCAGCGGGCACGCTTGGGAGGGGAACCGGCCGGATTCTGGACAGGTGGCACTCAGGGTCGGCTTCCTGGAGGAGGGGGTAGAGTGATTCAGGCCTAGGAGATGTGAGCATAAGCCGGCCTGACAGGAAGTGTCAGTGCCAGAAGCCTCGAGTGCCTGGCTTGGCAGAGGAGGGCCGGGCTGGAGCCCCCCACAGGGCAGGTACTGCAGGCCTCGGCTTTCTGGTCTGCGTCTCTCATTCTCTGGGAGGATCTCCTACGAGCCCCACGGCCCCCCTAGAGGGGTCCCGCGGGGGTCACCCAGGACAAGATTGCTCTGAGCCATCGAGCAGGTTAGCCATGGTCAGCCCGGTGTCTGGGAAGGCCAGGTTTGAACTTCCTGGCCAAGGCAGAGGGCAGGAGAATATACCATTTTCCCCTTTTTTGTCAGGTTGCTTGCCGGGGGGCGCGGGGGAGGGAGGGGGGGGACTTGGAACCCAAAATATTGCAAAAGTGAATGCTGAAAGCTCTCTTTACTGGAACTAGGGGGAAAAAAATACAGAAACCCAGAGTCCAACTGGAAAACACACACAGAGATGGCGAGCGGTCTGCCACGGCTGCACACGTGTGGCCATTCTGCACATGTATTAGTCATGTAGTGAAGGAAAACTCAGAACAAAGGGGAAGGCCGGAGAAAGAAAAGGCAAATGGGCTGATCAAAAAGATGGGGGAAATAGGACATTTTGTGTGGGTGTTAACGAGGAAGTTTCTAGCATGGGCCCAACTGGGGAGTCAGTTGCTGTCTTGTCCCTGGGGGGCTTCAAAGGGACTGGAAGGCCCATCTAAGGGAAGCTAAATATGGGTCTTTGGCAGCCATGGGCGAGCCTGGGCCTCAGACATGAGAAAGTTCCTGGAAACCCTGCAGGCCGCCTGCCCTTGGACTGTCCAAGGCACTCTCCCAAGTTCACAGCCTTGGACTGGGAGGATGATGGGACAAAGGCCCGCAGGGGTCACCAGGAGGGCCTGCCTGAGACCCTCCCCAGCCTGCCTATCTCCTCTCCCAAGTGCAGAAGGCAGGTAGTCTAAAACAGTGGGGATTGGGGGCTCAGAGACAGCCCTGACCCTTCCCTTGCTGCCCAGCCCAGGAGACAGTGGGCGACAAGCCCAGCTTCCTCACAGATGGGTCGGGGAAGGCTGGAGGCTCTGGGTGGTGCCCCGGTCTCTGTGCCTCGTGGATGAGAGCAAGTGGCTCAAGGTTAGCTCCCCCTCATCCTCCCAGACTCCTTGGTTTTGCCCTCATTCCCCACCTCACCCACCCCAATGCCCAGGCTCCCAGGGAGTGAGGTTGAACATGGCGTCGGAGATGTCACAAGAGTGACGTTTATGTAGCACTTGTGGGATTGGCAAAGCACTTTACAACCTTGTGTCACTGGAGCCTCACAGCAACCTTGGGAAGTAAGCATGAGTGTTGTTCCCTTTTGACTGTGGAGGAAACGGGCACCGGAGGCTGAGCCAGGGTTACCCAGACTGGATCTGAGATCGGTCCAGCACCTTCCTTCTGACACCTGGAGATGTCAGCACTGGGAGAAATGGTGGGATCTGTGAGGAAGCTCAGGAGAATATGTTCCCCTCCTCCCAGCCAAGCAGAGAGGGGCCCGGAGGTGGGCACTGCCCGCCGGGCTACCCTCCCAAGTCCTTGCCCCCCCCCTCATTGCTGTTCCTTCCAGGAGAAGAAAAAGCGGCGAGCGGAGAACATAAAGAGGCGCCTGGAGAATGAGCGGAAGGCAGAGATCGTCCAAGTGGTGAGTGCCCTGAGCCACCCCTGCCCTGTGAGGGCGCTTGGGGCCACCATGCCTGGTGGCAGGAGGGGGCGGCTTTGTTCCCGTTGTCCCTTCGTCAAGGTTTTGGGCACCAGGGGAATGTTGACCCCAATCCCCAAGAGTCCTGGGAAAGGAGGGAAAAGCCAGGGGTCCAAGATTCTCAGAGATCTTCCCTCTCTAACCCCACTAGATCCGGAACCCCACCAAGCTCAAGCGGGCCAAGAAAAAGCAGCTCCGGCGCATCGAGAAGCGGGACACCTTGGCACTTCTGCAGAAACAGCCCCCACAGCGCCTAGTGGCCAAGGACTGAGTGGCTGCAGGAGCCTAATTGTCGCCTTCCTTCTACCCCCAGCCTTTGGCACCGCCCGGCAAGGATGGCTATGGGGACTGGATCCACTTGGAGGAAGCTGGGCTTGGACCTTGGGGGCGGGAGGGGAGCAGACGTTCTTTGGACTCCAGACTGAGAGACATGTCATTGTCACCATCTTGGGAGGCAGGAGTGGGGGCCCAGAGGGCATCTGGCTGCCAGCCAGCAGTGAATACCCCACTTCTGGACTCCCCACCCCCTTGAGGAGGACCTGCAGAGAGAGCTGCTGCGTTTCTTTCTGTTTGTTAAATGATAGCTTTTATTTTCAAAAATACACGCAAAGAGAGTTTTCAACATTCACCTTTGCAAAAACCCTATGTTCCCAATTTTTCTGCACCCTTCCCCCACCCCTCCCCTAGAAAGCAAGTGATAGGTATGAAAATGGGCAGGTCTATACAGATTTCCACATTTATCATGCTACACAAGAAAAATCAGATCAAAAAGGGGGGGGGGGGGATGGGAAAGAAAACAGAGTGAGAATGCTGTGTTGTGGTCCACCCTCAGTTCCCACAGTCCTCTCTGGCTGCAGATGGCTCTCTTCATCACGAGATCACTGGACTGGCCTGAATCACCTCATCGTGGAAGAGAGTCACGTTGTCAGGATTGATCATTGTATAATCTTGTTGTATATAATGATCTCCTGTCCTACTCACTTCCTTAGCATCAGTTCCTGTCAGTCTCTCCAGCCTCTCTGACATCATCCTGCTGATTATTCTTAGAAAACAATATCCATGCATATACCATCCCGTATTCAGCCGTCCCCCACTGCTGGGCAGCCATTCAGCTTGCAGTTCCTGCCACCACAGACATTTTTGCACATGCTTTCTGATGCTTTTGCCCTTAAAGCCTGAGGGCTCATGGGTTAGCACATGGAGAATCAACAAATCAGAGTTGTTTCCTCCTGACACTGGAGAGGATGTGAGCGGGAGGGGAGGAGCCCTTGGTGGTCGCTTGGGGAGACGGGATATGCTAGGAGCAAAGGAGCGGCTGCTTGAGCCACTGAGGTCATGGGTCCATGTTTTCATCGGCCCTGTGCCCATCTCTGGAAAATTGATCCCCCTAAAACTCGTTCCCTCCCAAGTGTTAATGGTTTGAAGTAATTTAGGATCAGAAGAGCTTCCCAACCTGCTTTAGCAAGTTTGTTCCCCTCCGGGCCTCAGTTTACCCATCTCTAACAGGGGTTGGTCTGAGTTATCTCTGGGTGGAGGGGCAGAGGGCTGTGCGCCGCCAGAGACGGGGACCGGGAAATGCTCGGGCCGGGACGGTGGGATGTCATCTGGAGGAGCCCCGCCCGGCCCGCCTCATTTCAGGGGAACCCCCTCGGGCTGCCCGGCCGGGCCGGGGGCTTTCTCTAGCTGTCTGGCCGTCCTGGCCCCCAGGCAGGGGAGCCAGCGGCGGGGGAAGCCCGCGGAGCTGAGGTTGGAGGAGGACCTGGACAGGGAGCCGCCCTGGGAGCTGCGGCGCCGGCGCCCGCTGCCGCACACCAGCTCGCTGTCCTCCACCAGCACGCTCTCCAGCACGCAGCGCAGCGAGTGGCGCAGCTTGGTCAGCACGTCGGGGCAGGTGAGCACGTAGAGGAAGGGGTTGACCACGCTGTTGATGAAGGCCAGGCTGGTGACGAAGGGCAGGGCCTGCCACACGGTCGAGCGCAGGCTGGAGTCGTGGTGGGCCCGCGCCTCCAGCAGGCTGAAGACGTGGTAGGGCAGCCAGCAGAGCACGAAGGCCGCGATGACGGCCATGACCAGGCGCAGGAAGCGGCTGGGCTGGCGGCGGCAGCGGTGGCGCACCCGCAGGCTGACCGCCAGGTAGCAGGCGCCGATGACGCCCAGGGGCACGGCGAACGCCAGCAGGAACTTGCTGACGGCCAGGGCGAGCTGGCGGCGGCCGCACAGCGCCTCCCCGGCGGCGTCGGCCGCGCCCGAGCTGTACAGCCGCAGGTTGTAGTAGCACATGACGCGCCCGTCGGCCCGCTGCATGGTGTCCCGGAACAGGAAGTAGGGGACCGTGTTGAGCAGGGCCAGGCCCCAGAGCGCCAGGCAGACCTTGTGCGCCGCGGCCACCGTGCGGTGGTTCTGGGCCCAGATGGGCTTCACCACCTGCAGGCAGCGGTCCAGGCTGATGGCGCTGAGCAGGAAGCCGCTGGCGAACATGTTCAGGAAGAAGACGGAGGAGTGCAGCTTGCAGAAGGTGGTCCCCAGCTGCCACGAGTGGCCCACGGCCAGGAAGTAGGTGAAGAAGGGCAGGCTGGCCGTGGCCAGCAGGTCGGAGAGCGCCAGGTGCAGCACCCACGTGGTGACCACCGTCTGGCGCATGCGGCAGCCCACCACGTAGAGGATGACGGCGTTCTCCAGGATGCCCATCAGGGACACCAGCCCGTGCAGCGTCACCGACGCGTAGTCGATGTAGCGCCCGCTGGTGTTGGTGTGCGCCGGGAGCTCGCTCATGTACTGCAGGACGGGGCACAGCTTCTTGGGCTCCTGCGAGGGAGAGACGGGCCCTCGGCTCAGACACCGGAGCCGGGCCGTCCCCTGGGCTCGGCCCGCGTCTGACTGCCTGCGGCTTCGGCTCTTCGAAATCATTTTAATGATTTCAGATTCATTGTTTAAATGATTATTTTATTGATTTTTAAATTATTCCAGATTCATTTTTAAATGATTATTTTATTGATTTTTAAATCATTCCAGATTCATTTTTAAATGATTATTTTATTGATTTTTAAATTATTCCAGATTCATTTTTAAATGATTATTTTATTGATTTTTAAATTATTCCAGATTCATTTTTAAATGATTATTTTATTGATTTTTAAATTATTCCAGATTCATTTTTTAAATGATTATTTTATTGATTTTTAAATTATTCCAGATTCATTTTTTAAATGATTATTTTATGGGTTTTAAATTATTTCAGTTATTTTTAATTTATTTACTTTATTGATTTTTAAATGATCATTTTTCAGTTATTTCAGATTTATTTTTAAAATTACTATGATTTACTGACTTTCAAATTATTTTTAATTCAGATTTATTTTTAAAATTACTATTATTTATTGACTTTCAAATGATTTTTTAATTAATTCAGACTTATTTTTAAAATTATTATTACTTTTTTTATTTTACTCTGGTAAGAAATCAAGCCAGGATTCCCAAAGACCTAGAAGCTTGGAATACATATCAGAACTTCCTTCCTTTGTTTCTAACCACTGAGGAGGCTTCACCTGGAGGAGGCAGAGAATCCCTGCCCACCATCTTTGTCAGAACCAAGCATCGCCTCGAGGCATTCCTGCCCCTCTTCCCTCCTGGGTTGCCTCTTCCTAGCTCTACATGCTCTACAACTCAGCTGTCCTGGAGCATCCCATCCCATTTCTCTTTGTTCCCATGGAACTCTTCCCCTCCTGTCTGCCCTCCCAATCCATCCCCCCGGTCTCTCAACCTACTCAGAAAAGTAAATGCAAAACCTAATGCAGTCTGTCATGAAGAACCATACCCACCTGGGAGGGGAGGGTGTAGTTAGACTTTCCTGAGTAGGAGGCGGTCCTAGGACTGAATTCTAAGGGAAGCTGAGCATTCTGAAAGGAAGAGAGAAAGGGTCCCAGACGTGGGGCACAGTCTGAGCAAAAGCCCTGAGGTGGACCTGAAATATTATTTACAGAGAACATCCAACCTCGTCTCCAAAGACTTTGCCTTCAACCCATTCCCTCCCTGTCCTTTGAGCTTTTGTGTGCCACGGGCCCCCTTGGGCAGTCTAATGAGACCCATGGACTCCTCCAAATAGCAATGTCAAATGCATAAAATAAAAGCTTAGGATCACAAAGGGTGATCCTTGAAATGAAGCTGTAAAAACATTTTTTAAAAAACAATTTGACAGAGTCTCCCCCGCCTACATCTCGCTCCCCACGTTTAAGCCTTAAACCTAAAGTTTACGAAATTCACCTAATATGCCAGCTTGCCCTCCTGGGGTTCCCTTTCTACTGGTAATTATGAGTTCCACTGGGGAATCTTCTTTCGAATGCTCTCCCACTCTATTTCATAGTTGTCATTTCCAGGGTCTAGTGTATCCATTTTGTCTGTAAACTCTTCCCTACATAAATCTACCTTTTGTCCCCCAAAAAGGGCTTGCCTAATAAATTTCCTTCTCTTCCACTCCCATCTCTCCCCTGTCTCCTTCCCATCACCCCCAGAGTCAAAACAAAATTCTCCCTTAGCCATGCCTTCTCAAACCATCATCCTGCCCCACTCCTGGAAAGCCAGGTCTGTGCTCTGCCCCCTCAGGTGGCAGGAAGGGACAGGGCAGTCCTGCTTCCGACCTGCTCTTCCTGAGAGTTCTGTGCCCTGACAAAGCAGCGGTGAGGGAGGAGATGGAGGAGGGATAGGGCAGGGAGCTCTGTCATCCTGCAACCAAGAGCTTCGGGTCTTTCCCTGGCTCCCACGGGCACCCAGACAGTCCCCACCAGTGGCTTAGTAGCTGCAGGCCCAGTGATGGCTAAGGCTGGCAGTGCCAGCCTCCCCCATCTGATATGCCAAGAGGAAGTGAGATAGGAACAACAGCAGAAGGAAAAGGGTTCCCCACACGCAGGCCCAGATAGGAAGACTGCTGCCCCATTGGGGGAGGAAAGGGGCCATGTCTGGATAGCCTGGATATTGTTACCCCCCAACAAGGGCAGCAAAAATGGATCCTCCAGTTCCCAAAGGCTCAAGGCCAGGGGCCAGGCTGTCAGAGAGCCTTTGAGCAGGACGTGGCCCACTGCACTCCTCAAATACTGAGGACATGCATGTCCCCAGCCCATACTGGGCACTCTGAGGTCCCCAGGAAGGTAGCTCTTGGGACTGAGGGACTTCCACCTGCGCACATGCTGCCAGAAAACAACCGTAGACAAGGTACAGGACTATGGGGGCAAAATGAGCCACGGCCACGGGCACTCCTAGGGAGGGGGTGAGGAGGGAGGAATGTCAGCGAGTGTTAAATGATCTCTGTCTTATCACTGAGGATCCTGAAGCAGAGAGTGGTTAAGTCGCTTCAGGATCTTGCAGCTAGGAAGTGTCTGAGGAGATCTGGACTCGGTTCTTCCTGATTCCCGGTCCAGCACGCTCTGCCTCTAGGCTGGGGGGAGCCATGACATGGGGGAGAGAGAGCTATCAGAGAAGGTTCTGAGCTGAGCCTTGAATTCAGGAAGGCAGAAAGACTTCACAGTCTTCTGTGAGGGTCACAGAGCCTCATTTTAAGGATGAGGAAACCGAAGAAGGAGAGGGTGTAGGACGGGATCACACAGGAAGTGGCAAAGCTGAGGGGAGGAGGGAAGTGGAGAAGTGGACAGAGGATAGGAATAGCATCCCATCCCCCAAACAAGGGACAAAGCACAGCTGGCCATCACTGGATCTGCCAAATGCCCAGAACGAAGAGTCTCAGCTCACGCTCAGGTTCTCAGGCCTACAGAGCTCCTGTCCTGCACCGACCCTCTTGGTCCTGACAACATTCACTCCAATTTCACAGATGGGGAAAGAGGCTCAGGAAGATGAAGGGCCTTCTCAGGCTCACATAGCTTGGCAGTATCTGTTGCAGTTTGAACTCGGCTCTTCCCTACCCTAGCTCCAACACTTCATCCACTATGCCCATCCTGAGGGTGGCGTTTACTACTGTGTGACCCTGGCCAAGCCATCTCCCCTTCTCAGGGATTCAGAATCCCCCCCTCTATAAAATAAGGTGGTTAGACCAGCCAGAGCTAAGGGTCTCTCCAGTAAGTAAGACTTGTCACAAGCCGGGCCATGTCAGGAGCAGAAACTGGAGGCGAAGGATCCACAATTTTGGCACCTTGAGCCAGGTAACTCCTGATGTCCCTTCAAACCCATCAGCATCATTTTTAGTTCTAGGATCATAAACAGAACTAGGAAGGCCACTAAGGTCACTTTGAACCTCAGTTTCCTCATCTGTAAAATGGAGAGCAAATACTTATGATGAAGAGCAAGTTGAGATTGTGGATGTTCATATGTGTTATTGACTGGTGTTTTTTTTTAAAAATTCATTTTGTCTTTTATTTGAAACAAAAAAGCATTTCCATAATACAGTAGAATAAAAATGTCTGCACATGAAATCACAAATCTTCCATGCACAACTTGCTCTCCCTTTTAAATATATAATAAAGTTATTCTGTCTTGACACTAGTACCTTTACAGATACTAGAATTCCAAAAGAAGAAAAGAACTAAAAACTGAATTTGGTTCTTAAAACAAGAATTAAAGCCATTCGTATTATTAACAGTTTAGAGTTTGACTAATAGCCTGCAGCATAAATTATGGTTTACATAGCATCTACACCTAGAGTCAGGAAGATCTGGGTTCAAATCCTATCTCAGACAGTGTGAACCTACTCTAATAAGACACTTAAACTCTTTCTGCCTCGTTTTCCCCATCTGGAAAATGGAGTTTACAATACTCTCATTTCCTGCGTTTTCATGAGGATCAAATGAGATATTTGTCAATTGCTTTTCAGACTTTAAAGAGCTATGGCAGGACTGGTGTTCCTTGGCAGTAAATGGGCCACATGACAGAAATTCATTTGATTATAGCATGAGCTCTTCCCAGGCATTTTTTTTCTATATGAGCCAATCCTCTGATGACAACGGGGTAGAAAAGCAGACAGTGCTGGCCTTAGGAAGCTGGAGGGGTTCCGAGGACCACAGAGATAGGGCTCGAAGGGACCTTCTAGTCCAATCCCATCATTTTACAGTTGAGGAAACTGGCTGCAGGACATCTGGGCAGTCCCCTGGTCCAGCCACTTTATCTCCCAAGAAGAAAGTAAGAGGGAAAGTGAAAGTTTTTAACCACTGTGACCCCTGCCTAGCCTCCCCCACGGTTTTTCACAGTGCCCATCCAGCACGGAGTCCCTCTGGGAGAGAGAGAAAAGAAGAAGAAGAAGAAGACAAGAGGAAGAAGAAGACAAGAGGAAGAAGAAGAAGAAGAGAAGAAGAAGAAGAAGAAGAAGAAGAAGAAGAAGAAGAAGAAGAAGAAGAAGAAGAAGAAGAAGAAGAAGAAGAAGAGAAGAAGAAGAAGAAGAAGAAGGAAGAAGAAGAAGGAAGAGGAGGAGGAGGAGGAAGAAGAGACAGACACAGAGAGACAGAGACAGATACAGAGAGAGAGAGAAAAAGAAAAAACAAGAAGGAGGAGAAGGTGAGAGAGACGGAGAGAGAGAGAGAGAGGAGAAGAGAGGAGAGGAGAGAAAAGGAGAGGAGAGAAGAGGAGAGGAGAGGAGAGGGAGATAGAGACAGCACAACGCAGAGAGAGTCGGAGAGAGAGAAATCAAGTATCAGCGGCAGAATGGAACCTGGGACTTCAAGTCCGCATCCTAATCTCCTCCTCTCTCCCTCTCAGACGCACTCGGCTGCGTCCCGACCTCCGCGGAGGACGCCGACTACCCCCGGTGCGGGGTCTCCGGCTCCACCCCCGGCGCGGGGTCTCCGGCTCTCCCCCCGGCTTCTTTCCGCTCTTACCTGAGTCTCAGGTGCAAGTGTGAGAAGGTGGTGGAGGGGGACCCCTGTTGCCAGGCTGACGGCTCCCATCACGAGGCTGCACGGGGCTGTGGAGTCTCCGGAGGCTGGACCAGGCAGAGGTGAAGACAGTAGGAGCCTGGGGAGGAAAAAAAAAAAAAAAAAAAACGTGCACTGTAGCCTGTTAACTCTGTCCGGTTTCGGTCCCAGCGACCTTATCTCAGCCCGGAGAGCAGATAAGTCCGCCGTCAGCCAGCCCGCCCCTAATTTACCCTGCGCGGGGAGCCCCGAGCCCCTCCCTTCGCAGACTGCGCTTTAGGAAGCCCGCAGGGGGCATTTTTGAGCTTTTGCCCAGAGACCCAAATGGTCCTCTCCCTCAGCCCCAAGTGGGTGGGCGGGGCAGCCGGGGGCAGAGGGCGTACAAACCCGACGCGCTCTGGGGCTTCTTCCCCATCTGGGGAAATCTCCACTTTTACCAAGAAGGGGATAGAAGGGGAGGGAGGGAAAACTTTGTGGTAGGGCTACAAAGGGAGGGAGCCAGCCCGGGGGTCTGCCAGCACACGGCCAGGCTGTTTCTCCACCTGCTCTGGGGAGCTCTTATAAGGCAGACGGCAGAAGTAGCAGAGAGGGGCAAAGGCAGAGAGCATCTGCATTTCCCTGGTCCTGAGGGTCGCATCTCTGTGTGTCACTCTGTCTCCCCCTTCACCTTTATCTCTGTCTCTTTATATCTCTCCCCCTTCCTTGTTTCTGTGTCTCTGTGTCTGGTGAGCAGAACAGAAAAGCAATATCCACAATGTTGACAACAACGTGAAGGGGGGGGGGGGGGAGGGAGGGGGAGGGAAGGACACTATCCAGAAACTAACACTGTATAATGAGACTGGCCAAACAGCTCCCCCAAAGGAGATGGGAAGATGAACCTTCCTCCTTTCTTCCCAACAATGGGGAATGATGGGTATAAAAAAAATCATCTTGATTCAGCTAATGTTCTAGGGTTCCTAAACTGCTTGTTCTTTGTTATAAGGAAAACTGAGAAGGGATACCTAGGGAAATGAAGGTGATATAAAAGCAAAAGATCAATTAAAAAAAAAAAACCACTGGAGTGTGCAAAAGTTAAGGGGAGAAGAAAAATGTTTATATGAGAAAATCAGTGGGACAGCTTCAGATAGATTCTAATAGAATAAACTAATATTCTATAATAAATCAACCGAGTTCATCCAGCTAGTGTGTGAAAGCCGGGGGTGGGAAGGTAGGAGAATACCTGAGAGCCATAAAACGAAGAGGACCAAAATGATATTCCTGTAAGAATGTGTCCAACTAGTGGATCTCTTCGATAAAGAGAGCTAATTCAGTTTCAATTGACCAAGGATGGACAGAAGCAGGTACACCCAAAGAAAGAACACTGGGAGATGAATATAAACTGCTTGCATTTTTGTTTTTCTTCCCGGGTTATTTCTACCTTCTGAATCCAATTCTCCCTGGGCAACAAGAGAACTGTTCGGTTCTACAAACATATATTGTATCTTGGAAATACTGTAACATATCTAACATATATAGGACTGCTTGCCATCTAGGGGAGGGAGTGGAGGGAGGGAGGGGAAAAATCGGAACAGAAATGAGTGCAAGGGATAATGCTGTAAAAAAATTACCCTGGCATGGATTCTGTCAATAAAAAATTATTATAAAATAAAATATTTTTTAAAAAGAGTAGAGGTAAAAATGCAATAAAAAGAATTTTACTAATTAAGAAATTAAAAGGATTAAATAAAAAAAAAAGAAAAGATAAAAAAATTACCCTGGCATGGGTTCTGTCAATAAAAAGTTATTTTAAAAAAAGAGAGAGAGAATGTGTCCAACTGTGGCTGATCAGACCAATACGAACTCAGAAGCTCTGCCACAGGTCAGACACAGATAGTCCATATATGAACATTTGGGGTGGACTCAAATTTTGCCAATTCCGTGTTTCCTTTGGGCTAATTCAGTACTGCTTTGCTCCTAGAGCACAGCACTTTCTCTGATGAGGGCACGCTGTGCTAGGCGATCCTGGGCCAGTGTCTCCCATGTCATGCAATCGATTCTCAAGTTCTTAAGAGAGGCTTTGTATCGCTTATTTCTGACCACCCTGTGAGCTTGCCCTGTGTGAGTTCTCCATAAAATAGTCTTTTTGGAAAGCACACATTTGGTCGTTGAAACAATGTGCCCAGTCCAACGGAGTTGCGCTCTCGGCAGTAGAGTTGGCAGTTTAATTCGGGAAAGGACCTCGGTGTCTGGTACCTTCTCCTGCCAGGTGATCTTCAGCATTTTCCTAAGACAATTCGGATGGAAGCGATTCAGTTTCCTGTTGGGGCGCTGGTAAACTGCCCAGGTTTTGTAGACATACAACAATGAGGTCAGCACAATAATTTGGCAGTCAGTCTAATACCTCTCTCCCACACTTTCCTTCGGAGCCTCCCAAACACTGAGCCAGCTCTGGCAATGTGTGGGTCAATCTCATCCTTTGGACATCCCTGGAAAGTATCCTGCCAAGGAAAGTGAACTTACCCACACCTTTTAAAATTCACCATTTCCTGTAACCGATAGTTCCACATCTGGATGGTGGGTGCTGCTGATGGAGGACCTGGGTCTTCCTGGTTTTACTTCTTAGTCATGAGATAGACAAGTCTTCAGTAGTAATGACCACTGCTGTTCCTGTTTCCAACTCCATTCCTGCCAAGGATTCCCCACCATCTCTGGTATTCTAAGTCTACTCTCTCATTGACTCTAAGCTTGTCCTTTTTTGGCATATTGATGATAAGAGTCTCCAGGTCTTCATAAAATTTATCTTTGACCTCATCAGGATTTATCAGACACCGTTATGTAAGTGTGTTAGTGAAAGCAAGTGCTGAGGAAGATAGCGTGAGAGAAAGAGACAGAGACACAGAGAGTCAGAGACAGAGAGATTACGCAGGGAAGAGAGGGAGGGAGGAAGGGAGGGAGAAAGAGAGAGAGAGAGAGAGAGAGAGAGAGAGAGAGAGAGACAGAGAGAGACAGAGAGAGACAGAGAGTCAGAGACAGAGACCACTCAGGGGAGAGAGGGAGGGAGAGAGAGAGAGAAAGAGAAAGAGAAAGAGAGAGAGAGAGAGAGAGAGAGAGAGAGAGAGAGAGAGAGAGAGAGAGAGAGAGAATGACTCTCAGGACTGGAGAAATGCAAGGACTACCTCTCTTTGCCCTTCTCTACTACTTTGCTATCAGTCTTTGGACTGCTTATGGACCATCCAATAAGTTCTGTTTATTTAACAGGAGAAAGAGATGGATAGATAGATAAATGATAGGTTAACAGACAGATAAAAAAAGTAGACAGATAGACATAGATAGACAGACAGACAGACAGACAGATAGATAGATAGATAGATAGATAGATAGATAGATAAAGCATTTAAATGTTCCTATATGTCTGGTATTAACACACTGACACATAAAATATAAGTGAAAAAGAGTCCCTTAAAGAGTTCACATCCTAATGAGGGAAGACAACACATAAAAAAGGAACTTTAAGTAGAAGAAGAAAGGGCAAGGCTGACGAAGAGGAGGCCAGGGGTGAGAATGGGAGTGGTGAGGAAGGCCATCTAAACCAGAGACTCACCAACCACAGGAGAGAGCTAAAGGGAGGATACATCTCTAGGCTGAGAAGGCTGTTGATGAGGAGGTTGCAAAGTACAAAAAAGCAGGAGGAGAGCTAGAAGGAATCATGTTTGTATTTTCCCTTCTATGTTCCTTCTTACAGTTAGTGTGTCACTGACACCTCGAATAGGATGGCAAGATCTATGGACCCTTCTCAGAATATTGTTTTTAAATAAATAAAATACATGAGATTACAAAGCATTATTGTACTGAATTAAACCATATCGTAATTATAATGGGGAGGGGCAGCTAGCCGGCACAGTGGATAGAATACTGTGCCTGGAGTCAGGAAGACCTAACATTTACTAATTGTGTCACTCTGAGCGAGCCACTTCCCTCTGTCTGACTCAGTTTCCTCATCTGTAAAAATGGAGAAGAAAATGGTAAATCACTTCATTATTTTTGCCAAGAAAACCTCACAGTCATAGAGTCAGACATGATTGAAAAAGAACTAAACAACAAAAAAGTAATTTTTTCTCAATGTGATTGTCAAAGGAGGAGCAGAGAGAGAGAAAAGAGATCTCCTGAAATCTATCTTTACTGCCTCTTGGTTAAGAACCCCCATATTAGAGGGAATAAAAGTACAGCACTAATTACCTCCTTTCCCCCTAAGAGTTGTAATGATTCTAAATAGAAAAGTAGGAAGGCAAATGTGTTCATCCACATGGCCCAAGAAGGCACCCTTCCTAGTTATAAGAGGGGGAAGCAACAAAATCCTGGAAGCTAATATTCTGCCCAAAGTGAAGAGCTTCCTTCAGCAGGACCTACCTCAGGATTTGCCTCGACAGCAACCGGAGGGGACGAGAGCTTGGCTATCAGGACTTTTACCAAAAGAAGGAGATTTCCCTGAGCTGAGGGACTCTTGGGGACAGAAGACGATGTTCTCAGTGGCCCTTGGTGCTGGAAGGAGCCAGGGACCAAACCCAAGGGCTGGGGTAAAAAATCTGAGCTTTGCATTCCATTATGAAAGTGAGTTATTTGGGCTGTGAAAATCAGATAGGAAACGCTGCTGCTTTTCCAGAAGCTCCAGAAATCCAGACCACAGGAAGTGTTCTGAGGTGGACAAACCACTTAGATCCCTATTGAAAAAGGAACTCATTAGAATGTTGGTGAGATTGTCCTGCTGACAACCCCAAACTCAGTTCCCTTTTGAAAGTAGTCCAAACCACAGAGACTGAATGTGGAAGACTCCGGTCGGGGATGTGCTGGTAAAATATTTAACAACCAGCTCTTGGGGGGAATATAGGTAAGGATGTGGGGCAAGGAAGAAATGATGGCATGACACATAAATTTAATCTGTATAATAATACAGATTATTTTTTTTATTATTATTTTTCTTATCACTTTCTTAAATTTAGAAGGTAAAAAAAAAATGTAGTATTTCCAAGGTGTAAATGCTTACACTGAAAATTTCATAATTTGCTCTGTGGGCAGGCCCCTGATTATGATTTCTTAAAATAGATCCATTGAAAAGCTAAAAAAAAAATTCTAATATTTACAGACTGTTGTAAATCCTTTATGAGTTTTGTGTGTTGTTTACATACTGCTTCTGAATTTCTGTGGGGATGAAATAGAGGTAATCCTACATCAAACTAATATATTGTTGGTGGTAGTGTTCTTAGCTTGAGGGCTTCTGTAGGACTTGAGGACTTTCTTATTTACATTGATGGAATAATATTCTGGAGCAGTGAGATAGTGCAGTGGATCCACCAGGCAGGATAGAGCGTCAGGAGGAGCTGAGTTCAAATCCAGCCTAGCTGTGCGACTGGCCCAGTCACCCTGTTTGCCTCAGGTTTCCCATCTGTAGAATGAGCTGGAGAAGGAAATGACGCGTTTCCTTCTGGAAAATGGAAATTCCCAGTTTCTTTGCCAAGAAAATTACAAATAGGGGCATAAAGAGTCATACATGATTGTATAACAACAGGCATTATTTATAATCAGTGATTTTTCTGGAATAAATGCTGGGTGTCATCAATATGAGCAAAAGAGAAAGTGACCTTTTATGGGAGCCCCGAAATCACAATGAATTCTCGTAAGCCTCAGATTTAAGAATGCTGGGCTATGGGTAATACTGACTAGTCATATATTGTTGGACAAGTAATTTAACTTCTCAGCTTCATTTTCCTTAATTGACTGGAAAGACCTGAGTTCAAACCTAGCCTAAGTTGCTGACTATTTATATGACCCTAGGCAAGTCAATTAACCTCTATCTGCCTCAGTTTCCCATCTGTAAAAGGGATGATTAATAGAACCTACTTCCAAGAATAGTAATGAAGAATAAAAGAAATAATATTTTACAGTCCTATGTAGTAGGTATTAATAGTAATAAGAATTTATAACTATTTTTCTTTTGTTCCTCATTACAGCTCTGGGAGGTAGATGGATTTTTCAACTCTAGCAGTTCTCAGTACTGAAAAGTTTGAGAGGAATAGGGATCTATCCTAGTGAATGGAGTATCCCTAATCATGTAATTGGAGACCTCAAAATCTGGAATTAGTATTAATACAATAATCCTTTATAGGCTAAGAATTAACCTTTTTTTGTGTCCTGGACCCTGGTGAAGCTATGGGCCCCTTCTCAGAATAATATTTATAAATGCATAAAATAAAATCCATAGCATAAAAAAGGAAGCCAATTATTGAAACTCACTTATCAAAATACTCTTTTTAAAAATAGGTTCTCAGACCTCTATAATAATGGAGTACTGGATAGAGAGTTGACCAGTGTGGGTGGGCCTATAAGCTACAGGAGCTCCCCATGAAGACTAGAGTGGGAGGGGAATGGAGATGATCGAAGGATTCCTGATGGAGAGGGGTGGAAGATTCTCCACTGAGTAGATGCTTGGATGCTATTTCCATGCTCTCTGGGAGGCAGTGACTTGGCTCCCTGATTATTCTGAAGGCTAAGGTCCTGAGACCAGCTCTCCCTTGGCAAGAACCCCTAGTGATTAGTGATTGCCTGGTGATTAGGGAATCACTGCAAAGGGATTTAATCCCACCCTTCTCCACCAAAAACAAATAAGAATGTATGGGAATGTATGAGCCCACTTGGCAGGGCCCCCACTTTCCCGGATGCAGCTGATACCCTGCTGAGTCATGGCTCAGAACTGAATGGAGCCTTCGAAGACAAGTGCCCTGCTCTCGCCATTTGATACATGACTCAATTGAGATTAGGGAGGGGAAAGGACATAATTTATTCTTTGGAAGGATTATATAACTTGTCAAGGTCACAATGGCTGTAAGCAGCAGAGCCCAAGCTGCCAAGCTCTCTGACTCTATATTCAGTGTCTTTTTCAACCCCACCATGGAATGCCCCAATCTCCCCTAATCCCAGGCTAGCAGCCACTCGGGGTCCATCTGGGAAGCTCCACTGCTGGGATGAGATGCCACTAAGTCTCCTTAGGGAGAGATGAAGAACCAGCGGGTCTTGCCATCTGCCCTGCCCTGCCCTGCAACTTGCAACTGCCTTCTGCTGAGTGTCGTCTCCCCCAGTTAAATCAGGGAGTTCCTTGCTTTATTTATTTATATCCCCTATTTACATCCTATTTCTATCCCCAGCATTTAACACAAGACTTAGAACATGATGTTGTTCAGTTATTTTTTGGTCCTGCCTGACTCTTCATGACCCCATTTGCCAGGTTTTTCCTGAACCTCAAGGGTGACCTAAGCTGCCGCCTTCTCTGGCTCTTGTTCTTCTCATCTGTAAAGTATTATTCTGGGAAGGGGCCCACGGTGTCAGGCAGACTGCCAAAGCTTAAGAAAGTCTGTTAAGAATTACTATAGTAACAAACAAAACAAACAAATAAAAAAGAATTATTGTAGTAACTTTCATACTTTGAGGACAATCATGGACGTTCCATTCACCAGTGCGAACTTCCGTTCCGCTCCAATTTTTCAGTAAATTGGCTTTGAGAATTGCCAGGGCTGAAAAATTCATCTTCCTGAAGCCAGCGTGGTGATGAGCCCCTTCAGACCTAACTAGGCTGGTCCTCAGACAAAAAAACAAAAACAAAACAAAACAAAAAAAAACACAATCTATTATTCAGAATAAACTCCAAGCCTTCTCAGCTCAGTAGAACAGTTTGCCTTCCAATGGCAGAGCCTTTGAGAACCCCAGAATGCCCTCCTTGCCACAATAAAGTATCAGAGGAAGACTTTCCTGGAGACATGTATCAATCATGATATAGGTTATGATTGGAAGAGATCTGCAATATTCAAAGGCGATTAGCTTGCCCATGCACACAAGGAAGACCAAGTGGATGAATGGCTATTGCACTTCTAGGACATGGGACCAAGAGGAAGGAAGGGAAAACATCTCTGATCCTCATACCTCCAGCACGTTAAGTGGACTTTTGGGAGAACCCAGACAGGGGCTGCCCAAGATAGGCAAGCTTGGATGGATTATTGGTGGTTCCCTAAATCGATAAGATCCCAGATCCCCCAGAGTTTTTGAGAATGCTCATAATGATGTCTGACCTGCAGAGCTTTCAAAGCACATTCATATCTGGTGTGTCACTCCATCTTCATAATACCATTATTTGAGGCAATGAAAGTCACACAGCTGCTACACAGTGGAGGCAAGGACCAGGACCTTTGTCTCCTGACTCCTGGCTCAAAACCATAACACTGACCTTTTCTTCCCTCTTTTTGATCTCAAACTTCATGGTCTTTGTGCTCTGGCTTCAGGGAAAGCTGATCTTCCCTCCCTAATCCCACAGCAGTTTAACCCCCTCCCCTCAAAGCTGGGGGCCTTGGCCACCTCTTTCCTGGGTGAAATGCTGGACCCTCTCCCCTCTCCATCGTCCTCATCTCCAGCCCCAGATTTCCCCCATCCTCACACTTGGCAGAAATATTACATGAGAAACTAGTAGGATGTGAGGACTCTGAGGGAATACATCTCTCTGAACAAAGTGTTTGTTTTTCCACAGCCCTCTTCTTCTTGCTCTTGCTCTCCCAGCAAGCTTCCTGGCCCTCGAGCACGTACTCCATGCGTGCTTCTCATGAATCCAGATTAATTAGCTAGCTCAGGATGTGTTTCCCATCTTGGGGGGCAATCCAATTGGTTATCGTGGGATCTGGGAGGCAGTCTGAATAAAAGCCCGGGCCGAGAGTTGGAGTCATAATATTCAGGTATAGAATGTAAGACCTGGAAGACACCTCAGAGTACAAAAGGTGGGAGAGCAGAGTTGGGAGGGACATCTCTCACTTTAACTCCTCCTGAGACTATGTGACTTTTTGAGCTTCCTCCATTGTCAAACTATGAGATCATCTCTAAGGCTCTCTCTAGCACCAAATCTGGGTTCCCATGATCCCAACAGAGCCAAGATGTGAAAAGGAAATGAAAAATGGAGACAGCAAAGCTTCGTGACTATGAGATATCTCTAGTGGTGTAGATTTAGAAATCACATACATTTTGCCCCTAAACAACTTTTTTTTATATACTGAAAATACAAACAAAGCAGCTCAAGACATCGGAAATGGATGGGAATCCTTTTGGCTACAAAGTCTTAAACTAAACTTTGCTTCTGTAAAATGTGACTCTCGATGCTGACATGAGACGGGGAGTTCTGTCTGTTACTCTAATCTTAGGCAGAAAAATGGAGTTAAGTGCTTGGCTCAAAGTCCCAAAGAATGATAGAATGGGAAGAGACACCAGCATCCATCCCATTCTTCGTGATGAACTTTTACACCACCTCCCACAAGTGGTCGTACAATCGTTGCAGGAAAATGGCCAACAGAGGGGAGCCAAGCAGACCCTTCACTTTGGGACAGCTTAAGTCAAGAATGTGCTGGCAGATGTTCAACAACTGGCCCTCTGGGAAAGAAGAGTCCAGCAAACTTCAAAGGGTTGGGTCTGCATTGGGAACATTTCCCCATCACTTTCTTAAGTCCGACAAAATGATAAATCAAACTCAGATTTGGAGCATTTGCCAGTGAGTAGTAGTTCTCCTACTACTATTATTCCACAACATCTAGTACTACTACCAGCCCTACTTTCACCACTACCCCCACTACTATTACTATTACTCCACTACTACTATTCCACAACTATCACAACTACTACTCCTTCACAGCTACCGTTATTACTTCTACCAGTACAACTCCTACTATTACAACTTCACAACTACCATTACTACTACTATTACCCCTCCCATCACCACTATTACTCCTCCACTACAACTACTGCTACTATTACTACCACTACTACTACTCCACAACTATTACTACTACTACTCCTTCACAACTGCCATTATTACTTCTACCACTACAACTCCTACTATTACTACTCCACAACTACCATTACTACTACTATTACCCCTCCCATCACCATTATTACTCCTCCACTACAACTACTACTATTACTACTACTACTCCTTCACAACTGCCATTATTACTTCTACCACTACTACAACTCCTACTATTACTACTCCACAACTACCACTACTATTACTACCATCACCATCATTACTACTCCCACCAATTCACTTAACTGCCTCAGCTTCTTCAAATATAAAGGAGCTATTATTAATAACAGCATCTCCCTCTGTGGTTTGTTCTGAGGGAAAAAAAGAAACATTTGTAAAGTACTCCCAAACTTCAAAGCATTATAAAAGCTAGCTAGTGATATTTTTAAGGTGCTCCTGCTCTTTCCCCAGATATCCTCCTCCACCCCCCACCCCACCCCCAAGGTGAAACAGAATTAGGAGATCTGAGTATGGCTTTCACTTATTAACTGTCTAATCTAGTGGTCTACACATACCACTTTGATACAAATTAGCTAGCCACGAACACCTCTCTTGCAAGAATTGTAACCACCGTGGGGCTTAGTTTCCTCATCTGCAAATTAAACGTAAATGTACTTTCACTCTCCATCTTCACGAGGTTGTTGTGAATCTTAAAGTCTGATAGAAGTGGGACCAACTCTCATTATTGTTGTTTCTATTCCTGCCCCTCACCCCGCTCCCTTCCAATATCACGAGCCATTCCCCTCCATCTTCTGGTCTTTGATTTTCCCTCACTTGGACCTCTTGGTATTTCTGCTTTCCTTCCAGCTTAATCCCCAGTTTGGTTGGGGGAAACTTTCTCTCGCCCCCCACCTCCCATTCTCCCTCCAGCAGATCCTCTTCTTGGCTTGGGTCCGCTTTGTATGCAACAGTGTATCTCCATAGATTGTGTCTTCCCCTAAGATTGTAATCTCCTTGAGGGCAGGAACTCTTTCATTCTTGTTTTAGTAGGTGCTTAATAATTGATTGTGGATTGCTTGATTTAGCCATTCTTTCTTCCTTGGGACTGTGTATTGCTCTCACTTTTAATTCTCTGGGAAAAGATAGTTTAAGGCAAGTTGAAGTCATCCTCCTTCTCTCTTTCACTTTCGGATGAGGAACTGGGATTCTTTAAAATATAAATGACTTATCTAAAGTCACTCAGGTGATAAATGACTGAGCTGGAATTTGAATTTAAGCCCCGGGACTCCCAGGTGAACATTCTTTATGATCTACAGCACTGTCTTTTCAGAGTCCCTGAGCTCTGCTTCCCAGCACTGTTCCTTTCTCTTTCCATCCCCTTTGCTGAGATCTCTAGGGCCACCAGAGAACGTGGAGATGTGGTGAGGTACTGATGAGATGAGGAAGAAATAAGAGAAATTTAAAAATTGAAGATAGCATAATTATGCCAGGGGCCGAACAGCCCATCTTTGATGGAAGGATGGGGGCAGTGTGTGGCAAACTCAGTCCCTCAGTCCCTCCAGGCTTCTCCACCCTTTGGTTTCTCTCAGGCACCCAATGGGATATAGGCAGAGATTTCCCTCCCTGCTCCCCCCCCCCATGGCTTGGGTCAGCTCACTTGGAAAAAACAGATTTTGAAAATAAAGTGGTTTAGGGGTAGTTAGTTGAATAGAATATTGGTCCTAGAGTCAGGGGGTTTTGAGTTCAAATTCAATCTCTGATGCTTGACATTTAGGCACAAGTCATTTAACCCCATTGCCTCACAAAGAAAACAGAAAAAATGTTATCTAATCCAAATCGATATATGATCATGAGTCAATCATCCCTCTTCCTTAGACCTCAATTTCTTCTTCTGTCAGATAAGAGGGATGGACCGGATGGTCTCAAAAAACTGTTCCAAATCCTGAAATTCTCCATCCTAAATCCTAATTCTAACACTTGATTTTCTATATTCCAGATTAAACCGGATTAAAGTCCATATTCTAGGGTCTCTTCCAAATGCATACTCTACATTAGTGCTTCTCCGACTTTTCTTCTCGATATTTGGATACTATTAAAAATTATGGAAGATCTGTCCAAAGAGTTTTGTTTATGGCAGTTATATTTATGGATATTTACCAAATCAGGTAAATATCAGGTAAATATTTACCAAATCAGAAATAAAAACTCATTTTGAATTTGTAGACCATCTGAAAGGATTTCAGAGACCCCTGGAATTCAAGGACCCACAATTTGGGAACCACTGCTCTGCAAATGCCCCTTGTGTGTTCTGGAGTCCTTCCAGCTCTGATATTTTATATTCCATTCCACTTCGGAAAGTCTATGTTACATGTCCCCCAGGTCTGTTCCAACTTGAATATGCCCCATTATAAGGCTTCTCCCAACTCCAGCAACCTCTCTACTAAGTTTTCTTTCAGCTCTGCCATCCTCTGTTCTAACTTCCCTCTTTGCTCTAAGGTTTTATGACCTCTGAATACCCAGAGAACATTGCTCTGTGGCCAGAAGTTTGCAGAAGACCTATTAAGGGAAGCTAAGCAATGACAGGGAAGATAAAAGTCGACTGAGGTCTATGAACACATGTGAAAGAAAGCAGGAAGAAGGAGCCCATTTGGGAGCTAGATGATGCTTCCGATGCTCATCTCCTTTGATCCAGGAATCCCACTCCTGCGGTTGCACCAAGAGAAAAACAAAGGTTCAACACCAAAATATTACCAGTAACCCTCTGTGTATTAATAGGATGGGTAACCCATGCCATCAATCGGGAAACAACTGGAATTCTGACATATGAGTGGAATGGAATATTGTTGGACTATAAGAAATGACAAATGTGGGGAGTTCAGGGAAGCAGAGAACAATTTATTCTGTTGAGAATAGGAACACTGTTTTTTCACTGATATGAGGGACTCCTGGATGAGGAAACCCTTCACTCATGCAGATCTTCACCTCATCTTAGGACTTACCTTGAACTTTGGATAGATAAACAATTTTTTTTCAAAGTTGCATGGACAGCATGCATGAGAGGTAGCTCTTGAACTCAAGTCTTCCAGGCTCTTTTTCCACTAGACCAGGCTACCTTCCTCAAGGGCTGATTAAACTGAAACAAGAAAAAAAAATCATACGCAAATGAGTAAAACAGTGTAAATGAAAAGATTGCTCAAAGATTACTCAGAATAACTGGGGGGAACCCAATAAAGATTCTAGAAAAGAAATAACAAAACTTCTCCTCTTGCCCAGGTCAGATCAGGGACTGCCAGAACTGAATATTGTATGCAAAAAATTCTTTCATAAGCAGAGGTATTTAATATTTTTGCTTAATTTTTTTTCTTAATTTTGCTTTCTATTTATTTCCTTGTTATAGAAGGGAATGAATGAAGATGGGATAGGAAATATCTATAACAAAAGACATCAACATCATGAATTGGAAACAATAAAGATATTTAAAATACCTATCCCAAAATGTTATTCTATTAAGTAACTCATTTCTAGGTATAAAAGGAAGAAGTTTGGGGTTGTTTTTTGCTTTGTTGCATTATGTTGAACATCCTGCTCTAACCAGTTCCCTTAATAGAGCTAGAGAGGATTTGCATAGCCACACCACATGCAATCAGTCCATTTCAGCAGGGTGGAGGATGGGCCAAGGGACTTTGTCATAGCAGGCCTCAAATAGCTTTGAACCCTAGGAATGGTCAAAGACCAGATCTCTTGGATCCTGTGCCAAATTCCATGACTTTTCTTCCCTGGGGACGGTATTAGGAACAAGACATCAATCTTTTATGCTTTCTGGCTCCTTCTAAGAATTTGGCCACCAGGGCCTAGGAGTTCTGAGTTCTCTAAAAAATGTGGGAGTCCTTACTTTGCCCAGTCGCTCCTCCCCGGCCTCCCACACACTCTATTTCCCCTTAGAGACTCATTATCCATCATATGGTCTAATGTCCATGGTCTTGCCAGTCAAGTCAAATTTAGTTTCCTTTATCTGGCACTCAATACTTTTCACTGACTGATATCATCCCACCCTTTCCTCCTTAACCTCTATGGTCCAGACAAAATGATCTCCCTGCCCCCCAAAATCCCCTATCTTCACCCCACTTTGCTCCTTTGCTCACACCCTCCTTCCTATTAATGTTCTCCAGCCCCTCATAGCTCTGACATTCTTATTAGAGCGTTGCACATGTTTGCATGCACATGAGTGAGAGTCTTCAGTCCAAAGTGGCCTTAATATTTATTTCCTGAATTATAACAAATATCTCAGAATTCTTCATCCTCCCAATGTATTGTAGGTCACTGAACCCTTTGTTTATTGCTGTGGGCTCTAAAGATCCTTCAGTCTCATTTTGTGTTTAACAGGATAATTTTCTGATGAAATTGAAACTATTTCCACTCATATGAAAGAGTTCCAAATCACTATTGATCAGAGAAATGCAAATTAAGACAATTCTGAGATACACACCTGTCAGATTGGCTAAGATGACAGGAAAAAATAATGATGAATGTTGGAGGGGATGGGGGAAAACTGGGACACTGATGCATTGTTGGTGGAGTTGTGAACGAATCCAACCATTCTGGAGAGCAATCTGGAATTATGCCCAAAAAGTTATCAAACTGTGCATCCCCTTTGATCCAGCAGTGTTTCTACTGGGCTTATACCCCAAAGAGATACTAAAGAAAGGAAAGGGACCTGTATGTGCCAAAATGTTTGTGGCAGCCCTGTTTGTAGTGGCTAGAAACTGGAAACTGAGTGGATGCCCATCAATTGGAGAATGGTTGAATAAATTGTGGTATATGAACATTATGGAATATTATTGTTCTGTAAGAAATGACCAGCAGGATGAATACATAGAGACTTGGAGAGACCTACATGGACTGATGCTGAGTGAAATGAGCAGAACCAGGAGATCATTATACACTTCGACAACGATACTGTATGAGGATGTATTCTGATGGAAGTGGATCTCTTCGACAAAGAGAAGATCTAACTCAGTTTCAGTTGATCAAGGATGGACAGAAGCAGCTACACCCAAAGAAAGAACACTGGGAAATGAATGTAAATTGCTTGCATTTTTGTTTTTCTTCCCGGGTTATTTTTACCTTCTGAATCCAATTCTCCCTGTGCAACAAGAAAACTGTTCGATTCTGCACACATATATTGTATCTAGGATATACCGTGACCTATTTTACATGTATAGGACTGCTTGCCATCTGGGGGAGGGGATGGAGGGAGGGAGGGGAAAAATTGGAACAGAAGCGAGTGCAAAGGATAGTGCTGTAAAAAGTAACCCTGGCATGGGTTCTGATAATAAAAAGTTATTTTAAAAAATATATATAGGCTAGTCTTCATTACTCCCCATCATAACGGAGTAAGTAGGAGACATTAGAAAGTGGATGTGATATTTAAGATCAAAGGAGCATCAACACTGGTTTATTTTGTAAAGATCGTTTGCTGAGCTTGCATCCATCGGTTAGGCTTGTAGAGGCTGCCTGGTACGGTGAAAAGGATATTGGATTAAAGAGATATGGTCTCAAATCTCAGTTTCAACACTTAATAGATGTATTCTTCTAGACAATTCATTTCTCCTCTGTGACCCACATGGATAAAATGCAGACAGTCCAACCACAGAGAGCTAGCACTACAAATCTGGATGAGATCGTGGGAGTCTCCCAACTGGCCACCCCAAGTTCAGGTCCTTTCTGAAGAAGCCCATGCCATGAAGTGACATTAAGTCCATAGGTCTATAGGAGGCCGGTAGAAAAACAGAACGCACTCAAGCCATTCTCTAATTGATAAATGGTCAAAGGTTATGAACAGACAATTTTCAAATGAAAAAAATTGAAACTATTTGTAGCCACATGAAAAGGTGCTCCAAATCACTATTAATCAGAGAAATGCAAATTAAGACAATTCTGAGATACTACTATCTACCTGTCAGATTGGCTAAGATGACAGGAAAAGATAATGATGTTGCAGGGGATGTCGGGAAACTGGGATACTGATATATTGTTGGTAGAACTGTGAACGAATCCAACCGTTCTGGAGAGCGATTTGGAACTATGCTCAAAAATTATTAAACCGTGCATCCCCTTTGATCCAGCAGTGTTTCTACTGGGCTTATATCCCAAAGAGATCTTAAAGGAGAGAAAGGGACCCACGTGTGCAAAAAAATGTTTGTGGCAGCCCTGTTTGTAGTGGCAAGAAACTGGAAATTGAGTGGATACCAAGCAGTTGGGGAAATGACTGAATTCATTGTGGTATATGAATGTTATGGAATATTATTGTTAGGTTAGAAAAGACCAGCAGGATGATTCCAGAGAGGACTGGAGAGACTTACATGAACTGATGCTAAGTGAAATGAGCAGAACCAGATCATTATACATGGCAACAACAAGACTATACGATGATCAATTCTGAGGACATGGCTCTCTTCAATATTGAGATGATTCAAACCAGTTCATTTGTGCAGTGATCAAGAGAGCCATCTACAGCCAGAGAGAGAACCATGGAAACTGAGTGTGTATCATAACATAGCATTCTCACTCTATTATTTGTTTTCATTGTGTTTTCTTTCTCAGTTTTTCTTTTCCTTCCTCCTTGATCTGATTTGTGTGTGTGTGTGCAGCAAGATAAGTGTATAAATATGTATACGTATATTGGATCTAACATGTATTTCAACATATTTAACACATATTGGACTACCTGCCAGCTGGGGGAAGGAGTGGGGAGAAGGAGAGGAAAATTTGGAACAGAAAGTTTTGCAAGGGTCAATGTTGGAAAAATTACCCAAGCATATGCTTTGTAATTAAAAAGCTTTAATTAAAAAATTAAAAAGAAAAAAAGAAAAACAACTCACTGGTTGATAACTTCTGCGTTTCGTCTGATCTTCCTGATCTTCTGCATCTGAGGAGTAATATATCACCTGTTGCCCAAAAATGTGTTCCCTTGAGTGCTTTTAGGGGAACTGAGGACCCTCTTTACATTTGTAGAAACATGGACACAAGCTATGTTCAGAGATTTCCCCAAAATTAATTTGGATAAGAGCATTAAGCCAAAAAGGAACTAGTATCTTTGGAGTCAGTGCCCCAAATTAGAGCTGGTCTTATTTAGAGTTAGGGTACCTTGAGCCATGGGTCCCCTCTAAAAGAACTCTTTAGCTACAACTAGCTCCAATTCACTTTTTAGACTTATTTCACATTATTCTCCCCTATGATGTTTGTATTCCAGTCAAAGTGGACCCAAGGCAGCTTCCTAATCTCAAAGCTCCATTTCCCATCCCTCTGCAGGGGCACAGACTATTCCCTTCTTCCTCCCCACATAGTCTGGGATGGCTTTTGTCAAGGCTCCATTTGTCTTTTGTTCTCCAAGAGAACCAGGACATCAGGGAGGGGATGCCATGACATGCAAGTGAGTTGGATTTAAGTGAGGGAGGGATGGGCAAGGTCACTTTCCCCCTCACTTTCCCCTCCAGAGCCTTCTGGGTCCAATAGCAAGACATAGACCAGGAGAGTGGAAATGGCCCTCCCACTCAGGTGATTTCTCCTCTAGGAAACCTTTCCTGATCTCCCACCAGGGGATATTCTTTCCCTCTTCAAATTACCTTTAATTATCCTCACCCAGTAAGAAGTTAGAACATAAACTCCTTGAGGGGGCAGGATATTTCCATTTTGTCTTTGTATCCCTGCACCCAGTGTATTACATGTTTAGTGTTTGTTGATTTGGAGAAAAATAATTCCCTGAATCTTAAAACACAATTTAAAAATATTAGTATTTTTACTAATTTTTTTATTATATTAATATTTTTATTAGTATTATACTAATACTCAATAACACTATATTTGGGACAGCTAGATGAATGAGCATTGGATAGAGGTTCAAATCCAACCTCAGATATTTGATACTTATTAGCTGTGTGACTCTGGGCAAGTCACTTAGCCTTGATTACCTCCCCAATCAATCAATCAATCAATAACCCTATAATGAAGAATAACGATAATAGAGACGTGATCAGACCCTCAATCTTAGAGAATCACAGGATCATAGAACTAGGAAGTAATTCAAAGCCAGTCTAGTCCCACCATTCATTTTACAGAAGAGGAAACAAGTCATTTGGCTCTAATGGGAGCCAGGGAGTGAGAGAGGAGGGAAGAGCTAAGTTCACAGCTCCCTTCCTAGGGGAAGCCCAAGGGGTATCAAGGGGATTGGGGGTGGGTGAAGGGCCAGGACAGAGCTGCACCGATCCCTGTTTTCTGAGCATTTCCCTGCAGAGGAAGATCCCAAAGCATCAGTAGTTTCCCACACACACACCAGGTGTGCTCAAGCTGAAGACCTCCAGATTGGGGACCATTCTCAGGTGAGGGACCCAGAGCCCCAGGGAGGGAGAGCAGGCCGCGTTCTCTGCAGGGAGGGCTCCTCTCCTCCCTCCCCCAGGGTGGTAGTTTCCCCACAGTCCCTTCCCCGAGGCAGGTGGGGGCTTCTCCAGGTGCTCCCGCTCTCCTCCTGGGCCAAACAATCCATATAAGGCGGCCCTGCGGCTCCCTCTCCAGTGCAGGAGGCGGCAGGGAGCCTGTCGGGAGGCTCGGTGCGGGAGGTCTCGCAATGGGTGGGGGAAAGTGTTGGGAGTTCCTGCTTCTGGCGACTCTGGGGCTCTTCCTGGGTCAGACACCTGGAGCCGGGGGCTTGCAGCACAGGCTCGAATGTGGCTCCTACAGCATGCAGTTGCTGGTCTTCCCAAGGCCGGGCCGAATGATCCGCTTCAAGGTGGTGGGTGAGTGGCTGCTGTTGGAGAGGGCCCGAGTTCCCAGCTGGACAGCCTGTAAGTTCTTGAGGGTGCTTCTGCCTTTGCCTCCCACGCACCTGGAACACAGTAGGCGCTTAATAAATGTTTGGTTCTTCCACAGCGCGTAGCCTTCTGAGGCTGGCCCCCTAGTGGGAATCGTAGGGCAATCCCGTTGGCTAACCCGAGTATAGCGCCCACAGCCGGGGTGACGGCTCTGTGGGCTTCTCTTCCCCAGATGAGTTTGGGACCGCTTTTGAAGTGACCAACTGCTCCATCTGTCTCCACTGGATCTCCTCCAAGCCCCAGGGTCCCGCCATCTTCTCCGCAGGTTACCACGGATGCCACGTCACGAAGAAGGTGGGCTGTCCTTCTGTTGTCTTGGTCGGGCCCGGGCAGGGCTCTATGGGTCAAGAGCCTCTCCTGCTGGTCACTGAGGCTGCCCGGTTCTCCTGTAGTATAGAACAGAAAGCTGAGCTGGGGGGCTAACGCCTAGGGGGAAACATTGGCTGTTTGACCCATTTCATAGATGAGAAAGTTGAGGCTCAGATTTAGACTTATTTAGAGCTAGATGGACTTCATGTGCCAACTAACCCACCCCTTTATTTTATGGAGGGGAAAACTGCGGCCCAGAATGTGACTTGAACAAATTAACCATTGTATGGGGCAGTCAAGTACAAACCGTCTGGAGTTGGATTTGAACCCAGAACCTCTACTCGATACAAGTGTCCTCTTCCCTGCACCGGACTCCTCAGCCTCGGGGCGTTCTTGCCTGTGGGCAGCCTGATATAAACCGGGGGTCCTTTCACTAATACGCCAGGGGGGTGGTAGAGTTCCCCTAGGAATGCTGTGGAGGTGGGGACTGGGGGGAGGAACCGGGGAGGGAAGGGAGGAGGGACCCGGGAAGGGAAAGCGGGAAGGGGGACCCTCCCCCCAGCCTCTGACCTGTCTGTCTCTACCTCAGGATGATCAGTACCACTTACGGGTATTCGTGGAAGAGATGCTGGGCGCTCACGTTGATGAAACTCGAGTCGTGACCCTGATCTGCCCCAGACCTGCGCCCCCCAACACGTTAGGCGCCCCGCTTCCTCATCCCTCCCCCGCCAGCTTCCATCCTCATCCTCGCCTTCCCTCTCCCCCTCACCCTATCCACCCGGAGTGGAGACGTCCATCCCTCCCACCTGTTGCTGATCGCACCCGGCCGCCGGCCCGAATCCAGCCCACCTGGCCTCGCTCCTCCGGCCGCGGCTCTCCAGTGCACCAGATCTTCCCGCCGCAGCCAGGTGAGTCCGGCTCCTTCCCAGGGGTCCTTTCCGCCAGAGGGGGCAGGGGGAGGTTCTTGGCGGACTCTTCCTCGAGGCGAGCTCCGCCCTGCCGCCATCGAGCACCTCCAAGAGGGGCGGCCTGATGCTGGGGCAGGGGATCCCCCTAGATCAGCCGGCCGCCTCTTGTAGGTCAGGACGGACTTCCCGCGATCCCCCGCGACCCTCCGAGCCAGGAGCGATGCCGTGTGGGCTCCGGCCGCCTCCCGTGCGCGGAAGGTGCGAGCCCCGAAGCCTGTCTCCGAGCTGGCTGCTGCTTTGACCACACAGATGAGGAGATCCCGTGTTTCTATGGCAACACAGGTGCGCTTGCATCCCTAAGTAATTGCTCTTTTTATTAAAGAGCATTAGACCCCCGGCACGAAGATATAGTCCCTACTATCACGTGAACTTACTAATGATAACAAACAACATATACAGCATAAATGCAAAACTAACAAATATGAATGTATATACATGAGAGAGAGAGAGAGAGATTGGGGAGGATACTAGTGGTTGGGGGATCACGAAGAGAAGGTTTTGAAAAAATTGAGAGAAGCTCTCTCAAACCCAGCTTCTTAAGCTGTGGCTCACAACCCCATCTGGGGCCTTATAACTGAATGTGGGGGGTATGAAATCATCATTTATTCTCAGTAAATATTTGCTTTGTAGACCTGTTTTATATACCCGAGTCATATAAAAATTTCTTGGGCAAAAAGCTTAAGAAGACTTGCTCTCAAAGATCACCAGCCCCGAGAAGCCCTGGAGGGGTTAAGTCCCAGCATCCAAATGCTCATGTCTTAAACTTTGCACTGCTAAAAATGAGGCAGGAAAAATCTCTGGGTTTGGGCCAAGGCCCTTAGCTATTGATTATCAGGAGCAGCCGTAGGCCCCCTACCCCGGGTACCCCTCTGACACTAACTTGCCTTGCTCATCTGGCCAGCCACTGTCCAGTGTTCTGAAGATGGCCACTTCATCCTGGTGCTCTCCCGGAATATGACCTCGGCAAAGCAGGTCAGTCTGGAGAGCATCAGGCTAGCCTACGCCTCGGATGGCTGCGCCCCGACCCAGAGGACAAGAGACTTCGTGGTCTTCCGATTTCTGGTCACCCAGTGTGGCACCTCCACGCAGGTAAGGGGCAGGGGACGGCTCTGCGGGTGGCTATGGCGTCCCACAGCGGGAAGTCCCTCATCTGCCTCCCCTTCCCCAGCTGGTCAACAACCAACTCGTCTATGAGAACCAACTGGTGGCGGACGTGGGCATCCAGACGGGGCCAGAAGGTGCCATCACGAGGGACAGCACCTACCTGTGAGTAAGCTCTCTGCCCGGCTCTGAAGGCCGGGCAGCCCCCGGGGCTCTTGAGCTATTTAGTACAGAGGGGTTAGCCCCAGGGACCCGGCAAGCTGTCCGTTCTGGCCCTAGGATCCAGAGCCTGTGCTGTGTCATCCCTGGGCCCTTACAGTGGGTAAGGGGGAACGGTGCCAGGGGGAGGCTGCCTTTTAGCACGGAGATGGGTATCTGGGTTTGGTTGGCAGAAGGCGTACAGAAGCCTTGGTCGGGGGATTTCATTACCAAGAAACTGTAGTCAGAAGCCCAAGTCTTAATCTGAAAGTGAGGTGTTTGTTCCATGCAGCAAATGGCCTTGAGGTTTTCGTACGATAAGGAACAGAGTTGGCCCCTAGAAACAGGAAGCCGAAGGTACAGGTCCTGCCCGGAAGCCTCGCAGGAGCTGGCGGGCATGGGGGTACAGAAGGCCCTATCGAGGCTCGGGGCCTCCATCTCTGCAAGGGCCATAGCAGAACCCCGCTATTTGTAGGTAGCGAGTCTCTTGACACTGCTGGGCGAGGTCCTAAGTACTTGGAGGTGACGAGAGGCCCGCCGTCTCCAAAGGGCACGGGGCCCAGATCTGTCCTCCTATAGTCACATGAGATGCCTTGGGTTTCTTTAGGAGTCACCCTCCCTGACACACTGGTGCCAGTTCTGGCCTTCAGGGGGCATATAATCTAGCTAAGGGGATGAGATTGGGAAGGGTGACAGAACTGTAACATTCAGGGAAGCAGTCTGATAGTCTTGTCTCTCGGATCCAAGGAGAGGAGTCCAAATCCTGCCTGTCTTTATCACCTGAGGGACCTTAAAGAAATCACTTAACCCCAATTTTCTCAGCAAAAAGAAATTAAGTGATTTGCCCAGGCTCATACAGCTAGGCAGTGTCTGAGATCAGATTACTGATTTATTTTTATTTATTTCTATTTTTTTGCTGAGGCAATTGGAGTTAATTAACTTAACTTGCCCAGGGTCACACAACTAGGAAGTATTAAGTGTCTGAGGCCAGATTTAAACTTGGGTCTTCTGACTTCAGGGCTGGTGCTCTATCCACTGAGCCCCCTAGCTGCCCCATTTAACTTTAGTGCCTCAGTTTCTCCATTTGTAAAGTAAAGAACCAGACAATCTCTTCATTTTAAAGTTGTGAATTTATGGCCAAGTCTGCAACAATCCTGCAGAAATTAGACTAGAAACATCCATCCCTGAACCCGAATCCTTTGACATCTGATAGTTCTGCTTCTCATAGAAGATCAACCAGTAAGAATGAACCCTCCAACTCTCACTTTGTACATGAAACAAGCTTCAAGCCGTTGGTCTGAAACCTTCTGCTGCCAAGAACCAATCTCATTGGGGCAGCCCAGTGGGTAGAGCACTGAGCCAGACTTGAAGGCTTTAACCTGAATTTCTCTCAATTTCCTCCTCATGAAATGGAGGTACTAATGGCACCCCCCCGAGTCTGAGATTCAATGAGAGCTTTTGCCAAGTACTCGGCAGAATGCCTGGCACACAGCAGGTGCTTCACAAATGCTAGCTCATTGACCCTTCTTTGCAACAGCCCCCAAATACTTTGTGTCCGTGCCCCCCTGCTACCAGCTTGCTCAGTCCCTGGCAGCGCCAAGTTACCGAAGACTAGAAATACAAGAGTTTAACTTCAAATGCTTCAATTATCTGACCCTAGGTCTCGATTCTTTGGGCCCCTTTAAAATGGGGGGATGATGGTGCCTTCTTTACATGGCAGGTAGCCAAGTGGGGCTGTCAAACCTTAAGGCACGGCTGGATTGGAGGCTATTCTCAGGCCTAGATCACTGGAGGGAGGCAGTGTTGGGGAGGCAGGAAACCAAAACAGATGGACCTCTTTCCTAAAGCTTGGCTTGGGAAGGGTGGAGAATGGGGGGGGGGGATAGCCTTTGATTCTGTCCATCCCAACTGTACAAGGGGAAAGGGGGAGCCCCAAGACCGGGCTGCCTCCTTCTCTCCCCGTAGTCCACCACCTCTCAGAAGGGAGGCGAGCCTCCTTGCTGGGTAAGGACTGGCCGCTTCATTGATGGACTCTAGCTTTTCCCTTACGGTACCACTCTATCAGTCTGCTGGCAATGTCCCAGCTCCTTGAGACTATATAAATTCAGCTTTTCCCCATGAAAGGAGCCGGGCCAGCCCCAGCTAACCGTGTCTCCACATTCTCCCTCCGCCGCAGCCTCCACGCGCGCTGCATCTACAACGTCAGCAACTTCCTGCCTCTCCAGCTGGAAGTCTTCCTGCCGTCGCCACCTGCCCCCGTGCTCGGATCCGGTCCCTTGCATCTTGAGCTCCGAATCGCCAAGAGTAAGGAAATCCCCATCCCGCCATCCTCAGACCCTTTTTAGCCTCCGTACCCAAAAGCTCACGGCAGCCTCCTTCTCTCCCAAACATAGATGAGAAATATGGCTCCTACTATCACGTGGAAGACTTCCCCATCTTCAAGACGCTCCGGGAACCCATCCACGTAGAAGTGAGACTCCTCCGGAGGACAGACCCCCACCTGGTGCTGGTTCTGCACCACTGCTGGGCTACCCCCAGCACCAACCCCTTCAAGGAACCTCAGTGGCCGCTTCTGTTCGATGGGTGAGTGGCTAGTTGGGGGCCGACACTGGACAGGGCCCGACTTCTCAGCAGATCGCAGCTCAAATCTCACCGATGTCTTTCCTAGATGCCCATTTTCTGGAGATGGCTACAAGACCCAGTTAGTACCCAAGAACATATCAGAGTCCCCCTTCCCCACTCATTATCAGCGTTTCATCGTAGCCACCTTTACCTTTGTGGACTCTGCCTCCCAGAGGGCTCTCGGTGGACCGGTAAGAACCACGACTCGGTTCTGGACAGAGATGAGGAAAATCTCCCTCTGAGGGACTGAAGGGATAGAAATGGGAGACAAAACAGCCGGACAACGAGGTGTATGGAAGCCACAAGTGTAGGGAGAGGTTGTGAAGGGATTTTGGTACCTCCATTAGAAGAGAAATGGGAGTTGCTGGGTTTTATCCAACAGGAAGGGCTGATGCAGTCAGTCCTGTGCACTTCAGGAATCCCCCGGGATAGTGGTATGGAGGATGAATTGCTGCAGGGAGACCATGAAAATAGTCCACTTAAAAGATGGTGAGAGGCCAGTTGAGGGCGATGGTGTGAGTAGGAAGGAGACCAGCAACAGTTTGTAGCCAAGACAAGTCTTGGAAGCCTCAGACTAGAAGGTTCCCTTTTCCTGGCTGAGATCCCAGGAATAAAGAGCCTTCTACCTCTGGCATCTGCTGGAGTGTTTAGGGGCCCTGGATTCCTTCCTACCCAACACCAGGACAGAACATTTCCATCATGGCCAAGTCTAATAGACTGCCCAAACTTGGGATTCTGTTCTCGTGAGTCAGTTCTAATTAATTTACTTGAGTAAACAGATCCATTTGATCTTCCCCGCCCTGCCTTAAGCTCATATTAAGATGTGGTTCCAAGGAGCCAGGATATGTGAAGGAAGGTTGTGATGTAGCTGAGAATTAGTTCCCCACAGGAACACTAGTTAACTAGTAGGGGAAGCAATATGGCTTCCTTCTTGGACTGCCATCTTTGGCTCCTGGCCCCTAGAAGCTGATCCCAGAATTCCAAGAGATGGTCCCCGCAGAACCTCTAAATTCTGCTGGCATGGAGGGCTGCTGACGACCCTGGCAGCCACGTCACGGCGTGCTGACTTCTGACTTCTCGTTTTCCCCTCCTCCCTCGGCCCAGGTTTATTTCTTTTGTAGCGCCTCTGCCTGCTATCCCTCTGAGACGGAGACCTGCAGGACTGTGTGTCGTCCAGGGGCTACAAGTGAGTTTTTAGGCTTGGGGCTTTGGGGGCATGAGTAACAGATCGTCCAGTTGGCAGATCTGTCCCTCCCTGCTGGGTTGCTAATGTAATATCTCAGCGGTAGATGGCCAGGGATTTAAACGAGAGACTTCTCTCTTGACAGAGCAGCGCCGTTTTGTAGATGAGCACAATGACATGGAAAGTGCCCAGGACATCGTAGGGTCTCCAGGACCGGTGGCATTTGGGGGTCCTAGAGAACAGAAGATCACCTTACAGAATGAATGTGTGTGATGGAGGTTTGGCGGGGGGAGGGATGAGGAGAGACATAGATCCCCTTGAGTCTGGAACTACCCCAGAATGTGGCCTTGGAAGGTTCCCTGAGGGAGAAGGAGGTTTCCCCATGACCTGGGTCTATATTTGGTGTGAACCTTGACAAATGTGGCTTAAATGGGTTATTGATCCCTTTGGCTAAAATCTTGGGACTATGCCGAGTCTTTATTAATGGGAGGGGTTTATAAACCCTATAGCTTCATCCATGGAGGCCGACCCAAAGGGAAGAGCCATCATCTCCCGACCCAACGTCTCGGAACCCCATCTTCCAGAAGGATCCTCCTGGAACACGATCATGAGACCTTTGCTGTGGGTGACCCTCTGCCTAGTGGTGATCACCGTTTTCCTGGTGGTGGCAGCCCTCCTTGGAAGGGGCCAGAAGCTTCAAGAGCAGAACAGGGAATGTGAACAAGGTCAATAAAACAGAATTTTGATGTTTTGCACCAACAGTGTCCTGTTCTAAATTGGGGGAGGTTCCTTATGTCTACAATTGGGCACTCTTGCTGACAAAGACCCTGCAAATTTCTGATCTGATTATGATCAGATGAATCATCTGATTTTCTCGGATGTCCAGCCCATGGCACCTTATAGGATTTGTTCACAGCCCCCTGGTTATAACCTAGGGCTCTTCTTCATTGTGTAATATGCCGCCTACTAGCCTTTCCTCTCTGTTTTGTCTTGGCTAAAATAGTTCTTTTCTTGAATGTCAATTTGGGTCTTTCAAAAAAGAAATTGCCCTAAATCCATCTTCTCTAACCCCCCTTCCTCCCATCCTAAGCACTGCTCTGGCCAAGAGTTTGCTGACCCAAGGCTGGCCATGAGACCACTGGGGCACAGAGCTCCAGAGATGAAAGATATTTGTTCAGTATTCCCCATAATGCAAAGTAAAATGGCACTGGGGCTGCTATGATGGAGACCCACCTCCCAACCCCAAAGGGCCTGCAGGCCAATAGCTGTTCCTTCTAACAGGCTTTTTTTGAAGCTAGAATTGACCAGGAACCATATTTCTCCCAGAAAGAGGTGAAGTCACATGATTCTCCTGGTTCCCAGGGGTATTCCTTTGTCCTTTAGTATCTCTTGGGGAGGAAGAAAAGGGAGAGCTTTCTTGTTCGAGTAGAACAGCCTGAAGAACATGAGCTTCTATTTTTGCATTCATTGTCCCAGTTCCCTTTCCAGAGAAGAGCCTTCTTCCTTTTCATGGCTCTGAACATGGTTGGCCCGTTATGGGGTCTCACTGGCCAATGGGGGTTAAAGGCTGTTCTTTAAGCAGGTTGTGGGAAACTGGTGACTCAGAGGGCCTCTGACACTGAGCAGGAGAGGGATGAACTGTAGCCTGGGGCTACAAGAGGGAAGGGACCCAGGGCAGGACAAAGCTGAGTAAAGGGAGAGCCAGATCTAAAAGGCAGGAGGGGCCTGGGGCCAGATGTTTGGAGAAGGAGCTGGTGGGAAATCTGGACAGGAAAAGGGGGCCTGACTGAGACAGGGTGACTCGGTGAGAACCAAGGGAGGCTAAGGTGGAGACCCAGGGGTGACCCCCCCCCAAGAGGACCCGAGCTGGGGAACAGTTTCATTGGTGATCAGGGTGGAAGCAGTGAGCCACTGCCGGTTGTGTGGAAACCTCAGTAATGGTTTTCTCCAAAGCACACGAGCTGAGAAGCTCCTTAGAAACCATCCGGTCCTACTCCTTCCCCACCTGGAGGGGAAACTGAGGCTCAAAGGGGCCTGGTCATAATCACCCAGGAAATGGGGAACACAGACAGATCCAGACTGTTCTTCCCACTGAGTACAGGAACTTAAGTCCTGAAACCCTCCACCAACCGGTGGAAAGCCCGCCCCAGGAGCCTTCCTAGAAACATAATGGGGTCTCAGTTTACCAGGGACTCGCTATCTTCTCTGTCCGGGAGAAGCCGCTTCTGCAGGTGGCAGAGATCAAGATGGCTGCCGCGTCCTCTCATCGGGTCTTATCGAGACTTGGTGCCTTCCAGAGCCGTTCGGGGCCGCTCGGAAACCAGAGTCACGTTCGGTGGCGCCCTTATCCGATCGTGGCTCCGAATTCAGCCGGCATGCATCTGCTCTGGGCCGGCACCTGCTGGTCCTCTCTGGGCTCACTCCCCCGCGCATGAAACAGAAGGTTCATGGGATGGTGGGTCCAACGGCAAATATTATAACAAACCGGGCTGGGGACACCATGTGACGCCATCCAAGGGCGTAAAACACAGCTTGTGGGGGAGTTGGGCTTAAGTAACAGCCGACATTCATACAGCAAGTGTAGACGGCCAACTGGGTGATGGATCGGTGTATAAAAAAGTTTGAGATTCATGGGTCTAAATAATAGCTGACTTATTTAACAAACTGGGCTATGTAGACACCAGGTAACTGGATCATTGATAACAGCCAGTGTGTTAATAAAAAAAAGAAAAAAGAAAGCTTGTTAGTCATGCATCCAAGTAACAACTGACTTAATGTAACAAGCGGGGCTGTGTAGACACCTGATAATGGGATCACTGATAACAGCCAGTGTATTATTATTATTAATAATTATAATAAAAAGCTTGTTAGTCATGTATCCAAGTAACAACTGACAATGTAACAAGCTGGGCTGTGTAGACACCAGATCATGGGATCACTGATAACAGCCAGTGTATTATTATTATTAATAATAATTATAATAAAAAGCTTGTTAGTCATGTATCCAAGTAACAACTGACTTAATGTAACAAGCGGGGCTGTGTAGACACCCGATAATGGGATCACTGATAACAGCCAGTGTATTATTATTATTAATAATTATAATAAAAAGCTTGTTAGTCATGTATCCAAGTAACAACTGACTTAATGTAACAAGCGGGGCTGTGTAGACACCAGATAATGGGATCACTGATAACAGCCAGTGTATTAATAATAATAATAATAAAAAGCTCGTTAGTCATGTATCCAAGTAACAACTGACTTAATGTAACAAGTGGGGCTGTGTAGACACCCGATCATGGGATCACTGATAACAACCAGTGTATTATTATTAATAATAATAATAAAAAGCTCGTTAGTCATGTATCTAAGTAACAGCTGACTTAATGTAACAAGTGGGGCTGTGTAGACAGCCAGTATGTTTAAAAAAAAATAAGTTTGTTAGATTCATGAGTCTAAATAATAACTGACTTAATATAACAAACTGGGCTGTGTAGACACCAGATCATGGGATTACTGATAACAGCCAGTGTATTAATTAAAAAAAAAAAGCTTGTTAGATTCATGGATCTAAATCATAGCCGAGTTATTTGAATAAGCTGGCCTGTGTAGACACCAGGTAATTGGATCACTGATAACAGCCAGTTATTAATAAAAGAAGAAAAAAAAGCTACATTTATGGGTCTAAGTAACAGCCGACTTAATTGAGCGAGCTGGGCTGTGTAGACGCCAGGTGGCTGGTAACAGTCTTGGGGGTTCCCAGAACTTGGGGTGCTGCCAGCTTTTTCCCTCCTCCCCAGCCCCTCCCCTGTTCAAGATCCGGACGAAAACAGAGTGGTTAAGTTCCCTCCCCCCTTCACACGATTGGGGCTGGAATCCAAATCCCCCGGGACCTCCCACCTAGCTGCCGCCCCACGGGTCAGTCTACAAGTATCTGTTGCCCCCTCCCCCCTCCTGCTCTGTCTCTCTCCTGACAGTTGTGGGGCGGCTGGTGGGCACCAGCTGGGGCTCTGATGGGGGAGGGGCTGCCCGTGGAGAGAAAAGCACCCCCCCTTTCCGGTGACTTTCCCTCTCCTGTTGGTCCTGCTTGGTTTTTGACCCACTGGGCTAAAGCATGAGAGATGGTTATATGGCACAGGGGGTGGGGCTCGCCATCAGGAAAACGCGAGTTCGAATCCGGCCTCAGACTGGCGGCTCTGGGACCTCAGGGGAGCCCCCCCCGTTTCTGCCTCAGTCTCCCCATCTATAAAATGGGGCTCACTGCAGCACCTCCCATCCTGTGGGACTCTGGGTAAGGTGCTTTGCCAGCCTTCTTGCGCTATCAAAATAAGTGGGTTTTATTTTTATTTAAAAGACCTGGGAGACTGAATGCAAATCAAGCCGCTTCTTCCCTTTGGTTTTTGAATCTCTCCCGCCGTTTTCCCCCTTGCTCTGACTTTCTCTCCCGGCGGGACTCACGCAGCCGTGGGTAGTAAAATAAACTCGCTGCATCAAACAGAAAAGTCTTTTTACCGAGCAGTTGGCGGGGGAGGCAGAGAGTCCTGGGGGAGGCAGGGAGTCCGGGGGGAGGCAGGGAGTCCGGGGGGAGGCAGGAGTCCCGCCCGAGGCCGGCTCCGCGCCCGACAGACGGACCAGAGCGGGCCGGGGCCTGGCCAGAGCCTCTCCCGCACGGATTGAGCTTCCGCTCGGGGAGCAGCTCGTTTCTGCCCAAGCCGTAGGCACATCATAAATGCTTGTGGCTTGGACTAGACGGGAGGGACGGGGGCCCTTCCTTCTGGCCAGTCCGGGCCGGCCCCGGCAGGCGGGAAGCCTCGGGCTCGCGGATTCCCGCTTTGGGCCGGGACTTCGAGCAGCACCTAACAACAGCTGGGGGGTAGGGGGCGGAGCTGGGGGGGGCAGCAGGGGGTGGAGTGGAGGGGGGGCGGGCAGCAGGGGGCGAAGGGGGGCAGCAGCCCCCAAGGCGGAGGGGGATGGTAGCAAGGGATCGCGACAGAGAGCAGCTTGAGGCCCCTCCCCCCAGTACAGAATAGGGGGTGCGTTATCCCTCGAAAGCTAGTGCCCTAGGGCGGCGCCCTCCCCTTCTTCCCCCCCCCCCACCAACCCCTCCCCGCCCTAGGTGCAGCCGGCCCGGAGCATCGCGTCCGTGGCCCCCTCCCCTTCCGCGCCATTGCTCCACACCTTGTGTGACTTGAGCCACCGCAGGAGAAAACAGCCGAGTCAGGGGAGATGCGGGCGATAAGCTTTGTGTGCAAGAGGCAACCACGGGGCCTCTCGGGGGCCAAGGGGCGCTCCGGCACGCTCGGGGCCCTTTTCTCGCCTTCTCATCCTCTCCAGCCCCCGCTGCCATAGGCCCCCATTCCGCCACTGACCGCAAACCCCCATCTTTCACAGGCAGAGCTGGGCTCCCGGCCCGGGGGAGGGCGCCTTGGGACGCACGTGAGGCTGGGCTGCCCCGTGGAAAGCTTCCTCGTCACTGCGGCCTGTGAAGCTGCTTTGGGGGGGAAAGTAGCCGGGCTAGAAAAGGGGATGGTCCTGGATGGGCTAGCCTGGCAGTGAGGGGGCCAGGCTAGAAAGGGGGGTGGTCCTGGATGGGCTAGCCTGGCAGTGAGGGAACCAGGCTAGAAAAGGGTGGTCCTGGATGGGCTAGCCTGGCAGTGAGGGGGCCAGGCTAGAAAAGGGTGGTCCTGGATGGGCTAGCCTGGCAGTGAGGGGGTCAGGCTAGAAAAGGGGATGGTCCTGGATGGGCTAGCCTGGCAGTGAGGGAACCAGGCTAGAAAGGGGGGTGGTCCTGGATGGGCTAGCCTGGCAGTGAGGGAACTAGGCTAGAAAAGGGTGGTCCTGGATGGGCTAGCCTGGCAGTGAGGGGGTCAGGCTAGAAAAGGGGATGGTCCTGGATGGGCTAGCCTGGCAGTGAGGGAACCAGGCTAGAAAGGGGGGTGGTCCTGGATGGGCTAGCCTGGCAGTGAGGGAACTAGGCTAGAAAGGGGTGGTCCTGGATGGGCTAGCCTGGCAGTGAGGGAACCAGGCTAGAAAAGGGTGGTCCCGGAAGGGCTAGCCTGGCAGTGAGGGGGCCAGGACCGAGTTCCTGCTATTTGCTCAGTACCTCAGATGTACTTTGTATTCAAATGTGGCCCTAAGCTGGCAGATCCGTGCTCAAGGTCTATGTCCAGCTCCCTCATTCTACAGATGGGGAAACTGAGACCTGGGAGACGGCCCGATTTGCCCCAGACTTCACAAAGAGGAAGCATCAGCTGGGATCTGCGCCCCCTCCCCCATCCTCTCCTGCCAATGCTCTTTCGAGATCCAATTTGTGAAGCATTTAGCACAGTGGCCTTAGTAGGTGCTTAATAAGTGCTGGTCCCCTCCCTCTCTTTGTGCCATGTTGCAAGCCAACCTCAGTTTCCTCATGTGTAAAATGGATCGCATTAAATGATCTCAAGTCCCCTCGGCTCTGAATCTCTCAGTAAGGGGAATAAACGACACAATTCTTTTTGGCCAATCAGGAAAGGGATGATGGCGGGGCAGGGCAGGGGCACCTGAGGGGCAGCAGAGGGAAACGCTGGCCAGGGAGGGCGTCGAGGAGCGCTGGCCTGGCTTTGTGGGGACAAGATGAAGGCCTCGGGCCGTCCCCACCGGCTCCCAAACGCCGGCCCTCCCGCTGTGGATGTTTTTGGAGCCAGGCCGTTGGATCAGGCAGGCAGGGCCGCTGGTCGGGCCCAGCTCCCCCAGCCCGAGCCTCTCAGGCCCCCCCAGCCTGAGCCTCTCAGGCCCCCCCAGCCCGAGCCTCTCAGGCTCTCCTGCCGGACCCAATTCGGGGGGCTGTGCTTCAGAAATGGGCCTGCTCTGGGAATAACTAGAGTGGGGGGAGGGCCGGGGTCCCGCTGTCCGAGGGCACAAGGACCCAGGGGCACCAGCCCGGAGGCTCAGGGAGGGCCTAGATTTGGGGGCGGGAAGGAACCCCGGGGTTCTCCGCTGCGACCTCCCTGGGCTCATGAGGAGCGAGAGGCGGGGCCTGGTATAAGCAAGTCGGGGCGCCACAGCCGGGGCAGAGGCTGCTCCCTGCCCAAGCTCAGAACTGGCTGGAGGGCTCCAGGGCTGCCCTGGGCAAGACCTCTGACATCAGGAAGGAAAGCACACAGCCTGGGGGAGGGCCCTGGTGACCTTGGGAGGCTCCTGTGACCTCGGGATTCTTGGGAGGTTGGAGAGGGGCCACCTCAGGACCCTGGGAGCCCGGTTAAGGAGCTGTCCAGTCCTCCAAGCCCAGGCTGGGATTCTGGCGCGCAGGCCTACTGCCCTCTTGTGGACATTTTGGAGTATAACCCCGAGCCCAGGACCACCATTGGGGTTGGTGATTAGGCCAGGCCCAAGGATGAAAGGGGGAGGGATGTGGAGGGGAGGGGGCCGGGGGTAGGAGCCCGTCCCTGGCTGATGGGCAGCCCCCTGGGTCTGGAACCTCCCTGTGCCCTTCACACTGGCCAGGAGACCCCCGACCTCCTGCCATCTGGGCAAGCCCCTGCCAGGTGCCAGGATGGTTGGGGCTTGGTCAGGGTTTGGGGCCCCAAGCCCAGCTCGGGGCAGGTTGCCGGTGACCATCCGTCCGGCACTCAAGCGTCCTGCAGTCCAGCTGTGAGCCTGCTGAGTCCCTAAATTCAGCCTCAGCCTCACCACCTTTAAGCTGGGCAGAAGTGTGCAGGGCCCCCAAATCCCCAAAAAGCACCACGTAAAGGCCGGCCGTTTCGGGGGAGCTCGTCTTGCCCCCACGCTTCCTGGCTCGGTGACCCTGGGTCGCCGCTGGGCTCCCCTGCCCCTTCCTTACCTGTCATGGGCTGCCAGCAGCACCTGGGGCTTAAAACAGGTAAGTTTCTGGGAGGGGGACAGCACAGGAAGGTTGGGATTGGAGAAGGCTTAAGGGGCACAAGTGTCGGGAGCCAGGCCGGCCCCTGGGGCCCAGCTACAGAATCCCAGGGAAGGCTGGAGGGGCACCTGCACCAAGGGTAGCGCCAGGCCCGGGAGGGACCCGGGGTCGAACACCACCCCAGCCAGGTCACTCCAGGCTCCATTTACTGGGCAATCTCCCCCAAGGCTCCCAAAGATCGGCTCGGGTCGTCTCCAAGCCGGGCCTGGGGTCTCTGGGGAAGCCGAGCACTGGGTTCAAGCACTGACATGGAGGAGCATCTATCTACCCGATGGTAGGGGGAAAGGGTGTTCTCCCCTCAAGAGTCTCAGGGCAGAGGACAGTCACTGTTCAGCACTCCCTCCGATTCCCTAGAGCTTGGCTCGGACCTCCCGGTCAGAAAGGCCCCCTGCAGCTCTCCCAGAGGCAGAAATGGAGGCCGGGGGTCCTGCCATGGGGCATTTGCTCCTTTCCGAAGGCCATCCCTGGGGACCCCAGACCGCCCCCACTGCCTGTGGAGCAAACAGGGGCCCCCAGTCAGGGAGACAGACGCCCTCTGCCGAGAGCCCTCCTGCTCTCCCGGGGAAGCTCGGCCCCCTTCCACGGGCGTTTCAGCTACAGAGACCAGAAAACATTCATTTTATTTTTTTTTAATGAAACTAGATCACTGCTTACAAAAACCTGCCCATGTTCCGCGCCCTCCCCCTGGGCTCGGCCTCCCCGGGAGCCAAAGCAAGCTGGAGACGGGCAGGCCCGGCCCCTTCTGTGGTGCCCCCGGGGCAATGGCTCATCTTCCCCGAGGGCGCTGGCTCTGGGGCAGGCCCCGTGCCCAGAGGCGGTGGCACAGAGCAGGGCGACCTCGGCCTCTAGGACAGTGGCTACTGGCCGAGCCACCCTTCAGACCAGAGTGAAATGCTGTGAGTCCCTCCCCAAAGTCCTCCCCCCTCCCCTCAGTCTCTCTCCCCTTCCCACCCCCCACCCCTAATGCTACCCACTACAGACACAAAGCCTCAGGGTCTGTAGGGGGCAGGGCCTACAGGCTGTAGAACTTGAGGCTCCTGTCCATGCCGGTGGAAGCGATGAACTTGGCGTGGTGCCCGAAGGCCACCCCCGTGGTCAGGCCACTGTGCTCTGAGGGAGAGAGGGCGCCAATTAAGGGACGCGCCCCTGGGCTGAGCGTGGGCACCCTCCCCACCCCCCAGGAAGCTGAGGCTCCAGCAGGAAGTGGAGACCCAGGAGCCACCTTTCAGCCCTGGAAGTGCTCTCTGACAGAGAAGGTCAAGTCTGGACATGAAAAACCCCTGTGCCCGATAACCCCAATAAAGGAGCTGGCCCGCAGCAGGGCGCCGCTCCCTGTGGGCGAGAGGTCAAAGGTGAGCCAAGGGCTCTCAAAAGGAGGCGGCCGATGCAGTGCCAAAAGGTCCTGAGCAAGAGGGTGGGAAGCGCGCGTGCCGGAGGGACTGCGGAGAATGGGCCCTCGGGCATCGTCCAGCACTCATTCACTGCCTGCTGTGTGCCAGGCGGCCGCCGAGCCCCAGGAGACACAAAAACGGGCCCAGACCCAGGCTGGGAGAAGGGCCCATGTGCCCACATTGTGACCGAGCCCTCCTCCGAGACCCGCATGGCCATCAGGGCTCTGTCCTGGGCTATGAGCCAGCATGCTTCGGACGCCGAGCAGAAGCCGGCCCCGGGCTGCCCCGAGAAGTTGGCGAGACCCTGGGACGTCCCTCCTCTGCCCCGGAGGGCCCCGCGCCCCCTACCTGTGAAGTGGAGGATTTCTGTCCACTGCTTGCAGATGTAGATCTGAACGTCGGTGCCTCCGAGGGCCAAATACGTGCCGCTCTGGTCAAAGATCAGAGACTTCACCTGTCACGGAGAGAACCGGGTTTAGAGGCTGGGGATCCCGGCCCGGGGGTGGCCCGAGGGTCCGGCTCAAGGCAGGGCCGAGGACGCCCGCCAGTCCACCCACCTCAAAGTTATTGTCCAGCTGCAACGTCTTGAAGTTCTTGAGTTTGCGAAGATCCCAGAGTTTGACGGACGAGTCGTCGGCTGCGGTAGCCAAGTAATAGCCGTTCTCCGAGAAGGCGATGCTGGTGATGGGCCCGGAGTGTCCCGGGAAGTTGGCCACGTTGGTGCGTTCCTGCGGGGGAGCGGGAGGAGGAGTCAGCCCCAGAAATTCCTTGGGTCCCACCGTGGGGGGGAGGGGGGCCTTTTAGGCAGAAGCGAGAGGACGGGGCAGAGGGGTCCCGGCGGCCCTCCCCCTCTCCCGGAGCAGCCGTGGCTGTCAGGCACAAAGCTGGCGGGTCAGCGGCGCGCTCGGGGCCTCCCACATACCTTCAGGTCCCAGATCTTGATTTGAGAGTCCATGGTCCCAGTCCCAAAAATGAGCCCATCAGGATGGAACTGAGCGCAGGTGAGAGCTGCAGAGGGAGGGGAGAACGAGCTGAGTCAGCACCTGCCCACTGGGGCCGAGGCGGGGGGACGGGGCCGGCCCTTGGGGGCACTCACCGCAACCCGAAGTCTCGTCGGTGACCTTGGTGAGCACTCGTCCCGTCTGGATGTCGGAGAAGGCCCAGTACTAGGCACAAACAGACAAGAAGGATGAGGGAGAGGGAGCCCCCGGAGGGTGCAAGAACACGGGGCCCGGGCCGGGCTGCTCTGGGTCCGAGGAGCAGCGCTCTCAGGAGGCTCACCTGGTCATCCGAAGAGCTCAGCAGGTAGTCACCCGTGGCGTGCAGGCTCAGGCCAGTCACGGCACTCTCGTGGGCCCGGACAACCTGCACGCAAGAGGCGTTGGGGACCGACCAAATGCGGATGGTGGCGTCCGGGGAGGCAGAAAACACCAGGTCCTGGGAGGGGGAAACAAGAGGGTCCGACCGTGAAACTGGCAGCAGATCCCAGGGAGGCAGGCCCCGCCCTCCCCCAGAGCCCGTTCTGCTCCCTGGCCCAGCCCTGGGACAAGGCAGAGGGCTGCAGACGCCCACCCAAAGCTCTCCCTGGCTGAATGCCCTCAGTCTACCTTCAGCAACATGAGTCCCACCATTTCCAGGCCTGACTTTCTAGCCCTTCCCTTCACAGCATCATGACTGACCAACAGCACTCTCCTCCCTGCTGGGGTCCTGCCGCCTCCCCCAGGACCATGCCCAGCCCCCCGTGTCTGCTCTCTTCAGGCAGGGTGCTGGAAACCTGCACACCTCCCTCCCCACCCAATCTGGGCTCAGTAGAGACCACCAAGTCATCTGGTCAACAAGGTGGCACTGCCACCCAGTGGCAGAGGTGGGCAATGGCAGGCTAGCACATGGGGCTGCTTCCCAAGGAGGCTGGGAGGCCTCCAGGCCCACGGTCCCCCCATCCCCCGCCCCCCTGAGGTTGAGAGGCCCCCAAAGCCACAATAAAGGCCCAGGTAGAGACGCAGTCAGCAAGGACAAGGGTCATCACGTTTACTGGCCATGGGACCATCAACTGAGGCCGGAAGGCCCTGGGTTCGTCTCTATTTTACTGATGAGGGACCTGGGCCCAGAGTCCCAGGAAGCCAGAAGAGGCAGAGCCGGGAGCCGGGGCCCTGCCTCTGGGGGAGCTCGGGACCCTGAGCTGCTTTCTTCCCATAGTGGGGGGGGGCGGGGAGCTACCTGCGAGGACCAGAGACTCTCCTTGCTGTGAGGGCAGAACTCTGCTTTTCCCCATCGGTGAGGGGCCCATTAAGGAGTTTCCTCTTGGGCCTTTAAAGATCACTCAGGGACTGCAGCTGGCACACGGGGGGCCGGGGGAATTCTTGTGGGGACCTCAGACCCCCCCACTTTGTAACTTGGGCCAAGTTTTCCCATCTGTCACAGGAGAGATGGCCCTTCCAGGCCTAAGAGCTGGAATCCTCTGAGCAAGACCCAAGGCAGGTCACTAAGGGAAGGAGTAACCCTGCTGACCTCTGACCTTCACATCAACCCAACCCAACCCAGAGAACTGCCCGGGTCACTTCCAAGGGAGCCAGGCCGACAGAGCTGCGACGGCCTCACCTGGGACGGGTGGAACACCACGCTGGTGACCTTCTTGGTGTGGCCTTTGAGCGTGGCCAGGATCTGCTCGGAGCTCTTGTCAAAGACGACCACGTTTTTATCCGCCCCTCCTGAGGATGACGCGAGCAAGCCGTGAGGAGGGGTACTGGGACCCCCCGGGAGCCCGGCCCCCCCAGACCACCTTCGGCCTGCCGCTTACCGGTGAGGATCTTGTTGGTGTCTGACGGGCAGAGGTCCAAGGCCAGGATTCCCGGGATGCTGGCGCTGTGCAGCCCCTTTACAGAGAGAAGGGCGGCCCCGCGCCATCTGAGCCCAGATTCTGGAGCTAGCGTGCGGCCCTTAGCTCCCTGGCTAAAGTCGGGGCTTTCTCCTCCCGCCCTCAGCAGGAACCTCACTGAGGGAGCAGCAACACCCCCCCACCCCATCACTAGCAGAAGGAGGCTCAGTTCCTGGGTCACCAGACCTCCATTACCACAGGCCTCTGGAGTCTGCTCGGAGGAGGACCACTCACCACATGGGATGCCACCTGCCGGTACTTGCTGAGCTCCTCCGGCTTCACCAGCTCCTCCGGCACCGTCTTCCCCCTCTGTCAACCAGAGCAGCCCCCAAAGGCTCCTGGTGAGTGATGTCAAAAGCCCCCTCCCCCCTCCCTCCCCAGCACCGCCCCATCCCCTCAGCCCCCTCCCTCCGTGGCACCCCCCCCCATTCCAGGTGCCCGTCCCCACTGGCGGGACTCACCTTTTTACGCTCCGTGGTGAGCACCGTAGCTTTGTCTTGAAGCTGGAGAGGAGAGCAAAAGGCCATGAGACCCGGCTGCAGACCCGAGTGCCCGCCCACACACGGTGTGCCCCACTTCTCTCTCCAGGCCGGGAGGCAATGGCCGGAGCTGGGGCTCGGCACGACAGCCCGGCTCTCGAGGGGCGGACACCAAGCCCTTGCCCAGGCAGCCATCACGGAGGGTGGAAGGGAGAAGGCCCAAGAGCCGGGCACTGCGCCGGTCCCAGGGGGCGGTCCAGGTGCCTACCTTCTGGATGATCTCGGGGGTCATTCCCACCAGCTCTCCCAGATCCATCGGCTCGCCGGCGCCCTGAAAGAAAGAAGATGGCGGCTGAGGAGGCCCGAGGAGGGGCCCCGGCGCTCGGCGGGGGCGCGCCCAGGGGAGCACTCACCACGACACTGGGCTGGGAGCTCGGCACCGCCTGGGGCACGATGAGCCCGGCCTGGGGCTTCAGCGTGGCCAGGGCTTCTCGGGCAGCGGTGACCTCCTTCGTGAGACGGGCGATGACACGGCAGGCGGCGTCATGCTGGTAGAGCGCGTGGGACAGCTCCTGGCGGGTGGTCTGCAGCTGCTGGCGCAGGGTGAAGCTGTGCAGCATGACGGCGTCCTGGGGGAGAGGGGCGGCTGAGACGGGGCAGGGGAGCTGGCGGAGAGGCCCGGTGCGGCCACACTCCTCCGGGAGCCCCGGGCACAGACCCGCTCCCGACCAGGCCTTCCATCTGCTGCCTTGACCTCCCAGGGCCCCACCGGGAAGCCCGCAGCCGAAGCGAGCGGACAGGGTCACCCTTAACCCCCGACCCATCTGAGCCTCAGGCGTGATCGCCTGGGACCCAGTGCCCCGGACAGAGGAGCCCCGCGCTCTCACCCATTCGTCCTGCAGGGCCTTCAGGATGGCCGGGATGCTGGTGGCAGAGGGCGGCTTGGGCCGGATGGGGTGGGCAACTATCCGAGAGACAGAGAGCGGCTCTTGAGAGATTCCGGCACAAACCGCCCTCCCGCGTCCCTTCCTCCCGGGCTTCTCATCAAGGCCCCCGCTGGCGCCCTGGGGTGAGGTACCTTTGATGTCAATCAGCTGCTCCTCAGACAGGGGCTGGTTGTTGATGGGGTCGGTGCCATTCTCTGCAATGTACTTCTCGATGAGCCTCCGCTCGTACACGTGGTTGGAGACCGGGGACACGCAGGGGTGCTCCGGCACCTCGTTGGAGACTGGGAAGAAGGGGCCCGGGGCTCATGAGCATCCGGCGACTCCCCGACCAGCGCAACGCTCAGGGGACAGTCGAGCGCAAAAGGGCCACGGGGGGAGCTCGGGTCCGGCCATCTCAGACGCTGCTGTGGCTCGGGGCGCGAGGGGAACAGCGCCCACCCCCAAATTCCGAGTCACGACTCCCTGGGCTCTCACAACTCAGTGCGGGGCCACCAAGTTATGACTCGTCATCAGGAAACGTTTGATGTCGCACCTATTTTATATTCCCATATACCTGGGGACACCTGAAAATTTCTGGGGTCACGGATGGGGAAAGTGGAAGGACCCCCAACTTAGAGGTCGTTAGAGGGTCCAACGGAGCGTCAAAGTCTCTGGGACAGGCCCCGGGGTCAGGAAAAGGGGACAAAGGGCGGCTCTAGGGGGCAAGACCCCAGCCAGCTACAGAGTCCTGTCCTCCTGGAGCTTGGAGGACAAGTCCGAGTCTACTCAGCGCTGTGAAAGATCGTGGGGGGCCCTGCTGTTTTGGGGCACCACGCTTACCCCGCTTGGAACGAAGACTAATCCTGATTGGGCAGACCCTCTGAAAGGGCTTCAGGCACCCCCAGGAGTCCCTAACGCACACTCTGAGAACCCCTGTCCCCCTTTATGAGAGGAGATGGGGAAGGGCTGAGCCTAAGGGAGAACAAGACAGGGACGAGCCGCAGCTCCCGCTGAGCCGAATCCCCCCGTTTCTCCCCTTTCTCCCGCAATGACCACCAAGGACCCACAAGGACGGAGCACCTGCTGGGGGGGGGGGCGGTGTCTGTGGACATCTTCCCTCCATACTTGGAGGAACTCCCCGTGGCACAGCCCCTCCCCCCGAGCATCTGCTGGGAGGGAGGCTCCCCGTATGGCACCGACTAAGGGGGCTCATCTACCTCCGTCCCTCCCCCACCGCCTGCAGCAGGGCGCAGAGCAGGTGAGCGCCCCTACTGTGTGCACAGCCACGAGGCGGTTCCCTTCCCAGCCGCTCCCATCCCGCGGCTTCCGCTGCCCCGCCCCCATGCCCCACCCCCTTTCTCCAAACCGGGCCACAGTCGCGCGGGTCTGCCCTGGAGGACATGTGCGCCCCCGTTAGCGGGGCAGCTCCTGGAGGGCGGCGGCGGCCGGGAAATCAGCACCGCGTGCGGCGCACAGTCCAGGCTTACTAAGTGCTTGCAGTGTGCAGGCCGCAGACGCGCAGCCCCCGGGGCGCCGCGTCCAAGCTTCCTCGCCCCGCGTTACAGGCGAGGAAACTGAGGCCGCGGCGGGAGAAGCGCCTGGCCTCGGGCCATCCCAGCAAGAAGACGCCGGACTTTAGGCTCCACCTGGGGAGGCCCGGCCGCGAACCCCAGAGGCCACTACTTACTGGAGCAGATGAGGGACATGGCGCCACCGCCGCTGCCGCCACCGCCGCCGCCGCCGCCGCCGCGCTGGGGCTCCCTTCCCGCCGGGCTCTGCTTCCGGGGCCGAAGCCTCTACTTCCGGTTCTCCCCCTCTCCCGGGGGGTGGTTCCGGTTCGAGGAGGGAGAGGGGGAAAGAAGAGGGCTGGGCACGCGGGGCTTCACGTGGGGGAAGCCGTCGCGCGCGGGATCCTTGGGCAACTAACGGAAACGGGTCCTTCCCGGCATGCAATGGGACCGGAAGGAGCTCGGCCGCCTCCTATCCGGATTTTCCGGAGGGCGCTCGGTTTCTTCCGGAAGAACATGGGATCAGGAACTACATTTCCCATGATGCAAAGAGAGTAGGGCCGTCCGATTCCCGAGAGGAATACGAAAGGTTGAAAGACCGCGAGATTTGCTGCCCCGGGGCGGGGTCGTTGGCGTTAAAACGCGCCGTGTCTTGACGTCACTCCAACTGTTTGGACCAGAGAGGGAAGGTTTGGCTCTGCTTCAGCCAGCCTAGTATTAAATTTAAAATTCAGGCCCACGGAGGTGGAGCAGGGCGGGGCCTTAGGTACCACCTAGACCACCTCCCTTCCATTTTACAGATGGGTAAACAGCACTCTCGGAGGCGGCACGCCCCAGTTACTGCTTACTTCGCTTGTGAGCTTGGTTGGGTAAACATGGTGCCCCCACGTGGGTCAGTGTGTCAGTCCCTTGGGGGCTACCACATGCAATGTTGGCAAACCGTCGGTCTCCCGCTGGTCCCAGTGCGGCTGAGAGGCGGCCTCGACGCTTTCATAGCCGTGGGCCCGCGGCACCGGCGGTGGCTCTGTGCCTCAGTTTCCCCGTCTGTAAAATGAGGGGTTAGACTCTGGCTTCAAAGCTGGGATTCTGGCACCCTGGGGGTGACTGGGCAAGCCCTTTCCCCTTAACTGGGAAATGGAGGACTGGACTAGACAGTGCCTGCGGTCACTCAGCCGGCCCGGCACAAGCCGGGAGAATCCGGCCGGGACCGCTTCCTGGAGGAGGGGGTGGGAGCCCAACCTGGAAAGGAGATGGTTCCGAAAACCCACCACAGCCCCCGGGGAGGCGAGCACGGCCTTTACCGCCTTCTCCTGCCGAGGGAATCAAGCCCAGCTAGCTAAGTGTGATCGCGGGATTCCGGTCCTTCAAGTGTCCCCGGCCTGAGCTGCCGGAAGGGGACGTGCAAGATGCAGCAACGGGGGTGATTTCTAGCCTGGAAAACTGGGGGGGCAGCGATCCGGAGCGGGCCAGGCGGGGCTGGCTCCTGGGCGCAAAGAAAAGGTCGTTTATTCTGTTTGGCAGGGAGGGATAAGGCTGGGCTAGAGGTCCCCGGGCAGCTGGGAACGCGGGCGAGAGCTACAGGGGTCGGGCTGGCGCTGGCCAGCGGGTAGGAGGAGCACTGAGTCTGCCTTCCGCAGTCCCAGCCTGTTGCTTGCCAGTTGAATGACCTTGGGTAAGTCATGGGCTCAGGAGCCGGAACTCAGGATTTAGAATGGAAAGCTATCTCTGAGGTCATCTGAGTTTCATCCCGTAGTGCCGGGCAGGAGCCTTCTCTTGGCGTTCTCTCCCACGAATTATTGCTGATCGTTATGGTATAACGCGGTGTAGTATTATATGTGCTGTATACGTGTAACAGGATGTTTTAGTATAATAACAATATGTAATATATATACACACACACACACACATGCCTACTCACAGACTAGCCCCATGACTTATACATGGAACTACATATCCCATCTGGACAAGTAGCAAACGTTGCCCTAAATGTAGGGGATACCAAAAACAAAAAAGCATTTTTCAGTCACTGAGCTTGTTGAGTATGACTAGTTAAAAACTAGACTCTCTTGACTGATTAGGAATCATCAGAGGCAAATAAATGTTCCGGAGTTTGATGCTATTGAAGCAGTCGGTATATAGTGGATAGAGTGCTTGGCTTGGATTCAAGACCTGAATTTAAATCCAGTCTTAGATACTTCCTAGCTGTGCAACTCTGGGGTAAGTCACTTAAGCACTGCCTCAGTTTCCTCACCTGTCAAAATGGAGATAATAACATCTACCTCGTAGGGTTGTTGTGGGAAATTAAATGAGATATTTGTTTAAAAAAAAAAAAAGCTTGGATCATAGTGCCTGGTACATCTTGAGCATTATGTAAATTCTCATTCCTTTCCCTTCCTCCTTCTCCACTTGGCCCAATGTTATTCCTAGACAAGACAAATCTGGAAGATCTACCATTTCTAGGGGAACCTGGGCCTGGCACATAGGAAGGGCTTGTTTGTTGACCGATAGCTGACTGGCTTCTCCAGTGCCTTTAAGGGCGAGCTTGATTTATCTCCCTGCCTTATCTTTCTTGATGCTAAATTTGGAAGTACCGACCAGAATTATCCCTATCATTACCTCTCTTAAGGATTTTGACACATATGGGAGACTCCATGTTGGAGGAGAGCCCCGAAGATGGTGTCTGGCTCAGCCAAATCAAATCCTTCCTTAAATTCAAGAAACAATAAGCATCGTGTGAGCCTCTCCTCGCTATATTTGTTAATCATTTGTGTGATTGTAAAGTTGTGGTCTGTTGTAGGGCATCATTTGGGAAAACCTGTTTCCTCCTCCTTCATATCAGCATCAAAAATTCCTCCACATGCGTGGACTTTTTGACCGAGAAATCAATTGCCTCATCCGAGAGATCGAAAAGAACTAGATTCTGCCATAATCAGCAAGTGCTCGATTTCCTTGCCTAGAAAAGAAATGGAGACCAAGAGCAATCCCCATTTGTAAAATCCAGTGGAGAAGTGTGGTGAGAGACTGAACAGTCTGGCCATGTAAAACATCAAAATTTATCAAGAGACATAACTGGGCAAAATCATTCCTAGGGAATTCAGAGATGAAATTAGGACGACGACAGTGAATGGATGAAAAAAGGAAAAGATCTGGCATTGTCACTCCGGCAAAAACTCTGTTTCTGAATCGGGGACAGTGGACAGCAGCACTGGGAGTGGACTCTTCACCGCACAGCATGGCTAGGGAAGATTTATAGGAATGATTCCAAAAAGCATAAACAAGAGCATCAATCACAATGGAGGAGGATTTATCCAGGGAGTCGGTGTTCAGTCTGATGTGTTTCCCCAGTCAAAGAGTAGGTATAGAGTAGGGATCTATAAAATTGTGTGGTTTAAAGAAAGATGATTTTATTTTTATTATAATTGGTTTTTTTCTCTAATCCTCTGCATTATGTTTTATGCATTTAAAAACATTGTTCTGAACAGCTGTCTATAGGCTGCCCAAAGGGTCCGTGACAAAAAGATCAAGCAGCTGTGGTGTCTAAGGGACCTTCCTTATGGAATGTCAGCATGGTTTGCTAAGAGAACTTGCAGAACTATTCATTGTGTTTCAAAGACCTGGGCTGCCTCCAAGATAACTGACTCATTGGGCCCTGAAAATGGTTGTAAAGTAATCTACCTTTCCCCTCATCCCACTTATGATTTGTGTATAAAATCTCTACCTTGCCTGCAACAGAGCTCTCCTGCCCAGGAGAACTTCCAGTTTGCAAACTGTATTCCTCACTCTGAAAATGATTAAACTGCTACTTGATGTCTAAAACCTGCCCCTTGGCCCTGCTCAGTGTGGCTCTAGTACAGCTTCCATCCAGGAATCTTTGATCGCTTTGTTCGTTCCCTGGGTCTGTGGATTCTGTAGTTTTGGTGGGAGTGAAATAGTCTGTCCCAAAGCCAATACCCATGCTCTTTGGAAGTCTCAGGAGTCAGGGACCTTGTTCCTATCTTAAAGCACTAGACACACCCTCTTCTGGACCATACGAGACATCTTGAAGTTGCCATTAAAGAGAAATAAGCCTTTTGGATCCATGCTCCAAGACTGGACCCGGACTATGTGAGCTCAGAGTTAGGGGGAGGCCTGGACCACTGATCTGGTGTAAACGTTTTGTTGTTGGTCGCTTGCATCCAACTCCTCAGGATCTCATCTCAAGGTTTTCTTGGCAGAGATGCAGGGGTTTGCCATTGCCTTCTCCAGCTCAGACGGGGAAGCTGAGGCCAACAGAGTGAAGTGACTTGACTAATAAATACGTGAGGGCAAATTAGTGCTTCGGTCTTCCTAATGCCAGCCCTGGCACTGTTTCCACTGCATCAGTGTAAAGGAGACCAGCGCTAAAAGACAGCCAAAGTCCAAGTGACCCGGTCAAGCTCTTCACAATGTGTGGGACACCCTCTGCTCTCATATCCGTCTGATTTCTTGCCTTTTTTCAAAGCCCAGTCCCAGCACAGCCTCTTGGCTGAAGGAGAAGTCATGTCCTCCCAGCCTGTGCCCTTGGGGAGCTACTTTGTGATAGAGATTATGTTTATCTGGATATGAATGAACTCTAGGGTCTCCCTCAAGAGAGTCTTAACTGCCTTCCCAAAGTGTGGGTTGTCGTCTTTGTACTTTTGTATCTCCAGCATTTAGCCTAGTGCCTGGGACATAGCAGGTGCCCCAAAATGCTTGTTGAATGAAGAAGTGGATGAAAGGGGTTTAGGTTCTACCTTGACAGATAACCCAAATGGGAATAATCACCTCTCCCTCTCTCCCCCTCTCCTTTTGTCTCTCCCTTTCTTTTTTTTCTCTCTCCTCTCTCTAGTTCATATCCTTATTTATTCTTATCCTGTTTTTATTTTTTAGTCTATCAACAGGTTTTTATTAAGAACTTGCTATTTTCCAGAAACTGAATGAGGTATTGGGAAAACCAGAACAAAGTATGAAATAATTGTTACTCTAATGGGGACGGAAGGTTACATTCTAATTGGGGAGAGAAGTACATATAAAAATGTAGACAAATACAATTATATACAAAGTATTTAAACTAGTTCAGGTAGGAGAGTACTGGTGGTCAGGAGATCAGGAAAGGCTCCATGAAATAGACAGTATTCTGAAAAGGGATCCATAGCTTTCATCAGATTTCCAAAGGGGTCCATGTTACCTTTTTTTGTAAAAGGTCATGGTAGAAGGAAAAGAGAAAAGGAGAAGGAAATAAGCATTTATATAGTGCCAACTATGTGCCGGGCACTGTGCTAAATGCTTTACAAAGATTTCATTTGATCCTCATAACCGTGGAAGGTAGATTCTATTATCTCCATTGTACAGAACTGAGGCAAATCAGTGAGTTGCCAAGGTTCATAGAGATAATTTTCTGAGGCTGGTTTTGAATTAAGTCTTACTGATTCTAGGCCCAAAGCTCTAGACATTTGAGCTACCAGCTGCCTCAGGACCCAAGAAAGAACTTGAGAATGGCCACATTTAGAGAGAGGGGATAACACAGGTATTAGGTTGAATTAGTAAAGGAGATTGAGAAATCATCAGACAGGCAGAAAAGAAAGAGTTTTCAGAAGATGAAGTTGATTAACCACTTCAAATCCAGCAGATGGGCTAAGAGATGAAAAGAGACCATTGAATTTGGCAATTGGTAACTTTAGCTAGAACCACAGGAGATGAGGTGGAAAGCCAGATTACTGAAAGTTGAGGAGTGAGTCTCCTACAAGACTAAAGATTCCTTTCCTCTGAGATTCCCTCCAATTAAATATACCCTCTATACCAAGTGACAGGGGGAGGCTGAAGATTGAGGGAAGGATCACAATCTGCTGGAGAAGACACAGGGGAGGGGGGAGTGGCGTCCAGTATAGGAAGAGGTATTTTTTTGGCCTTGGCAAGAAGGATGTCTTGGGGGAAGGAGGAAAACATGATCATGAGATGGAGAGAATGTGACAGCAGGGAGCTCCCTCAGAATGGCCTCAAAAAAATTTTTTTTTCAGTAAAGCAGGAAGCAGGGTCCTAAATTTGCAAGTGTAATTGAGACCTGGCAAGTGCCCAAACCACCTGAAGTGGTGATGTTCTGACTGAAGAGACTCAGATCCTGCTTTTGAATAATTATGATCACCCTTATAGGAAAGTACTTTGGAATGACCAGAGCGGGCATGAATGTCCTGTAACAGGTTCCAGTTGATCAGCCAACATGATTGGAGGGAGACTTGTTTTACAGGTTTTGACTCTAGAAAAGACTGTGTCTTCAAAAACTCCCGACTCAGTATGTTGGCTCATTATTGTTTCATTCCTGGAGGGACTCTGTGACCCTCATCAAGAATGATTTCAGGGGGTAAAAGAAAGGGTCAAAAAGCCTCCTACCTACCCTCTCCTCTGGCTTGTTCATTTCTGTTCTAAGGAAAGGGAGTAGAGCCTCTTATTTAGGTCAGAAATGAGAGTTATAGGAATCTAGGCATTGCATATTGAAATCTAGCCCAGAAGTTGTCCAGCTTGGTATCAGTGCCCCAAGGAGGGACCTTGGAGACTCGGCTCAACAGGACATGATCTTGGTACGGCTCATACTGTGAAGTCACTTGAATGAAGCTCAGACGGCCCTACTAGACATTATGGAAGAGAAGAGGGAGGGAGAGTGGATAGTACACCACTGGATGGTGGGGATATGTTTATCAATGTTTGCTCTTGCTATATTTTCAAAGTAAATCGCCCTTTACAAAGCTGATGGAGGTTAACTGGTTAAACAACTGGGATGTTGTTCACTAGCCCTTAAAATGTGGGAAACACTGCTGGTGGGACTCCTGTTGCTGGCAAAGAAAATAGATATTACCAATCCCCTGAGGTTAGAGAGAAATGTATCTTTCCGACTCCAGAAGGTCAAAATGTATACATTACTACAAAATTGCTACATCTTTAATCCATTCATTGTGATCTCTCACCCTTTTCTTTTTGCTCAACTCCTTTAATTGTCTAGACTTGAATAATAATCAAGGTTACTGGCTGTAAAATTTATTAGAGGAGCAATAAAAACAAATATGTAAAGAATAATTTGTACTAAGTCAGCTGTGGGAAAGCACACAAAGTTCTCTTTAACTATAACTCTAAGCGCCGTCTTAGGTCCGGGAACAAAATTTCACTCTTGCCTCCCTATCTGCCTTTAAGATTCAGCTCAACCACTTCTTACTTGAGACCCTTTTTAATGGTTAGTGTCCTTTCTCTCTCTTTCCTATCCCCCAACTTTTATTTACAATATGCTTATGGTATTTACTTTCTGTTTACCTGAATCCCCAGTTATTGCAGGTAGAATCTAAGCTCCTTGAGAACAAGGCCTTCCCATTGTAGCAAATACCTCATAAATGCTTGTTTTTAAGGAAGCACAGATTTCCTTGGAAGATGTAATTTTTTTAAATTAAATTTTTATTTTTTTAAAGTCACTAAAACTCGGACTCCTGCCCCTCGAAATCCCTCCATCTTCCCCCTCAGTTCTCATAAGAAATAAGACCTTACTCCTTTTCTCCCTGCCCTGGCTTCAGCCATCACCGGATCCAGTAACTCCAGAATCACATTCAAACTCTGTCTCCTCATCCAATGGCAAACTGTCACTCCAAGATTCCATCACTTCTGCATGTCGCAGTAACATTAGCTATCATAATGTCTCTTGAAGAAAGTATTGAAATTGGTTCTGCACCTGGGAATAAAGCAGATAAGGAAAGACACCCCCCTTCTCTCTACAGAGAGACCATTCTGTGGCTGTGGAATATGGCTCTATAGGGAAAGAACCTCAGCGTGAGGATCAGCTGTACTTCGAGGTCTATTTTGAGGTGGATGTTGGAAAGTGTAAAGACAAGGAGCACCAACCAGTTTTTTTTTGTTTGTTTGTTTTAAGGCTGTAAGCTCCTGGAGGACAGGGGCAACACTGTTTTTCTCTGGCTGGCTGGCTCTTACTAAGTACTCAATAAATGCCAACTGATTGGCCCATTGTCTGTTTTATCTTTGTGCCCCCCCCCCAATTCCGGGGCCTTCACAGAGACCCCTTTTTATAAGACACATCTAATTATGCAATAATTGGATCTACATGTTCCTAAAAACCACCCCCTTCCCCCTATGCAAAACGGAGCCATAAAAGCCACAGGACCTATGGGGGAAAGGGAGTTAGGGTACCACACTCAAAGACTTTGTAGATAACACATTTAAAAAAATAGACACAATTTTAAAAAGGGTGGCACAGTTTTATACATGTTAAATGGCACTTCACCTTGAAAGAGACCTGAAGTTTGCTGGCTGAAGTGGGTTCCATCCGAAGGGCCTGCGAGCTACTGTGGAGTGACAGACCGAGGGGTGTCCAAAGCCAGGTGAGAAGCTGCACTCCCAGATGTGCTCGGGCCATTGATTTCTCGTCTCTTAAGATACACATAGGATTTCTGCTGCTTTGCCAGCCTCCTCCTCTCGTACTGAAGGTGCCGGTAGGGTTCCAAATTGGTCCGGATGCCACGAGCCACTATTCTGCTGCGTTCAGCGTTGTAATCGTTGTCCTCCAGCCACTGCAGCTGCTTTTCTATCACCCCTAAAACGTCAGACAACTGGACCGTGTCCAGCTGCCTGGGAGCAGCCTTCGGGCTGTCTTCCTCATCCTCGTCCTCTGCCTCAGCCTGCCCTTCGGCAGCCAGCTGTCGCATGTCCTCAGAGGAGAGGCGATCAGGGGGCGCCTCTAGAAGCTCGTCTACGTCTTTCTTCTTGACCCCCTCAAATCCAACTTGCTTCGCCAGATCCACGCAACTTGCCTTGATTTTTTTTAATTGCTCCGAAGGTTCGAATCCTTTAAAGTCGTGAATCAAGTCGGGGAGCATCTTCTTCCACACACGGTGCAGACACTCTCTGGTGACATCGTTCCAGGCTTCAACGATGATGTCGATGGCCATTTTGATGTTAAATCGCTTCCAGAACTCGATAACGGTCTCTGCATTCTCCCCTCCGGTGGCCGAGAGCAGCATCTTAAATGTTCGCCTCAGGTAGTAAGCCTTGAACAGGGCTATCACCCCTTGACCCAGGGGCTGGATCAGGGAGGTGGTTTCAGGGGGCAGAAAGATGAATTTGACATTGGGATTGAGCTCAGCGATGGTCAGGGGATGGCTCGGTGCGTTATCGATAATTATGAGAATCTTAAAAGCCAAGTTCTTTTTCTTGCAATAATCCTCTAGAACGGGGAAGAATTCGGCAAAAATGTCGATGCAGACTTGGGCCGTCATCCAGCCCTTCTTGCTGTAGCGGTAGTGAACCCCGAGGCTGGCCCTGACGATGCCCCTCAAGGCCTGAGGATTGGCCGAGCGGTACACCACTACGGGCTTGAGCTTCAGGTCCCCGCTGGCGTTGGCGCCCAGTAGGACGGTCACCCGGTCCTTGGCCGCCTTCGGCCCGGGCCCGTGCTTCTCGGCCCTGGAGATGTAGGTGCGTCGCGGCATGCGCTTGTAGTAGAGGCCCGTCTCGTCGAAGTTAAAGATCTGGTCGAGCGTGTAGCCCTCCTCCTTGACCAGCTTCTGGATGAGCGCCGGCAGCTCCTTGGCCGCCTTGAGCTGCGCGCTGGCCGCCTCGCCCAGCAGCTGCAGGCTCTGGAAGTTGTAGCGATGCTTGAAGCCGCTGAACCAGCCGCAGCTCGCCCGGAACGGCGCCACCTCGCCGGGGTTGGACGACTTGCGCTTCAGGTCGGCATAAATGGACAGGGCCTTGCCCTTGGCGGTCAGGAACGTGGTGCCCGACCTCTTGCCCTCCATCCACAGGCTCAGCAGCCTCTCCATCTCCTCGATCTCCCTGGGCCGCCCCCGGATGGACTTGGCTGCGCTCGTGCCGGTGCCGGTCCGGGACGTCTCCTTGATCTTGACCGCGTTGTCGCGGATGGTGCGCAGCGTTGACTCCTTGAGGCCCGTGGCGCGGGAGATGTCGCACGTCCTCTCGTTGCCCTCAAAGCGCTTGATGATGTCCAGCTTCTCCTTGATGCTCAGGGCTTTCCTCTTGCCGGCCCCTCCGCCGCCCCCGGGCAGCTTGGAGCCCGGGCGCTTGGACATGTCCGGGCCGGGGGCGAGCGCCGGCCTTAAGCAGGGACACGGTAGCGATGGGCGGCGCCGCCGGGGCAGGGGCCGCTCAGCCAACCTCCAAGGAGGACTCCCGGGGCGCGGGCCCCCGACGATGGCGGCGGCGGCGGCGGCGGCGGGCGGTCCGTCCTTGTGTGCTCCGAGGAGGTCGGGACCCAGGCTCGGAGCCGACTGCGCCGTTCTCGCTGCTTCTCGAGGGCAAAGTCGCAGACTGGCAAACGCGGGGTGCGCGGCGCGGCGCCACCGGACAAAGCGATCAAGTTGGAAGGGATTCGCGCTTTGGAGCGGAACTGACAGTCCCTCCGAAGGGAATTACCGGGAAGGCGAGGCGGGGAGAGGGAGGGACTCGAAGCCCTCCCGAATTTTTTTTTTTTTTTTTTTGGTAACGGGTCATAACGCATGCGCCTAGTTGCAGGCTCTAGGTCTGGGGAATGCGATCGCGGGAAGAGCAATTGACGTGTGTGGGGGACTTCTTGAGTCAGAGCGCATGCGCAGACTGCTCCTCTTCGGGGCGGGCGGCTTTCCCGGCCTCCCGCATTGCGCAGGCGCAGATCGTCACTGAGGCTCCCAAGTTGAGGCGGCAGAGCCGGCCACGGCGCGGTTATAGCGGATTCCCACGTGAAGGGCCGATCTCGCCTGAGCCCGTGAGTCCGAACTGAGGCGGGGAGGGCCGTCTCGGGCCGGAGAGACGAAACACCTGGTTACCGTGGCGGTGCGGGCTCGCGTATGCGGAGCGAGGCGCCGCGGGGTCTGGGGAAGCGTAGCCCGAGCGAGTCAGAAGATCGGGGAGGGCTCGAGACAGGGGCCCCGTTGCTAGGCAACTGGGGGCGGCGTTGCTAGGCAACCCGGGCGCCCCCGTGGACCGCTCCTGGGGGCAAGAAAGAAGTGGGCGAGGGCGCGGGGGGAGGGGGGACGGGAGGCGCGGGGCTCGGCGATCTCCGAAACCGGGAGTGTTCCGGAGGCGCCCCTGCGGGGGTCCTCACGCCCGCCGGCCCCCCGCCTGCGCAGCCTGCCCCGCCGGAGGCGCCGCCCAGTCGGCTTTGGCAGCGCGCCCCGCGGGCGAATATAGCTCCGGTGGCTGCCCGGGCTCGGGGGAGCTGCCCCCGCGACAGCTGCTGCCTGGCCCGGGCTGCCAAGGCCTGTGTCGGACGTGGGGGGGAGGGGGGGCGCAGGGCGTGCACCCCGGGGCCCGCGAGTGGCCAGAACTACTGCCCCGACGGCTAAAAACCCCGGCCCCCTGGGAAGGGGCAGCGGGAGGGCGTGGACCCCGGGAACCCGCGGGTGGCTAGAGCCACGCCCCCATGCCTGGGGACCCTCGGCCCTTTAGGGAGGAGCCTGGAAGCCCAAGGGCAGACAGAGCCACGCCCCTGACATCTGGGCGTTTGCGACCCCTCCCTCCTCGTAGCTCAGCGTGCAGGTGGGACATGCAGGAATGGGATTAGAATTCTGGTCCAGGAGCTCAGACCCATCCTCGGCCCCGGAGTGCTGGGGCTCAGAGAGCTATTTATTGTTCAGGCGTTTTTTTCCTGTCTGTCCAGCTCGTGACTTCTTTGGGGATTTTCTTAGCAGAGACACTGGAGGGGTTGGCCATTTTCTTTTGCAGCTCATTTTACAGATGAGGAAACTGAGGCAGACAAAGCTAAGTGACTTGCCCAGGGTCACACAGCTAGTGAGTGTCCGAGGCCGGATGTGTCCTCCCGACTCTGGCGCTCTGCTCCCCCCATGATGGCTTTGTAGCCCGTTCAGTCGTAGCCTTTGGGTTCAGTTCGATTCAGCCAGCGTTTCTTAAGTACCCAGTATGTGCCAGCTCTCCTTCCCTTTCACCCCAGTGCCTCTGGCTCCCTTCGTCCTCATCCCTGCAGGTCCAGCCCCCAGCCTCTTATCAGCTCCTTCTTCCTGGCCTGAGCTGTGCCTCTGGCCCCCCTTCATCCTCACCCCTGCAGGTCCAGCCTCCAACCTCTTATCGGGCCCCCTCCTGGCCCGAGCATCTCCCCTGAGCCTCTGGGGCTGCAAGTCAGTGGCCTTAACCACGATGCAGAGAGTGACTCAGAATGCGGAGATGCCCCGACAGGAGGAAGGAACTGGGGGCACCGGGAGGAGCCGGGCAGCCCCACCCCGCTCTGCCTGAAGAAGCGAGAGCCTTCCCCCCTGCTGCGGAGCCGCCGGCCACGGAGGCCTCTGGCTGGGACCGGTGGAACCACCTTCCCAAACAGAGGCGTTGCCTCCTCGCCAGCCCCACACAAAACCAGGAACTGGGAGCCCCGGCTTTGGGCCTTCCAAGGCTTGGCTGTCACCCCAGTCTATCTGGGCTGGCCTCTATTGTTTGAGCTGGCTGTGTTGCCTAATGCCTCAAGCTTTTTTAAAATCTGATCCCCTTGGACGGGATGTCAGCCCAGTCCCCCATAGCCCCCTCCTGCCGTCCTTCCCACTCCTGGGTGAACCTTTGACCCACAGGTCAGATAAGAAAAACCTGCCTTATTTGGACAAGTCCCTTTGTCTCTGAATCTTAGTTTTCTTATCTGTAAAATGGGTCCCCTAGACTCTGTTCCTCTGACTTCCTTAGTGTCAGGACCTAATGGAGAAAAAGACTCAGGCAGCCGCCATCTGCCGGCAGAGGAGAGGACCCTCCGGCTCCCTGGCCAGAGGAGAGGCTGGAACCCCGGGGCTCCCCCTCTCTGCCATTTCTCAGCCTCGGGTCTCAGCTCATAAAAGAGACCCAGTGGTCTCTCTGGTCCCTCCCCAGGGGTTCTCATTCGGCAGTTTGTCTTAGCCCCCTTGGGTTCCCCCTGCGCCCTGGGCGCCGAGGCAGTGCAAGCTAAGGGTCAGACGGCTTTGGAGTGTAGAGGAAGGAGGGCAGTTAAGGACTCGGTGTGAGGGGCTCCGCGGGCATCTCCTCCCTCTGCCCACAGCTGGAACGGAGGCTGAGCCGGCCGAGCGAGGCGATCGCCACCGCTGACCTTCTCAAGTGGAGGCGGGGATGTGTCCCATCGTTCTCGGGGAGGGAGGGGGATCTGATAGCGAATCTTAACTCGCACTTGGCACGCTCCCCGGCAAGTTCCTGACTTGGCCGCGACCCAGCTGCCTCCGCCTTTGGCTCGCCTCCTCTCGGCCTTGGCAGCCGGTGGCCGTCTGTCCCCGGCGGAGGCTCGCTCGGGGCAGCCTCCCTCCTCGGCAGCTGTCCCCGGCCCATTTCACCGTCTCCAGCAGGACAGGATAGAGCAGCTTCTTCTCTTCCTTCAGAGCCGGGAAAGCTGGGAAATGGGTCTGCCCCCTCGGTGGCTCCCGGGCTGAGATTTCCAGCTCATTGTTTGGGTGCCATGGTAACCTAGCAAACTTGGCTGCCCTGCCATCTGCCAGCAGGTGGGACCGCCCTGAAGCCTCCAGGTTCCCCTTCCCGCTCCCTCCCTCTGTGCTCCGGGAGGAGGAGAAAAAGAGGAAGAAGAGGGCTGGCCGGCCGCCCTCCCGGAGCTGGCACGGCCCCTCACCGGAGCTTCCCTTCCCCACCGGAGCTTGGTGGGGGGCAGTCTTTAAGTGAATTAGCCCAGCTGCCAGTTTCTGCCCTTGAATACTCTGGCCGCTGGGGAGCTCACTACTCTGTGCTTTCTGACCTTCCCTTCGCAGTCCCTTTTCATCCATTGGGGCTGTGAGAGCCCGCCCTTTGAGGCCCATGACCTAAGAAAGCAGTGGGGCAGAATGAGAGAGGGCTGGACCTGAAAGGCCGGGGGGCAAGTCCTGCCTTTTGCCATTTGTGGCAAGTCTCGGGTCAGGTCATTTCCCTGAGTCTCAGTTTCCTCATTTGTAAAATAAACTGCAGCACCTGCCCCGGGGTGTGTGGGAGGCCGTGTGAGCTGGAGTATCAGAGGATCGCGCAGGCTGATAATCGCTGGCTCCTGGCGGCCTCAGCCGCGGAGTCCGGCCCTCGGGCCTCCGATGAGGAAATGGAATTCCGTGGGAGGCGGGCGGCTCACCTGGGCCGGACAGCCGGGAGCCCGTCCGCTCTCTGCCCCGGTGTTGCTCCCTGGCTGTGTCACTGACGCTGGTGCGTGGGACCCTCAGTAAGAAACGCCCCCGCCCGGTGCCATCCAGCACGGCTCTCTGAGAGGCCCTCGTGCTCCTGGCCTTTTCTCCACTCCCAGCCACGCTTCTCATCGCCAGCCCAGTCTCCCATCCAGTCACGTCGGCCCTTGGGGACCTCTGGGTGGCGACCGGGCACAGAGCACCGGCCTCTGAGTTCAGATCCTGCCTCCATCACTAGCTGTGTGACCTGTTCACCCTCTTGGCCGCATCTGTGAAATGAGCTGGAGACAGAAAGGGCAAACCCAGAAAAGCCCAGAGTCCGGCCGGATTGTGATGGCCGGACACTAACACCAGGGCAAGCCTGTGTCTATCAGCCCGTTCTCGTTCCCAGGCCTCCTCCTCCTTGGTCTCCTTTGGGCCGCCTCCCCTCCCCCCTGGGCTCCTTTGGGCCGCCTCCCCTCCCCCCTGGGCTCCTTTGGACCGCCTCCCCTCCCCCCCACCCCCTGTCTCCTTTGGGCCGCCTCCCCTCCCCCCCTGGCTCCTTTGGGCCGCCTCCCCTCCCCCCCTGGTCTCCTTTGGGCCGCCTCCCCTCCCCCCTGGGCTCCTTTGGGCCGCCTCCCCTCCCCCCTGGGCTCCTTTGGGCCGCCTCCCCTCCCCCCTGGGCTCCTTTAGGCCTCCTTGACACTTCCTTCTCAGGAGGCCCTGGAAAGCGCCAGGTTGAGGCAGCCATGTGCTGGGCTTCTGAGCCCCCTGTGGGCCGGCCCACCTCCCACCTTTGTGTGCCCCCCCCCACCAGAATTCAGCACTGGGCACTGTCCAGGGAGCCTTGGCTGTCGGCCAGAGCTAAAGCACGGCCCAGACGCTGGCTCCGTGTGGCCCCACCAGGCCCCATGGTCTCCATCTTGAATCCCTCCTAGCCAGCATTGGGTTGTCTTCCAGAGTCGGGGTTTGGGCTGTGGGCCAGTCTGGCTGACTGTTCCCGGGAGGAGGTCTCGGGGTTCCCCGGGGCTCCAAGTCTACAGCGATGCCTTTCCCCCTTCCCACTGGCAGGCAGAGCCATGCTGAGATTGGGCAGCAGATTCCTGATGGGGCGAGCTGTGCCCAAGGCCCTCCTGGCAGCCTTCGTGGCCCTCCTCCTCGTTCTGCACGTGGCAAGTTCCCAGCAAGACTTCCAGTCAAGGAAACCGCAGAAGAAGGACCCCCCGGCCGACTTCCTGTCGCAGACAGGGTGGGCCATTCGGGAGACCATGGACGCCTGGATTGGGCCCGACGTCATGCACGTGGTGGCCGAGGTGAGGAGCCTTCCCGCTGGGCGAGCGACGGCGGCTGGCGTGGGCGACAGGTCCAGAGAAGGGGCGAGCGGATCCTCTTGGCACTTCGGGAAGATTTGGGGAAATCGGGTCAGCGTGTGCCTGGAAGGGGGACTGGGGAGAGCCCACCCTGCCGCTGTGTGGTCCCTGATCTCACGTGTAGTCCCCACCTCCTCCTTCCCCGGTCCCTTCCCTTCTCTCAGGGAAAAAGGTGGGGAAAGGGCCCAAATAGCGGCCAAGCCACTTTGACCCATCGTGACACAGATGCTTCCCTTCTTGGTAGAGAAGAGGGAGATCGGGGCCTGACGTTTCTGAAACGGGTTCAGCCCTGGCTGATAACACCATTTAGTGGGGGAAGGGCTGACAGAAGGCCTGCTCCTTGAGCCGCTCCACATTCGGAGCTCTTAACCGAGGTGACGCCCTGAGCCTCCCTTAACGGGGAGAGGGCAGCCCACGATGACCTCGGCCCGAGTGCGGGCAGACCGAAGGGAAGGCTTCTGTCGGGGCTCCCGGAGCCCGCCGGCCCAGCTGTCCAGAATCTCAGGCTCGTGGCTTCCTCTCCCCCCACAGCAGGGGTCCTCCCCGGGGCCCGGCCCCTCGGCCAGTCTGCCTGGGAGGCCGGATGTCACTGTGCTTTGGAGCCCACGTTGATCACTGAAGGGTGAAAGGTTACATTTCAGTTAGGGGCTCTTGAAAACAAGATGTCCTTGCTGGGCCATCCCTGGACCTTCCTCCTTTTCTCGGTGGAACCTTGGGGCCCCTCCCTGCTGCAGGAGATGGGGTGGGCTTCTCTTGGGTGCCCCCCGCCCCGAGTCAGCCAGCTGCTCCGCTCTCTCCTAGACCTTGTCCCAAGTGCTGTGGGCCGTCTCCTCTGCCATCTCCGTGGCTTGCTTCGCTCTCTCCGGGATCTCTGCGCAGCTGCTGAGCGCCATGGGGCTGGATGGTAAGGAGGGGCACGGGCGACTGCCTCGGGTGTGGGCGGCGGGCCATGGGCCGTGGGCACCGGACAGCTCGATTCCTGAGCACTTCTCCAGTTCTGGCTGTCCTGGCGGAGGCTTCTGGGCGTCCCTCCGAGGGATCGGCCCCTTCCTCTCTGGGGGCGGGGGGAGATCCTCTTGCCCCTTGAGTCTTTGAGGGTCCCTGGCCTCTCCGCGGGTCCTGCTAATGCTCCCCTGCCCCCCTCACAGGTGAGCACCTCACACAAGGCTTGAAGCTCAGCCCTGGCCAAGTGCAGACCTTCCTCCTCTGGGGAGCCGGGGCCCTCGTGGCCTACTGGGTGCTGGCCCTGCTCCTGGGCCTGCTGCTGGCCCTGCTGGGCCGGATCCTGTGGGGCCTGAAGCTGGTCCTCTTCCTGGTGGGCTTTGTGGCCGTGGTCAGGTCGGTGCCGGACCCCTCCATCCGGGCCCTGATGCTGCTGGGGCTGCTGACGCTGTACGCCCTGCTGAGCCGGCTGAGCGGGAGCCGCGCCTCGGGAGCCCAGCTGGAGGCCAAAGTGCGCGGCCTGGAGAGGCAGGTGGAGGAGCTGCGCTGGAGGCAGCGCCGGGCGGCCAAGGCCAGCCGGGGCGCCGAGGAGTAGGCGGCCGGCCGGAGGCGAGGAGGCCCCGGATGCCGCTTCTGCGCTCCCCGAGAGACGACGGCCCGCCCCGTCCCCGCGGCCTCGCTCTCCGCTGGATCGGCTCCCGCGGCTTCCCCTCGCACCCGGGCCAGCTCCGCCGGGGAGGGTCTGACCATTCTCTGTCTCCTGTTGCTACCCTTAAGCACACCTCTGCCGTGGCCTTGACCGAGACCTCCAGGGGCGCAGGGACGGACCTCGGGGCAGCGGCCCGCCCCTCTCCGTGCCCCTCCCCCTCCGCTTCCCCCTCCCGGCTTCCCCTCCGGCCCTGCCCTGCGGACATGTGTCCTGTGCACCACCCCACGGTGGGGAGGAGACATGAGTGGTCCCTGCGGGGGCCGGAAGCCCCCCCACCCCAGGTCTTAGGGCCGCCAGTGTCAAATCTGTGACAAGTGCCTTCACTTAAGCCAGCAGTGCCTGCTTCTCGCCTGCTGTATGTAGGAATGTGTATTAGGTGTCTCGGGCGGGAGCTGGAACAGGAGCAGCCTCCTAGAACCCGACACCCACAGCCAAAGAGCCCCGTGAGCGAGGCCTCCCCTGTTCTGGCCCCCGGAGAGGGCCCGGGGAGCTTGGACGCCCCGAGCCCCCAACTCTTCCTTCAGGAGAGCCGGCCGAACCAGCCCCACTCCAGCGTCACTGCCCAGCCGGCCAATCGGGAGGCTCCTGAGGAGCAGGCTGCCCCCCCCCCCCCAACTCGGCCACCACCGACTTCTCTGGGAGAGCGCAGGGCAAAGGGGGAGCGCAGCCTCTGCCCCGGAACCTGGGGAGGGGACCTGGCCGAACCGGGGTTCCGGCCCGAAGAATGGCCCCGACCGAGGAGGAACCAGCTGCCAGTGATGTTTTTATCGAAGCTGAGCTCATTGGGTTTTAAATTAAGAAACGCACGCTATTTTATCTTGTTCCATATAAAACACGTGTAATCCAAGTCTCTCGAGTTGCTTGTGATTTCCCAACATTGTCCCCCCCCCCCCACCCCCTCTTTCACAGCAGGGGGGGTGGGCGGGGCGGAAACCCCAAGTAGTTCCAGTCGCCGCCACCAGGTGGAGTCTGAGGGACGGCGCAGGGTTGGGACGGCTGCAGCCCGGGGCCGCGAATAACGCGCGCTCCCGCGACGCCCCCCCGGCCCCGCCCATCTCGCAGCTGCGCCTGCGCGATACTAAAGCGTGCTCTTGGGCTGGAACCGAGAAAGATTGAGGATTGTGGCGAGAGGGAGGGCAGGCGGGCCTGGCATCCCCTCTACCCCCGGTCCGCGCCCCCCCCCTCCCCAGGGTAAACAGACCCACACGCCCGCCTGGCACAAGCCTTTCTCCGCCCCTACCTCCCAGAACCGTGCTACACGCGCACACGTGCACACACTCCCTCCCTGGGACAAACCTTCCCCCCTTCCCAGAAGAGCGCTGTACACACGTGCGCACACCCTGCCTGAGAAGTCTCACCTCCAGAAGTTGGCTGCACGCGCACACACGTGCACGCGCACACATCCTACCCGGGACTAGCCTTCCCATGCTCTCCCCTACGCTCTGGCACGCACATGTATACCTGTACACACCCCCACGCTCCCCTCCTAGCGCACACTACGCACACCCCGCCTGAGGTCTCCCCTCCCAGAAGTGGGCTGCACGCGCACACACTCTGGCCCGACCCTTGCCTCTCTTTCTCCCCTGTGCTCTTGCATGCCCGTTTGTGCCCAGCCCTCATGCTTCCCCAACATGTGCACACGCGCGCGCGCACACACACCCTGCCCGGGCCAAGCCTTCCCTCCCACTCTCTCCTGCACGCGTACATGTGCACCCCCCGCACTCGTGTTTCCCACCCAGCACACACATTTACAGCCCCGGAGGACAAGCCTTCCCTCCGCGGGTACTGTGCTAGAGCACGCGCGCGCGCGCACACACTCTGCCCGGTTCTCCCTCCCACGTTCTCCCCACGTTCGCATACACCTTTGTACAAGTCCCAGCCCCGCGTTTCCCTCCCAGCGACACGTTCACACCCCCCTAGGACAAGCCGTCCCTCCCCAGGTACAATCCTCCTGCGCGTGCGCGTACTCCCCCCGGCCCCCAATCTATCTCCCACGATTTCGAGGCCCCCCAGGGTCTGCGCCCGAGCCACAGTCCCAAGTCAGCTCCTCGGCCCCCTCCCTCTACTCTCTCGAGTCAGTTTCCTCCCTTTCCCACCCTCTGCCCTAGTCAGTTTCCCTCCCAGAGGAGGGCCCCCGAGGGGCGGGGGCCGGGGCCGGGAGGAGCCGGGACCCTGAGCCGGCGTCGGGGGCGGCGGCGCTGGGCGCTAAGACCCTGCGGGTCGGGGGCGGGGCGTCCCCGGCTGGTCCCTCCCCCGCCGCCCGCCTGCTCCGGCTCCATTGTCTGCTCGGCTCTGAGCAGCGGCGGCCCCGGGGCTGCGGGGCCGGGCTGGCAGCGCGGTCGGCCGGTCGGGGCCGGAGCGGCGCCCCCTGAAGCCTGCGCCGGGAGCATGGGCGCCGGCAGCCCCCGAAGCGCTCCTCCGCGGGGCCCCGGGCGTCCCGGGCGTCCCGGGCTCGGCTGCCTCTGGGTGGCCCTGCTCGTGTTGAAGACTGTGCGAGGTGAGGGGGCCCCTGGGGCGGAATGGGGGAGCCCTCGGCGGGCTGCCGGGGCGGGAGGCCCCTGGAGGCTCGGCTCGGCTGCGAGTCTGGGGAGCACCGCTCAGCCCACTCCGCAGCCGCGGCCGGGACCCACCCCCCTGACGCCGGGATCCCCGACCGCACCCCCCAAGAGACCCCCGGGATCCCCGAGGCTGGGGCAGCTTCCGTTCTTCCCCCCAGACCTCTCTGCCCTCCGGGGCTCCCACCTTCCTTCCTCTGGTCTCCAGGGGTCCTACCCTTCTTTCTCCCCACACGCACCTCTGGCCTCTGGGGGGTCACCCACACCTCTGCGCTCCGGGGTCCCACTCTCCTTCCCATCCCATACACCTCTGGCTTCTGAGGGTCCCACCCTTCTTTCTCCCCCCCCCACACCTCTGGCCTCCCGGGGACCCACCTCCTCTCCCCACCTCTGGGGTCCCACCCCCTTTCCCCAGATAGCCCAGCTTGCCGGGGCTGCCTTCTTTCCCAGTTTTGCCCCACTGCCTGGGCCCCGGCTCCTGGATGTCCCCCTCCTTCCCCCTCCGCTGAGGGAGCCTCTCCGGGTTTCTGGCCCCAACTTTCCCACCTGCAGTAGCCGGGCTCACATCTTCTGCTCCCGGGAGGGCCCACGGTCCAGCGCTCTCCCTGGGCGTCCCGGGTCCTTCCGAGAAGGAGGGAAGGGGAGGGGGTGACATGGCCCCAGGGAGGCGGCCTCCCCCACCTGTTGGACAAATGGGAAGAAGCAGTTTGGGGCCCCGAGGTTGCCGGGTCACTTGGGGAAGCCCTTCCTTCCTGAGGGTCCGCGCTGCTGGGGAGGGGCAGGGAGTAGCATCGGGAGGCGGCCCCCGGGGAACTTCCCGGCATGATCCAGCTCTGGGGCAGATGGGAAGCAGGAGAATGGCCCCGGGGGAGGGAGGGGGTCCTAGTGAGTGGGGTTGGAAGTGTCTCCTCCAGAGCCGATTGAAGGGCGAGGGGCCACCTGTCCCCCGTGGCTGCAGGACCTGGCCTGAGCCGGATAACGGACCGTCTGACCCCCAGAGTCCGTCTCCCTTCCCCTTGGGGGGCTGGGGCCCCCCACCCTCGGACCTGGGACAGAGCAATCCGCCTTTGAGAATGCTGCTCCCTTCCACGAGGCCCCGCCACTGGAGCCTCCCCCCAACTTGCCCCAGAGCTAGGGACGGCGGGGGTTATTAGCCCGGCTTCACAGATGGGAAAGTCGAGGCTCAGAAAGCTGCCCACGCAGCCACTGATCCAACCTGCCTCAGAACCGGGATCCCTTGTGACCAGATCCCTGAAGCGGTGGGGGCGGGGGAGGCATCCAGGCTTGGCTTGAAGTCTTCCAGCCCGAGGAGCTCGTCCACTCTGCTTTGCATCCTTAGGAAGTTTTCCCTCAGTTTCCCCCTTTGTAACTTCCAGCCATCGTTCCTCATCGCAGCTTCTGCACAAATGGCATAAAGAGAATCCCTTTCCCATGCAAGTCCTCAGACCCTTGAAGACAGCTCTTGTCTTCTCCCCTCCCACATCCTCCCCCAGCCCCTTTTCCTGGTCAGTATGGCGGGGGCTCAGAGCCCCCGGCCTCCCGGCTGCCCTGCCCTCCCGGCTGCCCTGCCCTCCCGGCTGCCCTGCCCTGGCTTCTCCAGCGCACTCCCGTCAGGCCTGAGCAGGCGGAGGATGGCAGCCCCTGATCCTGGGCTCAGAAGCCGCCTGAAACGACACCTTCCTTGGGGGGGGGCATCTCAGCTGGTGGTCCACGAAGACCCTCAGATACACCGACATGTCTCTTCTCTAGCCAGTAGAATCCGATCTCGCGACCCCGTCCACCTTCTGCGAGGCGGGCGGCCCAGCCTTGTGAGAGAGGGTGCCCTCGACTCTCCCTTCGCCCCGACCCTTGCCCACGTGGCCCTGGTTCCTGCCCCGTTCTCAGCCTGTTTCCTCGCCTAGTAACGGAGAGGGTGATAGTTTCACTGCCTCCCTGGTGGGCCGGGAGGGACTGTGCAGGGATGACAATCTTGTCCTCCGAAGAGAAGGGCCCCCCTGGAGCTTCCCAGCTCAGCCAGAAGAAGCGCAGCAGGGGGCGGGAAGGGGGAGACCGAGGGGGGAGAGGAAGCGTGGCCCGGGGGCTCCCACTGCCCGCTCTGAGTGGGCTCCAAGTAGTGAGCTCCCCGTCCCCGGCAGCGGCCAGCAGGAGTTACAGAGGGCAGGCCTCCGGCTCTGTGTGAGGGGCCCCGGCTCCCGCTGGCTTCCTCAGCCCCCCGCGGCTCTCGTCCCTCTTTTAGGGAGCGGGGACGCCGAGCCCCCTGACCCTGTCTACCTGCCGGCCACTCTGGAGCTCTTGGGCGTCCCGGAGTACTTCCGCCTCCAGCAGATCGGGCGCTACCCTCCCGCCAACTCCTCGCTGGGCTCCCGTTCCGAGAGCTTCCTGCTCCTGCACCCTTGGCCTGGGGTCCAGCCCCTCGTCCGGGCATCCTACCCGCCCTTCGGCACCCAGCAGGTAAGGAGGCTGCCCCCGGGCTCCTGCAGGCTCGCGCCCTCCCCATGTAGCAGGAGAAGTGGGTGCAGAGAGGGGCAGGGTTGGGAAGCACACCCCCACCCCCGGCTTTGGATGGGTCCCCGGTGTCCGGACACCAGGTTTCTGCTGGGTGGAAGCGAGACATCTGGGCCGACGCTTCTCGCGGTCCCCCCGGCCCCTGCTGTTCCGGTGCCCGGCTTCCTCCCCTCCCCTCCCCTGCTCAGCCTCTTCTCTGCCCCTCCAGGCTATGCCAGCCTGGGCCACGGAGCCCAGAACTCTGCTTGCCACTTGGGACGTTCGGGCCGTGTCGGTGGAGACCGTCCTCACCCCTGTGGAGCCCCATGCCCGGGTCCTCTTCTACCTCAAAGGGCAGGACTGGCAGCCCAGCCTCCGAAATCTGCCCTGTGCCCGGCTTCATGCCATCCATCCCCTGGGCACCATACACCGGGCTTGCCGCTTCCAAGTGAGTAGGACGCCTGGTGGGGGGGGGGTCTCCAGGGATGGCAGAAGCAGAATGGCAGGGGGAAGGTCCTTCTGGGGCTGGGAAGGACAAATGGACGGGGGTGATGGGAAAGGGATCAGGTCCCCTCGTGCAGCGGAGCTGGGGGTCCCTGACAGACAGGAGGCTCAGAGGGGAGCCTGGGGGAGCTCTGGGCCCCGGTGGGATCGGGCGCAGAGCTCCGGGCCCCCGTGGGATCGGGCGCAGAGCTCCGGGCTCCCCTCTGTTCCTGCAGCCATCCCTGGGGGCGTGTGTCGTGGAGATGGAGTTCCCGCGGCGCTGGTTCTCGAGCACCGCCACCACCAAGGCCGAACTGGCCTATACTTTGGAGCTGGGGGCCGAGGAGCCTGGGCAGTGCGCCCCGGCGGGGGAGGGGACCCCCCCGGCCCGCCTCCTGCCCGTGGGCTGGGTGGAGATCCAGCAGGCCGAGCCCCCTCGCCAGCAAGAGGTGCCCCTGGACGCCGCCGTGCGCCTCCGAGTGTCCGATGCTGCCGTCAGGGCCGGGCAGCCCTTCAACGCCACCATCCTTCTGAGGAACAACTTCACCGATGGCTCCTTAACGCTCTGGTGGGTCATCGGGGCCCCCGCCCCCTCCTTCGGGCCAGCCTTCCCGATCCCGGGGGCCAGCTGGCGGCGACCAGACAGAGGGGACTGGCTGGGGGACGCTGCACGGCCATTTCTGGGGGCTCTTACATTCTGTCTGAGGCCCCCTTGTTCAGAAACGTCTCCCCGCCCCCTGCAGGATCAAGGTGAAGAAGGGGCTGCAGGTGACGGCCGCCCGCCCCGCCCACCCCTCCCTGTGGACCGCCAAGCTGGAAAAACTCAAGGGCTCCAAGCATCCCACCCTGCTCGTCACCTGCCAGCGCACGGGGCCGGGGCTGGACACCAGGTAGGACCGGCCCTCCGGCCCAGAGGAGCCGGGGAAATGGCGAGCTGTGAGCGCCGAGCAGACGCGGGAGTGGGGGGGGGGGGGTCCGGGGATGCCAACATGGCAGCCAAGGCCAGGAGTTTGAGGACATCTGTGCCTTTGACCAGAGCAGGAAAGCTGGGCAGAGGGACGAGGGCTGGGGCGTGGGAAGCCGAAGGCCACGGGCTTTGTTTCAGACTATGGAGTTTGGGATAATTCCCCCAAAACTGAGTGCTGGGGAGCAGAGCTCAAGGGAGAGACTGAGGCAGGCTCGGTGTCTCCGGGTATCCCCTGGCTAGCCAGAGTTGTGACCGTGTCGGGGCTAAAGGATCCTAGAGAGAAGCTGTGTCCTGAGAGGTCTGGGGGTACACCCACATGGCCCAGAAGGGGGACTAAGGAAAGGTCAGGCAAGAAGGCAAAAGCCAGGGAGACAGGGGCCAGGAGGGCCAGAGAGGCCAGGAGGCACTAGGAGGGGCCAGGAGGCCCAGGGAGGCCAGAAGGGGATGGGGGGCTGGGAGGGCCAGGGAGACCAGAAGGGGCTAGGAGGGCCAGGGGGGTCCAGGAAGGGCCAGGAGGGGCCAGGAAGGCCAGAGAGGCCAGGAGGGGCTAGGGGGGCCAGGGGGACCAGGAGGGGCCAGGAAGGCTGGGGGGGCCAGGGAGGCCAGAAGGGGCTAGGAGGGCCAGGGGGGTCCAGGAAGGGCCAGGAGGGGCCAGGAAGGCCAGAGAGGCCAGGAGGGGCTAGGAGGGGTTAGGAGGGCCGGGAAGGCCAGAGAGGCCAGTAAGGCCAGGAGGGGTTAGGAGGGCCAGGGGGACCAGGAGGGGCCAGGAAGGACTAGGAAGGGCCAGGAGGGGCCAGGAAGGCCAGAGAGGCCAGGAAGGCCAGGAAGGACTAGGAAGGGCCAGGAGGGGCCAGGAAGGCCAGAGAGGCCAGTAAGGCCAGGAAGGACTAGGAAGGGCCAGGAGGCCCAGGGATGCCAGAAGGGGATGGGGGGCTGGGAAGGTCAGGGAGACCAGAAGGGGCTAGGGGGACCAGGGGGACCAGGAAGGCCAGGAGAAGCTAGGGGGATCAGGAGGGCCGAGGGGACCAGGAGGGGCCAGGAAGGCCAGAGAGGCCAGGAAGGACTAGGAAGGGCCAGGAGGCCCAGGGATGCCAGAAGGGGATGGGGGGCTGGGAAGGCCAGGGAGACCAGAAGGGGCTAGGGGGGCCAGGGGGACCAGGAGGGCCAGGGAAGGCTGGGGGGGCCAGGGAGGCCAGAAGGGGCTAGGGGGGCCAGGAAGACCAGGAGGGATTAGGAGAGCCAGGGGGACCAGGAGGGCCAGGGAAGGCTGGGGGGGCCAGGGAGGCCAGAAGGGACTAGAGGGACCAGGAAGACCAGGAGGGATTAGGAGAGCCAGGGGGATCAGGAGGGCCGGGAAGGGCCAGGGAGGCCAGAAGGGGCTAGGGGGGCCAGGAAGGCCAGAGAAGCCAGGAAGGCCAGGAGGGGTTAGGAGAGCCAGGGGGACCAGGAGGGCTGGGAAGGCCAGGGAGGCCAGAAGGGGCTAGGGGGACCAGGAAGGCCAGATGGCATTTGAAGGCAACAGGAAAGGTGCTGGCCCAGGGGAGTGACTGGAGATTAGAGGAAGGGGAGTGGGACGGGACAGGAGGGAAGGCTGCCTGGACCAGGGGGCCAGCCTACGAGGGGGCAGGGCTATGCTGGGAGAGTGGGGGCTGGGATCCAGGGTGACGAAGGAGGCGCAGTTGTGGGAGAGAAGCCATAAATGGGCGGTGGGACGAGGCGGTCTCAAAGTGCCGGGGGTCCCTGCTCCCCACTTCCTCCTCTGGCTTGACTGTCCTCCCCCTCCTGGAAGCCTGCCTGGATTCTCCGAGTTCCTGTGGGTGGACTTTGTTGTGGAGAACGGCACGGGAGCCACGTCGTCCACCCGTCCGGTCACGTGGCAGCTGGAATACCCGAGCCAGGTCCCAGAGGCCAAGAAGGAGAAGATGGTGTGGGAAATCTTGGTGTCCGAACGGGACGTCCGGGCTCTTGTCCCCATGGCAAAGGTACCAGCCCGGGGGGGGTAGGGTGCTTTGGGCCAGAGCCTCCGCCCTTACTGGGACACTCCAGGGGATCCCCGGGACTTTAGGGGCAGCTAGAAAGATGGATGCCAGGCATCTGCAGGGGTAATTTCTTGGGGCTATTCTGGGAGAGCTTGGGGGGCAGAATTCAGCGCTAGGCCCCCTGGGGTTCCCAAGATCCCCAGGAGTGTGTCGGGCCTTCGGGGCTCCTTCCGGTTGTAGAGCTTCCATATGTCTGCAGCCTGTGGGTTTCCTACTCAAGGAGGGCTCGGGGCCCAATGCCAGTGAGTGCCAGGTAACTAGCATTCCCCAGGGGCAGAGCCCCATCAGGGTGTCACCTGGAACTGAGGATGGGCATAGGAACCTTGGCCAGCTGGCACTGCCAACGGGTAACCCAGGTCCCCTCTGCCCTGCAGACGGAAGAGCTGGTGAACACCTCCCCCCTGACTGGCATTGCCCAAAGAGTGCCCATCCGCCTGGTCACCGTCGCCATGGGGGGAGCTGTGGCGGAGGTCACTGAGCAGGTGGGCTGCGAGTCGGCCAACACGCAAGTCCTGCAGGTGAGTGGCTCGCGGCTCCTTTGGCCCCCGCCCCCACCCCTTCTGCCCACAGCCCGCTCTCAGGCCACCCAGAGACGAGGCTCCTTTCCCCCTCTCACGGACAGAAAGACCCTCCCACAGTGGGGAGCCCTCCTCCTCCCCAGACGCCTCTTCCACCCTTGGCTGCTTGGAGGAGGGAGGACGCCTCCCTGGCCTCTGGGACTCCCATTGTTTCTGGGGCTGCCCGCTGGGGTCAAGCAGAACAAAGCTGATCCCTCTCAGCTGGGGGGGGGGGGGCAGGTGGTGAAAGAGGTCTCCTCCTCCTGGCTGTGCTCCCCCGATTCCTCGGCCTGGGAGAGCGCGACACACGGGGAAAGAGCTGAGCTGGAGCAGGGGTCCAGGCGCCGGCGGCGTGACCTTGGCCAAACCAATCAACTTTGGGATGTTTTGGGTTTTTTTTTTTTTTTTAATGAGGCGATTGCCTGGCTCACACAGCTAGAAACCAGTTAAGTTTTTCAGGCCTCAGTTTCCTCAGTTGTAGAATGAGGGGGTTGGACCAGATGAGCTCCGGAGACCTTTCACACGTGCTTTATGGCCTTCGGATCCTTCCATCCTAGTCCCTCTGCTTTGACCCTGCCCAGACCCTCTGAGCAAGGGCAAGTTTAAGTGTGCGTCCAGCGCTCCCAGTCGCGGGGTTTGGCCCGAGCTCTGGGTAAAGAGCGGACAGTGGCGCCTTCAGCCAGAAACAGTTCGGCAGAATGGCCGCCTCTTCCTGGGCTGTGCCCCTCGTTATGAGCCTCAGAGAACTAGTCTGAACGTCAGCCCACGTGGAACATGATTAAGAAGCCGGGGTGCGGAGGGCGGACAAGGAGACGCGCCGGGAACGAGGGGGTGTCGGGAGCCACAAGGCCTGGGTGAAGGCTGGTCTCGGCCACCTTGTAGGTCACCTTCCCTCCCCCTCCCCAGAACCTACATTTCGTCCTTGGAAGGTAACTGATGGTCTCCGAGGAGCTTTCCTGCTGATTTTAGATTGAGAGCTGGAAGGTTTCCAGAGACCATTCTGGGGAAACTGAGGCAGGCAGCCTCAGAGACTCGCCTAGTCAGCCAGCTAGTAAGTGGAACTCCCACTCGAGCACTCTGTCCTTTGCGTCTTGCCGTCTCTCAGGCTTGGAGGAATCGCCGTGCTCCTCTCTGAACACGGGGACGAGCCAGCTTCCCCCACCTCTAACTCTGGGCCTCTCTCCAGTAGCCTGGGGTCAGACTAGGGGTCTCTCGCTCTAACCTGGCGGACCCTCGCCACACTTCCTTGTGCCCGCCGGGCCGGTACGGGCTGCCCTCCTGAGCGCTCTGCCTCCCCCCAGGTATCGGAGGCCTGTAGCGAGGTGTTTGTGGAAGGCAAGGAGAGCCAGGGGAACCGGGGCGTGCAGGTGGACTTCTGGTGGCGCCGGCTCCGGGCCTCCCTGCGGGTGACCGTGTGGGCCCCGCTGCTGCCGCTGAGGATCGAGATGACGGACACCACTCTGGAGCAAGTCCGAGGCTGGAGGGTCCCCGGGACGGCCAGTGGGTGAGCTGTGGACTTATCTCTCCGGGGCATTTCCAGGGCCAGTGCTCCGTGCTGGGTCTGGGCGTGGGAGGGCCCTCCCTTCCCTCCTTGGCCAGAGCTCCGGCCTGTTGTGGCTCTACAGGAGAACCCTTCTTGGGAGCCCCAAGGGGCCATGCCCGTCCTCCAGTCGCTCTGCCCCTGGTCCGGCTGGAGCCCGAGCTCCCTTTCGGCCTCGACCCTGCGGTCTTTCCCAATGGGGCCACCTCCTCGTGGATGTGCTCCAGACTCTCCCCTCCCTCTTAGCAGGACCAGGCCCCAGGGTGACCTTGGACCTTGGGATTTGCCTCTAGATCTTAATTTATAAGATCCCCTCCAACTCAAAAGCCCCAGATCCTGTGATCCCACGGCCTCAGGGACTCTCCACCTTTTATGTGTGGGGGGTGCTGGACCCCTTGGGCAGTCTGAGGAAGCAGAGGGGCCCCCTCTCAGAGCCATGTTTTAAAAGGCACAAATCAGACTGCTTAGCACTTTAAAAGAAACCAGTTCTGTGACATGGAGTTATCAGATGTTCCTTTAAGCTTAAGAAGCTCCGGATTCTTCCGGCCAGTCTGCCAGGAACAGGGCAGAGGGTCAGTGAAGAGCCGTGGAGTAGATACCATCAGGGGACGGGGTCAGGAGTGTCCTAGAATGGTCTGATTAAAGAGTGGCCTGCGGTATGGGTCAGAGCAGGGAGTTCCAGGCCGCCCTCCTCCACTGACCGCTTTGTCCTTGGCTGGGTAGCGCCCCCACCGAGCCCGAGGAAGGAGGCGAGGAGGCGGACCGGCGGGCCCGGGGCTGCCGGCTGCAATACCAGCGTGCTGGCGTCCGGTTCCTCGTTCCTTTCGTTGCCCATCCTCAGGATGGAGGCCGCCATCTTATTTATCTCCTGGGCCCCGATTGGCTACTGGATGTGACTCATCTCGTGGGACCCCATGCCCGTGTCCAAGACCCCCGCGTGGCCACCCTGGAGGCTGGCAGCGTCCTGGTTGGCCGGGAGCCAGGGGTTACTTCTTTGGAGGTGAGAGAGAGTGGAGGGAGGGAGGATGGAACAAGAGGAACAGCTGACAGGGATGGAGGCATGGGCTTTGGAGCCCCCCCCCCCCTTCAGCTCTGCTTCCTGCCATAGGTCCGTTCGCCAGTATCCGACTCCATCCTGGGAGAGCAGACCCTGTCCGTGACTGATGAAAAGGTGTCCGTGCTGGAACTTCGGGTGCAGCCGGTGATGAGCATCTCGCTGGCCTTGAATCGGGGCACCGCCCATCCTGGGGAGATCACGGCGACATGCTGGGCACACACAGCTCCACCCGGCTCGAAACAGGTGAAGGCCAGGGGGCAGATGGTCCACGGATGGGCAGCCAACCTCCCCAGAGGGAGACAAGGCTAGGGGCTCCAGAGAGAAGGGTGGAGGTGGGAGAGAGGGAAGAGGGAGGCCCAGTGACCACCCAAAGGAAAATGCTCTGCAGAGCCCCTGGCCAGGGGGGCTGAAGGCTGGCCCCAGGGCCCCATGGAGTATTGAAAGGCTGAAAGCTGGCCTGGGCCCTCTGTGGAGGATGGAGAGAGGGTAGAGGCTGGCCCTGGGCCCCCTGTGGAGCATGGGTGGGGGGCTGGCGGCTGGCCCTGGGCCCCCTGTGGAGCATGGGGGGGGGCTGGCGGCTGGCCCTGGGCCCCTTGTGGAACACCGAGGGGGGCTTAAGTTTGGCCTGGGCCCCCTGTGGAGTGTTTTGGGGGGAGCTTAAGTCTGGCCCTGGGCCCCCGTGGAGCATTGGGGGGGGGAGGCTAAGGCTGGCCCTGGGCCCCCTGTGGAGCATTGGGGGGGGGAGGGCTGAAGGATGGCCCTGGGCCCCCTGTGGAGCATGGGGGGAGCTGAAATCTGGCCCTGGGCCCCCTGTGGAGCATGGGGGGAGCTGAAGGCTTCTGGGCCCCCTGTGGAGCATGGGGGGGGGAGGGGCTGAAGGATGGCCCTGGGCCCCCTGTGGAGCATGGGGGGAGCTGAAATCTGGCCCTGGGCCCCCTGTGGAGCATGGGGGGAGCTGAAGGCTTCTGGGCCCCCTGTGGAGCATTGGGGGGGAGGGGCTGAAGGATGGCCCTGGGCCCCCTGTGGAGCACTAGGGGGGAGGCTGAAGGCTTCTGGGCCCCCTGTGGAGCATTGGGGGGGAGGGGCTGAAGGATGGCCCTGGGCCCCCTGTGGAGCATAGGGGGGAGGCTGAAGGCTGGTCCTGGGCCCCCTGTGGAGCACGGAGGGAGGAGCTTAAGTTTGGCCTGGGCCCCCTGTGGAGCATGGGGGGGGGCTGAAGGATGGCCCTGGGCCCCCTGTGGAGCATGGGGGGAGCTGAAATCTGGCCCTGGGCCCCCTGTGGAGCATGGGGGGAGCTGAAGGCTTCTGGGCCCCCTGTGGAGCATTGGGGGGGGAGGGGCTGAAGGATGGCCCTGGGCCCCCTGTGGAGCACTAGGGGGGAGGCTGAAGGCTTCTGGGCCCCCTGTGGAGCATTGGGGGGGAGGGGCTGAAGGATGGCCCTGGGCCCCCTGTGGAGCACTAGGGGGGAGGCTGAAGGCTGGTCCTGGGCCCCCTGTGGAGCACGGAGGGAGGAGCTTAAGTTTGGCCCTGGGCCCCCTGTGGAGCATGGGGGGGAGGCTGAAGGCTGGCCCTGGGCCCCCCGTGGAGCATGGGGGGGAGGCTGAAGGCCCTGGGCCCCCTGTGGAGCATGGGGGGGCTGAAGGCTGGCCCTGGGCCCCCCGTGGAGCACGGAGGGGGGCCGGAGGCAGGAGGCGATTAACCGGGCGGCCTCTCTCCCTGTTTGCTTCTGTTACTGTCTGGCCTCTTCCGTGTGTCTGCCCGCGGGCGGCGTGTGTGTCTGCGTTCTTGTCTCTTGTCCCACTGTGCCCCCCTCCCCGTGGCCCTGCAGGCGGTGGCCTTCTCCCTGTGGCTGGCCTTCTCGGACCACACCCTGGCTCCGGCAGAGCTGTTTGACCGCAGGGACTTGGCCCTGTCGGTCTCCACCGAGGAGCCGGGAGCCTTCTCGCCAGCGGTCGCCAGCAGGGATACGGGGGACTTCTTTGGGGGGCTGGTGAGTGGAGCGGCCGAGGAGGGGACGCCCCTGCAGGTGGGCCTGCACTCCCCGGAGGCCTGCCGCCGGGGCAAGCACCGGCCCCCGCTGGCCTCGGCCACGGCCTGGCTGGGGCCGCCCCCAGCGCCCCCTCAGCAGCACGAGCAGGTTCCCCCAGTGGCCTCGGCTCCCCCGGTCACCCAGAGCCAGGGTGGGGGCGGGAGGCGTCAGGGGCCGGAGGACGAGGGGGGGCTGAGGAGCAAGTTTGAGCGGCCGGAGCACCTGGGGGAGGAGCCGGAGGAGGAGGAGGAGGAGGAGCCGGAGGAGGAGGAGGAGGAGATGGTGAGGGCCCCTCAGAGGGTGACGGACCTGGAGCTGGGCCTCTACGCCCTGCTCAGCATCTTCTGCCTGGCCATCCTCATTTTCCTTATCAACGGGGTGGTCTTTGTGCTGCGCTACCAGCGCAAGGAGCCCCCTGACGCCCCGGCCTCCGGGGGCCCCACTTCCCCGCAGCCCCACAACTGGGTCTGGCTGGGGACGGATCAGGAGGAGCTGAGCCGGCAGCTGGACCGGCGACCCCCCCGGGAGGAGAGGCCCCCGAGCCCAGCCGCCCCCGCCTCGGGGGAGGGGGGCTGCCACTGCGAGGGGGGCGGAGGCGGCGGCGGCAGCCCGGACCCCACTCCACCCCTGGGGGCCACTCTGCCCCGGAAAGAGCCGGGGGGCCGGAGGAAGCGGGTGGAGTTTGTGACCTTTGCCGCGGCGCCCCCGGCCCGGCCCCCCGAGGAGCCTCCGGCTCCGGCCGTCCAGTCTATTCTGGTGGCCGGGGAAGACGACATCCGCTGGGTGTGTGAGGACATGGGCCTGCGGGACCCCGATGAGCTGAGGAGCTACATGGAGAGGATCCGGGGCAGCTCCTGACGCCCCGCCCCCTTCCCGCCCACGGCCTCCTGGGGTCGCGGGGCGGAGTCGGAGAGCGCCCCTCCCCTGCTTCCATCCCCCCTGGGGGCCGGCCCGAGCCCTCGCGCCCCCGGCCTGCCGCTCCCGCCCCCACCCCCTCCTCCTCCTCGCCGCGGGGCGGGGAAGGGCCGCTGCCCGTTATTTATGACAAATGTTTTATTCTCGCGTCGGGTACAAATAAAAGGAGATGGAGCCCAGAGCCTGCCTGCTCTTGGCGCCGGCGCCCTCAGCCGCCCTCTCTCCCGGGGCTGCGGCGGCCGGGCGGCCCCGGGGCCGACCTCTCGTAGCGGGTGGCGATCGCCAGGAAGAGGAGCGCCGTGGCCGCCTGGATGCCGGCCAGCAGGAAGAAGTAGAGGTCCAGCCGGCAGTTGTTGATGTTTCCTGCGGACGGAGAGCCCCGGGCGCGTGAGGCCCCCTGCCCCGCCCGGGCGCAGCGGGAGCTGGGTTCGAGTCTCCCAGCGCCCCCGGCTCGGCTCTGGGAAGTGACGGTGGGGGCTGCTGACTGCCGGGCGCCCGCCCCCGCCGCCGCCCCTCCACTTCGGCCTCCCCCTTCCCCTTCTTGGCCTGGGGGGGGGTCTTATTTTAACATATGGCCCGAGGAATCTGGCTCCGCAGCCCCCCCCCCCCCACGGGAGGGAGCGAGCTGCTTCTGCTTTATGGGCCTCAGTTTCCCATCCGAGGACGGGGCAAGAGATTGTGACTTTAATACTAAGGCTTCCTCCAAGGGCGGGGGATCTTCCGTGTCTGAGGGCACAGGGTGGGCAGGGGACTTCCCCCAGCCCTGAGCTTCGTGCACCCCCTGCCCCCCCCACCCCCGCGCGCGCGCTCACCGTAATCCTTGGGGCAGTGCAGCCAGCCCCCTGCCGGGAGGGACAATAAGGCCACCAGACCCGAGCCCAGAAGGGAGCCGATCCCAGACAGGAAGTAGAAGATGCCCATGATGGCGCCCTGCATGGACCGGGGAGCTTCCGAGTAGGCAAACTCCAGACCTAGGGCAGAGCGGGAGGGGGTGAGCAGGGGAGGAAACCCGGCCAGGCTACAGACCCTGGGAAGGGGCCCGTCCCTTAAAACTCCAGCGGGACCCGGTTCCGGGCTCAGCCCTGAGCAGGGGGAAAGAGGCCGGATTCCGGGGCGGGAGCCGACCAGAGACCCCGCACTCCCTGCTGACTGAGCTAGAACGGGGGCCAGCCTCTGCCGGGGCTCTGGGGCGGGGGGAGGCCTGGCTCTGGCCTCAGGGGAGATTCTCCCAGTTGGACCCATGGAAGCCCCGGGGGAAGGATGATGACCAGCTGCTCCCGGACCAACACTGCTCCGCCCTCCCTCTGCCATTATAAGGATATTATGTTGCCCATGGGCGTGTAATATTCAGCCACAGCCCCTTGCAAACCTCCCCCCAAGCCTGCTGGTCTCCAAGTACCCTCCTCAGATTCCTTTCTGCCCTTCTGCGAGCTTCGCCCCCAACCCAAAGCCTGGAGTTCAGGTTCCCAAGGGGCAGATTAGAACTTGGCCCAAGGCGCAAGGCCCCACATCTGTCCCGGGATGCACCCGGCGGCCTTGGGAGGGGGTCGGTCTCCTCTCCTTGGAGAGCTTTAGGTGGAAGCTCGGAGCCTCCTGGTGGTTCTGGAGCCGGCATTTGGCCCTCCCTGCGAGGCTGCTTCCAACGCTGAGGTTCTGTGCTGCCCCCTCTGCCTCGGGACAGTTTCTGGGCCCACAATCCCCGGGCCGGGAGCCTTTCTCACCTCTTCTGGGCTCACACTGAGACTTCCATCTGAATTCTATCAAGAGGGCACCCACTCCTGAGGGGCCCCTGGTCTTTGGGGAAGGGGGGAAGGGGGTTGCCATGGTACCTGGGATGCTGGCAAAAATCTCGCTGATACCAATGAGGAGATACTGAGGGATCTGCCACCAGATATACATAGGGGCTGCAAAGTACAAGTCCTCTCCAATTTGCTGAGCCACTGTCTCATTGAGGTGGATGTACTGGAGCCTCTTGGTCTCCAGGATGCCTGTTGGGAATCGTCAGGATTGAGCACCTTGGGGATTGTGGGTTACAGCCTCATCCTCTACCACCTAATTTACCTGCCAGTAGGTAACTCTGTGCCCCATGATCTAAGACCCACCCAGCTCCAACACCCTATGCCCCGTGTCCTGAGGTCCATCACCCTGTGCTCTGGGGCCTGAGCTCCATCACCCTATGCCCTGGGGCCTGAGCTCCATCACCCTGTGCCCCGTGTCCTGAGGTCCATCACCCTGTGCTCTGGGGCCTGAGCTCCATCACCCTATGTCCTGGGGCCTGAGCTCCATCACTCTGTGCCCCATGTCCTGAGCTCCATCACTCTATGCCCCGTGTCCTGAGCTCCACTACCCCGTGATCCATGTCCTGAGCTCCATCACCCTGTGCCCCGTGTCCTGAGCTCCATCACTCTATGCCCCGTGTCCTGAGCTCCATCACCCTATGCTCTGGGGCCTGAGCTCCATCACCCTGTGCCCCGTGTCCTGAGCTCCATCACTCTATGCCCCGTGTCCTGAGCTCCATCACCCTATGCTCTGGGGCCTGAGCTCCATCACCCTGTGCCCCGTGTCCTGAGCTCCATCACTCTGTGCCCCATGTCCTGAGCTCCATCACTCTATGCCCCGTGTCCTGAGCTCCATTACCCCGTGATCCATGTCCTGAGCTCCATCACCCTATGCTCTGGGGCCTGAGCTCCATCACTCTATGCCCCGTGTCCTGAGCTCCATCACCTTGTGCTCTGGGGCCTGAGCTCCATCACCCTGTGCCCCGTGTCCTGAACTCCATTACCCCGTGATCCATGTCCTGAGCTCCATCACCCTATGCTCTGGGGCCTGAGCTCCATCACCCTATGTCCTGGAGCCTGAGTTCCATCACCCTGTATCCCGTGTCCTGAGCTCCATCACCCTGTGCTCTGGGGCCTGAGCTCCATCACCCTGTGCCCCGTGTCCTGAACTCCATTACCCCGTGATCCATGTCCTGAGCTCCATCACCCTATGCTCTGGGGCCTGAGCTCCATCACTCTGTGCCCCATGTCCTGAGCTCCATCACTCTATGCCCCGTGTCCTGAGCTCCATTACCCCGTGATCCATGTCCTGAGCTCCATCACCCTATGCTCTGGGGCCTGAGTTCCATCACTCTGTGCCCCGTGTCCTGAGCTCCATCACCCTATGCCCTGGAGCCTGAGTTCCATCACCCTGTATCCCATGTCCTGAGCTCCATCACCCTGTGCTCTGGGGCCTGAGCTCCATCACCCTGTGCCCCGTGTCCTGAACTCCATTACCCCGTGATCCATGTCCTGAGCTCCATCACCCTATGCTCTGGGGCCTGAGCTCCATCACTCTGTGCCCCATGTCCTGAGCTCCATCACCCTATGCCCTGGAGCCTGAGTTCCATCACCCTGTGCCCCATGTCCTGAGTTCCAATGCCCTGTGTCCTGAGCTCCATCACCCTGTGCCCTATGATCCAAGGCCCCACCCAGCTCCAATACTCTGCTCTGGGTTCTAAGGCCATCCATTCCTGGCCTAAGGTTCTCGAGTACAGGGATGAGCAGCTTCCTCCTTCCTACCACGGCATCCGATTTGGCCCCGTGGTCCTCGTGGCGGGCACGGAACCCCCGCTTTCCTGGCCCAGGATGGCCAGATCTGGCCCCAGCTCCCCCCACTCCCCCACAGGCTGCTGAGCTGCCCTCCCTCACACCCCCTCCCCAGAATGACCTGCCACGATGACGGAAGCAAAGCCGAAGAACATGCCCAGGGCCATCTTCTTGAGAAGCGAGGGGAGCAGCTTCCGGCGCTGCAGGAAGGGATCGAGGAATCGGTCCTTCAGAGGGACCAGGACCAGTACCATGACCACATTGGCCAGAAGGAGCCAGGCTTCCGGAAACTGGAAGGGAGGGAACCAGATCAGGGCCTAGCCCGGCGCCTGGGAAGCAGAGGGGGGTCCGGGTCAGGGCCGGTGCCCGCCCGGGTGGGATGTCCCCCAGGCGTCTGGGACAGAGAGCAGCAAGGGGATGCTCGTCACCAGCTCTGGTCATCAGTCAGGCGAGATTCAGGATGCCCCCATCCAGTAAAGGCTCCCCCACCCCCCGGCAGCCACCGGTCTGACAGGGAGGGAGGCCTGAAGGCAGTGGGGAGCCCCGCAGATGCTTCCTGGGAGCCCCAGGTTCCGGACAGAGCCAAGGTCCCAGTACCTCCTCTCCCAGTAAAGGGTTCTGTTTACAGAAAGGAGGGAATAAATTCAGGGAAGCGGGGGATGAAACTGGGGGGATGCTGCATTTGGAACGGAGATGTGAGTGGGTTCTCACCAGACACACAGCAGCTAAGTGAGCTTTGCAAAGAACTCGGGCTCTCCGTTTCCTCACAGGTAAAATGGGGGTATTAATGCTCCCTACAGGGCAGATGGGCCTAAGAACTGAACTGATTGAGCACCTCTAGTTCTCCAACATTGGGATCTGAGGACCCCTTTGGAAAGTTTCTGCAGCCCCCTCCAAAGGGCTTTGGGAGTTCTACCCACATTTACCATTTTAGAAACAATATTTCTATCATTAGTGTTATCATGAACAAATTTTGACCTTGTGATCCCCTAACAGGGTCTTGGGGTCCCGTAGGAGACCCTCTTTCTCCCTGACCACAGCTTGAGAATGGCTGGAGTAGATGGACTCTGGGATCTTCTAATTCCAGCATTCGATGCTCATTCCTAATGTTTGCAGATGCTCTGATCTTCTTCAACACTAACGTACTGAAAGCCCCTTTCAGACGCCAATATTCCATTTTAGAATGTGGCCAAGGCTTTGCCTAATGCTAACATTGTGTTCCAAGATTCCTTCCAGCTTTAATATTCCATGTTCTCTGACATTCCCTGTTCTAAGATCCTTCCCAACACTAACATTCCTGGTTCTAAGGTCTCTCCCAACATTAACATTCCCTGTTCTAAGGTCCCTCCTAACACTAACATTCCCTGTTCTAAAGGCCCTTTCTCTCTGACATTCTCTGTTCTAAGGTCCTTCCCAATACTAATATTCCTGGTTCTAAGGTCTGTGCCAACACTAACATTCCCTGTTCTAAGGTCCCTCCTAACACTAACATTCCCTGTTCTAAAGGTGCCCCCAGGTCTGACATTCCCTGTTTTAAAGGCCACCCAGGTCTGATATTCCCTGTTCTAAGGGTTCCCCAGCTCTGACATTCTGTGTTCTCTGCTCAGGTTAATATTCTCAGGCTCCTCCCAGCTCTGATTTTCGGCTTCTCCGTGGGCTCCAGCCCTGTGTTCTGAAGTTTCTCCCAGCTCTGACACCCCATGTTCTGTTTTCTACGATCTTGTCTCATTCTAACACTCCCCATCCGCAGGTTCCTCCGAGCTCTGGTTCCTAGGAACCCATAACTCTGCCGTCGCCCCTGGTCGGTAGGAAGTCCATTCTACCAATGAGAGCATGTGGGTCACACGGCTACTAAGTGTCAGACCTCTCCATCCCTCTGCCCCCATCCTCCCCCTCCCCATCCCATCCTCATTGGAATTACAGGACTAGACCCAAGTTCTTGCTGACCAGGCTGGCTTCCCGTCCCCCAGAAAGAAGCCCCAGGGGACTGGCAATACTCAGGGTTCGGCTGTTTCTGGTTCTGGTTCTGGGGACAGGGGGAGGGTCAGTTGGAAAGGACGGGACTTTGTCTCACCCTGTAGCTGCTCTTGTCCTGGGGAAGCTTGTTGCTGTTGCTCCCATTGTCCGATGGGTTCTGGAAAATATGTGGGATTTGGAGGTGCAAGCCCTGTAGGACATAAGTGGACTGCATCTGGGGGGAGAGAGAGAAAGGACAGAGCAGGAGTCAGACTCCCCGCTTTCCCTGGATTTATGAGGAGTTCCCAGAATCCTCCCGGATGCTGCCCCACCCTCCACTCAGCTCCTTTCTGCCTCCGAGTACTAAGAAACAGAATGGGAAACATTTCTAGCATCAGGGAAAAGCGAGACTTTCCAGAATTCCTTTTCCTACAATTGAACCATCTCAACATAGTGCCTGCGGTATTGGCCAATCCTCTGGTTCCATTAGTGCAGGGAACTCCCAAAAAGAAAATCTCCCCTGCAACGTAGAGAGTGACCTGGGACACCTGTCCAGGATCACCCAGCCCCTTAATGTGGACAGTAGGATTCGAACCCAGGATCACTCAGCCCCTTAATGTGGACAGTAGGATTCGAACCCAGGATCACCCAGCCTCTTAGTGTGGACAGTAGGATTCGAACCCAGATTTCCCTTTCCAGCTCTCAGCCCACTAGTGCCAGACTAACTTAGGAGCACTTCCAAACCGGAAGTTTACAAGAAGCACACTTGAAACAGAGACACACACAGAGTAAAGGTAAGAGAATGGAGCTGAAGTTTAAAAAATAAAAAGCAAGCAGGGGTAGTAATCCTGATCTCAGAAAAGCAAAAGCAAAAATAAACCTAATGAAAAGAGATCAGCAGGGAAACATCGTTTTGCAAAAAGTGCCATAGACAACGAAGTGCTTTACCATTTGGTACGTGTATGTTTAGTCCTGACATTACTGAGTTGTCTATGGCACCTTTTAGTCATTTTGCTAAAAAGTGCCATATAATAAGGGGAAATTTCATATTTCGAGAGGCCTACTTGCATAAAATAGAGAAAGAGAAGATCAATGAATTGGGCTTGCAACTAAAAATGCTAGAAAAGGAACAAATTGAAAACTCCCAGTCAAACACTAAATTTGAAATTCTAAAAATAAAAGGAGAGATCAATAAAATGGAAAGTAAAAAAACTATTGAATTAATTAATACAACTAAGAGTTGGTTCTATGAAAAAAAAAAACAAAATAGACAAACCCTTAGTAAATCTGACTTTTAAAAGTGCCATAGACAACAAAGTGCTTCACCATTTGTTAGCCACTCTCTGCGTCCGTGAGCTCCTGTATTAACAGTGGGTCCTGAGGGGAGATACGGCCGCTAAACTCCCCAGTGGAGGAAGGGCACGCGGACCCACCTGGAAATACACCATCCAGTAAGGCACCAGCATCAACATCACGGGCAAGATCCTCATCAGCACCCGGAAGTTGGTGACATCTTCGTGGTGGGAAGGACTCCTCGGTGACCATCGTCTGCCAGGCAGCTCATGTTCATCTCGGGAGGGTCTGTAAGGGGAGCAGCACTCAGATACAGCCGATGGAGTTCCATCTCCCCCTTCATTATCCCCACCCCATCCTCATCCTCACCGTTCATTCAACAAACATTTATTAAATGGCCTCAAATGAGCTATGCTGGGGGGAATGGTTCAAAAAATCACACAATCCCTGCTTCCGAGGCAGTCTGATGGAGGAACGCCACGTGAACGTTTGTGAGGAAATAGAAAATACGTAGAATTTTAGGAATGGGGCACTACCAATCGAAGCTATCGGAAAGGGTACAGGACATGGCAGTCTTTGAAGGGATCTGGAAATCTTGAGAAAGAGAACGTGTTCTAGGCATAGAAGTACTTTGTACAAAGGTGTGGAGGTAGGAGATGAAATTGAATGTATGATTGTTGGTGGAATTGTGACCACATCCAGCCATTCTGGAGAGCAATTTGGAACTATGTCAAAAAGTTATCAAACTGTGCATCCCCTTTGATCCAGCAATGTTTCTACTGGGCTTATACCCCAAAGAGATACTAAAGAAGGGAATGGGACCTGTAGGTGCAAGAATGTTGTGGCAGGCCTGTTTGTAGTGGCCAGAAACTGGAAAATGAATGGATGCCCATCAATTGGAGAATGGTTGAATAAATTGTGGTATATGAATGTTATGGAATATTATTGCTCTGTAAGGAATGACCAGCAGGATGAATACAGAGAGGACTGGCGAGACTTACATGAACTGATGCTGAGTGAAATGAGCAGAACCAGGAGATCATTATGTACCTCAACAACGATACTGTTTGAGGATGTATTCTGATGGAAATGGATCTCTTCAATAAAGAGAGCTAACTCAGTTTCAATTGATCAAGGATGGACAGAAGCAGCTACACCCAAAGAAACAACACTGGGAAATGAATATAAATTGCTTGCATTTTTGTTTTTCTTCCTGGGTTATTTCTACCTTCTGAATCCAATTCTCCCTGTGCAACAAGAGAACTGTTCGGTTCTGCACACATATATTGTATCTAGGATATTACTGCAACATATTTAACATGTATAGGACTGCTTGCCATCTGGGGAGGGGGTGGAGGGAAGGAGGGGAAAAATCAGAACAGAAGTGAGTGCAAGGGATAATACTGTAAAAAATTACCCTGGCATGGGTTCTGTCAATAAAAAGTTATTTTAAAAAAATAAAATAAATAAATTAAATTAAAAAAAAAGAAATTCAATGTACGATCACTATCATCCTAGTTTCTCCTGAGCTCCATTCCCATATAAGTAGCTACCTGTTGGAGGTTTCTCCCTGGATTGGGACTTCAAACTTACCACCTCCCTCTTCCTGGAGTTTCCTATTTCTGCGGAGGGTATCATGAATTCATGATCTTTCCCTCAAATCTACCTGCCCCCTCCCTCTTCCTATAGTTTCCTATTCCTGAGGAAGGTATCACCATCCTTCAGATATCCAGCTCACAACCCCAGCCATCTTCAATTCTTCCTTCTCACCCCCCATATCCAAGAATCATCAAATGTGGGCATTTCTATCTTCACAAATATCTCCCATCTCTCTACTCACTTAGACACTGCCCATGTTCAGACCCTCATTTTCTCTCACTTGGATTATTACAATGGCTTCCTTACTAGTCTCCCTGTCTTAAGCCTTTCCTCCTTGTAACTTTCTTTCACATGATCATCAAAATAATTTTCCAAGGACAATCTTGCTCAATAAAAGCCAGGGATCCCCCGTTGCCCTTAGTATCAAGTATTAAAGTACAACTTTACAAGTTCCCTTTTAAGGCCCTTTACAACCTGGGTCCTACCCCCCCTTCCAGATGTACATAGATTGCTTGCCTCCTATTTAACAAAGCTAGCTTTCTCTCTTCTCGCACACGATTCCCCATCTTGGGTCTTGGTGCCCATCCCCCATGACTAGAGTTTAGTCCTTTCTCTCTCTCTCTTAAAACCATTCGATTCCCTCTGCTCAATCACTACCATCTACGTACTTGAAGATTTTCCTGATTCCTGCTCACCATAACCCCTGCCTCCAGCTTCTAGGGCCCCCCTCCCGTATCAGTTTAAATGGACTTTGTGTCCATTTTTGTCTACTTATATTTGCAGGATGGTCCACAAGGACTCTGGATTGGCCCATGTTTCAGGAATACATTTAGATAGATAAGATCTGAACACTTCCACTGCCCCCTGCTTGTCTCCAGCAGAGGCTATGAACAATATATGCATTGTTTTGGTCAGCAGAGTATTTAGGCAGCCCTTGAGTGCTGAGACTGTTGCACTTTCTGTTTCTGCCTCAGTTTCCTTATCTGTAAAATGAGCTGAAGAAGGAAATGGCAAACTACTCCATATCTTTGCCAACAAAACCCAAATGGGGTCACAGAGAGTTGGATGTGACTTAGTAGGTGCTTAATAATTGCTTGTTGATTGATTCTTTTTTTTTTTTTTTTGCTGAGGCAATTGGGGCTAAATGATTTGCCCAGGGTCACACAGCCAGAAAGTGTTAAGTGTTTGACACCAGATTTGAACTCAGATCCTCCTGACTTTAGGGTTGGTGCTCTATCCACCTAGCTGTCCCGTATTGACCGATTCTCATCCTGGTGTGTCCCTTAACCTCTCCAGACCTCAGTCTTGGTCATCATCTTTACCATCGCCGGCTCAAGGCACCTTACCTGAGTAAACAACAGCAGCACCGAGGACAGCACTTTTGGATGGCAAGCTTCAGCATGGAGGACACTTGGCTGCCCGTGGGGGGCTTGGTGATGAACAGGGGGCCTGCACAGATGAACACGAGCAGGGCGAGACCGACACAGACCACGGGGATGATGTAGCCCACCAGGAAACTTATGTTCTGCTGGATGAAGGCCACCACAAACAGGGACAGAACTGCACCCAGGTTGATACTCCAATAAAACCAATTGAAAAAACGTCGGGTGGCATCTCGTCCCAGGTCCATCACCTACCAGGGAATGAGCGGGGCAGATGTGAGGTGAGGGGAACATGTGGGGTTTGAAGCCCTCATCTTCAGCTCCAGCGCACCTGCCTTGCTCCATCAACTTTTCTAGAATTCTATTTCCCTCCTTAACTTCTTTCCCATTTATTTTGTGGTTTGATTTATCTAGTTCTGAGAGAAGGAGGTTGAAATCCCCCACTAGTATAGTTCTGCTATCTAATTCTTCTTGCAGCTCTCTCCACTTCTCTAGGAATTTGGATGCTATATCACTTGGTTCATATATGTTCTAGCCCATATTCCTTAAACCACAGAGGCAACATCATGTTGTGGAGACTCTCAAAGTGTCTATGGAGCATCTCCACATCTGGCATTGGGAGCAGGGAAGACCTGAGAGAGTTCAAATGTCACCTCTGACAGTTACTGTCTTTGCACTATGGGCAAACCATTTCATCTCCGTGGTCTTCAAGCCCAGACTAAAGAATTCCTGCAGGACCCAGGATATAGAGCTGCAAAATCTCCAATATCTCATAAGAAAGCTTCTACTTAAAAGTCTGCCATTGTAGCAGCTACCATTTTGATAGCTCTCTACAAATATTACCCCACTCAATCCTCACAACCATCCTGGGAGGCAGGTCCCACGATTATCCCCATTTTACAGATGGAGAAACTAAGACTGAGAGAAGTGAAGAGCCACACAGCTACTATGAGTCTGAGACAGAATTCGAACTCGGGTCTTGCTGGATCAGGTGCTCTTTCCTCTGTGACAGCTGTTATCTTAGCAAAACTTCAGAGAAAAGGGCACGGACCATATCTCTTAGGGTACATCTGGACAACTTCCTCTTTTGAGCATGTGATTGCATCCAGCTATTAATACCAACCCTCCTACAGTATTTTTATCGCCTCACCCTTTCAGACACTTGGCAAGCCCCCCATAAAGAACAGCGATCTTTTTGTCCCCTGAGATTAGATTATAGGGACCCTGCTGCTGAGAGTTTATACACTTATAATACTATAGACTATTGACCTCTAACTACTCAGTGAAAACACTATCTTATTGTTCCATTCAACAGATGAGCAAATTGAGATCTGGAAGGAAAATGACTTGCCCAGAGTGATCATTGCTGGAGCCAGGATTAGAATCGTCGTGATCTGTTTCCTCTAGAACAGGATGTTTGGGTCATTGGGATGAACAAATCTGCCCACAAGGGAAGCACAAATGCAAGGGGAAGTATGTTGGTCTTGAAGTCCCAGCCATCTGCAGCCAAATTCTCCCCCTGTCACTTGCCTGTGTGACCTTGGTTACCTTCCTCCATTCCCCTGGCCCTCATCTGGTTCATCCATAAAAAAACAGTCTTTGTATTTTCTACCTCACAGTGTGATTGGCAGAAACAGCCCTTCACAGCCATTCACAATTCCACCAACAATGTACCAGTATCCCAGTTTTCCCACATCCCCTCCAACATTCATAGAAATGTAGTGGGGGGGCCCATGGGGAGGGATGCAGTATCTGTTACAACAACCAAAAAAGCCCTCTTGCTTTGGGATCCTTGATTGCTCCTCATGATCAGGGGTTTACCTTGAAGATTATTGGCAACTGAGCCAGCATGAGACTCCCCTCAGTAGGCTATACGAAGAGGAGAGACTGCTTCTGTTCAGGATATATTCTCAGAATTTTGTGGGGAGGGGGTTTCTCCCATGATCCCCAATGCCCAGGGTGGGTGACAGTTTGGAGCTGGAGTATGTCACAATGAGGATCACTAGCATGTGCACGGCTGGGCTTGCTCCCATTCCATTATCATTCTAGTGCTATAAAAATGGCAGTTATCATCCTTTCTACCACTGACTTTTCAGCTTTCATGCATCTGCAGAATTTGCTCGTAATGAAGAAAAAGCTTGGTAAGACCCCAAAAAGTCTAGAAATACGATTACTAACACCCATATTTGCATTTTTCCCATCTGCACAATCATAAATTTAGCTGAGAGAAGCTTCTCTTGAAGGTCGCTCCCCCTTTTCCCACTGGCTCTTGAGTTGATCTCTGAGAGAACTTTTAGGTCCATACCTGCCATCATTGGCTACAGCTTCATGACTCCTTAGAAATCTGATTCAATTCTTGGGCTACCCTAGGATGTCCAGTGCTAGACCATCAGTTCATAACTCTAGAATGACTTTAATTCTAGACCTTATTTCCAGAAAGAAAACAAGAGCCTGGGTTGCCTCAGAGAGTGGCCAGGAATAGTCCGAGGTCTTACAGACCTAGATAGATCAGAGGAGAAACTAAGGATATTTAACCCAGTGGAGAGAAGACTTGGAAGGAACATGATTGTCGTCTTCAGGATCTGAAGGATCGTCCTTTGGAAGAAGGATCAGCTTTGTTCTGTTGGGCCCCAGAAGGCAAAACCAAGAATAATGGAGGTTAGGAAGAATGTGAAAAGCAGCAGATTTAGGCTGGATATTGGGAAGAATGGCCGGATTCTTAGTTCAGAATGGATTGGGTTGCCTTGGGAGATGGTGGTTTCCTTTCCAATGGAGCTCTTCAAGTGGAACAGATTGAGTTCGATGATCCAATCGTAGATCCCCCTCAATTTCAAGATTCCATAATTCTGTGAACTTAACGAAGAAGAAATGGGGGAGGCTCTGGGGGTGGGAGAGCAGATGGCCTCCGGAAGACAGGGAAGGGCTATGGGAAGACATCTGTGACGCAAACGTAGTGCACATACTAGGCCGATGAAATGAGAATAACCGGGGGCTCCTGCTTTGCTCTAGCACACTCCAGTGGGAGGATTTGTGAACCCCAGCAGACCTCCCCTGCCATTTTCTGGTGCTGCATGTGACAAAGCATTGAAGAACATGTGCTTTGGGATGACTAAACAGATTTCTTCTTGGTTCCTTAGTCCTGTGACAGCAGCAAGTTGACTATCAAGCCATCACTCAGATTTTAAAAGGAGAGAATTTCTGATGGAAGTGGATTTCTCTGACAAAGAGACCTAACTCCTTTTCAATTGATAAATGATGGACAGAAGCAGCTACACCCAAAGAAAGAACACTGGGAAATGAATGTAAACTATTTGCATTTTTGTTTTTCTTCCCGGGTTATTTCTACCTTCTGAATCCAATTCTCCCTGTGCAACAAGAAAACTGTTCGGTTCTGCAAACATATATTGTATCTAGGATATATGGCAACACATTTAACATATAAAGGACTGCTTGCCATCTTAGGGGAGCGGGTGGAGGGAGCGAGGGGAAAAATCGGAACAGAAACGAGTGCAAGGGATAATGTTGTAAAAAAAAAAAAATTACCCTGATATGGGTTCTGTCAATAAAAAGTTATTATTAAAAAATAAATAAATAATTTTTTTTTAAAAAAGGAGAGAATTTCTGCTCTCGTTTTCTTGTTCTTTTGTCCAGAAAATAGTATTCTTTCTTTGTCTCTGTTTATTTCTCTCCCTCTCTCCTCTCTTTCTCTGTCTGTCTCTTCTCTATATCAGTTTGTGTCTCTCTCTGTCTCTCCATCTCTTCTTTCATTTCTATCTCTTCTCTTTCCTTCCCCTCCTCTCTCTCTCTTCTCATCTCTCTTTTCATTTCTATCTCTGTTTTCTCTCCTTCTCTCCTCCTCTTTCTTTTATCTCTTTCTCTCTCTCCTCATCCTTCTTTCCATTTCTATCTCCTTTCTCTCTCTCTCCCTGATGCACACCTAGGATTATTCAAAAGCAGAGGCCATATTTGTCACAGGTCTTCAGGCATTTTGGTCTCTCCTTGAAAATCCCAAATGCTATTGAAGACTCCTCCCTGAGATTCCCGAACCAGGGGCAGATGGGTGAGGGCCCTAGTCCTTTCCTTCCACCCTGTTTTCAACTCCGGTGAGATGCAGGTGGCTATAATCTAGCACGCTGTAGCTTAACGGTCTCCCGAGATCCAGAGAGAGGGAGAATGGCTTTCCAGAGCAGTGGTTCTCAAAGTATGGTCTAGAGCAGGGGTCCTCAAACTACAGCCCGCGGGCCAGATGCAGCAGCTGAGGACGATTATCCCCCTCACCCAAGGCTATGAAGTTTCTTTATTTAAAGGCCCACAAAACAAAGTTTTTATTTTTACTATAGTCCGGCCCTCCAACAGTCTGAGGACAGTGAACTGGCCCCCTATTTAAAAAGTTTGAGGACCCCTGCTCTAGAGAATCCTGGGGATCTCTGAAATCCTTTTAGAGGGTCTACAAATTCAAAAATAATTTTTATCTCCAATATGATAAATGTTTATCAATATAATCCAGATAAACAAAAATGCTTTGGAGAGATCCTCAATCATTTTTAATAGGATAAAGATACTGAAAACAAAAGTTTGAGAACCACTGTTCCAGAGTTACCCAGAGAGGTATTAACGGCAGACCCAGAAGAGCCTGGGTTGTGGCGAGAGTTCTGGTTCTGAGGAGCTAAAGCTTCCTCCCTCACCTCCTCCTCTATTATTGGGGCTGTCCAAAACTGGAAGCAGGCTACCTTTTGACCTAGGGCCCAAGTTCATCTCCTGCCACTTCCCCTGTGGACTCTTAGCTTTGCTTGGAGGCCCAGCAGAACAAGCTCATTGTCCTCCAAAGGCCAGCCCTCAGGGGTCCACATCCCTTCAGGCTCCCTTTTCTCCTACTTAAACATTTTCAGTTCTTCCACGACCCCCCCTCCCCCCCCCCCCCAGCCTGGACTTGAGAGCTACTGGACTTCCCAGCTGTCCACCTCTGACCGTCTCCCAGTTGGCGATTCCTCTGAAGCCCCAGCAAGATGGCAAGAGAAGACAGATCACTTTTTCCCAGAACCATTTCCTGTTTTTCTTGGGACACTAAAGACACAGGTGGGTGTGGGACTGCTGGTATCAGCTTGACCGGCTCTCTAAACCAGCCTTTTTCCAGTGTCTCTCGCCTCCTCCCACTCCGCAGGGTGGTCTGAGCAGCCAGCCCCAGAACTGGCCACTGTCACTTTGGCCAGACTCCCCCCAATGTGCCAGGCCACAGAGCCTGGGTGCGTCCTCCCATGCTACTTAGAAATGTTCAGTAAATGAGGGGCAGCTGGGAAGCTCAGTGGGTAAAGCCCTGATTTCAAATCCGTCGTCTCTGAACGAGTCATTTAAAAATAAAAAGGAACAAGAAATGTTGTCACTTTGGTCTTTCCCACAGGGTGGCCAAACTCCCCACGATATGTCAGGCCACAGAGCCTGGGCACCTCCTCCCATGCTTCTTAGAAATGTTCAGTAAATGAGGGGGAACTGGGTAGCTCAGTGGATAAAGCCCCGATTTCAAATCTATTGTCCCTGAATGAGTCACTTTTTAAAAATGAAAGGAACAAGAAATGTTTAGTGGATGTAGGCCACAGTGGATGTAAGTCTCCCGCCCAAGGATCCCCCCCACCCCCAGTCCCAGCCTTGATTCTTCTTACCTGGTCAGCCCCGAAAGAGGTGAGGTTGGCCTTCACTGAGCTGATGCCCAGGGCCAGCAGCAGGAGCCCCCCGTACATGGTGGGCGCGCAGTAGGGACTGGAAGACTCCTTCTGGCAGTCCTGGCCGGAGCAGGGGGGCTGGATGACGAAGGTGGGCATCCCCCCGCAGAAGGACTGGCGGCCATCGGAGAAGGCGGTGAGGGGCAGCAGGCAGGAGGCCCCGGCGTAGATGAGCAGGCTGGTGATGATGGTGGTGTAGCGGCCCAGGTAGACGTCCGCCAGCCAGCCTCCGATGGGGGACAGCAGATAGGAAGCCCCCAGGAAGACCAGGGCGGCACGGGTCGCCTGCTCGCCATCCCAGTTGAAGTTGAAGCTGTTGAGGTAGAGCACCAGGTTGGAGGAGATGCCGAAGAAGGAGGCTCGTTCCAGCATCTCTGCCAGGAGCACCGCGGCACAGGCAGCCCGGCGGTGGCCCAGCGCTGCGCGGCTTCTCGACGAGGGGCCCAGCAGGGGCCTCTGCTCTCCGGGCACTCCATTGCCAGCCATGGCTCCCACGGGGCTGCCTTCTGGCCCTTCCTTCCCCTCCGACTCCTTCTTACCCTTTCATCCTTCCTGCCTGCCCTCCTCTGCCTCTAACCAGCTTCTCTCTGCCCCTCTCCTTGCTCCCACTGTTTCTTTCCCCCTTCCCCTCTCTCTCTTTTCTTCCTCCTGTCTGCTCCCACTCTTTCTTTCCCCCCTTCCGCTCCCTCCTGTCTGCTCCCACTCTTTCTTTCCCCCCCTTCCTCTCCCTCCTGTCTGCTCCCACTCTTTCTCCTCTGGTTCTCCTTTCCCTTCCCGCTTCCCCCACCCCCTGTCTCTGTCCCGAGTGGCCCTGGCTCAGTGGCGGCTCCCTCTAGCTCTCTCCCTGCTCCCCATGCAGCCCTCCAGCCCGGTCTAGCTCCCCAGTCCCTGGAGCGCCCTGGAGCCCTGTCTCTGTGTGACCCTCTGGGCTCTGTGTGTGTGTATTCTCCTCACTTCCCCTTTTCCTCCCAAACCAATATCATCACATGATGTTCCCTGACAAGAAATGAAAGTCAGAGGCAGAGCTGCTGACCTATTCAGCTTTCTAAATCCTCCTTCCTGCCGGATTCCCCTTCTCCTCCCCCACCGCCCCCCCCTCCAGCTGCTGGAGGCCAAAGCCAAACTGAACTCATCCACTTTCGTTTCTCCTGCTCCTGACCCTCCCCACCTCCCCCCACAACAAACAAACTGCTATTTCCTCACATCCAAAGACTTGCCTTGACTTGCAGCTAAGTCTCCTCAAGCCGGTTTTCCCTTCCTGGAGCCTCAGTTTCCCTCTCTATAAAATAGAGGCTTGGGGCTGGCTAATCCCTAATGTCCCTTCACATCCTTATGTGGAGCCCTATGTGAGGTGCTATGAGAGGACAGAGAAAATCAGGAGCTGTGGGTTTCTGAAACTTTCCTTTTGAGGAAGAGTCCAGAAAAATGGAAAGGAGCTAAAATCAGGACAAAGAGAGCTAGACTTGGGCCAGGTTGTCATGGCTTTGTGACTGTGAGCAGATCGCTTCTTTGGTTTTCTCTCTTGGGAAATAAGTTGGGGGTTGCCCACTGTCACCGTTACTATTTAATATTGTATTAGAAATGCTAGCTTTGGCAATAAGAGTTGAGAAAGAGATTAAAGGAATAAGAACAGGCAATGAGGAAACCAAAGGATCACTCTTTGCTGATGATATGATGGTCTACTTAGAGAACCCCACAGATTCGACTAAAAAGTTATTGGGAAATAAGTTGGGGAGGGGGGCGTGGGGTGTGGAGGGAGGAGAGGGGTTGTCCCAGCTGGTGGCCGAGATGTCCTCCAGCTCTGATGTCCTGGGAACAGGAAGACCTGGGCTTGAGTCTCAGCTCTAGCGCTTATCAGAGCCCGGGGGCTTCTGGGAGTCTCAGTTTCCTCGCCTGTAAACAAAAAGGCAAAGGGAGCTGGAAGGATCAGATGAGGAAATGCACTTAAAAGGCCACATGAACATGGCTTGTCTGCCAGGACTAAGAGCAAGCCTCCATGCTCAAGCCAACGAGTCACAGAATCGCAGCCTCTGGCTGGCAAAACCTCAGTGTCCAGCTAAGCCCTAGAACAACAGCAAGTGGCCGGTCATCCAGGAACAGACCAGCACCCACTCTATTCCAGGCCACCCATTTGCTTCAGCTGGTAGCTGTTCTGCAGTGGGTAGAGCCCTGAAGTCAGGAGGACCTGAGTTCAAATCTAGTCTCAGACACTTAACACGTCCCAGCTGTGTGACCCTGGGCAAGTCACTTAACCCCAATTATCTCAGGGGAAAAATATTTGAACCAAGAAGCAAGTTCAAATCTGCTCTCAGATATTTACTAGCTGTGTGACCTTTAATGAGTCACTTCACAAAACAGGACTAAGTGGCGTTCCCAGGGTCACATTTGAACTCAGATCCTCCTTATTCCAGGATCTATGCTTTATCCGCTGCAGCGCCACCTAGCTGCCCTTCTTTGTAAAATAAGGACTTTCAATCAGGAGTCCCTAAAGTCTGTTCCAGTTCTAAATCCTATAATCCTGTGAATTGAATCGATGATGAGTAAGAGACAAGTTAAGTCCTCAAGGGGATCTGCTGGAGAGGAAAGACCAGGACATAAATAATGATTACTCAAGTAGCATTCATGAAACATATCAATGTTTCTGGACCATACAAAGACAAAAATGAAGCAGTTCTTCGTCCTCAAAGAACAAATGAATGGGAAAAAATATATAGTTTTTGCCAAGCCCTGTACTAAGGAATGGGGATATATACAAAACCGAATCCCTGTCATTGAGCATTCTACTTTCTAATCAAGAAAGATAATACATAGAGGAGAGAGTTGTGACCAGAACTGGGTCATGGGTCTAGAAAGCCATAGTTGACTGAAGTCAGAGAGGAGTAGATTGATGTACTTTTTCCAAGAGTAATAATAACAGACTCTAATATATTTAACATGTATTGGTCATCCTGCCATTTTGGAGAAGGGGCGGGGGAAGGAGGGGAAAAATTGGAACAAAAGATTTGGCAATTGTCAATGCTGTAAAATTACCCATGCATATAACTTGTAAATAAAAAGCTATAATTTAAAAAAAAAAAGAAAAGGAAAAAAAAAGAGTAATAATAACAGTTTGCATTTATATAGCCTATTAGGGTTTGCAAAGTGCTTTACAAATATCTCATTTGATCCTCACAACAACACTGGGAGTTGGCGCTTTTATTATTCCCATTTTACAAATGAGAAAACTGAGGTTTAGAGAGCCAATGACTTGCCCAGAAACATACAACTAATAAATGTAATTTATTCAAACTCATCTTCCTGATCCTAAGATCTAAATTTCTAGTCACGGCAGTATTGATTTGATTATGTTTCCAGGACTGGAAAGGGACGGAAAGGAAGACTATCCTGAATAAGGCAGGTCAGAGGCTATTAAATGTTGCTGATGATCTACTTGTGTCTGGGAGAGGGAAGGAGAGAACAGGTGTCTAGATAAGCATGGTGGTTCTGTGCATATTACATATTCAGAAAGGAAAGAATCAAGGAGGTGACTCTTGAACTGAAAGAATCCGAGGATCCAAGTGCGAACTAGAGATGGATGAAGCGTGGGATTTAGGGAACAGAGTCCTTAAGGAGAGTGGTTTGAGAGAAGACTGGAAAGGTGGATCCGAACCAGCCCTGGAAGGGACATAAATGCCAAGAGTCTGCATTTTAATGTGTGGGTAATGGAAAATCGCTCTCAAGGAGGAGTGACATCTTAGGAAGATCATTTTGGCAGGGGATGGATGGAAGAGGGGAACGAGGGGAGAAGAGCAATCAGTTCTAGTGCTCCAAGGGAGGGGTGATCAGCATCCACATTGAGAAGATGGCCCCGTGAGGGTAGAAGAGGGATGGCTGTGATAGGTGATGTGAAGGCAAGGTGGATAAAATCTGGCTGATTTATTGGCTATAAGGGTACAGGAGAGAGAAGAGGTGAAGATGACTTGGGGTTTATGGATCTGGGTGGTCTCAAAAGCCATCAGGTCCAACCTTGTAAAGAAAGTGAGACCCAGAGAGCAAAAGAGATTTACCTAAAACTAGATGGGTAGTAAGTGGCAGAGTCAGCATTTGAATCTAGCACCTCTATCTTCAAAAACAGTTCTCTATCCAATGTTCCATGGATAGGAGAGCCTTCACCAGAAGTAGGGGAGTTTGGTAGAGATGGCTATTCTGATGCCTGGAAGTCTGGAGGTGACTTAAAGTTGAATAAGTTGAGCTAAATGAGTTTAGTTTGGGACATGTTGAGTTTGCCATATCTGAATACAAAGTCTCTAGTTTGAAATGTCTATTAGGCATTCAGTAATTCAGGATTGGGATTCAGGAGAGAAATCAGAGCTGGATGCAGAGATTTGGAGCCACCTAAATGAAGAACCCCCTCGGGAGTCCATGAATTCATCAAAAAGCGGTATATTCAGAGAAGATTGCCAAGGAGAAAGCTTTAGAGTACAACCACAGCCAGGGATGGGGGACATGGATGATGAGCCGGCAAACAGGAGTGGTCAGATTGGCAAGAGAAGGACCAAGAGAACAAGTCATAGAAACTCAGAGAGTGTCCAGAAGAAGGAAGGGGTCAATTAGGTCCAAGGCAGCATAGAGTTCAAGAAGAATGAGGAATGAGAAAAGGCTTCTGGGTTTGACAAGGAAGAGATGATTGGTGCCTCCGGAGACAGCCCTTTCGGCAGCGAGGAGGTCCCAGTTTCCCAGCTGCCGTGGTTTGATTAGGTGTGAGGACATCAAGGTCATCCGTGGTCATCCATTGAATTTTGATGATTCTGAGAGAAAGGCTGACAACTCTAAGCTATTCTGCTTCTCTTAAATCCAACTCACACACAAATCAATACATCACTCATGAGTGTCGTGCTGCTATTGATCTTTGAAACCGAAGGAACCCCACCGCAGTCACCACAACAGAACTCGCAAGAAAGCCCAAGAGAGCAAACTCTGTGGAGTCCAAGGCAGGATAGCTCTTTCCCGAAGAGGGGTGACCACGAAGACTTCCAGGAGTGACAGTGGGGTTGGCCCTGGAAAGTTGCAGAGGATTTGAATGGATGAGAACTAAGAGCAGTAGGGGAAAGTGGGAAAGAGATGAATTTAGATTTGTGTCAAGAAGAGATTTCTAATCATCTGAACTTCTATAAATAGAATGGGAAACTGGGAGAGCCGGTGGATTCCCTGGCACTGGAGATCTTCAGGCACGGTCTGCAAAATCACTTGTTGAGGGTGTTATAGGAATCCTTCTTCAGCTGTATGTGGGAACAGTAATAATAACAACAGAGATAACAATAGCAAGTATTTATATAGTGCTTTAGGGTTTGCAAAGGGCTTCACATGTGTACTTACCAACACTGACATTCTAGGAAAAGGAAAGGAAGGGAAGGGAAAGGAAAAGAAGGGAAGGATAAGAAAGGAAAGGGAAGGATAAGAAAGGGATGAGAAGGGAAGGGAAGGATAAAGGAGGGAAAGGAAGGGAAGAGAAGAGAAGGGAAGGGAAGGAAAAAGGGAAGGGAATGGGAAAGGGAAAGGAAGGAAAAATAAAGAAGGAAGGAGAGGCTAAGGAAAGGAAGGGAAAAATAATGAAGGGATGAGAAGGGAAAGACAAAAAAGGGAAGGGAAGGATAAGAAAGGGATGAGAAGGGAAGGGAAGGATAAGGAAGGAATGGAAGGGAAGGGAAGAGAATAGGAAAGGGAAGGAAAGAAAGGAAAGGGAAAGGAAGGAAAGGGATGAGAAGGGAAGGGAAAAGAAGGATAAGAAAGGCATGAGAAGGGAAGGGAAAGGAAGGATAAGGAAGAGAAGGGAAGGGAAGGAAAAGGATGAGTTTCTAACTCCAGGCCCAGCATTCTATCCATTGTGCCTCCTAGCTGCTCTCATAGATTCTTAATAAATGTTTATAGTCTGAATGACTGATTCCATCAGCATGAGAGAAGTGTGGCCCAGTTCTTCCTGAATTAGAAATCCCAGAATAAATCACCAGAATTTCCATCTATCTGGCCCCTGCTGTGTGTTGTGCATGGAGGGAGCTCAATTTGTTAAGATGGCCTGAGCTCTCAGTGATGAAGCACCATCCAGGTCTCAGACTGTATTTGCCTATAGCTTGTAAATTGAGTTCAAGAGGCCCTAACTGCAACTGTATTAAATATAATCAAGCTAATTAATTAGAGCAGCCAGCTGAGAGCCAGCTTCCTGCTCAATATTCAAAGCACAGACAGACACGAAATAGAGAATGGATTTAAAAAAATCAACTCAATCCCATCCAAGGTGAGAAAAGACAGACAGCACCAGTCACGTTCCCAGGGAATGAGACGTTTCATAGAAAGGCGCCGAATTGAATGAAACGCCTGGCTGATCTGAGGACTGTGTGAAAATTAGCTGTCGACATTCTCCATGTCTCTCCCCCCCTACGAGAACATGTGCACATACGTGCTCACACATACACAAACCTGTACACTCACAATACTCCCCCCCACACACACACACACACACGCTGACTAAAGCCCAGTGGGTTCGGTGATCCTGCATCACCAGGTTCCCACACTGGAACCAGCCACATCCTCTATGGGCTGGTAGCCACTATATGGTGCTGGTCCTGATATATGGGCAATTTTTGTAGAGGTTCCATGAACTTAAGAATGGATTTGACCAGTGTTTTGCAAATCTAATTGAAATGGCTTTAAAGTAAAAGATTGGGGTGGGATGAGACTATTTGTTTACCTCACCGTGGGCAAAAGCAAAAGTCTTTTTGGGTCATGGGTCATGGGTCCCTTGGATAGTCCGTCTGGTGAAGTTCAGGGACCCTTTTGCAGAATAACACTTTTTAAGTGCAAAAATTCAAACATGTAGGATTACAAAGGAAATCAATTCTATTTAAATAGCAAAATATTTCTTAAAAACAAGTTTAGGGGGCTTCACGATAAGAATCCCTACCTTAGAATGTTGCTGCAAAAGAAGCAAAAAGAATAGCGTTCGAGACATCCCGAAATTCTCCAGAGACAAAAATCTTAGAAAAAAGCCAAGAGTAAAAACCTCTGGCTTTGAACATCTGTACCCAAATGCCCAAACTTCAGGCAACACAAAAGATGGGGCTCCTAATGCAAAGAAGCAAATTTGACTTCATAGCGTCCCTGAGCCTCGGTGGTCTTTTAGAGAAACACGGTGGCGTTCTATCCCCGTGGCCAGCCTAATGTTGGATTGGCAGTTTAGTTCGAGAAAGAACCTGGGGTCTGGTACCTTCTCCTGCCAGGGGATCTTCAGCATCTTCCTAAGACAATCCAAATGCAAGTGAGTAGTTTCTGGCGTGGCGCTAGTAACGGTCCAGGATTCACAGTCAAACAACAATGAGATCAGCATGATGGAGACACAGTTTGGAAAAAGACAGATGTCCCAATTTTCAAAAAAAAGGGAAGAGAACAGTATGTAAACTATAGGTCATTGACTGGGATTCCTGGGCAAATTCTAGATGAACTCATCAGAGAGCTGGTTGGCAATTGTCTGAAAAAGGGAAGTGGGGGCTAATACCTCGAGCCAGTTTCACCAAGAACAGGTCATGTTAACCTGACCTCATTTCCTTTTGGACAGGTTTACAAAACAAATGAGTGAACAGTCAACAAGTAGATGGATCCCTATGATATTTGGGGGTTTTGAGTGTGACTCAGTTGGGACAAAGTGACTTGCCCAGGGTCACACAGCTAGGAAGTATTAAGTAGGTTCCCCAAGATGGTACAATAGGTAGAACACTGGGTCTAGAGTCAGAGAAGATACCCTTTACTATACCCTTCACTTAGCTGCAAGTCATTTAACCTCAGTTTCCTCATCTGTAAAGTGGGAATAAAAATTGCACATCTCTCCCGGTAGCTGTAAGGTCTTTGTTTTATTATCACATAAGCACCTACTGTCTACAGCACGGTGCTGGGGATATAAAGAAAGGCTGGATTTAGTCTTTGTTCTTTTTTTTTTAATAATAATTTTATATTGACAGAATCCATGCCAGGGTAATTTTTTTTTACAACATTATCTCTTGCACTCGTTTCTGTTCCAATTTTTCCCCTCTCTCCCTTCACTCCCTTCCCAGATGGCAAGCAGTCCTATATATGTTAGATATGTTGCAGTATATCCTAGATACAATATATGTTTGCAGAACCGAACAGTTCTCTTGTTGCACAGGGAGAATTGGATTCATAGTCTTTGTTCTTAAGGAGCTCAAAGTTTAATGTGCACTGGATCCCAGAGAGAAAGCATTATTATGAAGGGCCATTGGGAAAGGCTTCTTGTAGCAGATGGGATTTTAGCTAAGCCTGGAGAAAGCCAAAAGGTGGAGAGCAAGAGAAAGATCCTTCCAGGCCTAGGAAGTGGTCAAAGCAGGTGATGTTTCGGGGTCAAAGCCAAGCTCCTCGGCTGCAATCTGAACCACTGCCAGTCTTCTTAGCACTGGATTCTGATGCAGACAACTTTCTAGCTCTGCTTCGCTTAAATCCACTTATTACACAGCTCAGAAGTCATCGCCCGTTCCCTTTTAGAATTTTTTCCTGCCTAAGAGCCATGTGGGTGACAGGTAAGTGATGAAGTAGCAGGAGCCGATACACTGGGAGCAGTGGTCACAACTCAGCACAACCCAGGCTATCGGGCTGCCCTTTCACTGGAAGCAGCAGTGGGGTTTGGCAGCCCCCCGGGGGTCTGAGCAGCCTTTTAAAGACCATCCTGCTTACCTGCTGGTGTGAGGAAGGGGTACGTTTGGGGATCACTTGCCTGATTACTGCAGCAGGCAGGGATCCTACTCGGTGGCGAAAATAGCCCCAAAAATAATAGTACAAAAACTTTTGCAAAGATGATTCCACTCACTATTGATACATGCAATGTGTGAGCCTTATAGACTGCACAAAATCCCAGTAGACCTGAAAGACAAACAGCTCTTGCTGCAAGAGAACTCAGCTGGAATTGCATCCAAATAGTAATTCAACTGAAATGAGGCTGGCAAATGAAGGCCAACTTACTGAGATAGGAGCTGGAACCACTTTTTTCTGGAGGGTTCACAGTGATGGGGAGCACTGTGAAGCTTGCTGATGTTTTACAACAGAAATTAATACAGTCAACAAGCTCATATGCCTCCCCAAAGGAGTGAATGAAAGGTTCGTGACAAGGCAATTGCCACTTGTAGGAAAACGATGGGTTTTCCTACATCCTTAGTGTGTATGATCCCACCATGACAAACCCTGATGAGTTCAAAGAAAAATTTTTATGAAGATCTGAAGACCCTTATCATTAATGTGACAGAAGCCAAGCTTATAATTCTGAGTGGTTTTATTTTTTAATAATATTTTATTTGTCCAAATACATATTAAGATAGTTTTCAACATTCACCTTTGCAAAACTTTCTGTTCCAAAATTTTCTCCCTCTCTCCATCCCTTCCTCCTCCCCACAATAGCAAACAATACAATATAGGGTAAACTTCTGCAGTTCTTCAGAATATATTTCCATATTCATCATGCTGTGCAAGAAAAATCTGATGAAAAGGGGGAAAACATGAGGGGAAAAAACCAAGCAAATAAACAACAAGAACAAAAAGGAGGGAAATACTATGCTTCGATCCATATTCAGTCCCCCTATTTCTCTCACTGGATGTGGATGGCACTTTCCATCACAAGTCTATTGGAATTGCCATGAATCACCTCATTATTGAAAAAAGCCAAGTCCATCAGAATTGATTATCAAATAATCTTGTTACTGCTGTGTATGATGTTCTTGGTTCTTCTCACTTCACTTCGCCTCTCTAAGTCTTTCCGGACTTTTCTGAAACCATCTTTTCTTTTAGAATAATAATATTCCATTCCATTCATATATCATAACTTATTCTGCCATTCCTCAATTCATTGGCATCCACAATTCTGAATGATTTAATGCTAGAGTAGGCTCAGACTACCAGATATGGCAGGAAGTCCTGGGAAGAAATGGAGTTGGAAACAGCAACAGCAATGGTCTCTTATTCCTGAAGATTTGTGCATCTCAAGACCTTCTCGTCACCAATATTGTCTTCTATTTATCTAAATGCAGTAAAAGTTTGTGGCTACACCTTTACAAAAACTTTGTGATTGTAGGGAGAAGAAACAGATGGGATGTGAAAGTGACCAAAGCAATGTGGGATGCAGGGTGCTGGACTGATCATGGACTTATCCTCTCCAAGCTGAATATTCACATTTAACAAAAGCGGTGGCTCCAACGCAAGACAATTAACTACCAGAAAAGTTCATGTCCACAGATTAGAATGTTTCTCCTGGCAGGTATAGTTCCTGGCTAACTTGGAGGGAAAGCTAAACCAACCCATGGTTGACATCAGTGGAACAGAAAAGGAGTCAGCAGCTTTCAGAGATTTGGTCTCCAGCTCTGCCTTCACTCCACTGGGCCAGAACAATCACAAACATCAAGACGCATTTAATAAAAATGATGGAGAAGTTCAGAAGAACTTTAGAATCTGTTGTGTGACATGAAAGACCAGGACACGGGACCACCCAGCATGGCCCGCACACATCAAAGAAGGTGATGGACTCTAAGAGCAAAGCAGAATTCCAGTAGCTCAAAAGAAAAAGTAGATGGACAAATTTAGAACCACATCCACTCCAGATGTTCATTTGTGCCTGACCTGTTGCAAAGCATTCGGAGCTCATATTGGTTTGATCAGCCACAGTCACACACTGTATTCCAACATAATGATGTCATTTTGATCTTCTTCGAGGATGAAGGACAGCAACCAACCCATCAATCACAGGTTGCCCATCAATCATTTGCTGCTCATGATTTGAATAAAGACACAGAATTTTCCTCACATTTTCAGATGCCACAGAACTGAGAGGGACAGTTAAATGCCGTGAATTCAAAAAAGGTCTTGAGTTTAGAGCATGGGATTGAATTGAATAAGATGAAATTCAGTAGGGATAAATGTCAAACCTTACACTTGAGCATGAGAAAGTCGACTTCACAAGTAAATGATGGGAGAGATCTGCTTACGCATGAGTGGTTCTGAAAAAAAAAACTTAGGGGGTTTTAGTGACCTGTAAGCCCCGTATGAGTCAGCAGTAGAATGTGGCAGCCAAAAAGTTCATTCAGTCTTGTGCTGAATTAAGAGGGCACAGCTTGCAGGAATAGGGAAGTAAAAACAAAAATGATTGCTAAATTTCCAGGGTGTGCCTTTAGACCACAAAAATCAGTTAAATGCTACAAATTGGTGCTTGATTTTTTTTTTTGCTTTATTGATTTGTAGAAAATTGCAACAATAGTGACTAAATTTAAAAAGGTGCTTTTCATGCACTTTCTTCCCCTCCAGAGAGCTGGTTGTTAAACATTTATTAGCATGCCCCTGTTATGACCTTACTGGACCCTGCCATTGCCAGACTATGTCTGGAGCATTGTGTTCAGTTCAACATTCACCTGTGCAAAACCTTCTGTTCCAAATTTTTCTCTTCTCCATCCCTCCCTCCTCCTTAAAAAAGCAAACAATCTAATATAAGTTAAACTTATGCAATTCTTGTAAATATATTTATCTGGGTACCATGATTTGTAGAATAATTATACTGATCATTCTCATCATCATTAACATTTGCTATATACAACAGCATTTTCTATTTGTCAGTCACAATATAAGTGCTTTACAATTATTATTCTCTTTTGAACCTCACCTCAACCCTGTGTGGTAGGTATTATGATCATCTCCATTTTACAAAAGAAGAAACTGAGGAAAATAGTGGTTAAGTGGTTTGCACAAGGTTACACAGCTAGTACACTTCTGAGGTCAGATTTAAACTCAGGTGTTTTTGCTTTCAAGCTTAGGGCCCTATCTGTTTGGCCACCTAACTGCCCCAAACAAGATGTTTGTGAAAGGACAGAAATTCGTGTCCTATGAGAATAGGAGCAGGAGCTGGCTTGTTCTGCCTAGAGAAGAAATCTGATCTCTGTCTTAAAGTACACGAGGGGCTGGCACGTGGAAGAGAGACTTAATCCATCTGGCCCTAGAGGGGAGCACCAGGAGCCCTGTCCAGGAGCTGCCAACAGGCCAACTGAGGCTTTGTGGCCAAGAGGGAGCTGTCCAGCGGTGGAATGTCTGCTGGAGAACACGGGGCTTCTTCCCTTACGAATTTATTCAGTGTCTATGTGACTGTTTCTCAGGAAGTCATGCTGTACATGGATCAGGCTCGATGGCTCCTAAGATGCCTTCCAGCTCTCAGAATCTGTAATTCTGTGAATTTTATCTCTTTAGGCCAAGTTGTTTCAAATTGCGAAGCGTGTAAAATAGCATGAAGCTGATTTTCTCATGTGAGAACCGAATGAGAGCACGTATATGGAAATGCTTTGGAAGATGCCAGCTAGAATCTGAGGGAGATAAATTGGGCTGAGCAGATGAGGACCAGCTGAAAGACTGGAGAGGGAGGGAGTAGGAGAGGAGATGTGGGAAGGAGAGAAGCTCAGGAATGGGCCGGAATATCAAGAAGAGCCCATATTCCTATAGTACCTGGAAATTTCTTTTTTTTTCTTTTTTTTTCTTTGCTTTTATTATTTTTTATTGAAGCTTTTTTATTTTCAAAACATATGCAAGGATGATTTTTCAGCATTGACCCTTGTAAAACCTTGTGTTCCAATTCATCCTCCTTCCCTCTTCCCCCCCCCTAGATGGCAAGTAATCCAATATATGTTAAACATATGCCTGGATGTTTCTTTCTTTTTTCTTTTTTTCTTTTCTTTTATTACTTTTTATTTTCAAAACATATGCAAGAATAATCTTTCAACATTGACCCTTGTAAAACCTTGTGTTCCAATTCATCCTCCTTCCCTCTTCCCCCTCCCCTAGATGGCAAGTAATCCAATATATGTTAAACATATGCCTGGATGTTTCTTTCTTTTTTCTTTTTTTCTTTTCTTTTATTACTTTTTATTTTCAAAACATATGCAAGGATAATTTTTCAACATTGACCCTTGTAAAACCTTGTGTTCCAATTCATCCTCCTTCCCTCTTCCCCCTCCCCTAGATGGCAAGTAATCCAATATATGTTAAACATGTACCTGGGAATTTTTTTTCTTTTTTCTTTTCTTTTCTTATTTTTTATTGAAGCTTTTTATTTTCAAAACACACACAAAGATAATTTTTCAACATTGACCTTTGCAAGACCTTGTGTTCCGATTTCCCCTTCCTCCCCCTTCCCCCTTCCTCTAGATGGCAAGATATAAATTAAACATGTACCTGGAAGTTTCCAAAGGGCTTTATGTTCCTTATCTTGTTTGATTTCCAATCGGTTATAGGATTTAGAACAGGAAAGTTCCTCCTTTCTTTTACCTTAAAGGTTTAAGAAATAGTTTATATACATAGGCACCCATGAAACAGGTGGTACAAAAATGATTGTACCCATCTTGCAGATGAGAAAACTGAGATTCAGGGAAATGTTACCTGTTATCCAACCCCGGATGGTAGAAAAAGGGAAGTTGATGTGTGTCCGGGCTTGTTCCAGGCACTGGGAGTTTGGCTGGTCCTTGTGCCCCAACAGGGAGCTGCTGGGGGACACCTGGGACCACGCCATCCTCCCCATCAGTGCACTCCTCCAGCCTGTGTTTTGAGCTCTCGTCCATTAGAGGGCAGCGCCTGCCAATGTCAGAGATGGGAAGCCAGCTGAGGGCTCGGTTGCTAAGGCCATGTTGGGAGTCAACCACCCAACAAGAGAGAGGTGCCGATCCCCCAGCCCCTCCCTCCTCAGCCCCCGGAACCCTGGGACTTTTCTATAGGTTGTAGCCTTCTCTGGTGCAAGGGGGGCTTGGGGAAGCCTTTCTGCAATGCTTGGGGGACAGAGCAGAGCAGAAACCTGGACTCCCAGTCCTAAGGCTTGGACCTCACTCCCAGGGGGCTGAGAGCTCAATCTGGGGCCCCGCCAGTAACAGATGTTTAAACTGAGACCCAAGGAGGCGAGGGTTTCCCTGGATCCAGCAGCTGGTCATTGTCTGAGGTGGGATTCGAATCCAAATCTTTGGCTCCTGAGCCTGCTATGCTAAAGTGATTTACCACATACTCTGCCTCCTTTTGCCTCAGTTTCCTTATCTGTAGAATAAATGGGCTGGACGAGATGACCTCTTTCTTTCTAGCTCCAGATTAAGATCTCAACAGTCATGGTTCCCAATTGGTCATGTTGCATTTGTCCTCCCCGGAAATCTGGGGAACACTCATCCAGACACTCCCCAAACCCCAGGGTGGGAGGGACCTCAGAAATGTAGTCCAACTCTTCTTGTAACAGGAGAGGAAGCGGAAGTGGGGAAGGGGGTGGCCAAAGATTGCCCTGGGACTAAGCGCCAGAATCGAGACTTGAACCCGGGACCCCAGTTTGGAGAAGGGGCTGGCCGACGGTTGCCTTGGGACTAAGCGTCAGAGCCGAGACTTGAACCCGGGACCATAATTTGGAGAAGGGGCTGGTCGATGGTTGCCCCGGGACCAAGCAAGCGCCAGAGCAGAGACTTGAACCCAGGACCCCAACTAGAAGGTCAGGGCTTTTTTAGAAACTACAGCATCCTTCCCACACTCCAACACGTGCTCCAAGGCAGTCCATCCTCTGGAGTTCAAGCTCAGCGAGCTGTCCCAGTCTTCTGCTCCTGTGAGTGAAGGAAAGGGAAACTGCCCAACTGGGCATTCAACGGTGTGGAGGCAAAGTGCCCCCTTCTGGCTCCCACCGCCACTGCACCTAAGTGGACAGAACACGAGCAAGCCTAACAGGAAGCTCCACCTGGAGTATTCTTGGATGCTTTGAGGTAAAGGGGGAGCGTGGACTGTATCTGCTGCCTTCCTTCCCCCCTTCCCTCCCCCCGAATTTGGAACTTCCCTGCCTTTCCCAGGGTCCCCGTCCTTCTTCAATAGTCAGTTACAATGGGGGGACCTTGGGTTAGCCCAGAGCTCCAGTGACCAGAAAGTGAACAAGAGGAGTAATCAGTCTGCATTTATTAAGCACCTACTGTATGCTAAGGATGCAAATATAGAAAGGAAACAATCCCTGCTGCCCTTAAGAAGTATCTGTTCTCTCTGAGGAGACAACTTGCATTTTTAAGCTTCTGTAGACTAACTGTAAAATAACACCCAGGTGTTGGGGAGGGCGGGCGCCTCCAGGACTGGCAGGGGGGTGAGCAAAGGCTTCCTGTGGAAGATACTGTTTGTCCTCCGTTCTCTAAGAGGTCTGCGACCACAGCAAGGCGATCGGAGTGAGTGGGATTTGAGCTGAAGCAAACGGGACATTGTCAGGAGCGCAGATAGGGATGCTGCGTCCTCCAGGCGCTGGGAACAGCCAGAGCAAAGTCCCAGAGGTGGGAGATGGAATGGTAGCTGTGAGAAACAGCAAGAAAACCAGTCTGGCTGCACTGGGGAGAGCAGCAAGAGGAATAATGTAGAAGGGAGCAGAAAGGTTGGTTGGAGGCAATTCCCCATCCATAGGGCTCTGCCGGGGAATTTCTCGAATTGGGGTCAGACCTGTACCCTGAGAAGGTGGCTCTGGCAGCAGGGATGGACCAGAGAAGGGAGAAGTCAGGAAGGGGGAGCTGGAACCAGGGGGGGCCCATGCGAGCAGAGAGGTTGGGTCCTCCTTTTTCAGAAGGGGAAACTGAGTCAGAAGGGGGGAAGTGACTTGGGTACGGTGCTTTTAGCATGCTTGGTGCTTAATACAGTGTGTGGCCCATAGAAGCATTAACCGAGTGCCTGCAGACCGTTGACAAATAGGGGCAGGGGCACCTCTCTCTGTCCCCCCTCCTCGATAGTTCCTTCCCCCGTCTCTCTCCCCACCTTCTCCTCCCGGCCTCCGCCTCCCTGGGGTTGTGGGGCAGCTGCGCATGCTGGCGGGGGTTCCCATACATCACCGACCCAGCTTCCTGGAGACCAAAACCACAAGTCAGAGAGTGAGCGGCACGAGAAAGAGACTGAGGCAGAGAGGGAGAGAGCCCGAAGAGGAAGAGCGGGGCAGGGAGCAGGAGGCAGAGGAAGGAAAGAGCTCGTTCGTCTTCAGAATGGTTCTTCGCCTTTCCGGCGGCGGGGATGACTGAACGGGGACCAGACATGCTGCTTCTCGTCACCATCCTCGGGGGCCTGCTGGCCTCCGTCTCAGGTACCGACTCTGGGGCTTCCCTTCCCTTTGCGCCCGGCGCCTCTCGTTCCTCTCCTTCCCCAGAGCTGGGTGGGCCCTTGCTCTCAGGGCGCAGGACCAGGGGCTGGTTTGCCCGCTCGCCACTGTGGCTGGTGTCCACCTTAGGGAGCCACCCGTGCTCTGTCTGCTTGGCTGGGGAACCGGTCTGAAGGAGGCTTCCAGGCTCCTCTGTGGCCCCTTCTGTATTTTTCCTGGAAGTGACATTCTGGGCCGAGGGAAGGAAGGGGGAGCGAGATTTCCTTAGCAGAGTCCTAACGTGAGCTGAGCTGATGGGGGGGGGTCCTAAGCTTAGTCGTGAGCTGGCAGAGCCACTGCTGACCCTCGGCCGCTTTGCACCAGGGGGCTGGCCTGCTCACAGAGCCCTCCTGGATAAGCCTGAGGCCCAAGAGGGCCTTGCTTAGGAGAGAAGACAGAAAAAAGCGACTTTCTCTGACCCTGGCCTTCAGGACTATCCGTTTGCCTTCTCTGGGATGGCGGCCATCCCTTGCTCTGGTTTTCTTGGGGATCAGATCAGTCGTCCTAATAAAGAATCCAGACAAGATGAGTTTTCTAGACTGGGATCCATCACCCATCCCGAGCCGGGAGACAGAGCACCTGCCCTGTTGTCCCTCAGCTCTTTTAAGCTCTTTTAAGCTGTTACCTGACCTGCCCATTCTCCACTGTAGGAAGCGCCTGGGGTATTGAGAGGGAGGCAATGAAAAACACCTGAAAGACGGGAAAGAAAAAGGAAATCTGGGGGAGGAAATTACAGGGGGCCAAGAGCATCCATCACGAGGGCTTCAGGAGCGGCGTGGCTCAGAGCGGGGAGGGCGCCTAAAATAGCAGTAACAATAACAGTCATAGTAAACATGGTAACAATTATAACACTCGTGAAGGTTTACAAAACTCTCTGCACCTTATTTGAGAATATTTATATTATCTTTTTGTAAATATTTGTTTTTTATCTTTATTCTCCATATATATAAATTCATATAGATACTGTTGTTTTCTATGTTAAAATAAAAGCTTCTTGAGGTCGGGGACTTTTAGTTCTGTCTTTGCATCCCTAGTGTCTAGTAGGGCCTGGCCCACAGTAGGTGATTAATAAATACTTTTTTTGTGTGAGGATCTCTTTAATTTCACAAAATTTCAGGAGCCCCCACTGAAAATTAGGTGTACTTTTAGTATCTGTCGATAGAGAAAATACGAAAGGACAAAAGAGGACGCGTCCATCTGGTTATGGATAGGAAGTAACTATGGCTAGCCATGTGGACCACTGAAAGGAGCCCTGATCCACTCTAAATCTAAGTTTTCAGGGACTATTAATGAAGCTCGGGAGAGCTTGAGTCACTCAGGGCCTAAATTGAAAGGATGGGATCTAAATTCTCTGCCTGAAAGAGCCCAGTTCTCTTTGCTACTTCTTGCTAGAGGGATGATGGAGGGCCCAAGGGAGAGGGGGTCCCCAGGATGGAGAGGCAGCATGGCACGGGGGACTCAGGCTTGAGTCAGGGTCCCGTTGCCGCCACTTTTTGGGGTGTGACCTTAGGCGAACTCCTCCATCTCTGAGCCCCACTTTCTTCCTCTATAAAATGGAGTCCGACTTGCTTCTCTGAAGGTGAGGGGACTTACCTGCCCGAGCCCCGGGATCACAGGCCGCATTGGGGTCCATTTTCTCAGAGCCAGGAGCCGCCTGGAAAAGCTCGGGCTTTCCTCCACGGCCTGGCCCCTCTATTAGCTGCTTTCCCTACAGTACAGATTAATGTCTCGGAGATGCTCGGATTCGGTCCCACGGGGCCCCTGCTTTCAGCCGCAGTCTGACCCTGCTAATGGAGCTGGTGACCCCTGAGGGCAGCGGGAAAGATTTTTCCCTTAGCAGGGACCGGCCTTCGCCGCAGGACATTGCCATCCGAGGCAGACGCGGCCGACTCCAGAGTGCGGGGGTTGGTTTTTGCCCAACATGTGCCTTCACTTTGGCTGAGTAGGGATGGAGGACTCTGGGAGAAGACAAAGGGGAAGGGGAGTCCTGGGAGAGGAGCTAGTTATGTGTGAGTGTGTGCATCCTGTGCTTGGAGCACTCTCCCGATTCCCTCACATGTCCTGGGATCTCTCCCTCCATTCAAGCTTCTGCCCTTGCCCCAGGAAACCTTCCCTTCCTCCTGCTGCTCCATCCCCTCTGGACTGAAATGATTTTCTATTTCCACAACTTTTAGTTTGTATTTATTTATTATCTATTTATATGTTGCTTCCCCACCCCTACCTGTCCAGTGGACTAGAAGCCCTGATTATTCTGCGTCTGTTTTTGTGCTCCCAGAGCAGCACATAGTAGGTATTCAGTAAAAGCTTATTAAATGGAGTTGGGAAGTGCCAGTTACAACCCTCCCCTCGGCTCCCCAACCTCGGTCTTAGCTACCCTTTGGGAGGCCGCCATCCGCCATTGCTTTACTCTGCCCCCCCAGGCCAATCCCTCCCCATCTTTTCAGGCAGCAGGCCTTGACCCCCAGGAAACAATTCTCTTTCCTACCTGATCTCATAGTCTTCATTTTGAATTTGGATTTTCTTACCCTTGAGGATGGAGTTTCTTGGGATCCCAGGTACCACCCATCTCCTGGACTTTTTTAATAGACCCTCAAAATGAGCCCATTGAATTTTAATTTTCCAATGGGGATGGGGTGAGAGGGGGCCACAATTGAGTGATGAGGAACCTGAGGCACCCTGTGGGGAAAGGGGGGGATCCCTCAGAGAGGGCTCTCGGACCCCCTAGCACTAACTTGTCTACTTAGCTACAAGCCCTGAGATAAATAAGTCATTCCTTCTCTCGAGCCTGTCTCCTAACCGGCAAAATGGGAGAGAAGGTGAGAATATTTGCCCTCGCTGCCTTATAAGGAAGTCATAAGTAGAGCGTTCTGTAAGCCTTGAACTAACACAGAAATGGGTGCTGTTACCGTCGTGGTACCTCAGTTTCCCTGACAACTGCAGAGAAAATGTAGCTTCTTCCAGGCCAGAGCCGAGCTGGGGTTAACGCTGGCAGGCATTGGACCAAAGGAGGACTTCGGAGGGCTCCCCAGATGTTACTATAATATCTATATATTATATATATATATATATATATATATCTCACATGAATAATTACAGCTATATATACAGCTATATATTGCTATATCTATATAATACTAAAAATACTATCACAGCAAAGAAATCTCAAGTGATGAATGGCAAAAATAATCACCAATGGGGCAGCTAGATGGCCGGGTGGAGAGAGCATCGTCCCTGAAATCAGAGGACTTGAGTTCCAACCTTAAGTACTTAATACTTCCTAGCTGTGTGATCCCGGGCAAGTCACTTAACCCCAATTAGCTCAGCAAAATAATAATAATAATAATAATAATAATAATAATCATTAACGAGGACGGTGAGGGGGATTTTTTTAATGTCATTGGTCTGATTTTATTAATTGAATGTAAATTACACAACACAGATTTTTATGTTTAATTTCTTTCCTGTTTAGTGATGGGTAATTGTTGGCTTAGGAAGGTGATTTTGTGCTTCCGGTGTTTCCTTTAGAGTCCCTCCAACCTGCTCCTATGGAAGATTACCATCCTTTCCCCAATTTTACATGTGAAGACACTGAGACTCAGAGCTCACCTCACTAGTTTAGGGTGGAGGCAGCTAGAACTTGAAGTCTGGGCTTTGGCCCATTCTGCGCCGCCGGCCCCAGGGAGGGTTCCCCCCGATTCACTAAGTCCCCTGATTGAAAGCTGAACACAGAAAGCTGGGGGGCCTTCGCCTGGAGGTCTAAGGGGTCTTCCCACACCTGGTGGGTATCTGAGGTGACAAGGGAAAGAGCAGCAGGAACTTCATCCCCTCTGAAACCAGAGGACCAGACACCCCCAGACCTTGAGGGGCTCCAGATGTGGAGGGGGAGGGAAGGGAAAGAGAATCCATCTCTGTATTTGACATAAGGACAGACATCAAGAAATATCCGATCAAAGGAATTAAAGTCACTGTGTCTCCATTCCATGGGATCCTGGGCTTTCTATGAAGATATCAATATTATAGGGCAAAAGGACAAGGTCAGAAATTACATTTTCTAGCAAGAGTCCCTAAGAGTCCATGAATTGGCTGCCTAGAGAGGGTGGATTCTCAGCTCTGAGAATCCTATCCCTCCTTCCCCAGAGCAAGATGAGAGAATGGTAGGAAATGGTTCCTTTTAGCCTAACTTCGGAGCCGTGTTTCTTTTCCTCCCGTATCTCTCACTGACTGGGGTAAGATGGTTGTTGGACAGCTAGAGGTGGTATCTAGGCTGGGGTTCTAGAGCAGGGGTTCTCAAACTTTTTAAATAGGGGGCCAGTTCACTGTCCCTCAGACTGTTGGAGGGCCGGATTATAGTCAAAACAAAAACTTTGTTTTGTGGGCTTTTAAATAAAGAAACTTCATAGCCCTGGGGGAGGGGGATAATTATTCTTAGCTGCCACATCTGACCCGCAGGCTGTAGTTTGAGGACCCCTGTTCTAGAGTATGGAACGTCCAAGATGGAACAGACCTCAGTATATGGAATACTGAATATTGATTTGATTTGATTTGATTTGTTCAATGGCAAATGCAAGTTAATTTTCTTTCTCTTTTACTTCTCTTCATTGAAAGAAAAACCCTTGTAAATTTAAACCGTTTCCTACATTAGTCACGTCCAGAAACGTATTTCTAATTCTGCATCCTGAGTGCATCCACCCCTTTGTTTCATAATTGGTCCTTTGGACCAATATAGAATGTTAGAACTGGAGGGGATCTTGGAACACAGAATGTCAAATCTTAGAACAGGGAGAGGCCCTGGGATTAGACCTGAGAAAGACCTAGAACAGAGAATGTCGGAGCTGGAGAACCTGGAGAGTGTCAGAGCTGGGAAGGACCCAAGAAAATGGCGGCCGGGGCCTTCATTTTGCTTTGAGAAACAGAAGCCCGAGAAGACGGTGACTCACTCAAAGTCAGCCCAGCACGTTCATCGTGGCCAGGGGAAGCCTGGGCTCTTTCCTCCATCAGTCAGGCTGTACGAGGCTGGCTCTGAGATGGGACAGGTTTGTCTGGGCCTTTTCTTCCCGAGAGAGCAATCCTCTGAGAAACGAGCAGTTGTTACATCCTAATAACCCACTGGCAGTGACTGTCCCACCCTCCACAATGGCTCATCTCTTCCTTTGGAGCTGGCTCCCATGAGCCATCACCAGTCAGGCTGGTACCCTGGACAACTGGCTGGCTGTCCCCAGACCTGGATGCATTTGAACTTGAGACCCCCAAAAAGCCCCCAAAGAGAGGTCAGGGCTGAGGACTAAGGGGTGGAGACCACCCTCAGGGCTGATGAAGAGGACAGAGTTAACTGAAGGAGAAAAATAGGAGGAGAAATTATATATAGATATATATTTAAGTACTCAACTTTCCCATCCTCCATTTTGGAGGCTCCCATTGCCTCCTCTTGCTTTGTTTGAAAATGGAGGCACCGACGCTGCTGTCTGCGCATTTTGTAGAAAGGTTTGGGTTTATGGAGAGAAAACTCTGGGAATAACGATAAGGAAAATCTGGAATAAATCAGAATGATATTTAATCATTACTTAGAAACGGATCTTTATTTTTGTCTGGGGAGATGGGCATTCTCTAAGGTCCCCCTCCAGTTCTAAATCCACAATCCTACAAAGCTTGTTCCTCCCATTCCCACAGATAAGGAAACTGAGGCACAAACATGCTTAGCGAGGTATTGGGTATTAGCACAAGGCGCTAAGGACAGAGGAGAACTCCCGGACTGTGAGTTTCCAGTTGCCCCACTTGGCTTGGCCACGAAGCTAAGCTGAGCCCTCTCCGAGGACAGCCATTGGGGTAGACTGCCAAAGGAAGGGGAGACAAACTGGGTCACTCTTGATTTGAGTGGGTGGCTCACAGGATAGTGTGGGAGTTGGGGAAAATGCCCAGGATAATGCTCAGGCAATGTGGGCAATTTGGTCGGGACTGTGGTGAGAGGCCCTGTGAGTAATTTTTCTTTTTTTTAAAAAAAAGTGTTAATTTTTTTCAATTGTCAAGCCTTTATTTTTTTAGGTAATAGACTTTTCACAGGTATTTAAGGATTTCTTTGAAGCTCTCAAAGGAAAGAAATTGGAAATCCTTCTATCTTGGGGGAAGAGAGTTAAATAATTGAATTAAATCCAGTTCAGCAAAAAAGGAATTAAGCTCTGCTAGCAAAGACAGAATTTGGAGCTGAGAAGACCTGGGTTTGCGTCATATTCTGGCTGGTTACAGAACAGACTTAACTTCCCAGGGCCCCAGGGATCTCTCCAAAACTAGATTAGAGAAGAATTGTCCACATGCAGCAGTGGAGAGAGCTTCCAGCTTCCTGGGTCTTTAAAGGAGGTATCATCCTTGACATGGCGAAGCAGAAGCTGGGGATTGCTTATGTTCAGGAGTTCTGAGCTGGGGTGTGGATGATGCTGACTGCATTTCCTTACTATACCCAGCACCAATATGGTGAGTCTCCAGGAGCAGCCGGCCACTAGGCATTGAGGTCAGGCCCATGAGTGACCACTAGACTTTCAATCCAAGTAAGATGGGGAAAGAGAAAGGAGGAAGGAAAGGAGTGAAAAGAGAAAGGAAGAGAGAGAGAAAAAGAGGAAGGAGAAAGAAGGATGGAGGGAGGATGAGGGGAGGAAGAAAGAAAGAAAGAAAGAAAGAAAGAAAGAGAAGAAGGAAGGAACGAAGGAAAGAAGGAAGGAAGAAGGGGAAAAAAGAGAAAAGAAAATAAAGAAAAGCATTTCCCTAGTGAGAGCTCTCTACACTTGGTCTGAACCCTAGAAAGATTTTGCAGCACCTTATCCTCAGTACTGGGAGTCAGATACAATAAGATACTGTTCCATTATGAATCTTATAATCGAGTCTGTAAAATAATCACACAGGCTAAAATTCTACTTCCCCTACTGAACTCCCCTTCACAGAGATTGTTTCTAGATGGAAGTATCAAGGAAGACTCGGGCTTGGAAGCAGTAAGTGGAGGTGGGTCTGGGTGGGGAGCAGAGAGCAGACCATCCCAGACCTCAAGAATGGGGCACAAAAGGGCTGGATGATGAGAGAAGGCCCAGGACATCCACGAGGAGCAGTAAGTTGTCTGGGATGGTGACCATTGGACTTCTCAGGAAGATCTCAGTGTCACTCTTTTTTAGACATTTATTAGCTATGTGACTCTGGACTTAGTCAATATTTACCTCAGTTTCCTCAACTGTAAAATGAATAATAATAGCACCCACCTCACAGGGTTGTTTTGAGGATCCAAAGATATTTGTGAAGTGCTTGTTGCAGTACCTGACGTATAGTAAGCAGGTGCTTGAAAAATGTTTGTTCCTTTAATCTTGTCTTACAAGGAAAGAAACTGAGGCCCAGAGAGAGGTGAGGCTATGTGAGAGAGAGAAAAGAGAGAAAGAAGAGAGAGACAGAGAAGAGGGGAGGGAGAAGGAGGGAAGGAGGGAGGAAGAAAGAAAGAGGGGGACACAGAGCGGGGGAGAAGGGGGGAGGAAGAGAGAGAGAAGGATGTAGGGAAGGAGGAAGGGAGAGAGAAGGGAGCTATTTGGCAGAGTCAGGCTCCTGACTTCTAGCACAGTGCCTCTGCTCCCCATTCAAAGTCAGACTCATTGGCCCATTGCTCTTGGGAACAGCCCCATGATTTGCAGCCAGGCTCCTCATAACCATTCAGTGTCCTTTCCATGTGTGCGAGACGCTGCCTTCTGACTCAGTCCCCGGCGTGCTCACGCCCAGCTCCCGGGGATCTTCGAGGAGGGGGCGTGCAGCCCGTCAGCTGCTTCAGTGCCCCATCTCTCCATCTGCTTCAGGAGTCCTGCCAGGGCCCAACAGTTGCTTCCTTGTCTGAGCAGCTTTCTGATCTTCTCTCTTATCGCAGCCTTCTGGACTACAAGGTGGGGCTAGGCTGGGCCCAGGAGATCTTGCTTTGAAGCCATCTGGGCAGATCTGTACAGGTCACTTAAGTTCTCATGGCCTCAGTTTCCCCATTTTAAACATACTCGCCCTACCCGTCTCCTGGGGTGGCTGGGTGAAAAGTGTTCTGTAAAAGAGTTTAAAATGAGTTATTGTTATTATTAGATTGTCAGCTTTGTCAGGATAGAGATTACAAAAATAAGACATTTAAAGTTCACGTCTCTCTTAGTGCCCAGGAGAGAACTCTGCATACAGGAAACACTGCATAAAGTTATTTCAATTGAAATTAATTGATTTCTCTGTGAGTCTCAGTTTTCTCATCTATAAAATCAAAAAGTTCAACTAAATTGGGATCTATGAATTATTCTTGTTTGTTTTATATTTTGCTCATTGTCCAACTTATGTGTTTTTGTAGTATATGTAGAAGTACATGTGTAAAACATGTAGTTTTATAGTATATGTAGAAGTACTTGTGTAAAACACGTAGTTTTGTGGTATATGTAGAAGTACATGAATAAAGCACATAGTTTTGTAGTGCATGTAGTGTTATATGTATAAAACATGTAGTTTTGCCTTACATGTAGTATATGTTTTGTAGTAACGTAGTTACAAGCACAGGTCTACATATTTAAAAACATAATTCTGGGAAGGGTTTCCCCAGAATGCTGAAGGGGTCCACGGCTCATAAAAGATGAAGAATCTTAGACTGGAGTATTCCGTGGCATCCTTCATGCTCCAGTTAAAATCCCACCTCCCTGTACAAGAAGCCATTCCCGGTGCCCTGGACAGCAGTGCCTTTTCTCTGAGTCCGCCTGCAACGTACTGAACAGGGGGTTTGGGGCCTTCCTTTGTCGCCCTGGCACTTAGTACAAAGCCTGGTGCTAATAAGTGCTTGTTGACTAAGTCAGGTCTCTTCCAGTTCCAAGACACTTTTACTGGTTGGAACCCAAGAGTCCAGCCTTGGGGTAAAATATGCTGATAGATTTGCCTCCTGGCTCTCCTGTAGTTCTCAGTCGGGATCAGAGGTACCGACTGCAAATTCTGAATCCCAAGTACTTGAGCTTCAGACACAGGCTGGGGAGTTGGGGACACTAATTCGAAAATGAAATGGACTCTGCCTTTAAGGAGCTTTTTAGGGGGAGACATGTTGGAGTAGGAGCTTCCAGATCATCCTGTCCATGCTTCTCATTTTTCAGGAAGGAGATGGAAGCCCTAAAATGGCCTGGTCCCATTGGAGAGAAAAGCAGGAGGAAGGGAACAAAGCCTCTTAGGATCGAGTGGGCTTGTTCTGCCAAAGGAGGGTGGGAAATAATGGCCCTATGGGAAGGACGGCGTATTTTTAAAATATCGGTGGAATACGCGCTGTCCATGAGTCAAGATTTAAGTTCAAATTCCCCCCATGACTTACTGGCTTTGTGACCGTGCACAGGAATGGGGGAGCAAGAATTCTTGTATCATCCACTTGCAGAGCTTTTGGTGCATGAAACTCTACAGACGCGAAGCTCAAAATTCCCATGTTTTCTTAGCAAGGTCTGCTAAGGTACAATGTAGAATAGGGAAGAGAATGCTGACTTGGGAGGCAGGGGAACTAGATTCAAATGGCAGGACCAGTGCTTAACAATCTGAAAGACCTTCAGTCACTTAATTACTGCACGCTCTCAGCTCCCTCAGTAAAATGGCGGGCTGGATATCACCAACTCCAAGCATGCTGCCAAGCTTCAATCTACAACTCAGGTTCTTTTGATTTTTCTTTTTCTTTTATTATTTTTTATTCATTTTAATTCTTTTTTATTTATTTATTGTACTGTGGATTTCTTTGTAGTGTTTTTCACTACACAAGAAGAAATAAAACTTTGCTGATAAGAAAAAGAGATCATAAAGGACTTTGTAATTAGTGTTCAAAAGACTTGCCAATTTTGCGTTTGAATTTAAATTTCACAGACGTACAATATTAATGAATTATTGTAGAAAAAGAAGACATCAGGATTAGCAAACACCCATTCCATAGAAAGTAATCCATGAAAAGTTTTTTTTTTAATGTTGCTGAATGCAAGGCTTTCTAAAGTTTTTCCACTCATGACCCCCTTCCCCTTTTTTTTTGTTTGAAAATTTTTTATATGGCTCCTAGTAAATAGGTATGTAAAACAGGTATACAAATCAAACATTTACTGATAAGAAATCATAACTTGGCCATCTCCACATCCAGAGGCAAGACCCCAAATGGGGTCGTGACCACAATTTAAGAAGCACTGGTTTTTTGTTTTTATTTTTGTTTTTTTGGTTTTTTTTTTTAATTGAAATATTGGTTTATTTATTTATTTTTTTTGTTTGTTTTGTTTTGTTTTTATAACTTTTTATTGACAGAACCCATGCCAGGGTAATTTTTTACAACATTATCCCTTGCACTCACTTGTGTTCTGATTTTTCCCCTCCCTCCCTCCACCCCCTCCCCCAGATGGCAAGCAGTCCTCTACATGTTAAATAGGTTACAGTATATCCTAGATACAATATATGTTTGCAGAACCGAACAGTTCTCTTATTGCACAGGGAGAATTGGATTCTGAAGGTAGAAATAACCCGGGAAGAAAAACAAAAATGCAAGCAGTTTATATTCATTTCTCAGTGTTCTTTCTTTGGGTGTAGCTGCTTCTGTCCATCCTTGATCAATTGAAACTGAGTTAGATCTTCTCTTTGTCGAAGAAATCCACTTCCATCAGAATACATCCTCAAACAGTATCGTTGTTGAGGTATATAATGATCTCCTGGTTCTGCTCATTTCACTCAGCATCAGTTCACGTAAGTCTCGCCAGTCCTCTCTGTATTCACCCTGCTGGTCATTTCTAAGAAGCACTGGTTTAAGGAATAAGAAAGCGTCGTTTAATTCTATCCAACAAATAAAGCAGAACCTAGCTCTCCCTACCCTCAGAGAGGTGATATTCTTTTTTTTATATATAACTTTTTATTGACAGAACCCATGCCAGGATAATTTTTTACAGCATTATCCCTTGCATTCACTTCTGTTCCGATTTCCCCCCTCCCTCCCTCCACCCCCTCCCCCAGATGGCAAGCAGTCCTTTACATGTTAAATAGGTTACAGTATATCCTAGATACAATATACGTGTGCAGAACCGAACAGTTCTCTTGTTGCACAGGGAGAATTGGATTCAGAAGGTAGAAATAACCCGGGAAGAAAAACAAAGATGCAAGCAGTTTATATTCCTTTCCCAGTGTTCTTTCTTTGGGTGTAGCTGCTTCTGTCCATCCTTGATCAATTGAAACTGGATTAGCTCTCTTTATCGAAGAGATCCACTTCCATCAGAATACATCCTCATACAGTATTGTTGTTGAGGTATATAATGATCTCCTGGTTCTGCTCGTTTCACTTAGCATCAGTTCATATAAGTCTCGCCAGTCGAGAGATGATATTCTACCGGGGAATACAACAGAGACCAGTCATTCAATGTGGTCTTCTCGAGAAAGAACGTGCTGGTAATTGGAGGAATTGGGAAGGCTTCAGGTAGGAGATGGTACCTGAGCTGGCTTTAAAGGAAAAAGTAACAGGGGATGCACAAGGCAGAGAGCAGGAGGGAACGTATTCTGGGTTCCTTAGGTAAAGACAGCATGAGAGGAAATCTTTGTGTGTGGTCCCGAGCTAGCGAGCCTCCGCTGGACTGAGCTAAGTGGGCGAGGGGAGCGCTGCAGACCCGAGAGAGAAAGGGCATTTTCTGTTGGGCAGAGGAGTTTGCAGGTCAGCTTCAGATCCTGGTCCAAGCTTCTTGGACTCTTCTACTTTCCGGGGTTCTCAGACACGTTCCTCAGCCAGCTTATGGCTGGAATTCTAGATTATCTTTGGGGTGAGGGGAAGCAGGATCATGACCCTGGGGGCTGTTGAGCGGATCCGCTGGTTTTCATGGGCCCGCCCTGCACTGCCTCCACGTCCTGTGTGAAAGGGGTGCGACGGTTTGAACAGAATCATGAAATGATATGGCCGTGTCTCCTTCACTCGTAGGGCATAATTGAGCCCCAACTTTGCTTCCTCTCCGTTCCTCCCCTCTCTGGGCTCAGTTTCCTCTGCTGTAAAACTGGCTGGGCCTCTGAAACCCCTCCCAGCTCTAGATCTATATCCTATAACCTGGAATTGGATCCCACAGGAGCTCATTCAGTCTCTTTCTTCCTCTGCACTTAGTTTCCTCCTCTACAAAAGAAAATGGTAGGAAGAGAAGTCCCTCCAGCTCTGTAGCTGTGACCGATTAGCTGTAGCATAGACAACACAACCCATGCACCGTGTGCTCTTTGACTCAGGGACTGTTATTCCCTTTCTTTACATCCCCAGAGCCTGACACAGTGCCAGGTACACAGTAAGCCCTCAATAAATGCATGTTGCTTGAATCACAGGAGAAATGTAAGAAATATCATTGGCTTGCCTTGGAGTATAATAGATGCTTAATAAATGGCTAGAGATGAGAGTGTAGCTGAGCACTTACTGTTTGAGAAAATGGAGGAAATGTGTCTTTTCTGTACCTAGCTAAGTCCTGGCTCTTCCCAGGAGATTAACAGAGATGCCCTGTGGTATTTTTCCTCTTCTGCCTCCATGACATCTGGGATGTCATGATTTCTTTTGCTGAACTATCTCCCACGGTAGAAGGACGAGTCCCCAGCCTGGGGGCAGAGGATTCATTACCTGTGTGATGTTGGGCAAGTCCCTTTCATCATTCTGAGTCCCACTTTCCTCATGCATATAATGAGAATAACTAAAATTGCCCTGCTCTCTCCCACCATCACCAGCCTCTCCCATCGTGGCGAGCCTCAGATCTTGTCAACTCAGTGAATCTGAAAGCACTAAGTATAGACTTCGTTGCCCAACTGACTGTGATGCTAGAAATGTAGCCTTGGAGTATCCTGGGGGGACAATCCTGAGCTGGGGGAAGAAGCTGGGGTCTTGGAAGTGAAGGGTCTAGTGGCAGGAAAGTGTCTCTGCTAGAGTAACAGAGTGGAAACCCAAGAATTGGAGGCGGGGAAGAAGCGAAGGCCAGGCAAGGGAAGTTTCCTGGAGATGGTACCCAGGAAATTACAACCAAACTTGTTTACCTAAAGGAGGGGAAATGAAACTTCTGTTATTAGACTTGTAGAGTGGGAGCACTATGAAGTCAAGGACCCTGTTTTACTGAAACTTTCACCCTCCCCCAGGACCCAGAATAAGATCTGCTCTGTGTAGTGTACTCAGTGGCTAAGGTGCAGCTATAGAAGGATGGGTGGTTGAATCATGATGCAATGTATGAATGGATGGATGGATGGATGAATGGATAAATGAATGGATGAATAGATGAATGGATGGATGGATAGATGGATAGGTGATTGGATGAACAGATAAATGAATGGATGGATTGATGAATGAATGGATGAATGGATAAATGAATGGATGGATGAACAAATGGTTACAGTGTAGTTAAGAAGAAAGAATATGCATCCCATACCAACTTGGGCAGTGGGATGTGCTCCAGATTTGGAGTCAGACGTTCTGGTTTGGAGGCTAGACCACTATATTCTTTTGCGTGGTTGTCCTTGGGCAAAACAATTGAATTTTAGTTTCTTGATGGCAGACAATGTACTTTTGCCTTTCTCGGGATTTACAGAACTTGGCACAGTGCCTGAAACAAGGGAAGCACTTCAAAAATACTTATTAGCTGATTATACTTGGTACATGGTAGGTGTTAAATTAATACTTTTTGACTGAAATCTCTTCATATCCTTGTGTAAATAAGATTTTATGTATATACATAATATATATAAATAATATACTGTAATGTGTACTTGTGTGAAAAATGAATGGATGAGACTCAATGACCTCTAAGTTCTTTCCCAGAAATCCTAAGGATTTTCCCATGACTCCATGTGCCTCAGAGGTTTTTCAGAACCAGGGTAGGAAGTCTGTTGGAGTTGGGATGGGGATGACAGCTTATGTAAGGGATCAAGAAAATGGCATCCCTCCTTTTGAGGGAGATTCTTGCTGCCTGGTTTTCCCATCCCTGTTCAACTCCCTAGAATCTCCTGTCCTTCACTGGAATTCACCGAACATCTCGAGTTGTGTGGCACAGTGAAAAGAAATAGGCCTCTGAGTACCTGAGTTCGAGACCTCTTCCTTTTACTTTGGGCAAGTCATTTACTTTTAGGGGGCCTCAGTTTCCCCATCTGTAAAAAGACTAGTTGATCCTTGCTAGTCCAAAATCTATGGTACTGTGAGTGACATGTCAGTGGGGAGAGGAGGAAGAACTTCAAACCAAGATACTATAGCTGGGACCTAGAGAGCTGGTAAAAGTCTTCCCCCAGAGGAGGATGGGGCATCCTTCACAAGAGCACTTGGGCAAATCTCCATGACCCTGAGCCCAGACTGCAACTTCTCTGTATAGATTTAGAAGAGACCTTAGTAGTTATTTAGTTCTCTAACTGCTTTATCTTGGAATGAAGAGGCCAGAAAGATGTACCTTGTCCCTAAAACCCAAATATTCTTCTTAAATATTTAACTGGGCTGCCCTTGGGCCCCAGAACTTCCCTGTCATGAACCTAATTGACTCAAAGAATAACCATCCAACAATAGGTTTTGTATCCAATGAATTAGTCCCCATTCCCACTGAATAAGAGTTGACTTTGAAGTGATGCATCATGGGGAGAAGCAAGGGAGCAGTAAAAAGAAACTGAGCTTCCCGGAGCATATGGAGAGAGCCCTGAGCTTGGAGTCGGGGAGACCCCAATTCAGACCAGTCTCCCTAGATGTGTACCCTAGACAAGTCACTCGGTCTCGGTCTGCCTCAGTCTCTTCATCATAACAGCCCCTGCCACCCAGAGTTGTGAGGATCACTGAGGTAACATGTTTGCTCTGCAAGGCCTTAGAGCTCTGTGTCAGCGTTGAAACACATGTATATAGGAGTGTGTGTGTATAAATATGGCTATGTATACATGTAAATGAGGTTATATATATACAATATAGAAATAACACACCATAATATGTACACAATATAATATGTATTATATATATAATGTAATAATATAATGTATAAATGACCAGTCTTCGAGTGTTCCTCCACCTGAAGGTAAAGCATCACTTATCTCATGCCAGACTATCACAGGACACTCTGGAGGGCATCTCACACCCTGAGGGAAGGCGCTGGGGAGGGGGAGGGGGAGCTTGGCCCGCCCCGGGGGCTGCTCCGATTGACTCAGAGGGTGGGTGGGGAGCAAGTTGCTGGAGCGTGGAGAGGAGATCAGCCCCAGTGAGCACTGAGCGCGGGGTGGGAGTGACGGGCCCAGGTAGGGGGGCACCTTGTGGAGATGGGTGTGGGCCAGGCCAGGGGAGGTCAGAGAGCTTGGAGAATTCAGCCGGTGCCTTTACTTCTTCACCTGAAACCTTGGATCCAGGGAGGGGGAGTCGGTGCTTATAGGGAACTTTCACTGCACCTTATTTCTGGTATCAGATAGTGTTGGCCCCCCAGGGGGATTTCTGGTTTAGGACCACACTGAGGACTTATGGGAACCACGGCCTAAGGGCAGCTGGAGGGCCTGGGCCCCATCTTAGCCTGTCACCCCCACCCACCACCAGGGCCAGCCAGGATGTTTTTGTGTGTGGGTGGACCTAGGAGGGGCAGAATCACAAAATGGGGCCTGGCCATGCAGGTCAGCTTCCTGCCCCTTGTTGGGGCGATTTCCAGGATGCTCCTCTCGGGAATTTTATCCTTGAGTTTCACAAGCTCCAGCCTCAGTCCTAGAAGATGGGAGGTATCTTTGCAAGGGGGGAGGGATTAGGGAGGGAAGGGAGGAGGAGAGAGAAAAAGCGGGAAGGAGAGATGGAGAGACGGACAGATAGACAAGGAAACAGAGAGAGGGAGAAAAGGAAAGAAGACAGAGACAAAGTCAGAGACAGAGACAGAGAGACAGACAGAAGAAAGGACAAAGAGACATTTGGATGCTCCATAGTCTCAGATAGTTTGAGCTGGAAGGGACTTTAGAAGACTTACCTCAGGGCTTAGTGACTGTCACTTGACAGATGAAAAAAGTCACACAGAATTAGTGCCAGAAGTGGGATTTGAATCCAAGCCCTCTGCCTCCAGAACTCCTTCTCTCTCCATTACACTGCATTGCCTCGGGTGGCTAGGCCCCAGGGCACTCCTGTGAATGGGCAGGCCCTGTGAGGCTAGTGGGGAACAGGACTGACCCACCCCTGGTCTGGTGGCCTGTGTATCCAGAGTCCCTGAACCAGAAGGGATCTTGGAGCCCAGTCAGTGCCCTCCCCCACATAACCCCTGTCTCTCCTGGGATCTGTCCTTCCCCAGACACTTCAAGCCCCTTTCCTCGTGACATCCTCTTCTTACAGGATGAGCTGATAAACTCATGGCCATAATACTGGAGGGACCAGCTGGGAGCTCAGGAGCAGCCAATAGAGCCCAAAACCCACAGGGTGGGCACCATGTTCTTTCTCTCTGCTTGGAAGTGGGGTCTGGACTCTCTCTCACTCTCTCTAGCTCCTTTCAAGACTCATGTCAAAGGGACAGCTCTATGGCCCAGGGGAGAGATCCCCAGCCCTGGAGTTAGGAGAATCTAAATTCAAATCCATCCTGGGACATTTGAAACTTAACAAACTTCATTCCAATTGCCTCGAATCTCAAACCTCGCAGAGGAGCCGTTCCTGGCCTCCTTTGAAGTGCCTCCCCATCCCCAGTGCCTTCTGGCTGAGATTCCCTCCTGCCTCCCGTAGATATTTTTATGGGCGCAGAAATGATGGCGCGTCGTCTCCCTGTTCGATTGTGAGGTTCCTTGAGAAAGGAAAGGTCTTGCTCAGCACAGTGCCTGACACACAGTCGGTGTTTAATAAATGCTTGTTGACTGACTGATTAAAGTTTCTTGTTGTTAGGGTCTATGATAACCCTGTTTCCAGGACCGATTATCGGTTGAGTTTCCAAGGATGTTTCAAGGTCCCCGTTTGCGCACAAACTCCAGTCTCTCCAAGAACGATAGCGATCCGCTGGGGGATCGTTCTACCTACCAAAATGTCGGGTGGGTGCCCAAATTTGTGCCCGCGATGAAGTGCTGAGCTCTCCTCCCCCGTCTGCATCCATCACAGGAGCGAGGCTCCCTAGGGAGCCTTGTAATTCTGGCCATGACGCGGGTCCGAACTACCCTCCCCACCGTTGTTACTGTTGTCCTGGCTGGTTCGCAGATTTAGAATCAGCAGGAATTGGGGCCAGCAGCACTGAACCCAACGTCCATTTTACAGATGGAGAAATAGAGGCTCAACGAGGCTGGCGTAGCCCCTGGCAGGGATTGATTGAGCAGGGAATCAAAGGCGGCTCCGATTCTGAACCTTGTCATCTTCCCAAGGCCCCATTACCTCTTAATGACCATCGCCATGGTTCACATTTATTTTCCAAATTTTCTTTTTGTTATGAAATAGACACAAATTAAAAGATGGCAAACATTTCATTACACAAAAAGCAGAAGAGGATTGTGTATGGACTTGTTACATACGGCATGATTTTTATGTCTACATTAACTTTAACAAAATGGTAACAAAATTGCTCTGTTTCTATACATCCCTTTCTGACGTGACTTTTGTTTTTTTCATATTATGTTTTTTATTTTCTTTGTCTTCCTTCCCTCCCTCTCTTTTTCTTCCTTTTTTCTTTTCTTCCTTCTTTCCTTTTTTCTTTTCTTCCTTCACTTCCTTCCTTCTTCCCTCCCTCCCTCCTTTTTCCTTCCTTCCTTTTCTTTTCTTTTCTTCCTTCCTTTCTCCCTATCTCCTTCCCTCCCTCCCTTCTTTCTTTCTCTCCTTCCTTTCTTCGTTCTTCCATTTCCTTCTCTTTCTTTCTTTCTTTTCTTCTTTCCTTTTTTCGTTTTTCTTTCTTTCTCTTTCTCCCTCCCGCCTTTCCCTCCTTCCCTCCTTTTTTCTTCCCTCTTAACATTCATTCATTTGATCCCTTCTTATTAAAAACAATTATAAGCAAATAAAACAGATCAACACATTGGTCATGCCCAGAAATAGACCATCTCATGCTTTACCTGCCAAGAAGCAGGAGATATGATCAGCATTGGTCCTCTCGCTCTCCTTCTCTCTCGTCAGGTTTTTACTTTTCTTTTTAAAAAAATTCTGAACTTAAAAAAAACCACAAAATAAGATATTTAAAATAACATTTAAATATACATAGCAGAACGCAGAGGGTTGTATAGGGGGCCTCCGATCTCCATTTTGTAACGCTTGCTTTTTCAAGAATGTCTATTTTAAATTTAATGTGTTACTTTCATAAATGTCCTGTGTGTTTCTTCTTTCTTTTCTTTCTTTTTTTTTTTTTTCTGAATTTCCTTCTGTTCTCTTCTCTGCCTTAAAACATATTTCAGGAACCTCCATTGTCCCCTTCGTCATCTGAAAGTATAATAAGATTTCATTCCATTTGCTAACTTTTCTTCACCACGTTACCATTGGCAATCGATTTTCCTTTTAAAAGCCACCCTATTTTTGTGGAGGGGGGGGGAGTCGGGGGGTGGGGGAGGCTCACTGTGTACACTTTCCCCTTGAGTATATGCCCTTGGCTCCAAGGGGACCCATGGCCACACTGTCCGGCTGCCAGAAATATCATCTGGGAATTAAAGACAGTCCTCCACCCCCACACTAGTCCAGTCCCCCACCCCCACCCCAGTCCAGCCCCCACCCCCACCCTAGTCCAGCTCCCACCCCCACCCCAGTTCAGCCCCCACCTCCACCCCAGTCCAATCCCCCACCTCCACTCCAGTCCAGACCCTCACTCCCACCCCAGTCCAGCCCCCACCCCCACCCCAGTCCAGTCCCCCACCCCTACCCCAGTCCAGCCCCCACCCCCACCCCAGCCCGGCTCCCTCCTGGGCCTCCGGCTGAGACTCACCCCTCTGGAATGGGAGCCTGCTGTTCTCATCAGCAACATTCCTGGAACTTCTCGGAATAACATCTCGGGCCATATCATGTTCAAGCCAGCGGAGTCAGGGCCCTCAACTCGGCTCCTTGAGCATTTAAATAAGAGCTTCTTGCTAGCTTGTTTTTCTAGCCATTGAATTCTCTTTTGTCTCCCTCCCCGTCCTCTGCCCACAGTTAACCCCCAGAATGAGGGGTTTTAACTAAAATATAAGGAGCAAATAAATGATCCACTGAATCATCAGGAAAAAATCGGACACTATATTTAGCTAAGAAGCCGCTCTCGTTTGGGGGCCAAGCTTTCAACAAACAATTATTAAGTGCCTACTGTGTCCCAGGCCCTGGGCCAAGCCCCGGGGGTTGGAAAGGCCAAAGTGAAAACAGTCCCTGGGCTCCCTTAAGGAGATAAAACTATGTGTGTGCAAAAGAGACAGCCAGGAGCTCCAGGAGTCGGGAGCCCCAGCAGGCAGGAGGCTCAGGAAAGGCCCCCGAAATGGGGGTTCGAGGAGGCCCAGGGGAGGAGACGGAGCATCCAGGAGCGGAGATGGCAAAGAGAGGACACAGAATGCTTTATTTAGAGGGTAGCACAGAGGGCAGACCATTAGGCCTGCAATCAAGAAGACTTGAATTCAAATTTAACCTCAGGCACTTACAGGTGTGTGATCTGTCTGCCTCAGTTTCCCTACGTGTAAAATAGGGATAATGGCACATAACCTTGTGAGGATCAAATGAGGTAGGATTTATAAAGTGCTTTGCACAGTATCTAGCATGTAGACGTGCTTATTTTCATCCTTTTCCTTTGGGAAACTGAAAGGAGAGTTGTGAAAGGGAATTATATGGTGGGAAAAAAAGTAGGTGGGAGCCAATGGGATAAGGAGGAAATTTTAGACTCCAAGCCAATGATGTTACATGTTATCGTTTACTATTTATATGACCTTGAGATTCTATGAGTTTCAGTTTCCCTGTCCATAAAATAACCATCTCATCATCTCTAAATCTGATAATAACGTAGTCTATTTATAAGGACTCAACACATAGACCAATTACTACGATGAACGATTCATGTATGGGAAGGAGCCAGACAAAGAGCTGGAAAGAATCCAGGGAAGGAAGAGCTCATTGTCTCTTTTTTGTTTGTTTTGTTTTTCTTTTTGCTGAGGCCATTGGGGTTAAGTGACTTGCCCAGGGTCACACAGACATGACTTTTAAGTGTCTGAGGTCAGATTTGAACTCAAGTCCTTCTGACTTCGGGGCTGGGGCTCTATCCACTGTGCATCCTAGCTGCCCTGAACTCATTGTCTCTTATGAGAAGATGGAGACTCAGGAAGGGCCACATTGAGGAAATCGGGTAGACCTTGAAGAGAACTATGGGATCATGGGTTTTGGGGGCCACAGGTTCCAAGTCCTGCATTTTAGAGAAACTGGATGGCTCACCCAACTCACATGGCTGCTAGGGGTCTGAGGCAGAATTGGAACTCAGGTTTAACCTGCTCCAAGACCAGTCTCTACCATTTGGGCAGGAGATGGGCCAGGGAGCAGGGACATGGGAGACCACATGAGAAAATTCACTCTGGAAGAAGGAGGGAGATTTTCAGGGAAAGGCTTCAGCACTGTCCTTTCTAGGGTCTGGGGACAGGCAAGACAACCTGTCAAGGTCCTACCTTCTTCCTATTAGACTTTGCTCCAGTTACGGAGTTGAAGTAAGAGGGAGGCAATCTGGGGAATGATGACAACAACAATAATAATAACAGAGGCTGTTTTAGTAGCTTTCTCATTGCTTTCCGACCCTCTTTCTTCCTCTTGGTTATGAGGTCCCCTGTGATCGCTCGCTAAATGAAGGTGATATGAAAACAAATCACAAAAATAAGAAATCATCCAAAGTAGCAAACTCCTGATCCTGTCGTTCAAAGCCCTGCTGATTGGAGCGCCAGTCTCTTTTATAGCCTCGGTGCGCACTCCCCGTCTTTCCTGTGCCCTTCATGTCGGACCAGTTTGCTCCCCATCTTATCCCCTTCCCATCCTGCCCTTTCCCATCACCACATCTTTGTTCCATTGTCCCTAGTGAAGGGAAATGGCCTCCCCACCATCATGTAGGGAGTGAGTTAACTCTTCCCAAGTGCCTGCTTTGTGCTATGTATTCCAAGGTGAAGTTGAGGAAATACAGCATCATCACAGAATAGTGATGACTTTGGCTCGAACCCACATCTCATACTTACTAGACTTTGAACTTGACCTTTTACTTCTCTCAGAACTAATTTCTCCATCTATGAAATGGAGCTAATCATGTCCAGAACCCCCATTCTTCTGAGATCTGGGGGCATCTCAAATGAGATGTAAAGTTAGTTGCAAATCTTAAAGCCCTCTAGAAATGGTAGCTCTTATTATCATAGCATTTTCCCACACAATCTTTAAAAATGTCAATGAATTCCATGTCTAACCTGACTGCTTTGTGCAATTGGAAGAAATGATGGGGATTGCTCTGGTTTGTCAAAAATCAGCGGTCCTGGGAGAAATGGTGGAGATCGTTCTGGTTTGTCAAAAATCAGTGGTCGTGGGAGAAATGGCGGAGATTGTTCTGGTTTGTCAAAAATCAGCGGTCCTGGGAGAAATAATGGAGATCGTTCTGGTTTGTCAAAAATCAATGGTCGTGGGAGAAATGGTGGAGATTGTTCTGGTTTGTCAAAAATCAGTGGTCATGGGAGAAATGGCGGAGATTGTTCTGGTTTACCAAAAATCAGTGGTCCTGGGAGAAATGGTGGAGATTGTTTTCGTTTATCAAAAATCAGTGGTCCTGGAAGAAATGGTGAAGATTGTTCTGGTTTATCAAAAATCAGTGGTCCTGGGAGAAATGGTGGAGATTGTTCTGGTTTATCAAAAATCAGTGGTCCTGATTTACCTCTGGATTAGCAAACTGAGCACCAGAACCCAGGGCTCCCCACATGCCAGAAGTGGGAGACATAAGCAACTTATTAGCAACTTTTCTCCTCCCTCCCCACCCCCCTCCCCCCCTTTTAGAGTCTAATTCTTTTTCTTCCTTTCTGCTTCTAAAAATATTTTGAGCTTGAGAAGCGTGGAGATCTTCTGTCACTGGGATTAAAAGTGGAATCAGAGGGAGTCATTTGGCCACTTATGGTACAGCCGCCTGCATGGAGGAGCCTTAGGCCGTCTGCTGGATCATGCTCCTCTGGAGCCATCTGGCTCTTTGGGTCCAGACTGGGGAAAGCAGGCACGTGGCTGTCCCTCCGGGCTCCACGCAAACCTCAGGAAGCATGGGTATTGTTAGGAGCTGCCCTCATCCCCATCAATGCTGGCAACGGGGAGGACAGAGACAGCCCTGCCTTCGTGAGCCAAGATTCACATTGGAGCAGGTGGAGAGGCAGGATATCTCAGAGCTGAGGGGAGAGGAGGAGGGGAGGGGAGGTAAGGATCAGAACGTGGCCTGCTAAAGGCCAAGGAGAAGTGATCCTAAGAACAGAGGATGCCAGAGCTGGCAGGGAGCATAAAAAACAGAACACAGCATAGAAAGAAGCTTAGAATGGGCACACTGGATAGAGCACCAGCCCATCTGGCCTCAGACACTCAACATTTCCTAGCTGTGTGACCCTGGGCAAGTCGCTTAACCCCAATTGCCTCAGCAGAAAAAAAAAAAAGAAAAACCTTAGAACATAGAATAGAAAGAAGCTTAAAATATAGAACATGGAATAGAAAGACGCTTACAACAAAAAATGTGAGATTTAGGGGAATTTTAAAACATAGAAGTCTGGAGCTAGAAAACACCTTAAAACAGAGAATTGTAGAGCTGAGAAAAAACCTAGAATAAAGAACATACAATAGAAAGAAGTTTAGAGCAAAAATGGGAGATTTGGAGGAACATTAAAACCTAGAAGGCTGGAACTAGGAAATCCTTTAGAACAGAGAATATAGAAAGGAGCTTAGAACACAGAATTTAATATGCTAGAATGGGGCAGGGCTTAGAACATGGAATATCAGAGGTAGGAGAACTTTAAAACAAAGAACAGAGAATGTGAGCCCTGGAAAAGACACTGGAACATAGAAATTCAGAGGTGGAAGGACTCTTAAAACCTGTGTTAGAACCAGAGGATGGAGCTTTGGGCATAAAATGAGAGGGACTTTCAAATATAGAATGTGAAAGCTGGGAGGGACCTTAGAATATGGAATACCTGAACAAAAAAGGGCTTAGAACCAAAATACCGAGCTCGAAGGAACCTTAGAAATTGGAACACAGAATGTCATAAGCTAATAGGGAGCCCCAAATGCAGCTGTGCAGTACATCCCAAACACTTATTAAGAACCTCCCATGAGGAAGAGATGCACAGAGAACCATCTTTGCTTGCTGCAAATGTGTGTAGCATGTCTGAATCAAATGACATGTACCCACATCCTTCTTTAACCAAACAGGATTTTTTTTTTTCAGAAAACCACAAATGCAAATTTACCGTGTGACCTTGAAAGAGTCCCTTTCCCTCTCAGCCTCAATTTCCTTCTTTTTAAAATTAGGACTTTGCACCATAGGGTAATATGACAACAGTGAATAAACCTCAGATTTTTGTTTTTGTTTTAAATTTTAAATTTTATTTTAAACAAGTACAAAAGAAAAAAAATTTCCATGCACAAGACAAAACATGAGAGAATTCTCTATAGAGCTATAAATTTCCATTTCAAGAAAACCTATATAATAAATACGATACATTATTTTTAATTCATTCCTTATAGATTTTCTTTTTTTCTCTGCTGTGTACTTTTTCCTATATTTCTCTTCTCCCTCTCCTGCTTCTTGCCGAAGAAGGCTACAATTAAGTTTGGGTATACACACACATCTATAAAATATATACAGACATATACACTCACACGCATATATGTAAGATTACCCTCTGCTCATTTCTGCTTGTCATCTGTTTCCCTGAAAGTGGAGAGCATCTTCCTTCACAATTTCAATTTTTTCCCCATGTTTTTCTAAATCAACCAGCTCATCATTTCCTACACCACAGCAAGATTCTAGCCAATCACATCCCATCTGAGAAATTGCCTATACAAGGTTTTTTTCATATTTCCTGAATTCCTTCTATTCTTGACATATAGATTTTTTATTTACACTAGAAAATTTTAATTTGAAATAACCAACAAAACAATCAAACCCCCCCATTTTACACTTTAACAATGCTCTCACCTTAAAATAGACTTTAGATATTCAATTAGAAGAAACAAGTTCAAATCCTCATTCTGCTACTACACTATATAAGGTGATTCCTTATCTTTCTTGTCCTCAGTTTCCCCCTATCAAATAAGAGGTTTGGATGAATGATCTTAAAGTCCCCTCTACTTATCTTTGAATCTGAACTTTAGGATCTTTCAGGTCCCAGCCAGCCCTGCCCACCTCCAATTCCATGATGTACATTCTGCCCCGTCCTAGGCACATACTGGGGAGACCAATATGCCCAGTTCGGTGACTATGGACTGTCTAGTATAGATCCTTCATTTACAGAACAGGAAACTAAAGTACAAACAAGGGAAGGAACTTGTCCACAACGATAAATTCTCAGCCAGAAAGGATCTCAAAGCTTATGTATTCCATGCCCCATTTTACATAGGAGGAAGCCAGGGACCCAGAAGTCACATCCAAGTAATAAACAGCAGAACCAGGATTCTGACCCAGAAGCTCTGCCCTTCCCCTCCCCCCCCTATATTTCTTCCCTCCTACCATAGTGTCTCATTCTGGGTGTGACATTTATCTGGAGGAGTTATCCAAGGTACTAGAAAAGCATTACTTAAGTGATTGTTATAGATTAGATTTAGGGAGATCTTTTCTCCCTGGAATACCAAGGCAATCGGGCAGGAAGAGGATCTGGGAGATCTGACTTTCCGACAAGATGGGAGCTCTGGGATCCCATCCACTGTGCTTCTATTTGGGTGGACAGCTATTACCAGCAAAAGAACCTGGCTAGGATGCTTTCCACAGATCTCATATCCTCCAGGCACAAGTGAGTCACCAAAATTTCCCCTATTTTCTGTCAAAAACACAAGGTAACACTGTGGGAAAGCATGGGCTCCATCACGATAGAACACAGCGTCTCCTCTCCAGTCTTGGACCCCTGGAAACTACTCTGAATGAAATCCATGATCACATCAGCTATTATTGACTGCCATGTCACACTATTGAGTCATTGATCTGGCGGTCTCCCAAAACCCCCAGGAACTATTTTCTAACTAGACCTCCCCCATCTTGTGCTTGCAAATTCGATTTTTTGGAACCCTGTCTATGACTTTATATGTCTCCCTTCGAAATTTCACCGATTCCATTTAGCCTGCCCAGACCATTTTGCATCCCGATTCTCTCATGTGATAACCATGCCCTCTGGCCTTGTGTCAGCTATAAATTCAATAAGTAGGTCACTTGGGCCTTTACCCAAGTCATTGATAAAAATGATCAATGGAACAAGGTCACGCTTAGGTCCCTGCGGCGTTCCAGTAGAGATGCCCTTCCGTGGTGACATCTGACCATCAATGACGACACTCTGGGTTTAGTTACTCAAGAAGTCAACCCACCTAATTGTAAAGCAGATAAATCCACCTAATTGTCTAGCCGACGATGCTCCCCTGACAAATCAGTGCTTTATTGAAATTTCAGTACATTGTGGCTACAGGATTGCCCCGAACTCCCATTCTAGTTACTCAGTCATGGCAGAACCATCACACTAATCTCTTAATGGATCCCTGCCTCAAGTCTCTCCCCATTCCACCCTTTCCTCTATTCAGCTGCCAAAGCAATTTTTTTCTAATAAAGATCTGATTGTATCACTCTTCCCTCCTCAATAAACTCAGTGGCTCCCTATTACGTCCAAGGTTAAAATACGACGTAAAAAAACAACAACAACAACAACAACACTGAAAGTTTTTTGTAATCCTTCTTACCTTGCTAATATTCTTATACTGCACTCCCTGCATTTATTATCCACTTCAGCTACACAGATCCTCATACAGGACATGCCCTCCAGGGAATCCTTCCCTGCCTTTCCTCGATCTCCTCCATCCCTGGGACAATTCCCTTTCTTACACCTGCCTCAGTTCATACCCCACTGGCAGAAGGTGACTTTTTTGGTCTCCCCTACCCACGCCGACCCCTTCCCTCTGAGGTTACCTTCACCATTCTCCAAATGTAACTTGTGTGTACATTGCCCCCTTCATCAGATGGTAAGCACCTCGAGAGCAGGGGCCAGCCCTTGGAACAGTGGCCGGTGCATGCTGTGGTGACCCAGTTGTTTGGATCAGGTCTGACTCCTCATGACCCCATTTGGCTTTTGGGGGGTTAAAATGTTTGGGGCGGTCAAAATTTTGGGTTCAATGTTTCAAATTCATAAAAAACACAGAATTATTAACATTCAATAATTACCAAAACTTTTAATCACCCAAAGCATTTAATACATACTTGTTGACTGGTTAAATTACTCACCATTACCACATGTACCTTTACACACACAATTTCATACACATTCACCACATGCATGTACTATCATCCACATACATCAGCACATATCCATCCAGATATTTATATTTTCCCCTGACACAAGCACAATACATAGAGATATAAATATATACATATACATATACAACCATCATTTATACATATTAGTTATCACGGATACACATGTACACATGCGAGCCGTGTACATGTACATAAACACCTGTACATGCTACATACACGTGGACACATATACTAACATACCTACAAATAGGGAAACATTATATTATTATTTTAATAGCCTTTTATTTACAGGTTCTATGTATGGGTAACTTTACAGCATTGACAATTGCCAAACCTCTTGTTCCAATTTTCCCCTCCTTCCCCCCACCCCCTCCCCCAAATGGCAGGATGACCAGTAGATGTTAAATATATTAAAGTATAAATTAGATACACAATAAGTATACAGAGATATTATATTATAATGTCTATAATAATATATAATAGTATTATAACATAACTATAATAAATATAAAGCCCATATACTGGGTGACACATATATTGCACACACACACGCGTCAGTCAAGCATCCCGGTCTCCTTCATCAGGACCACGTTGGGGCCGCGGGCCGGTTGCTGTGGGAACCGAGATTCTGAGGCTCAGAAAATGGAGCGATCAGAATTCTCCATATCCCGGCAGCCCCCGAGAGCTCTGTGCTCCGCATCCTGAGTTTGTTTTGCCTCAGGAGGTCAGCGGCCGCCCCAGGGCGCTGCTTGGGCCGCGATTAGAATTGCAACGGCTCCCTCTCAGGCTGCTGGAGGCGTCCCCGGGCTGTGTGTGTGCATTAATGTGTGATAAGCGCCGCTAGCTCTGGGGGTACGTGTGAAGTCTGGGAGGACTGAGGGGGAGCCTGTTAATGTGAGTCAGTGGCGTGTGGAGGAAGAATCGTTAGGGGAGGGGTGGAGGTGAAGACTTGGCAGGAGCCGGGCGTGCGTACAAATGCTAATTTAGCCTGTGACCGAATGTTAGTGGAAGGGGAGCGTGAGAGGCTGAGGGGGAGCTAGAGCCGGCCGGAGCGAGTCCCCGCCCAAGCCCCCAGCCCGCCGAGCCCCGAGACAAAGGTCTCTCTGCTTCCCAGAGTATCCAGGGCGAGACACTCCTAGAATCGTGGACAGATTTAGAAGAGACCCCAAGGGATTAAAAAGTTATTACATAACTACGTTCTGGGGTCTCTTATTCCCAGTAATGGGGCAGCTAGGTGGCCCAGTGGTTAGAGCACTAGCCCTGAAGTCAGGAGGACCAGAATTCAAATCTAGTCTCAAACACTTAACGCTTCCCAGCCTAGGGACCTCGGGCAAGTCACTTAACCCCAATTCCCTCAGGGGGAAAAAAAGTAGTTTCTATGTTATTCTCAATAGTATAATCATCCACACAAATTCTGAAGGATTTAGGATGGAAAATCCTATCCCAACCCAAAGAAGAAAGTGATAGAGTCTGAATATAGATTGAGGCATTTTCTATTTTGAAAAAATTATTACAGATGAGGAAACTGAGTCAGAGAGAAGGTATAGAGTCATGGATTTAGGTTATCTGGTAAAGATTTAAGAAGCTTTTAGAAAATAAAAAAACTTCAATTAAAAAAGAAAAATGCTTTTAAATGCATACAACAAAATCCATAGAGTTACTGATATTGAAATAATTTTTTAAAAGAAATAAATTTATAGACCCCTCAGGTTAAAAACTCCCACTCTCAGGTCGTCAAGTACAAACCTCCTGTTTTATAGATGAAAGACAAGAGGCAAAGTGGTGATGAGACTCTAGGATTATCAAATGAGTCCTTTGGCTTAGCACGGTGCTTGGAAAATAGTAGGTGCTTAATAAATGCTTGTTCCCTTTTGTTAGGATCATAGATTTAGAGCTGGAAGGGACCTTAGAAGCAATTGAATAAAGCTCCTTTAACAGATGAGGAAACTGAGACAGACAGTTTGGTGACTTGCTGAGGGCCATTGGTTTTTATTAAGTATATAAGGCAAGATTTGAAAGCAGACTTTCTTGGCTCACAGTCCAGTATCCCTCCTACCGATCAGAGACCAGCCAGCAGGTGACCCGGAACAAGAATCGCCCTCTAAAGTATGACTGGTGAGGGGTCATCCAGCCTTTCCTTGATGATCCCTGATGAGGCAGGACCCCATATCCCCTCCCTCATCCAAAGCAGCCCACTCTGCTTTATTGGGATGTTTTCCCTTATCGACCTCTATGCCGTTCCCCCATCTGGTTCTGGTTCGGCCCTTTGGGACCCAGCCAAGCAAAGTTAATCCCTTATCCTATCCAAAGTCCCCCAGACAATGGAGAGACAGCTAACTCTCCTGTTTTCCCAGAGTCCTCTTTTCTCCAGACTACACATTCCCAGTTTCTCCAGTAGATCCTAAGGGCAGGATTTCAAGGTCCTTCACTATCCTGATTTCTCTCTCAGATGTTCTCCAGCGCCAGAACTTAACACTTGTTTGACATAGAGTAGGTGCTTAATAAATGCTTCTTGACTTATTTGTGTTCTTCCTAAAATGTGACACCCAGAAATCAATCCAATACACCAAATGTTTCATTGGAGAGAAGACAGTTGAACTGTCACTTCCCCAGGTTAGGGCTCTCTTAAGGCAAAGAATCATTAGCTTTATTTGTGGATCTATTTATTTTTTGGCTGCAGTATCATGATGCTAACCATGTTGAGTTTGCAGTCCACTAAGATTCCCAGATCTTTTTCACTGGCAGGGCTGCCTTGCCACAGCTTTCCCATCTTGTCCTTAAACTCTAATCTTGTTTGAACTTATGCAGGACTTTGCATTCATCCCTACTCAGTTTGATCTTATTTGATTTAATTTAATCTAGACCAACCAGACCTTCTGGGAGCTTGGCTGTTATCTGTAGCATTAGCTAAGACTCAGCTTTATGAAATCTGCAGATTCTGTAAGTTTGTCTTCATCCAAATGATAGACAAAAAATTCAATAGAACACGGCCGAGAAAAGAACTCTGAAATATTCCGCTGGAGGCTGCCTCCCGGGCTGACCGTCTCTTGGTTCCTGCCACGTGGGGTACTTTGGAAAGAAGTCCTTCTGGGGGCAGAGGATCAGAGTCCCAATCTCACTTAGATCTCTACTAGCTGCGATCTTAGAAAGGTCATTTAACTATTCTGCACTCCTCTGAAAAATGAAAGGGTTAGACCTTCCAGTTCTAAGTCTGTGCTTGCAATATATTCTTTGCTTTGTAAAATGAGAAGATTGACCTAGACAAAACTCAAGGTCTCTTTCAACTCTAGAACTAAGATTCTGTGAACTAGCTCTGATGCTCCCAAACTATGATGTACCTAGTCCACGTCCTTCCATCACATCCCCAACAACAGCAACAATGATTTCATCCAATGGCTCCATCCCTATCTCACCACTTGTTCACTTTCTCTCCCTCACTCTCTCCTTCTCCCTCTCTCTGTCTCTCTCTGTTTCTATCTCTGTCTCTATCTGTCTCTCTCTGTGTTTCTCTGTCTCTGTCTGTCTGTCTGTCTCTCTCTCTCTCTCTCTCTCTCTCTCTATCTCTGTCTCTGTCTCTGTCTCTCTCTACATGTGTGTGTAGAACTCCCAGAGGGCTTCCTTTCACACACCTAAGATTCTTTATTTTCCTTGGAGCATGAAAAATGGACTTCTTATGAGTCAGGGGCTTATGTAAGAGTCCCTTCTGTATTTCCTCTGCCTTTGGGCAGGATGAAGCTAATTTTTCAGAGTCAGTGTTTCTTTTTGAGTTTTCTGCATCCCTTGATAGAACTCGATAAAGCTTCCTCCGAAACTCTCCCCTTTGTCATTTCGGATGGCACGATAACATTCTATTACATTCACATACCATGATGTGCTCTTCCCCACTTACCTTTCTCGGCTTCTGTGTTTGTTTTCAGGCCAGATCTCCTCGACCCCTCCGACCTTGTCTGAAAAGCTGGACCATGGCCACAACTCGACATTGGCTACCGGTGAGAGCCCGGGTGGAAGGGAGGACCAGGGGGTGGATGATTTTAGGGACACCAAGAAGGCTCCTTCAGGTTCGTTCTACCAATCTGTCTCAGTGCCTGAAGAGCCACCACTGGGGAGCCAGTGAATGCTTGGAGTCCGAGCCTTCTATTAGAGGGCTTTCTATTTAAGAGCAGGCTGGACGCAGGAAGGGGTTGAAAGGCAGGTTATAGGGCGCTAAAGACCAGCTTTGTCTACTTCACCAATCCTGGGTAATGGACAGGGATCAGAGTGTGTGGAGAGCCACTTCTTAGCCAGAAAACTAAGAAAGGGATGTAGGGAGACCCAGGCCTGGCAAGTGATCATCCTCTCAGACCGCTTCCTACCCTGTTCTCACCAGGGAGACTGGCTCTTTGAAACAGACCTCTCCCCACTGGAGATGTGGCCATTTATGGATCGTTTGACAATTGCCGGAGGAGCAGAAGGGCCACATCTCCCTGTGACATTTTAGTTCAGGAGGCAGGAAGTCATGTGGGTGGGAGCTACACCTTTTTCAGCTACTCCTTCAGGGGCAAATTGAAGGCCAAGGATGACTCCCCAACCTGCTCATTTTGGGGAGGGGCTTATACATGTGGTCTAGAGGGCACCCCAAGCACCTTTCCATGAGGCCGTCTTTGAAAAGGAAGACTTCGGTCTCATCCCTTCATGTTCCAGGCCCAGACCCACCACTACTTTCCATTTTCCATCCCTGCCTCATTCATAGCTCAATGTCTCCCACTTCATGCCCACCTCCCTACATGTTGGCTGCTTATGAATTTCTAAAAAGTCACAAAATGTCAAAACTGGAAAGGATTATAAAGGCATGGGACCAACCCATCTGTTTTACAGATGGAGAAATTGAGTGACTGGCCCAAGATTACACAGCTAGTCCAAAAATCCCAGATTCTCCAAACTTGGCCGGCATGTTTAACCTGCACCTGAACAGAGAGCCTCCCTCTGGTGTCACATGGTCATCCAGCCTCTGCTCAAAGAAATCCCATTGGTTGAGAACCCATCATCCACTTAGGCAGGGACAACATGTTCCACTTTGGACTATTCTAATTGTTGGGAAAGATATTCTTATGTGGAACCAAGATCTGTCCCTCTGTGACCTCCACCCGTTCTCCAAAAGCCAAGAACCAATTATTAAGTGCTAAGCACTGGGAGTATAAATGGGAATAAGAAAGATCTCCTTTGCCGACAGAGAGCTTACAATCAAATGAAGAAATCACCACACCAAAAAATACCCATTCTCCTGGCTCTGCCCTCAGAGGTTAAGGAGAGCAAGTCAGATCCTTCCACCTCTCACATCTTTCCAAAAACTTCAAAAAAGTGATCACATTCCCCTAAGTCTTTCCTTCTCTAGGCTAAGCATCCCCAGTTTCTTCAGCTAATCCTCCAATGGCCTGATCTCAAGGTTCCCCACCATTTTGGACCCCATCGTTTGTCAATAGCCTTCCCAAAATGTGATATCTGGAACTAAACACCGGATTTAGTCTGAGGAGGGGAGGAATCCAGCAGGGCTCTTACTTCAGGCTGTCTGGCCTCCTAAAGCAGTCCTGGCTTTTTTTGGCTGCCATCTTTATTTTGAACTTTCAATCCACTTCAATATTCACCTCTTTTTCAGTAACTTTTTAAGTTGAAATGGTTTTTTTTCCCGATGAGCCAAAATCTGTTTTTTCCCTTCCTTCACTGATAAAAAAGGACTCTGTTCTTAGGGCAGTCACTGAGCTTAGGTAACTCCTGCTCTGCTCCTTCCAGGAAAGAAGCCCGTCCGTCTGGTGAATGGGGCTGATCCCTGCAATGGGATGGTGCAGGTCAAGGTCGCAGGGTCCTGGCAGCCTGCCTGTGAGGACTCCTGGAACAACCGAGCCAGCCTGGCTGTCTGCAGGGAGCTGTGCTGCGTGGGCACGGGGCCGATGGCCTCCGCCAGCCCTCCGGGTCCAGGGAGATCAGAGCAGCTCCCTTCCGAGAACAGGACTGCGGCCCTCAATGACACGTGGTGGTCCCCTCTGCGTGTGCTCTGTGACCAGGGAGACTGGGGGACCTGCCAGCTACAGACCTCTGCCTGCCCCAGTGGGAGGCTCGCCAGGGTCAGCTGTGAAGGTGAGGAAAGACCCCCAACCCTGACTGGGCACATCCCCCTGGAGACGGGGGAGCCTCTGGGCTCCCAAACCATGACAGCTTCCCTCTGTGGGAATCGGGGCTCTCCTCAAGAGGGGCTCAAAAAGGGATGGAAAGGAATAGGGGGGGTAGAAGGAGAGAGGAAAGAAGGGGAGGGAAGGAAGATAGCAGGGAAAGGAGGGAAGGAAAGGAGAGGGAAGGGGAGGAGAACACAAAAAAGAGAGTGAAGCATACTTCGTTGGCTAGAACTCTTCACAAATGGGGATTATTCCTAGTAAATGAACAATCAAATGTTCAATCTCACAAGCTCTTTCCTCTCTATTTTTTCATTCCTTCCTCTTTTTCCAACTCTCCCAATTGCTTCATCTCCACAACTGCATCTCCCTTTCACTCAATTTATTTCTCTGCTGTAATTGCTCCAACTTCCCATCTTTTACCCGATCCTCAAATATCTTTCATCATATCTTTTTCCAACTCTCCCTGATGACCACACTCTTGGTCATCTATCTCTTTTCTATCTTCTCCTCCTCCTTTCTTTCTTTCCATTCTTTTCCTTTTTTCCTTCCTTCCCTTATTCTTTGACTTTCCTTCCCTCCTTTCCCTTCCTCTCCTTCCTTTTCCCTTCCTATCTTCCTTCTCTCCTTCATCCCTTCTTTTCTTCCTTCCCACCTTCATTCCTTCCCCATCCCTCTCCTTTCTTTGTCTTCCCTCCTTCCTTTCCTTCCTCTTTCCCTCTCTCTCCTCTCTTCTTCCTTCCTTTCTTCCTTCTCTCCGTCATTTCTTCCCTATCCCTCTCCTTCCTTTGTCTTCCCTCCTTTCTTTCCTTCCTCTTTCCCTCTCTCTCTCCTCTCTTCTTCTTTCTCTCCTTCATTCCTTCCTTATCCCTCTCCTTTCTTTGTCTTCCCTCCTTCCTTCCCTCCCTCTTTCCTCTCTCCCTCCTCCCTTCCCTCCCTCTTTCCCTCTCTCCCTCCTCCCTTCTTCCTTCTCTCCTTCATTCCTTCCCTATCCCTCTCCTTCCTTTGTCTTCCCTCCTTCCTTTCCTCCCTCTTTCTCTTTCTCCTTCCTCCTTCTTCCTTCCTTTCTTTCTTCTCTCCTTCATCCCTCTTTCCTTCCTTCCTATATGCTTCCCTTTCCATCCTCTCTCCCTCCCTCGGGTTCCCTTGCAGAAGTCCTTGCTGTGCAGCTGGTAGGTGGAAGTGATCGTTGTGCCGGTCGGGTAGAGCTAAAGGACAAAGGCTCCTGGGGGACCGTGTGTGACGATGACTGGGACCTGCGGGATGCCGAAGTTGTGTGCAAGCAGCTGGACTGTGGCACGGCCATCCAGGCCCTGCAGGGCTCGTACTTCCAGAAGGGCACAGGGCTCATCCACCTGGATGAGGTGAACTGCTCCGGGAGTGAGCTGTCCCTGTGGGAGTGCCCTTCCCAGAGATGCCACGACTGCGGGCACAAGGAGGACGCTGGTGTGATTTGTTCAGGTCTGTCTTTTTGTCCGTCTGGTTGCTGTGCCCTCGGGTTCCTGTGACTCCATAATCTTCTTCCATAGGATGCATTCAAATCCACTTCCACTCAACAAATAGGGGTGACTAAGCACAAGACATTGTGCTAAGCTTTGGGGGTGCAAAGAGAAAAAGGGAACAATGGCCGCCCTCAAGAAGCCTGCGTTCTGCGGGGACAGTCAGCATGTGCACACGGAAGTGCCTCCAAAATAAGTCCAGAGGAACATCGGCTGGGACCTTTGGGGCGAGGGCCTTGTGGGTGGAAGAACAGCGTTTCAGGCCCTCGGTTCCTTGGCCAGAGTCCTCCCTCCCTCTGCCCATGCAGTCCTCCCTGGTGCGAAAGGCATTGCCGGCAGGCGGAGAACCGGCCACAGAAGCCGCCATGCCATCACAGCTCAGCAATCCCTTATTAGGAGGGCCTGGGCAGGAAGGGAGGGCACGAGGCAGTACCCCTTCTGTGGGACTGGCTCCCAGACCCTCATCCCCTCTGCAATGCGCCCAGCCTCGGCCACGTTTCCCAGCCCTTCTTCGTCTGGCTCTTCCTCCTGCAAGGACCCATTTGGTAATCCGGAGGTTTTCTCTGTGCCCTCTCCGCCAGGCTCTCTGCTTTCCAACAGTTCGCTGATTCCCACGACCTCCTCAAGACCCCAGGCACCCACAACGGGTGAGACTTCCAAGGAGGGAACCCCGATTTCCTGGGGCTGGCTGGGGGTACGGGGCGTGCTTCTCACTCTGAGCCCCTCCTGGGTACGCGGGGGCAGACCCAGCTCAGTGGCTTCCGCTGGAACCTCACTCATTTCCACAAGGGGATCCCAGTGAGCTCTTAGATCAGTCCCATGCGGGTCTGGGTCCTGCGTGTTCTCACCCGGGGCCTCTGCTTCTAGCCCCCTTTGTGCCGCTCAACATGCAGAAGCGGGAGCTTCGGGAGCGGGTCCTCCTCGTCCTCTGCATCATCCTGGGAATCCTCCTCTTGGGGTCGCTTATCGCTCTGATCTTCGTCTATAAAAAGGCCAAAGGACAGTACGGTAAGAGTCCCCGGCGCCCCATCCTAGGCGCGGAAGGAGAAGCATCCCCAGGGGCGGCTCTCCCGGGGTGAGGGGAGGTCGAGAGCACGGGGCAGACTGAGACCCAAGGGGGGGGCGCGGCAAAAGCGACCCAGCCAACGTCCGTTAGCTAGCGGGGTCGGAGCCTGGGACAGAAGCCGGGCCTTCGGCCTCCTGATCCCAATTCCTTCCACCACTCATGTGCCTCCCGCGCCAGCCCTCCCCGTCCTGGAGAATCACAACCACCAGGCGTCCACAGCCACCCTGGGAGGAGACAACAGCTACCACGAGGTCTCTGTCACCGTCCCCAAAGAAGAAGGTAGAAGTGCCCCCACCTTGGGGTGGGGGATGGAGGCGGGTCCGGAGCTCGGGGAGGGGGAGGCAGGATGGGGCGGCCCCTCCTGCAGCCAGGGGAGTATCAGAAACCAGAGCCATTAATCTCGTGGCGTGAAAGGGCGGTCTTTTGTTCCTGCGCTGATCGGGGAGTGTGCTTGAGACCTTTCCACCTCTCAGAACAGACCAGCCAATCAGCTCCCCTTCCCAACAGCTCCCGATCCTCCTGCTTTCCGCTCCTACTCCTTCTCCTTCGCTTCCTTCACGGTACAAAGGAAAGAGCTGGATTCAAATCCTGCCTCTCGCTCTCTCCAAGCCCCACTTCTCTCCTGTAAAAGGAGGATTAGTTCTTCCGAGGAGCCTCCCGGCTCTGGGCTGATTCCCTGCCCCCTCTTTGCGAGCTCCCTCCGACCTTTCCGCCTTCCCACTCTCTTCCCCTGGGACCCCCTCCCTTCCCACTCTCTTCCCCTGGGACCCCCTCCCTTCCCACTCTCTTCCCGTGGGATCCTCTACCTCTTTTTATCCATAGCACATACAGGTGGGATAACCTGCCCACAGAGAGGAAGGAAGGGAACTGGATTTGAACCTTTGTCCTTTGAGTTCCAATCCGACCCCTTCCTACCATGTCACCAACGGCGCATGCGGGTTCCATTTCGCTTTCTGTTCTGGGTCCCCCCAGTGCCCAGCGCAGTGCCAGGCTCACAGTAGGCATCTCATAAATGCTCACCTGACGGCATTGAACAAACAGTGATTCTGAAGCCGTTGGCCACGTCCCTCCCCTCTTTTCCTCTTCTGATTGTTGTTTTCTTCCTAGCACCCCAGCTCTCCCTGCAGGCGGGACCCCGGAAAGTCTCAGACTCCGACTCCGACTCTGACTACGAGCACTATGACTTCCACAGCCAGCCCCCAGTGCCTCTCTCCACCTTCTATAGTGAGTGTCTCCCTGCCTGATCCAGAAAGGGCACCAGGCTGGAAAATGGGACTTTAGATACTCTGCCTCATTGATCCCTTCTGTGAAATGGGAGAAATCTTTCTTGCTTTTGAGCAAAGAGGAGTAGGTGCATGAAGTGCTAAATGCTCTAAGGCCCTGAGACAAATTTGGAGAGGTCCTTAGCAGAGGCATCTTCCCCTTCCCCAACCGCCCCTGTTTCCTGATGATATTAGCATCTCTACCCCAGTATTCCTTTTTTTTTTTAATAACTTTTTATTGACAGAACCCATGCCAGGGTAATTTTTTTTTTTTACATTATCCCTTGCATTCACTTCTGTTCCGATTTTTCCCCTCCCTCCCTCCATCCCCTCCCCTGGATGGCAAGCAGTCCTTTACATGTTGAATAGGTTACAGTATATCTTGGATCCAATATACATGTGCAGAACCAAACAGTTTTCTTGTTGCACAGGGAGAATTGAATTCAGAATCTACCCCAGTACTCCTTTTCCCCTATCCCCAACGTTAAGACTCTCAGCCCATTTTACCCCCCATTTAAATACACATCTATACTATGACACAAAGGGCAAGCTGGGGTGGGGGAGAAGGACAGACTCCCCGGAGCCCAGGGGGAGGACACAGGAGCTCTCTGCTGTCCCGTCTGCCTGAGCCAGCCTTGTACCTGGTCTCCCCGGTCCCATACACCCACTGTGGGCCCTGAGGTTGGGCCAAGGTGAGAAATAGGAGTGGGTTTTGAAGTGGTATCCCAGCAAGGTTCCCGATTTCTTGTGGAGGAGCGGTCCCCCCTGAGAGGCTCCACGCTTGGGCTCACATTGCTGAGAGGTCCGTTCCTCTGGGACCACAGGTCCACCCCCTCTTTTTGTATTTGAGAAACCAAGGACTCATCCAAGGTCACCCAGGGCTGTCTCTAGCTCTGGTTCTCCATCCTGCTTCCCTCCATCTGAGGTCCAAGCTAAGGAGCCTCCAGGGGGGGTGTCCTTGGATATGCTTGTGAACCCCCTGCATTTGTTTTCCATAGACCGAACCCCACCCCACGCCCTGCCCTTAACAGAGAGATGAAGGCTCACCAAGCCATCCCACCTCAGTCCTGTGAAGGGGAGGGAGGCTGTCAGGGGTGATCAGGGCACGGATCCTAGTTTCCAGATAAGGAGCCCGCGGTTCCCAGGAGGAAGGACTTGCTAGTAGAGAAAGGGAGGATTCAAAGCCAGTCCCCGACTCCGAGGGTGTTCTGCAGCGTCTCTGGGGCTCCTCGCACCCCACATCACGAGCTTAGTCATGGCCCCCCCCCGTGCCCCGAGAGCTCTGTGCCCCCCGCCCCTTCCCCGCTTCATCCCCATGGCGGACTCTGCTTGCAGACTCCCAGAAGTACCGCGTGACTGAGGACATGGCCCAGCAGAGCAAGTTTAAGATGCCCCCGCTGCAGGAGGGTGAGAGAGGAACCTTTCAGCGGGGACACGCAGATGGGGGTGGGGTGACTCGGGGGCCTCCAGCAACAGTTTCCCTCCCCACCCACTGTGGAGCCTCACAAACTCCTCGAGCAGAGGCTGCTAGTGTAATGGAAAGAGCTTTGGTTGGGTCCCAAAAGGCCTTGGTTGGCCACTTACAATCTGTGTGACTCTAAACACGCCCACGAGTGCTAAGGAAAAGCCATAAAGAACACTCTCAAGGGCTCCCTCAAGAACCTTAGGATAATTGGGAGACTCTGGGGGCCTCCCGGCGCGGTGCCCTCGGCAGAGAAGGGGCCGTGCTCCCTGAGCCACGCAGAGCCCCGTGAGCCAAAGGAGCCACAAAATGGGCAAAATAGAGAAGCCCCCCATCGGTCATTGCGTCTGACCACAGGCTGATCTGATCAGCCGTCAGACACGCTGTAACCACGTGGCGATGTCAGTTTGATCTTCTTGGAGAATGAAGGATGGCAACCAACCAACTAACTGACCGACTTTAAGCAAATTGCTTTGCTTCTCTGGGCTTGCCTTTTTGTAAGCCTTCAAGCATTATAAGATATTGGATTGATATATCAAGTTGATATATTAAATATTAAATATATATCAATATTATTGATCTCCTCTCTGGGCCTCAGTTTCCCCAAATGTTAAGTGGGGGGATAGTTGATCTTTAAGGTCCCTTCTAGCATCAAATCCTAGAAATCTATTTATTTTTAGATTAAACTGAAATCTTGTTAAAATGCTTATTGACTGACTGACTACTTTTTTTTTTATTTTCTCAGAAAAGTTCTCCTTCCCCTCTAGTCTAACCCAAATCTTGGCCTTGTGTTGCAGATCCCCCCGTCCCGGCTCCTCAGAATTACTTGAGGCAGAAGAGTGACTCTAGTACATCTTCTGGGGAAGGTTACTGCAATAGTCCCACCGGCACGCTGCCTCGGTTCAGTTTTCCTGGGTTTTCTTCGGAGAGGAACCACCTTCTGGAGCAGCCTCCCAACCTGGAGCTGGCGGGGTCCCGGGCCACCCTGTCTAGTAAGCTAATCCGGGGGAGACCCCCTTATTCCATCAAAAAAAAAAAAGAAGATGTGTGAGTTATTAGCTACTTCTCTGATCTTCACTTTCCCTTCTGTAAAATGGGAGTGAAAGAGTAAATTAGATCATCTTCAAGATTTTTTCCACCTCTAAATTCTAGGAGTCGCAGAAAGGAAGTTCTTCTAGGGGTCTAACTTGAAACCTTCCTGCTACCTTCTTCTCTAGTCTAATCCTCCCTCTTTGGATTGTAGATGCCCCTCTCCCGGCTCCTCAGAATTACCTGAGGCACAACAGTGAGTCCAGTACGTCTTCTGGGGAAGATTACTGCAATAGTCCCACCAGCAGGCTGCCTCCAGCAAACTTCCCAGGGTTTTCTTCAGAGAGGAATATTTTGGAGCAATATCCCAAACCCCTTGGTAAGCTTATCCTGGGGTGGAGGGTGCAGTGGGGACGTGGGGGTCTATGGGTACAGAATGGTGCGTATCTAAAATACTTGGTCATCATAAGTTAGTTTTGCTTGACTGTTTTTTCCAGGGGGTGGGGTGTTTGTTACAAGAGAAGTTCACAGGGTAAATAGGAAGAAGAAACAGTTCTCATATGAAAGACAAGATATACCTTTGATTTTTAAAAAGAGAGAGAGGTTTTAATTTAATAAAAATTTAATAAAAACTTAATAAAGTTTTAATTTTTTTAAAAAGTCTGTTTTGACTACAATTCCAAAGGCTTCATGATGAAACATGCTATCCACCTCCAAATAGAGCTGATGGCCTCAGAGGGCAGATTAAAACAAACTTTTTCTTTTCTTTCTTCCTTCCTTCTTCGCTGTCTCCCTATCTCCCTCCCTTCTTTCTTTCTCTCCTTCCTTTCTTTGTTCTTTCATTTCCTTTTTTCTTTCTTTTCTTTCTTTCTTTCTTTTCTTTTCTTTTCTTTCTTTCTTTTTTTTTTTTCTTTCTTTCTCTTTTTCTTTCTTTCTTTCTTTCTTTCTTTCTTTCTTTCTTTCTTTCTTTCTTTCTTTCTTTCTTTCTTTCTTCCTTCCTTCCTTCCTTCCCTCCTTTCTTTCTTCCTTTCTTTTGGACATGACTAAGCAACTTATTTTTTTTGATCATACATATTTATAATGCCTTTTTTGGCCATCTCAATAAGTAGGGAAGGAGAAGAGGGAGAGAAGGAATTTTGAACTGAAAGTAAATTAAAATGAAATAAAAAATAAAAGTATTCTTACTTGTGCTTAAAACGATCTGATTGAGAGGAAGCATGAACCTGGGCTGTCCTGAAAATCACAAAACTCTAAGTGTGTAAAACTAAAAGATTCCTGTGACTTCAGCAAGTCCAGCCTCTAACTGAATCAAAGGGCAGGAGGCTTGCCAACCCCTGACAGTCTGTGGGAGCTAGGTGAAGTCCGTTTTCCACATGGGGCGCCAGTTTCTTCCTTAGACTTGTCCTGGGCAACATATGAGTTTCCCTCTAGCACAAGCAGCCAGATTTGTGTCCCTGTAACAACGAGGAGAGGAGCCAGAACACCGTGACATCCAACAATAATACATACGTTTAGATAATGTTCTAAGATTTGCAAAGAACTTTATCAGTATGATCTCATTTGATACTGAGATCTCCTGGCAGGAAGTTTCTAACAGTTAACCCCATTTTACAGATGAGGAAACTGAAGCAGAGAGAGCTGCTTAGGTAGAAAGTGTCCGAGACTTGGATCTTCCACAGCACTCTGGGCATTATACCACCTTGTTGGTGAAAAACTTAGGGAGTGAGGGGATTAGTCTGGAGAATCAAAGTCTCAGAGGCAGGATAGGGCTGCATTTTCACAAAAGGCAATGGTTACAGTGATTAAAGCAGTGGCCTTGGAGTCTGGAGGCTCTGAATTCAAATCCCAACTCTTGTGCTTAGAGACCCTGGTCTGTGAGACTCGGCCAAGTCATTTCACTTCCTCTGAACATCAGTTTCCTCATCTGGAAGATATAACGGTTAGACCAGATGACATGTAGGGACCCTTCCAGCTATAATTTTGTGAGTTAATGCATCTCTCTGAGACTCAGTTTCTCCATCTGGAAAATGAGGAGGTTGGACCAGCTGGCCTCTGAGTCTGTTCCAGATCTAAAACTATGATTCTGTGCTCCTAAGTATTTAAAAACCTGTCGCATGAAAGAGGAATTAGGCTGATTCTCCTTGGCCCCATAGGGAAAAACTCGAAATGGTCATTTCCAAGTGGCAGGGATGTGATTTTATGTTTAATATAAGGAAAGACTCCCTAATAGTGACCCAAATCAGAATCAGTGGGTTGCTTTGGGAGGGGTAAGTTCCCCATCCCTTGAGGTCTTGAGCTAAACCACCACTTTCAAAGGTCCTTGTTAAGGCACAAGTTGGACACAATGGTCTCTGGGATCCCTTCCAATTCGACTTCGGGGATTGCCATAACGCGAAGAAATGATTTCTTCTACTGAACCTGCCCCTCCCCCAATGAGTCTAACTTTCTCTCGCCCCTTCCCCTTTCCCTCCCCCCCAAGCCAAGCAGGATCAGATGCCCTAGGACCCAGTCCCAGGCTGACAGAGACTTTCTCTTGTTTCTGGTTCCCCAGCAGGAAGCCGCTCTGGAAATGTTTCTGCAGGACCAGCAGCTGAGGACAGCTCCAGCACGTCCTCTGGGGAGTGCTATGAGAATTCTGAGGCCCCCCAGGAGCCTCCCGTGGAGTCCTCTGTGTGCCCAGGTAATAGAGGGAGGCAGAGAAAGTGAAACATGCAAAGCAAATGGGGATCAGTTTTGGACGGATGAACCCAAGGTCGAGAGAGAGATGTACGTCTACATGCATGTGTATATACATATATGTGCGCGTACAAGTGTATTGTGTATATGTAAATGTGTATGTGTTAATAAGTATATTTATGTACACACACGTGTGTATGTATATAAATCCATCTTCTTTCTCCTTCCTCTAGCTGAATAAGGCAGGGAATCTTAATAATGACAACAACAATAGCATTTATATGGTGCTTTAAGGTGTGCAAAGTACATATTATTTCATTTGCTCCTCACAACAACCCTGGGAGGTAGGGGCTATTATTATCAACGCTTTACAGATAGATAAACTAAGGCTGAGAGACTCAGTTAAGGGACTTGCCCAAGATCACATAGCTAGTAGGTCTGAGCAGAATTTGAACTCATGTCTCTCCTATTTCCAAATCCAGCACTCCAAGCTCTGAGCCTGTCTAGCATGTTCTTGTGTTTTTGTTTTTGTTTTTTTTCCCCAAGAGGTGTGGAGATAAGATCCTTTGCTTTGGAGCTGATTCTATGACTTGGGCTCCATCCTAGAGGGGCAGGGCTGGCTGCATCGGGTGGGGGCAGTGCGGTGGAAATTTGGATTTATAGTTGGAAGATTGCTTTCAAATCCCAGCTCTGCTGCTTATTTACCTGCATGATTGTTCACAAGTAACATAAGTTCTTCAGGTCTCAGTTTCCTTATCAGTAAAATGAGGGGATTGGATTAGAAAGTCTCTAAGGACACTTCTCCTTTGGGGAGCTTAATTTCCATTTCTATAAAATGAGGGAATTGGACTCCATGGAACTCCTGGGATCCTGTTTTGATTTTGGGGTGCAAAGTCAGGCCTTCCCAATGTCCTTGTCAGTGACTGCGTTCCTGAGTGGTGGAAGTGCTTGTGTTATCCCTGAGGTCTGGAATTCACAATATTAATCGTATCGGAGAGATAATTCTCCCAGAATTCCCTAGGGAAGGAGGAAGATGTACTGAGCAAAGAGTGGTTAGGGATTGGAGATAAGAACTCCAGGAGTTGTATTCTCTGGGTCTTATCTAACATACTGGAGCTCTGGGAGCCAGAGGATGCCCTGGTCTCAAGGTGTAAAGTGTGTTTACCATTTGTATATTCTGGGTTGAACAGAACCATCTACCTCAGCAGTCAAAGGGGACAGTTGTGCAGATGATTCGCCTAGTGAAGATTATGATGACATCGGAGCTTCATAGAGCAAGACCCAAAGAGAGAGGGGATGCCTGTCGATTCCTTCTCTACCAGCCTCCCATTGCTGCCTTTCCCTGTCTTCCCCTCTAGATCACCCAGGGCCACAAAATCATACAGATTCAGATCTGGGGATCCATCAATTTTGAGCTAAAAAATCCCAATCCCTACCCTCAACTCGGCCATCTCCACCCTGAAGTTCCTGAGCCTTAGACCAATTAACATCAGCGGGTACATCTTGAGCCCTGTCCCCCATGAATCTACAAACCTCAGGCAGCCTGTGCCTCAGTGGATGATGGGGGGAAAATCCCAGAACTGGAAGGAACCTCAGCTGCCACGTAGTTTGACATAGACTTAACCAAGAACCCTTCCTAAGATGCTGCCAACAAATGATCATCCAGCCTCCACTTGAAAATCTCCACTGAGGAACCTGCTGGCTCCCGAGATAACTCATTCCACTTTTGGACAGCTAAGCTTTCCATGAAGTTCCTTCAGACATCAAGCCTAAATCTGGCACTCTGAACCCTACTCTGATCCCCCACTACCCTTGCTCCTCATTCCATCCTCTGGAGTCAAGCGGAAAAATCCTTCTACTATATGACGCTGAATAGAGGTTTTCATGTCCTTTGTCTTCTCACATTTAAATATCCCAAGTTCCTTCAGTTGGCCCTCAAAGACATCTTGCCCTTCTAACCTCTTCTCCTCATTCTGGTGGACTGCCGCATCCCCCTCCTTGCTTAGAGAGATCCTTATTCTCCAGCTGATTACACTCAAGTTGTCCCCAAAGTATCATAGAAAGAAGTCTCGATTTTGAATCAAAGGATCTGGGACTGGATCCTGGTTCCATTATTTGATAGGCAAGTCCCTTCTCTCTGAGAAAGAGGATTGAACTAGATGATCTCATATATCAAGCTCGAATCTGAGCTTGAAATCCTTTCATTTGTCATCTCTAAGTCTGTTGCCTTCTTCAAAAGTCTTCCCAAATCTCCCTATAATAGTACTGCTAAGCCCAGCAGAGGCCCCAGCAGGAGCCAGACTCGTGGGCATTTCCTCAAGGCACCGGCCTGGGATTTCTAGTAGGTACCAATGGCTTCCAATGGAGACTTTGGCTGGTCCCTAGGAGAGAGAGCCTGTCAGTTGCCCAGAAGTAGGGCTGTGGGCCTGGGTCAGAGGAGGTAGTAAAATGAATGTCGATGGAAGACTGAGACAGAAACTCAACGATTTCTTCCCATCCTCCAGAGGAGGAGATTTGCAGAGGGAGGTTTTATTCTCTGCTCAGTTTAAAAAAAAAAAGAATGTAGCTTATAGAAAAATGACCATTGTACATAGTTTCCTTCAATCCCTGGAGTGAATCCCAAAGAAGCAGAAGAGGCTTTGGGTCACCCATTCCTGACTACACTGAGAATAAATGGGCTTTTTAACAGGAACCCAAAAAATGGAGTGTGAAGTCAATGTGATGGTTTAACATCAAGAAACTTTGCAATGGAAGCAAGTCAGACCCTGGACAGGGCTCAGGTGGGACTATGAACGGCTTTCTCAAATAAGAGAGATATTAATCGGTTGATCAATTGGTCATCGCTTAATAAGTACCTACTATGTGCAAGAGGCTCTATGCTAAGCAATGGGGATAAAAACAAAAGTGAACCTTTATTTACATTCTATCACACAATAGGTGTAGGTATGTGCTTATATATACATACAGATGTATACAAATAGACACACACGTGTGTGTAAACATACATTATATGTATATAAAACCACTCATTTGAGAGAGAGGCTGATAGCAATTGCCAGGGATAGAGAAAAACTTCCCATAGAAACTGTCATCTCATTAAGTCTGGAAGTAAACAAGGGCTTTAAGTGAGTCACTCATCAAGCATTATTAAGTGCTTAATGTGTGTAAAGCACCAGAATGCAAAGAAATTAAACCGACTCCTACATACATACACCCCCTAATTGGAAGGGAGGGGGAATGACAATATAGAAATATCTGGTTCCATACAAGCTTGACATAGAGTTTATAAGGGTAAACTAAGAAGGGCTGGGGGCCGGGCAGGAAAAGCCTCCTGCATACAGGAGGATTTAAGATGAATCTTGAAGGAAAGCAGGGAATCTAAAAAGTAGAAATGAAGAGGAGGATATACCAGGCAGGGGAGACTGACAATGCAAAGCCACAGAGATTGGAACTCATAGTCTTATATTCAAGGAATAGCCAGAATATGTGAAAGGAACCAATGTGTAATGAGATAGAGAAATGAGGCTCTACACTGCTCATGTTTCCCCTAATGTTGCCCAATAAATATGTGGAGATTTCAACAAGTGAATTAAATAAATGCTCTATGTGCAAAGCACTGTGCGAGTCTGGGCTTCATTTGGGGAAAAGCTACCCCGATTTCTAGAGCTCCGTTCCAAGGTCCAACTGTGGGAAGGTCGGAATATTAGGGGGGACGTAACGAAAGCTCTTCTCCTGAGTTTCCAGTTCAGTAAACACTGATTAAGCACGGTCTGTGTGTCGGATCTGCCTTGAAGTCTTTCTCCGAACACGGAGAAGACCCTGGGCTCTTGGGGATGAGTCCTCGAACGTTAGCTCCAGCCCCGCCAACCTGGCAAAGTGCTGAGTCAAGGAGAGCTGTTATAGGAATTGCCCGACTCAGTTCGGAAAGCCTAATGATGGGGTTTGCTGGGGATGGAGTGAGGAGGGAAGGGTTAGGAGATCCAGCAGCATCTGGGGGCTCTCTTCCTAGGAAAAAGGGAGCGGAACTCAGAGATGGCGAGGAGAGTAACCACAGCAGCAGAATAGAAAGTACTATCTCCAAGGCAAAATTATTTTATTAAAAAAACAAACAAATGAGCAACCTACAAACCCATCTTCCCTTTGGGGACGAGTCTCCAGCTTGCACCCGGGCAGATGTCCTTGGATGTGCTCTAAGCTCCCACCCCAGGCTCTGCCAAGGTGAACACGATGACCTCGGTTTCCTCTCCCCCTTCCTCGGGAAGCGGATAGCTTTGTAGAGAGCAGGGTCTGGAGGAGAGAAAGCTCTTCCTTTGGGCTCATGGCTACTCCTAGACAAGCATCCAGTCAAGAGTCTCCATCATCATCAGCCCAGTCAAACCCAAAGCAGAGAGTTTTTATTAAGGGACCCCACATCAGGCGTTGTGTCAAGCAGCCCAAAATGTTAGCGATGAACTTGTGCTCCCATGGCAGAAACAAAAACCCAAATAAATAAATGTATGCAGAAGTGATTTCCAGAGGGAGAGGGGGAGCACGTGAGAGGATCAGGAGAGGGCTCCTGTGGTCCAAAATGGCCTTCAGTGCCACAATATAGCCAGCAGGAGTTAAAAACCAGGGGTTGTACAAAGGACCCTGACTTCCGAGAGCTTATAGCCTAATAACTTGAGCTACACAGTCCTGTGTCACCAACTGCCTTTTGGCCTTCTGGACCTGGACAAAAAATACATCTCAAACTCAACATGACCAGGACAGAACACATTACCTCCTGCCCACCCCAACCAACATTTCCCCCTTTAGAACTCTATCTCTCCTCTCATTCTTTTTCTTCTTCTTCTTCTTCCTCCTCCTCTTCCTCTTCCTCCTCCTCCTTTCTTTCTCCTTTCCTTCTTCCCTCTCTCCCCTCTCTCTCTTTCTCCCCTTCCCTCTATCTCTCTCCCTTTCTTTCCCCCCTTTTTTCCTTGTTGTTATTGTTCTCCTCCTCCTTCTCTCTCACTGTGTCTCTGTCTTTGTCTCCCTTCCTTCTCTTCCCTTTTCCTCTCTTCTTCTTCTTCTGCCTCCTTCTCTTTCTTCTCTCTCTCCTATCTCTCTCTCCCTCTCCTGCCTCCCCTCACACTTGCCCCCCTTAGATTCCCTGTCTTCCTTCACAACTCAGCTCAAATCCTACCCTTTGCAAGAGACCTTCCCCCACCCCTGCCAACTCCAGCTACTAGTGTCTTTTCTACGAGAGGGCAGCTACTGTCTCTATCACTTGTCTATCCCCATTTTTAATCTGCTGTTTTCCCTATTACAATGCAAGGGCTGGGAGAGCAGGGACTATCTGTGCTCTTCTTTCTATCTCTAGCAGCTGTGTCTGGCACCAGCACTCTGTAAGTGCTTGCTGCCTAAGCTAAGTTGTATAAGCTAACCTTCTGTGTTCTATGTTCTATATCCAAAGGTAATCCCCAGCCCTGACTTTCTATGTTCTAAAATCCCTTCCACCTCAACGTTCTCTTCTGCCTTCTGAAGTCTCTCCCAGCTGTGATTCTGTATACTTTGTCCTAACTTCCCTCCCCGCCCTGACATCTTCTCATTATTCTAAAGCCTTTCCAGTTCTGCCATTTTCTGCTCTCTCTGCTAAGATCCCTCCAAGCTCTGACATTCTCTATTCCGTGACCTAATATTCTTTGTTCTCTGCTCTAAGGTCCTTCCTGGCTCCGACATCCTGTGTTCTCTGATTCCACATAAACCAAATTTTCCCAAGGCCAGACATACCCAGAATGAACAAAGAATAAGACTGATATTCCCATCCTCATCTTACAGGTTGAATTAGGAGGTAAAAGACAACGATCCAAGAGACTGTTTTCTTGGGGTTCACTCTCCTCTCTTTGCTCTACAGGGGAGGCTGGAGCCTGGCCATAGAATGACCCTGGGGACCCAGTTTGGGGCTCCCGTAGCAGGAAGGGGTCGTGCTGTGTTTCACTCTCACCTGTCCCCAGAAGTAGCTAGCAGTCACCACATAACTGTGCCAGGATGTGGTTATCCCCTCACTCCTCCCAATACCATCCCCGGACTCTCTGAAGCCCTTCCCAGAGGTGGGGGCTGGGTGATCCCTGAAAAGAGGGAGAGGGAGGGAAAGAGCAGCCACACTAGACTGGGGCAGGGGTGATGTGGAGGGGAGTTAGAGCTCTTTCTGAGCCTCCCAGCATCTGCAGGGAGGGGTGTCTAGGGAGGCTGTGGCCGGTGTAGTCTACAAATCCAGGAGAAGGGAGCGTGATTAAAGAATTTCTTTGTCCAAAGCAATCCCTACAGACTTTGGACAGAAAACGCCATCTGCATCCAGAAAAAGAACTAAGAAGACTGAATGTAAATCAACACATGCTCTGTTCACTTCTTTTTTCTGTTTTTTTATTCCCTTTTGCTCTGATTTTTCTCTCCCAACATGATTCATAAAGCAATATATATTAAAAATAAAATATTAAAAAAAACATTTCATTGGGGAACTTTAATGCTTGATTTATAAATGATTTATCCAGTTTCTGGTAGGAGAGCTAGAGGTGGAGCTTGGGGAAAGGGGAAAAGGGATTCAAGGACACCTATGTCCAGTCCAGCTAAGACTGATCACACACACACACACACACACACACACACACACACACACACGTCCCACCTGCTGAATCTGAAACATGAGCAAGAAGCCACTGTGACTGCCACCTCGTGGCCGACCAGACCCAGCCTGGTTGCACCCATTCCTGCCTTCCACACCCACCCTGCTTTCTCTCCCTTTCATCCCCATTGCAGGGAATTGGGGGGAGGGCGGGAGAGACACCCGGGAGAAGGTCCTGAGTTGAGCAGAAGCAGCCAGGCTGGCTCTAACCTGGAAATCTCTAGCAGTGACTGCGAAAGGAGGTTTTCCAAAGGGGTGTCGAAGGGCACAGTCTGGGATCCGAGAGATTTAATGCCACTAAGAGTTAAAAATCTCTCTCCCATTGTCTAGTCCCCCCTCCCTAAAGTGACCACCATAGCACTTGTTTTTTAGATTTTAATAAGGAAACAAATGTATCTGACTTGGGTTAAAACATCAGATTTTCTGAACATTAAATAAGCAATTTTCATTCTGTTTTCTATATTCTTCCCCCTCTTTAGGGGGGAGGTCTTTTGATTCTTTTGATTCATGTGTAAATTGGATTGAAATAGAGCTGCACAAAGTCTTTGGGCTCCATTCTCTCTTCCAAGTCATCAGTGCCCAATGTCAGGACAGAGTCAAGGTGACCGGGGATGTCCGAGATGCAGTGGGTGACCTTGGGGGTGGGTCTTCAATGTCTGGTCAAGCCCCAAGAGCTCCACAGCATCTGCTTTGGCCGTCTTCGTGGCCGTTGGAACAACTGTTCTCATCTGCCCATCCCATGCCCAGCCCACCAGGGAAAGTCTTCATAAGCTTGGGGTGGACAACAGGACCCCCTGACCTTCGGTTATCCTCCACCGGAGTTAGCCCATCTGCCAAAAGGTTTACACGAGGCTTCTTGGAGCCACAGGTGAGAGTTAGGGGGATCAGATGGACAGCAGAAGTGGAAAGCAGCCCTGAAAAGGCTTGGCAGCCTTCCCACCCCAGAGGAACTAGTCTTTCCTGAACACACCCTACACCCCAAGGTTCCTCTGGGCTAATGAATAGTCTATGTTCGAAAATCCCTTCAAGTTCCAACATTCTCTGTTCTAAGGTCCTTCTCAGCTCGGATATTGTGTTCCAAGATCCCTTTCAGTTCCAATAGTTCTAGATCCTCTGTGTTTCAGTGTCTTTCCAGTTCTGAAATTGTCTTCGGTATTCCGAGGTTTCTCTCAGCTCTGCCATTGAATGCTCCCAGGCTCCTCCCTGCTCTGACATTCTATGCTCCCAGCTTCCTTTGCTCTAACATTCTCTACAATCCAGCACAAGTCTCCAGCACACTGATTTATGAAATAAGTGATTATTGTTACCTTTTGTTTTAATATCATCTGCATGACCCCTGAGGGTCTTCTCCCTCCCCGACCTCCCTCTTCTATGCTGGAAGGAAGGAAGGAAGAGATAAGAAGGAAGGAAGGAAGGAAGGAAGGAAGGAAGGAAGGAAGGAAGGAAGGAAGGAAGGAAGAAGGAAGGAAGGAAGGAAGGAAGGAAGGAAGAAGGAAGGAAAGAAGAGAGGAAGAGAGGGAGGGAGGAAGGAAGGAAGGAAGGGGGGAAGAAGGGAGGGAGGGAGGGAGGGAGGAAGAGAGGAAGAGAGGAAGAGAGGGAGGGAGGAAAGAAGGGAGGGAGGGAGGGAGGAAGAAGGAAGGGAGGAAGGAGGTTAGGGAGGGAGGACTTAGAGCAAGGATTAGAGTAGTATCACCAGCCCTTTAAAAGCCATTATTCCTTACAGAAGATTGACTCTAGGGAATCATTCTGGCTTCTTCAGATAGCAAGACACTGGGGGCAATCACTCGTTCAAGTAATCGATCGACCAGTCAGTGAATCATTATGATTTACTTATTATGTCAGTTAACAAGCATTTATTAATGTTCATAATAGACCAAGCCCAATACTAATCCTGGGGATCCAGATGAGTTTCCATTCTAAAGGGAAAATGGATACATACAAGATAGAGACAGCATAGATAGAGACATCCTTCAGCTGTTTACCAGTTCGAAGTGATTCTGCCTGATCTCAGAGGGACTTCACCAGCATAGGGGGAGGGGACTCCGCAGGTCCAAGACAGGGGCAGACAGACCTGGGGGTCCTCCGGCTCACCAAAGGAGTAGAACTGGTGACTTCCAGCTCATCCAAGCTGTATGAGCAATCAGGAACTTCAATGGATCCTGAAGGTTCTTGACAGGAAAGAAAAGGCACGAAAGGAGAAGACAAAAGTCAAAGGTGCCCAGTGGTAGGTCTTCCTGCCATCTGGTCTTTCTGGATAAATTCTGGAACAGCAGAGAGGGGACATGGGCAGAAGGATGTTCCCTTACCAACCCAAGTTCTCTACTTGAGACCCAGATCCCCTCCCCTCCATCTCCTCTGAGAGTTTGCCCTTTCCATCACTTCCTCAACCTCCTTCACCATCCTCCTCTGTTTATCTTTTCCATCAGCTTCCTTGTATCTGGAGTAAACTCTTCACCTTCTATTTATCCATTAGACCATTGCATTGCCTGCAAACACTCCCATATCTACCCCTTCCTTAAAAAGCATTTACTTGTTCCTACTAAGTTATTATCCTCCATCTCAGGATCATTGGATCAGAGATCAAAGATTTATAGCTTCATGGGATGTATTAACTGCTACAACTCCTTCCTTTTACAGCTGAAGAAACTGAGGCCAGAGAGATTAAATAATTAGCCTAAGGTCACAGGGGCCAAAAATGAGGAGCAAAGTAAAAAATAAAGCCTGATTTTCAGACTCCAGACAAAGTGTTTTTCTCACCATACCATACTGCCACCTAAACTTCCCAGTCCAACCCCCAGGAACAGCTATCTAATAATAAGTCATAATAATAGCTAACATTCATCAGCTCTTATTGTGCCAGACACTGTGCTAAGTGCTTTACATTATTATCTCATTTGATCCTATTTATATTCACTGCCTGTTTTCTCATTCCCTTGGTTTGTAGTCTGCTCCTCAACACTTGATTGAAGCAGCCACTCTCCAAGGTTTCCAGCACGCTGTTTTATGGAATAAGTTGTTATTGATATCTTTTGTCTTTAATATCACCTGTATGGCCCCTGAGAGTCTTCCCCGCTCCCCTTCCTCTTCTATGCTGGAAGGAAAGAAGAAAGAGAAAGGAAGGAAGGAAGGAAGGAAGGAAGGAAGGAAGGAAGGAAGGAAGGAAGGAAGGAAGGAAGGAAGGAAGGAAGGAAGGAAGGAAGGAAGGAAGGAAAGGAGGGAGGGAGGGAGGGAGAGAAGGAGGGAGGGAAAGAAAAGAAGAGAAGAAGGAAGGAAGAAGGGATGGAAGAGAGAAAAAGGGAGGGAGGAAGAGGGGGAAGCCAAGACCTGTGTACAAATCCTGCCTTAGACACCACCTGTTTGATCCCAGACAAGTTATTTAACATCTATCTGCCTCAGTTTCCTCATCTGTAAAATCAGGATAATGACAACATCTACATCCCATGGTTGTGCAGATCAAATAAGATGTTTGTAAAGTGTTTGATGTCATACCTGGCACATAGTAGGCACTCTGCAGGAAGCTTCTTCTTCTCCCTTCCCTCAGTAGATTTCCCCTCATTTGGGGTCTTTCAGCTTTGAACCCGACTTTTCCTTACCTCAGGGTCAGCCCTCTACTGACTCTATTGAGTTACTTCTCATTATGAGCAACATCCATTGATCAGTTGTCCAAAGGGATCCAATCCATTACCATTCTTATTGAAGATTTGCAACCTTTATGGCCTTTATCGCTGAATGTCAGTTTCACACACCCATCTGATTGGCATTGATAACCTTGTCAGCAGGAAGCTGCAATCGATATTCTTTACATCCAGTTGTATCCACAATACTGCTCATCAGCCTCAAATAATAAATCCATATGACTTGGAAAACGAAAATCTGTGAGCATCTATTGCTGATGAAGCACCGAGCTTTCTAGAGGCAGGAGAATGGATTGGATGACCTCTTGCCCTTCTTCTAGGTAACACTAATATAATCGTTCCATTTAACTGTCTTTTAAAAAAAAGGAAATCTACTCAGCTGAAGGCAAAGATTACAAAATCTAGAATTAAAGGGGCCCCTACCCAATCCTTTTATTTTACAAAGAAGACATAAAGCCCTAATGAGAGGAAAAGTAAACCTTCCAACAAGGTGTTAATGTTTGCCTAAGGCCAGGTAAGTCAGAAATGATAGCCTGAGGTCAGGCCAGAAGCTCAGTTTTCTAATCCTCTTCCAACCCCCAGCTCCTTAATTTCACCTTCCTTTTGGTTTGTGTAGATAAGTCATTGTTTTGGTCCAGGCATCTTTCACTTTCTAGTCAAGTGTATGTAGATTATGAAGACTTTCTATTTGTCATCTGTAGCCAGGGGGAGGGGAAGAGAAATAAACCAATGGAGAGTTAGGGGTGACCATGAAGATGAAAGGTGGCAGGAGAGCAGGGAGAAACTTCAGGACTTACAGCCATGAGTCTTGAGTCTGATTCTCTCAATCAGTTAAGTCAGTAAAACAGCATTTATTAAGCACTTACTATATGCCAAGAATTGTGCTAGTTCTGGAATGGCACGTTGTGTGGTGCTCTGATTCTGTGTCCTATGGCAGGATACCAGTTCTCTAAGCCTCCCTTTTTCCATCTATAAAATGGAGAAAATTATCCTTGTATCCTCCTGCCTCACTCAGATATTATGAGAATATTATTATATTATATTATATAGAATATAATTATGAAAATATTATTTGAGCTCAAAGCCCAACACACAATAGAGTTATATTTTCAGTGATTATTATGGTTTCAATATGGAAAGAAATATTTCCCCTTAAACTCCTACATTTTGGAATGGACCAACATGATAGCCATTTTCTTTCTTTTTTAATTTCTTTTGCCTTTTTTTATTTTTAAATTTTATTTTTAACATACATTGCTTTATGAATCATGTTGGGAGAGAAAAACTACATCAAAAGAAAAAAACCATGGGAGAGATTAAAAAAAAAAAGAAGTGAACAGAGCATGTGTTGATTTACATTCAGTTTCCTTAGTTCTTTTTCTGGGTGCAGATGGCGTTTTCTGTCCAGAGTCTGTAGGGATTGCTTCGGAACCCAGAACCACCGTGGAGAACCGAGCCTTTCATAGTTGGCGTGATAGCCATTTTCAATCCCATTGGAGCCTCAGATTGTGACCATGGCTTGTGTCGACAGGTAGATGGCCTGGGAACCGTCCAGCCAATGGCCGTCTCCCCAAGACTCGGCTCTCTTGGTCTGGGTAGATACCATCCCAGCCCATGGTCCCTCCCGAGGATATGACGGCATGCTCCCCGCCACAAGCGAGCGGCGGAGGTGACCTTTTCCACTGGAAGCCTCAGCCCTGATGTCTATCTTGGCAGCCAATCACTCAGTTGCCCTATCACCTCCATCTGTGGCTTTCCATTTCCGGCCCTTGCGAGGGCCTTCCCCAGATTCCCGGGGACAGGCAGGAGCTGGGCTGTGGCCCCCAGCGTGGCTCCCCTGCCCAGGCCGGCTCAGCCCGGGCCTCTGGCCTCCTGGGAAAGTGGGATCCATCAAGAGGACCAGGGCTCAGCGGGATGAGGGGGGACCCAGCAGGGACGGGACCAGTTCAAACCAGCCTCAATGGAAAATTCCTCCCCTACCACATCCTTCAGCTGTTTACCAGTTCGAAGTGATTCTGGTATCCTGAGATGAAAAGAGGCTTCACCCTCTCACCACCAGTCTAAAGGAAACACTGAAATAGAAACAAAGCGTTGAGAGACAAAGAAAAGAAAGAAAGAACCAGAACAGATAGAAAAAGAACAATGGGCAGGGTGCGGGTGGGGAGGGAAAGGGAGAAGATAAGAATAGCTCAGCCTTGTTGTGTGACCCTTCGTAACACTCTCAGCAGCCCCTGGGTGCAAATTTTGACCAACCTCCTAGGAACTTTGGAAAGGACCTGAGAGACCATGGAAGGCAACCTCTTCGTTTTACAGAAAGGGAAACTGAGGCCCAGAGAGAGAAACCTCGGCGCTATGTGGAAGAGACAGAATTTGAACTCAGACTCTATACCCAAATTCATCACTTCAAATCCAACTCTTTCCATTGAACCACACTGCCTCAAAGCAAAAGTAAAAACAAACACCTCATTAAGAACATAACATAAATCCAGAGCTGGGAGAAGCCTCAGAGGCTCTGAGGAAAATGAAGTCCAGAGAAGGCATGATGTTTTTGATAAGTGATAAAGGCAGAATTTGAATTCAGGTCCTCTGACCCCAAAGCCAGCATCCTTTCTACTGTATTCCACTGTCTGCTCTTCCATGATTGCTCCCTATGTGCCCTTGGACAACCCACAACTTTCTTGGGCTTCAGTTTCCTGTAAGATGAAGGAATTAAACTCAATGGCCCCCAAGGTGCCTTCCAGATCCCTCTTTCTTGCCATCTTCCTTTGTTATATTTCCATCGTGTATTCTTTTCCTCTCATGCATTTCTTGCTTTCTTTTTGCTTAGCCCAGCTAATGTGCTCAATTCACTATATTAAGCGTTGGTTCAACCCGACCATGTGCAATGTTCCCTATCCTAGTTGCTAGGGGAGATGCAAAGTTTGGACAGGATGACCTCGCTGCTCTCAAGGAGTTTGCCATCTAGCAGAGACCACTTGTACATACGTACAGAAGATAACAAGATGCACACAAGGCAATTTGGGAAGAAAAAATACCTGTGGTAGGAAAACCAGGAAAGGCTAGAGGTAGAAGTTAGGGCTTAAAGGAAGTCAGGGATTCCAAGAGGCAGAAGCAAGGAGAGCATACATGGAGATAGAGATGGAGCAGCTTGTGTGAGAAATAAAGAAAAGTTCACTATGATTGACTGGATATGGTCTTCAGGACAATCACATGTAAGGAGAATAGAGTTTGAAGAGTTCATGAGCCAGACGGAAGAGCTTCCATTTGTCACAGAATCAATATGGAGGCATTGGAGTTTACTGAGCAGAGGGATCACATAATCAGGAAAATCACTGATAACAAAGTAGAAAATAGACTGGAATGGAGAGAGAACCAAAGTAGGGAGCCTTCTAAAAATGATAGAGTCCAAACCCATATTTGACAGAGAAGGAAACTGAGGCCCAGAAAGACTAAATGACTTGCTTAGAATCTGGCACTTAAACCTCTGATTCCAGATCTAGGGAATTTATGCCACAGGCTGCCATGAAATCCAGAGAGTGCCACATGGCTCTACTACTAGCTACACAACATTGAGCAGGTCATTTAATCTCCCCGAGATTGTTTTCCCATTTTACAGATGGTAATCTGGGGATGACAAGATGGCCCATGGCTCAGAACTGAAGCTCCAGGATAATCCCCAGTGACTAAATTGTCAAAGGATGGGAATAATAAGCAAAAGAAGAATTACAACTATTTATACAAGAGTTCTAAAAGAGCTCTCCAAACTACTATTTCTAAGAGAAATACACATCAGGTACATCCCCAAATAGGGTGGGAAAAGTCAACGCTGCAAGCCTCCTGGAAAGAGAGGCAAACAAATGTTATTGATGAAGCTGGAAACTGCTCCAAGCATTCCCAACAAAATTTGGTCAAACCAAAATTTGGGATTTTGTTTACAGAAGGGACTAAAATTTTCACATACTTTGACCCAGAGTCCCCATTTCAACACAAAAAAATCCTATAAACAACAAAGCAGTGAGTGATAGGTAGTGGGAGAGGTGATTGATAGAGTCATGAGTGGAGCAAAGACTAAAAATGCTAGACTTGGGGTCTGGAAAACCGAATCTCAAACTGAGTTTGAATTGAATTCAAACCCTCCCTCAAATACTTACTACTATGTGACTTGGCTTTAATTTTCTTACTTGTAAAATGGAGGTAATAATACTGTCAACTTGCCAGCATTTTTGTGAGGATAAAATGAGATAAAATTTATAAAGTGTTTTGTAAACATTAAACAAGGCAGCTAAGTGGGGCATTTGATAGTATGCCTGGCTTGGAGCCAGGAAGACTCATATTCCTGAGTTTAAATCTGGCCTTAGATAATCAACTAGCTGTGTGATCCTAGGCAATTCATTTAATTCTGTTTACCTCAGTCTCCTCATCTGTAAAATGAGCTGGAGAAGGAAATGGCAAAACCACTCCAGTATCTTTGCCAAGAAAACCCCAAAACCAAGTCACAAAGAGTCAGGACTGAAAAACAACTAAATAGTAACAGAACCTGAAAATATTATATAAACACTATTATTATATAATTATAATAATTACATATTATTATATAATATCATTATTATTATTTACAATGCTTTGCCAACCTTAAAGCTACTATTATCTTTATGGCAGTTCTTTTTGGGAAGATTTGGAAACAAAGTGGATGCTTCTCGATTGAGGATTGGCAAAAATATAACTGGATCATAAAATGATGAATATGAAGAATTCAGAGAACCGTGGAAAGATATTGGACATGGTGCTAAATGAAGGAAGCAGCGCCAGGAAAACAATACACTCCATCAACGTAAATGGAAAGAAGAAGCAATGAACCTGGATTCTGTGTCATTATAATGATCAAACTCAGCACAGGGAAATAACAGAATAAATGTCTCTCTTTTCCCTTCTTTGCAGGTTCTTTTCTTCTTAGTGAGGATCTTTGGATGTGAATAATTTATATATTGGTTGGTTTTATTGCTTTTTCCTTTTTTTTTCTAATTACAAGATGGCTGAAGAAGAGAAAGGGATACATATATGATCTATTTACACACATACACATTCAATTTTCTTACTTATAAAATGGAGGCAATAATACTGTCAACTTCCCAGCGTTTTTGTGAGGATAAAATGAGATAAAATTTATAAAGTGCTTTGTAAACATTAAACATTACACATATGTGTGAGTGTATAGAAAGAGAGGTTATATTTGTATAGAAATGAAGATGATGAAATATTTTTAAATGATCTGAAGATAATGATGTCTTAACCCCAATTGTCTCAGCATAAAAATAATAATAATGAAGATTTTTTTTTAAAGATAATGAAATGTTTTTAAATGATCTGAAGCTCTAGGTTTCCATGGACTAGATTTGATTGTGAGGTAGAGGGGTGCTTTTTGCATATTCTTTGGCACATTCCCCTATAGTTGGGAAATATCAGCATTCAGCTCATGGTTTTCCAATAAAAGGAAGAGAGTCCTCGGTCATGTTCCAGCATTCAGACTAATAAAAAATCAAATAAAGGGGCAGGTTTTATATAACCCTGAACCACGTACAAGCATTCAGACTAACAAAACATGAAATAAAGGGGCAAGTTTTATATAACCCTGAACTACATATAAGCACTCAGGCTAACAAAACATCAAATAAAGGATAGATTTTATTTAATCCTATAAGGAAAAGCCAACTGGCACCCAAGTCTACAAACAGATTCTATGAATAGTTAAGTTTTCCATGATCTCTTTGGTCAGCCTCATCTCCTCTAAGCACTTGGACAGTTCCCTAAGTTTCTCTCACTAGAGGGTCTATTCTTTTCCTTGGATCTTCAGCCTCCACATGATCCACTGTACCAATTAAATTAAAAGTCTAGGTTTGTCCCTCTGTCTTTCACTGCTTCTCAGTTCCATTTTCTGCTGGATTCAGAAACTTCTCACTGATTTGCCATTGGCACGCCATTGCCCTAGGCTCACATTCTGACATAACAGCTTTCTTCTTTGTCATTCCCCTACTGCCTGGATGAACCTTGTAGGTGTCCACATGTCCTGAACCATATCACATCAGGGAACTGAGTTCCAATCCCGGGGCAGCCCCTCAGCTCTGTCCTTTGCAGCTCTGGCGTTCTCTGTCTATCATGGCCCTGGGTTTCTTTCTGTCCTTTTCAAAGCTGATTTTAAGAGGTTGGTGCAGGTATATGAAGTAGCTAGGAATCAACAAAGCATTCTTGACTTTATATAACAAGGGGAATAGTCAGGGCCAGACAAAGCCATATTTTATCAGAGCTGATCTTGTTAAGTGGAATTTATTGAGTTTGGGTGAGGAAGGAGTAACATGACAAGACCCACATTTTAGTAATATCATTATATTAGCTATGAAATCTAGAGAAAGAAATGGCAAATCACTTCAGTATCTTTGCCAAGAAAACCCCATGGATAATATTAAAATGTTAAAAAAAAAAAAAAAAAAAGACCTGACATCAGAAGATGAGCCTCTCAGATAGGAAGGGCCTGATATGCTATGATTTATGGAATTACAAAGAATTGGACATGACCAAATGACCAAAGAACAAGCTATGGAATATCTCCTTATGGAGATTATGTATCATCAATGTCAGAACTAAGCTCTCCTCAGGGAAGCAATGAGGATCTTGGTTATTTGGATATGTCTTTGCATCTTTTGGGTGAATTAGATAAAGCCCCTCTTATCTTTGATGTTTTATTAGCCTGAGGGCTGGCATGGAAGCTGAATAGCTTTTTTCTTTTTGCTGTGGAGATCTAGATACAAGCCAAATTCTGATTTTTTTTGGTGGGGGAAGGGAAGAAGGACTATTTGGGACATGATCCAAAGAGCTAGTAAGTGAGAAGTCCACACAATTTAACTGAGTTCCTATAAACTCAGACTAAATTTAGATTAGGGTCAGAGTGTTTCTTGCTCTCCCTATATCCCAAAATTACTGTGAGCATCAAGTAGGATAATATATGGAAATAATTGTGGAGCCATGGAGCACCCTAGAATTGTGGTCTGTTGTATTAATGTACCTATCAGTGTTCCACTTTCACCTATAGAAATAATCCCAGGAGAATACCTGCTCTTGCACTACCCTGCCTCTGCTGTCACCCAGTCCCAGAGTTAGTTCCTTATCAGCCTGAATCCAGTGTGGTCAGGGAGACCCATGTGTTGGAGAAACACCAAGGATCCCAAACCCAAATAGAAATGTTTCAGCTCTGTGGGGCGGTCCGATCCACCTTTCCCTCTGTAGTAATTAGCCTCCATGAGCTGGGTGGAGGTGAGAGAGAAGAGGGCCTGATTTTGTTCTACAATAGTTCAGGGACATCAAAGTTTCCTTTGAAAGGTGGTTTTGCCCAAACGCCCACAAGAAAACCGGAAAACATTGCTGCCTGGTAGGTTGCATCCTTATCAGCTTCATCTCAACAGCCACCACCCCTAGAGAGGAGCTGGCGAAAAAAAAGTGGAGGGGTTGGGTTGGAGAGGGGGAGGTCGAGTGGGGAATCTCTGAGCCTTTGTCTGGGAGGCTTCCTCCAGTGGGAGCCAGGGCAGCCTGTGCCCACAAGGGGCTGGAGAGCCAGGAGCGCATGTTGAGCAAACCTCGAAATAAATCAGGGCCAGGAGAGCCCGCAGTCGGAATGGGGCAGGGTAGACCTGGACTCCCAATCGCTCAGATCCACTAGGAAGTATTTATGAAGTGGCAGGCAAGGCTAAGATCTAGGGAGACAAAGAAAGGCAAAGGACAATCCCTGCCCTCAAAAGGATCCCGGTCAAATATTGCCCATTATAGGCACGGCCATGAGGGATCATAAGATCCCATATTCAGAGCTGAAAGGAACCTAATCCATGCTGCGTATTTTAGAGATGATATTCTTTAATTCTTGCTCTGTAGTGCTCTGCTGAGCCCATTGTATTGACAGGGCAACGGATGCCCATTGTGACTCAAGAATTTAGTACAATAATAGCAATAATAAATAGCTAGTGTTCACATGCATAGTGCTTTAAGGTTTTGAAGGCACTTTATAAATATTATCTCATTTGATCCTTACAATAACCCTGGGAAGTAGGAGCTATTCTTACCCCCATTTAACAGATGAAACAATTGAGGTACCGATAGATTCAGTGATTGATCCACAGCTAGTGAGTGTCTAAAGCTTGATTCAGATTCAGATCTTCCTGACTCCAAGCCCAGAGCTCTATCCCCTGGCCACCTAGCTTCCTGTTAATGAGGAGGTGCAAAGTCCAGGGCAGGTGCATGAAGGGATACAAAATGTTTACAGTCTAGTAGGGGAGAGTTGGGCTGGATTATAGTAACAAGGTGACCTACAAGGTCTTTTCAAGCTCAAAATCCTAAAGTTCTATAATGATATCCAGATATTAGGATAATACGGGATCACAGTCGAAATTCAAGCCCCTCATTTTACACATAGGGAAACTGAGTCATGCCCAGGGTCACACAGCTAGTAAATAATTATGTAAGATTTGAACTCTGTCCTTCCTGACTTCAATTCCATCACCTGATTCCTTACTCCACGCTGCTTCAAATGTGTTATGGCAGTGTGGTGGGGTGATAAAGAGCACTGGACAAAGTCAGGAGAGACCAGGGTTCAAGTCCCATCTCCAAATATTAGTAATTGTGTAACATCACTTAATCCCGGTGAGACTCAGTTTTCCTATCTGTGAAAGGGAGTTAATGTTATACTTTCTTACTCTCTGCTTCATAGGGATCATATGAGAAACGTTCCTTGTAAATCTTGAAATGGGACAGAAGTGGGAACTTAATAGAGCAAGCTAGACTCAAGTCTGGAAAGGCGCTGGGAAGGATTGAATGGAAGAGTCACATGGCATAGATATGGACAGAGGAAGAAGTGGATCTACAACTTAGCTCAGACAGTAGCTATGGGACCTGGGCAATGCCTAAGTCCCTTCACCTCTACGTACCTCAGTTTCCTCATCTGTAAAATGGGAATAATGCTATCTAGTGGAACAGGTAGGTGGTGCAGCCTGAAGTCAGGAGGACCTGAGTCCAAACCTAGCCTCAGACACTTAACACTTCCTAGTTGTGTGACCCTGAGCAAGTCACTTAACTCCAATTGCCTCAGCAAAGAAAAAAAAAAAAAAAACTGATATCTGTAGTACTCACCCGAACCTATTGAAATCCTCTCTTCTGAACTTCTCTATAACTGTTGATTGAAGACACTAATATCTCCCCAGAGGTTCAAGCCTCTGGACACTCCCATGGAGGAGAGAGTAGACTTCCCATTTGGCCCTAAAGGAGAGAACCAGGAAATTAAAAAGGGGCAGATTGAGGTTTTAGGTTTGGGGAAACTTGCTAACAATAAGAACTGGGTTGCGGGAGGGACGAAACCCACACCAAAGCTCCGGACTGCTTAGGAGCGGGGGGCTTGATTCCAATCTCAACATGTAGCTGACTTCCCGGAAGACTTAGAAAAGTCCCCGGAGACCTTTTGACATCATCTTCCTCGGTTGTACAGTGAGGAGCAGCAGGACCAGGTGAGATCGCCTGCCGTCCTTAGGTCCTGGTGATTCTCCGATGTCCATCGGGCACCCATCGCCTCCCCTTGCCATTTATCACTGACACTAAAAATTCCACCTTTAGGGAATCATTTCTGTGTCTCGGTAGCATGAGTTCTCCAAGTATCCTCTTCAAAATAGCTGATGGCTTTTGGGAGAAGTGACACAATAAGAGCCCGCTGGAGTGAGTGAGTGTGAGTGTATGAGAGTGTGTGTGTGTCTGTGTGAGTGTGTGTGTGAGAGTGTGAGTGTGTGTGTGTGTGAGAATATGAGCGTGAGTGTGAGTGACTGTGTGTGAGAATGTGTTTGTGAGTGACTGTGTGTGTTTGTGTGAGTGTGTGAGTGTGTGTGTGAGAGAGTATATGTGTGTGAGAATGTGTGAGTTTGTGTGTGAGAGAGTGTGAGGGTGTGTGTGTGTGTGTGTGCTGGTTGTGGGCAAAGCTGACCAAGATCTCAGTGCCTGATTGTTGGGCTAGGTCCATCCCAAGGGGATCAATGAAGGATTCTTTCCTCGACTCCTATTTGGCCGGGGGGGGGGGGTCAAAAGACTTTTTTCTCCACTATTTTATGGAAAAGGGAATCCTAAAAGTTCGTTTCAGTTACCATCTTCCTTCCAGACAGGAACATGTTTCATAGGAGTCTAAAATTTAGAGCTAACATGGGTCTTACTCAAGTGAAGAAGCATTTATTAATTACCTATGGTGTACTTGGCACCGTGTGAAGTGCTGGAGTTCAGTTTCTTGATCTCTTAGAGGGAGAGACTGAGGATTTCAACCACCTCACCCAGAAAAGACCCTCTTTCTCCTGGGGAAAAGATTCCCTGCCTCCCCCCAACATTCAGTCCCACATTGTCTAAGATGGCGATCTCTTCTTTCTACCTGACAGAAATCTCTCGGGCTGCCGATCGATTGACGCACCTCAGTGGGCTAAGGAAAGTGGCTGCGACAGACCCACAAGCTCGCTCCGGGGGCGGTGGGCTGGCTAAGGCCTGCTTGCCACACAGCTTTATATGGTAATCGAATGACATGAGACTTCCCTTCTTTTTATCATCAGGGCCGTGTAGAACAGGTTCTCTGAGGCCTTTGAAATCTAGAGCTTCTTAAGGAACATCATCAGGCAAGGCAGGGATCAGTCAATCACCTGTAGGTGATTTCTTATCCATCGCTTTTTACAACCTCCAATTTTCCTTTGTTTCCAAGTTTGTCGTCAATGAAATAAATGTTTTAATCCAGAAAAAGAAGGCATGGAGCCCTTTTTTTTTTTCTGTAATGTCCCTTCCCCCTCAGCTTCCAGTGGTTTCCCTGCCAAAAGTACCTTGTAATTATCTTACTCATATTCAGGACACATTAATGTACCCACATCATATCCTCCTGATAGAATGAAAGTACTTTGAGTCCGGAGACTGCTTCATTTTTGTCTTTTTATCACCAGCACCCAGCACAGAGTAAGTGATTAATACTCATCTGCTGGAAAAGAAAACGGCAAGCCGTTCTAGTAGTTTTGCCAAGAAAACCCAGATGGGATCACAGAGAGTTGGACACGACCGAGAAACGACTCAACAACACACATTTGTTGATTGATGGCTTGATGATTTTCTTCATCCTTCAGGTGAAGAAGCATTGGATCCTCAAGCCAACTAAAGTCACTATCTCATGGTGAAAAAACTTGTATTCTTACAGACTGGAAAGAGGACAAAAAAGGAAGGGAATCATGGTCTGCTGAGGAAACCTGTGAGCCTTAGGGGTCCCTACTTGGGCGTGGTGGGGAAAGCCATCTCTTAGCCCCCATTCTCTGGGGACAAATGTTATTAATGCCATCTCGGCCATTCAGTGCTTGTTCTGTGGTAAAGAACATCCTTGAGAGGTAGGTGAGCAGATGCCTTCTGAGTCTCTGGAGGACAGCGTGGGATTTGAAGCAAGAGTAACTGTTACTGTTCAGGGGAGAAGACTCTTTCTAAAATGTTACCTAGAGATTCTATAAACAAACATCCGGCAGCTCTCCAGAGTTACTTTTATTTCTACTCAGAGTAAGCATTTTTCTGTATAGCTCTGGGGAATAAAACATGTTCGAGCTCACTTTCAGAAATCCCTTTCTTCTTAACCTTTATAACCACCTAAAGAAACATTCAAATGAACAAAGGACATAAAACGTGATCATATAGAAAACCATAAGCTCCAAATCATTAATGATTTTCAGTCTCTTTTTTTCTTTCTTTTTTCTTTTTTTTCCATCTCGTCATTTCAGATTGTGGTGCTATGACCGCCATCATCACCTCATTACTATTACCCACTAGCCAGTGGTGGACAACCATATTCTATGAACAAGCCATTCTTCTGTCTAAATGGGAGCAGTCTGTTGTTGTCCAACATCGATGCATCGGAATCAGGGGTCCCGAGTCAAGTTCATTTGACAGAACTCTTCAAAGTCCTACCCGTTGTTCCCTGACTTTGACTTGTATTTTAAATGCACGTATTACGGCTTTAAGCCCAGCTCCCTGTGGTTGCTATGTAGTGTGCTGGCTTCCTAATCAACGAGTCATCAGTTCTGAATCGTTCGTGACGCTTTTGTTCCTTTGAACAACCCCCATTATTTGTGCCTCTCTCATGACCTTATCGCATCTGGCTCTTCTGTCCCTGGAACCCACTTCTGCACACCTGTCCTGGCTCTCCCGTGGGAGAATGGCTCCAGAGAGCTATCCCATCTCGCTGGTTCCTTTCAGCCCCAGCACAAGGACTCGGTCACAGCATGTGCTTTTTCGACTTATTCCTTATGCATCTAGAGCAAGGTGAACATCAGGGAGGAGATGAAGTAAGACAAGAGTGGAGGGCGGCTGTTCTGTGCAACATAAACGCAGCTCTCCGTTAATCAGGGCATCATAACCACAGAGCTAGAGAGGGAAAATACCTTATTGAAGCTCAGCAAGAACTTGGGGCTCACTCCTAGTAGCAGGGAGCTACAGTGTGGAGGGCGAGATCTTTCCAAGGTCTTTTAACTAGAGAGCCAGCCTTCTGTCCAGAAAACACAAGGATCTGGGCTCACAGCCATGACAACACACACATATTGAAGCCATAACTGGAGATTTGAGTAATGGAAAAAGTAACGAGAGGCTGAAAAATTCTGCTGAATGAATGCAATTCAAGGGCCTTCCTCTTAGTCTCAGTGTTTGGAATGAAGACAGCGCCTATTAACGACGTCCTAAATCCTCCTTATGTTTAGGCTGAATAATCTAGAGCCCACCGGAGTTATAGACATCATGTTACAGAAAAGATATTCAGATTTCAGGTTTATACACCTTGAGATTTTCTACTCTAAGTAAGTTTAAATATAAACTCACTCATTTTTAGACAATGTTGCTATTCTGAGCTGTTCCCTTTTTCTTTAGCAGCAGGTTTAGAAACCCAAGATCTGGTAGATAAACCCACACTGCAATGAAAGAAATCTGAAGTCAGAAGTAGAGCCGGGGTCCAACTTCACTGCCATCCAAGGGAGTGTGGGAACTCTGAGTCCTGCTCTTCAAACCCATCACTCCCCCAGCAGGACACTGTCCAGACTTTCCAGGACTGTGTCTCAATGTGATATGTCAAGTCTAAGCAATCTTCACCAATTGCTTATTATTATTTAAAAAAAATTTCCTCCCTATCACCAAACCCTATGTTAAGAGTATAGGTTCACTGGGTCAAAATCACTCATGGAATAATAATAAAAATAATAATAATCACTGACCTCTATAGATTGCTCTATAATTTACAAGTTCTACCATATTCATGATAAGCCTGTGAGATAATTATGAGTGTAAAGTAAATGAATGATTAACCCTATGTTACAAGTGGGGCAACTGAGGTTCAGAGAAAGGTAATTCTTCACAGCTTTCTGAATCACAGAGCTATGACTTGAATCCTGTCTTTCTGACCCCAAATCCAGTGACCATTCTATTGTACACATCCGTCTCTCTGCCTCTGATATAAGGAAAGCCTTGAATTATCTCACATGTACTAAGGTGAAGAGAACAGGCAAAGCTCTCAAACTTTGTCTCCCTGGCTGATTTAGATTCCATAAGGAAAGTCCAGAAAAATAGTAAGTGCTTAATAAATGTTCATCAAATTAATTTAATTTAATTGGTTTATAATAAATCCTGCCTCCATCTTCCACAAAGTTCTCTCAATTGTAGTTCAATTGAATAATCCCATCCTTCCAATCTCTTTCTGTAATATATAGTCTTGATACCTAAACTAGGTAGAGACAAAGCAAAAATGAAAATTCTAGACCAATATCCTTAATGACCATTGATGCAAAAATTCTAAATATTAGTAAGTCAGTTAAAACAACAGATTAAAAAGATTATATAATATAATGAGTTGAGCTTATACCTGGAATGTAAGATTGATTCAACATAAATAAATATAATAAATCAAGTTTATACAAATAATAATAATAATAATGAATAAAAATCTTGTGGTTATATCAAATAGATGCTGAAAAGGTTTTTTTTTTATTTTCTATTCTTTTTTTTGGCATTTTTCACAGTAACTAGGGAAGTAAAACAATTAAACAAAAGCATTTCCCCTTTTATTTTCAGGTTAACCTACTTACATCATATGATTTGTGTTAAGATATACTTATTATTCCAGAGGTAACGTCAAATGTTGGGAAGAAGAGGGATGACTAGGCCACATTTTTGTGTTTTAGTATTTACTATGCTTACTGCCTTTTCCTGCCCCTATCTTTACCTTTAAGAAATCAAGTTTAAAGACTATTGCAGACTTTTAGCATAACCACTAATCTGTTGTTTTCAAAGCCCTGTACTTTATTTTATTTAAATTTTTAAAATTTTTTAATGATATATTAATTTTTCCAGTTATAAATAAACATAGTTTTCAACATTTATTTTTGTAAGATTTTTGAGTTGCTTTTTTTCCTCCATCCCTTTCTTACCCGATCCCTTCCCAAAACAGCAAGCAAAGTGATATCGGTTATACATGCACAAGCAATTTTTAATATATTTCCATATGAGTCATGTTGGGAAAGAAAAATCAGAACGAGAGGGAACACCAGGAGAAAACAACAGCAAAAAGCTTGAAAATAGTATGCGTTGAAAAGGTTTTTGACAAAAATTCAACACTTAGCACTATTAAAAACTATGTAGATCTTTCCTTACAATAAATATTACTTAACTAAATTTGAGAGTTACCATTATGTGTAATGGAGAAAGTCAGAGAACTTTCCAAAAATAAGAATACCTATTTTATCACTACGATTTAACATAAGTACTAGAAATGCTAGCTATAGCGATAGACAAAAAACAAAAAGCAGGCAACAACAACCCAAGAAATAAATACAGACAAAAAAGAAAACAAAATAACATATTTTTTTGGCAAATAATACGATAGCATACTTAGAAAACCCTGAAGAATAAAAAAAAATTAAAATAATAACTTCAGTATAGTTGTAAGATATAAGATAAATCTACATAAATCATCAGCATTTTTAATATATAACCAACAAAAACCAGCAGGAAGAGTTAAAAACTGAAATTCTATTTAAAACAACTACAAAAATTTAAAACAAATTTTACAGTTAGATCCATATAGTCCCTAAGTGAACTTGAAAGGAAGTATATCTTCTAAAGTTCATTTAGGGACTGTATGAATCTAACTATAAAACATTTTTTGCAGAAATAGACAGATCTAAATAATGGAGAAACATTAATTGCTCATGTATAGGTGGAGCCACCACAATAAGAAATGACAATATGGCATAAATTGATTTACTTATTCAATTCTTTACAAATCAAACTCTTCAAAGAATATTCTATAGAACTAAAAAAAAAATAAAATTCATATAGAGAAACAAAAGGTCAAGGATTTCAAGGATAATAATGGGGGGTAAGAATAAGAAGGGGTTGCAGATTCAGGTTTCAAACTTTACTATGAAGTAGCAATCATTAAAATGATTTAGTGTTTGCTATTTTTGTTTTCTTTCCTTTTTTTAGGGGAAAAAAGATGTCAGTGGAACAGATTAGGTAAAAAATACACAGATGCTAACAAGTAATCCAAAGACCCCCATTACTGGTCAAAGGACTCACTATTGTAGCAAAGCTTCTGGGAAAACTAGACAGCAGTCAGAAAGAAATTAGATTTTTTAAAATTAATATCTCACACTTTATACTAAGATATGCTTTAAGTAGATATAAATAAAGACATATAGGCTTAGATATAAAAAAAACCACGTCATAAAAAAGGAACAAAACCGAGGGAGAAAGGGCTAAATTATTGTTCCTATCTAAAGGAAAGAATTTATCACTAAACAAATGATAAGAGAGGGCCATGCTAGATAAAACGGACAGTTCTGATTATAGGAAATTTCCAAAAAAAAAAAATTAGCACAAAAAATAATCTAAAGTAGTAAAAATTAGAAGGAAAATAAGTAACTAGAAAAGTTTTTTGAAACTATTTTCTCTGCTAAAGGTCACATTTCCAAGATTTATAAAGAACTGATTCAAATTTATAAAATTAAGAGACATTCTCCAACAAATAAATGATCAAAGTATATGAATAGGGAGAAACCAAAGGAAAAAATCTAAACTCTTAACAATCGTATGAAAAATTGCTCTAAATCAAAGCTTCTTAAACTGTGACTTGCAATTCAGTATGGGATCATGTATCTAAAGTGAAATTGTGACTTATTATTGGTATATGATTTATATACCTATTTTATATACCTATATTCTTAGAGTCGCATAAAAATTTCTTGGGCAAAAAGGACTTGTGAGTGGAAAAATCATTTGGAGAGGCTATGGGAAAATAGGTACACTAGTGTGGAGCTGGGAACTGGTGTTAGCTGAACAGTTGAGAACAACGCCCAAAAGATTAACCATCTGTCTATATCCTTTAACCTATTCATTTATGTGACTACTAAGCCTATATCCCAGAGAAATCAATGAAAAAGGAAAGAATCTATATGTACCAATATGTTTCTTTTTTATTAAAGCTTTTTATTTTCAAAACATATGCATGGATAATTTTCCAGCATTGACATAAAACCTTGTGTTCCTCCCTCCCTCCCTCCCCCCACCATGGCAAGTAATTCGATATATGTTAAACATTTTAAATTTATGTTAAATCCAATATATGTATACATATTTATACAATTCTCTTTTGCACAAGAAAAATCAGATCAAAACAGGACAAAAATAAGAAACTAAAATGCAAGCAAACAGCAACAAAAAGAGTGAAAATACTATGTTGTGATCCATGCTCAGTTCCCAAAGTTCTTTCTCTGGGTGTAGATGGCTCTCTTTATTGGAACTGGACTCAATCATCTCATTATTGGAAAAGAGCCACGTCCATCAGAATTGATCGTCGTATAATCTTGTTGTTGCCTTTGTATCAAATTATTTCTAGCAGCCTTTTCTAGTAGCCAAAATGTGTTAACTTAGAGGGCCATCCTTCCATTGGAGAATAGTTTAACAAATTGTGGCATATGAATGTCACGGACTCCATGAGAGACAATAGAAGGGACAGCTTCTGCGGCAGCTTGGAAAACATTTATAAAGCAAAGGGAACAGAACTAGGAGAACATTCTATGCGATGAGAGCGACATTATAGAGAAAAACAACCTTGAAAAACTGTATTACATCGATCAACACAATGATAAGCCAAGTCCAAAAGAATAAAGATGAAATGCAGCACACATCTCCTTAAAGAGAGGTGATGACCTTAAAATGCAGAAAGAGATATAGGTTTTCAGACATGTTTTATGTGGGAATTTGTTTTGCCCCAGACTATGAGAAATATACGTAGAATGATTTGTTTGGGGATTTTTTTTAAATTTTGCTCAAAGGTTGAGGGAAGGTAGTGGGTGAGTAGGCTGGGGGAGGAGACAGACCAATTTTAAAAAGAAAGAAACCTGTTCGTTGAAAAACAAATGTTTGAAAATGTTTAATAATCCAATCAACATGTATTATGTGCCTTTGTGTTAGATACATATACATGCAAACTCGGGGAGCATGCAGTCTTCTGGAAGAATATAGCATGTTCATAAATTAGGGTTGTGCAAGGAAGATTGGGGAAGTCAGGAAGAAGGAAATCACTTTTTAGAGCCTTTGATAATTTCTCAGCCCCCAATTCTATAGTGAGAAAGGGGATGAAGGTCTCTATTCTATGCTGAATGTGGCCATGGTCCATGTTTGTTCCCACCTCTGAGCATTTACTGTTGCTTTTCCTCCCTCCTGGCTTGCTCTCTCTGCTCCCCTTCTTGAAGAATTCTCCCCACCCCATGCATGAGGCCCTCAAGCTCTAATAGACCCTCTCTCCTCTGGCCTCTGGCATTCTGAGCTGGGATGGATAGGGAGCAATCACTGCGTCTCACATTTGTGTTTTGTCTCTCTGAAAAACCAGGTTTTTTCCTTCCCTTGTCTTTTCCAGGATGCTCAGCACAAGAAGACATGGAGGGGATGCTCAGCAGAGACTTGTTGATGGAAGAGAGATTGAGAGCTTCTCCCTCAGTGATCTGGCCAGGGTGGATGGAGATGCGGGATGCTGCGGACTAATAGTGGCTCAAACAAGCCAACAACACTCCTAAGGAGAACTCATAGTCACTCCCCTTCCCCCATGCTGGGGAAAGCTGGAGGAAATGGGTAAAAAAAACCACTGATTGGGCTCTGTGACATCAGGACCCAGCTTCGGGCCCAAGAGCACCTCTGTCTCAAGCCTCTTGTCCATGAGGATGAGTATTTTTGTCATTTTAAATTGTAATTTTCTTCCTTAGAAAGCAATGTAATACACCGTCCACACAACCAAATGGAAATTGCGGGGAAGGGAACATCCTATTCTGGCAGCTATTGAGCAATTAAAGAAACCTTCAAATTAAAGAAAGGGCTTAGCTTCTTCCTCTTTAACAGAATCCAGTCCAACCTGTTATTAAAGGTGCAGCCTTAATAACAGGGATTTTAAATGCTTCTCAAAGACTCCATTTTAATAATAGGTTGGGCAGAGTTCCATTAGAGGAAAAATAGCAAATTCTGTCTAGGCAGCCAAACAGCCAATTTTCTCCTTTTTAACCAAGACTGAAAGAAACTAAACCCCCAGGGCCTCCCACAGTGATTCAGACAAACACATGGAGCTTTAGTGAATGTCCTTACGTACAGATGAGCACAGAATAAGTCCCTTCCACTGGGAGGAAAGGGGAGCTTTCAGCTGCATAGCCCTCCAAATCCCCGATGTAGGAACTTAGAAAGCATCAGCCCCAAGGGCTCATTTCCCCCAAAAAGGGAATAAAGGTCCAGAAATGGGCGCTGACTCATCCAAGACAACACATCCAGCAAGAGACAGAATTAGATTTCGCCTCTCCCTCCGTCTGCCTTTCCACGACACCTTGCCCACTGAATGGGGCACCTATGGCAAGTTGGAAATGACATTTGTTCTAGGGGCCACAATACCAGATGGACCACCGATGGGTTTTGTGTTAGAGCTTATTTATTTGGCTTATTTAGAGCGTGGGGAGAAAGTAGGAATTGATTGCATCGACCAGTTGTGGACCCCTGGCCCAATTTGTAATCCCCATGGTGGAAGTTCCTCCCAGGCTCTACTAGACCAAGACCTTAGCGTTTGTGAGGGGGAAACCGATACCCTTTCAGGTCCCTTCTTATAGCTGCATAAAAGCATTAGTATTTCTTGCTTCCTGTGAGTGGACGGTTTTGACTATTTATAATCATCCCCACCCCAGGACCTCATTTTTAGCACTTTGTTCTGGTCTTTCTTGTGTAATTACATGATGCAGGGAAGGGCTCATGATTTATTTGCATCTACCGTGCATGGTTTGAGTTTCTATAAATAAATGAATGAATAAACAAATAAATAGATATTATATATTTATTTCTGTGAATAGACGGTGTTTCGTTTAAAGAAGATAAGTTCCATGAGTCATAATATTATTTCATTTTTTGCCTTTGTAACTAATACCTAATGTCTGAATGAACAAATGGCTTCTTCCTGACCTCTCCCCTGGTCAGTGCTTAGGAAGTGGAATAGACTTGGGCTTTATGGGAGGGGTTGAACTTCAGCAGCTGAAGCAGAAGAGAGAGGGGGCATTCTGGACAGAGAGAAGAAGGTGAGCAAAGACAAAGAGCTGGGAAAATGGAAGGGTATAGGGGTCCCCTTTGGGGGGATGGTTGGTTTGAGGGAAGGGATGGAAAGATGGCAAGATGGGGAACTCCAGTGCTGTGGAATAACCGCTATTAAGCAGGAAAGGATCCCCAAAGTCTCTGGGGTCTGCCACTCTGCCCTGGCTTGTTGCGGATGAGGCAACTCAAGGCCCCAAAAGTTGCTACTTATCTTACTGCACAGGTTATAAGCATCAGAGGCATTTGAACTCGAGTGTAATTCCAGATTCATGGTCTAAATTGAGGCAGGGTTAAGGAATTTATCAGGGGTGAATTCTTATTCCATCATAATGGCAAAATCCCTGCAGGAGAAGGAACAAAGCTTAGGAAACAGGTCTGATGGGAGGATACGGGGCTTAGAAAAAACTTTTTCCTTAGCTTAACGTTTTGATAGCTGAAAGATTTTAAAATAATACCAAAGATCTATTACAGGCTCTGTACACGAATGCCCCAGGCAAAGGATGTAATTAAAAATGCATAGGAGACCTAATAGCCCTCTGAGGCTTGACTGTAGGAAATTGTTCTGCATGAAAGAAAGTTACAATTCAATTTAAGTGGATTTCTTGGATTCTTTGGGGTCTGTAAAAGAGGTGCCCGTAGTTATAGGCCTTTAGGAAGAACAGGCCCCGAGATAGCGGGGTAAAGATTTGCTGGGAGCAGATCCAGGACTCTGGAAGAAAAAATATCACAGAGAATGGCAATATGCCAGTCCTATCCTGGATCGTTTTCTTTTTCTTTCTTTCTTTCTTTCTTTCTTTCTTTCTTTCTTTCTTTCTTTCTTTCGTTCATTCGTTCTTTCTCTTTCTTTCTTTTTTGGTGGTAGAGGGGATGGGGGGGAGAAGAAAGAGAAGCAATTGGGTTTAAATGATTTGCCCAGTTGTTCCACGTTTGAGGCCATATTTGAACTCAGATCATCCTGACTCCAGGGCTGGTGTTCCATCCACTGTGCCATCTAGTAGCATGTTTACAATTGATCCCCTTTGGTGACCATGATTACACTATAGAATTGGGGGTTGAGTTGACTAAGAAATTACCAAAGGCTCTAAAATGGAGACCCCCACCCAGATTGGACAGAACACAGTGCCCATGGTTCCAGGGGGAAAATCCCACCTCTGGGATTTCCAATCTCAAAACACATCGTGTAAACAAGACAGATCACTAGGACTTTTCTCTCCTCTCCCACAGTTACCATCTTGGGTCTTACTCTCCCTGCTTCCACTATCTCATCGCTCCATCCCATCTCCACTCCTTAGTTGGGAAGTCTGTCCATGTGACTCTCTTACTCAATCCTAAGAGCTTCCTCTTGCCTTTGGAATAAAAATAAACTTCCATTTTGTGTTCAGAGTCTTCCCCAAATTGGCCCTAAACTCTCTAGACTAATTGGACATGACTTCCCCTACCACACTCTGCAACTAGCTTTCTCTCTATTTTTCTGTTTCTTTGCTGAGGCAATTGGAGTTAAGTGACTTGCTTAGGGTCACACAGCCAGGAAGTGTTAAGTATCTGAGGTCAAATTTGAACTCAGGTCCTCCTGACTTCAGGGCTGGCGCCCCCTTTCTCTCTATTTTTCAACAAGACATTTTATCTTCCATCTCTCTGTCTATATACTGACCATCCCACTTGCCCTCCCTCCTGACCTCTGTTTCATAGCATCCTTCTCTTCCTTAATGGAGTTCAGGCCTTTGGCATGAAGCCTTCCTGGATTCACTGCCCTCTTTCCCAAACTGCTATCTCTTTAGTTACCTTATATATATCTTTTAAATTTATTAACTTTGTATTATGTTTAACCTATAGTGAATTACTTGCTTTCTAGAGGAGGGAGGTGGGGAAAAGGGAAAGAGAAAAATTTGGGATATAAGGTTTTCAAGGCTGAATGGTCTCATGTATTTGGAAAATTAAAAGCTATTATTTAAAAAAAACTTGTATTTAAGTATACACTTATGTATCTAGATGTAGATAGAGACAGATAAATATAGTAATAGATAAAATAAGAAAGAGAGAGAGAGGAGAAAGAGAAGAGAGAGGAGAAAAAAAGAAGAGACAGAGAGAGAAGAGAAAAGAGAAAAGAGAAGAGAGAGAGAGAGAGAGAGAGAGAGAGAGAGAGAGAGAGAGAGAGAGAGAGAGAGAGAGAAAGGAGAGAAAGAGACAGAGACAGAGACACAGAGATAGAAGGATAAAGAGAGGAGAGAAAGAGAGGAAGGTGGAGACGAGAGAGAGAGAGAGAGAGAGAGAGAGAGGAGAGAAAGAGACAGAGACAGAGACACAGAGATAGAAGGATAAAGAGAGGAGAGAAAGAGAGGAAGGTGGAGACAAGAGAGAGAGAGAGAGAGAGAGAGAGAAAGAGAGAGAGAGAGAAAGGAGAGAAAGAGACAGAGACAGAGACACAGAGATAGAAGGATAAAGAGAGGAGAGAAAGAGAGGAAGGTGGAGACGAGAGAGAAAGAGAGAGAGAGAGAGAGAGAGAGAGAGAGAGAGAGAGAGAGAGATATGCATTTTCAGACTCTGCCACTAGAATGTAAGCTTTTTGCACGTAGTGATTGTTTCATTCTTTATATTTGGATCCCCAGAGTCTAGTGCAGTGTCTGCCAGAACAGACATTTAATAAATTCTTTTGATTGACTGACTGACGAATTTAGAAGTACTGCTGGCCCTTCCAGGACATCAGCAACATAGAAACAGCAGAGCTTGTCACTTAATTAGCAAAACTGTGCTCTGTGAGTTATTATTCTTATTTCAGATAAGAAAATCGAGGTACATAGGGGTTAAATGGCTTGCTCAGGTTCACCCAGCTAGTAAGTATCGGAGGTGGATTTGAACTACATTCTATCTATTTTGCCACCCTGCTGCCTATAATAACTAGAAAAACATTTTACCTATATCATGTTTCTCACAACAACCCAATAAAGAGCGCTATTAGTATCCCCATTTTACAGGGGAAAAAAAAAACCAAGCTCAGAGAAATTAAATGACTTGATCAGAGTCAAATAGCTACTAAATATCTGAGATGGAATTTGAACCCAGGGCTCCTAGACTCTAAATCCAGCATCACTTTCCTTCTTAGAGCTGTGTTTGACTTAGCGTCAAGTCAACACGGGAGAAAAATGGAGAGACCAAAGGATCACAGATTTAGACTTAGAAAGGTCCTTAATCCTATTCCTAGGCCTTCTTGTCCAACCACTTCATTTTATATCAGAGGAAACAGAGGCGCAGAGATGGAAAGTGACTTGCTCACTATCATACGTTAGTAAATAGACGTGTGATTCCAATCCAGGTCCTCTGAGTTCATGCTCTAATATTCTTTCCATTGTAGCAGAAGAACTACATGGTATTTCATCTATTACCCAGAGAACTGGCAATCTGGCCAGCCCAGAGGATTTTCAGTGTCAGACCATGAGAAAGTATAGCAGCAAATCGTCTAGAGATCAAATTATAATCAGTCACATTTCTAGGGACAACCAAGGACTGTTGTCACAACAAATTTGTATAGTTATGGTTTTATTACCCATAGCTTATAAATGGAGAAACTGAGATATGGCATGAGTTGGACAGTGTCACACAATGAACAAGGTGTCAGAGTTGGAACTAGAGCCATAATTAATATTTACTTTCTTTCTCTCTGTCTGTCTCTGTCTGTCTCTCTGTTTCTCTCTCCCTGTCTCTGTTTCTGTTTCTCTCTCTCTCTATCTCTCTCTGTCTCTTGGTCTGTCTCTGTCTCTCTATCTCTGTCTCTTTCTCTCTGTCTCTCTCTGTTTCTGTTTCTGTCTCTGTCTCTTTCTCTCTGTCTCTCTCTCTCTCTGTCTGTCTCTGTCTCTGTCTCTGTCTCTGTCTCCGTCTCTCTCTCTCTCTCTCTCTGGTTCTGGCTCTTTCTCTGGCTCTGTCTCTGTCTCTGTCTCTTTCTCTGTCTCTGTCTCTGTCTCTCTCTCTCTGTGTCTCTTTTTCTGTTTCTCTCTCTCGTTTCTCTCTCTCTCTCTCTCTCTCTCTCTCTCTCTCTCTCTCTCTCTCTCTTTCTCTCTCTGGCTCTGGCTCTTTCTCTGGCTCTGGCTCTGGCTCTCTGTGTGTGTCTCTTTTTCTGTTTCTCTCTCTTGTTCCTCTCTCTCTGTCTCTCTCTTTCTCTCTGTCTCTCTCTCTGTCTCTCTGTCTCTCTCTCTCTTTTTTCTGTCTGTGTCTCTCTTTTTCTGCCTTTCTGTCTCTCTCGACTAAAGCAAGCAATGAAGTAAGAAGAAGGATCCACACTATCATTGCAAGCAGTGAAAAAGAAGCCCCCTCCCCAAAGATTCCAATTCACTTTTATGTGATGGCGTCAGGACAATCACCCAACAGCTAGCAAGCTAACTGTGCACAAGTCAGAAGAGCAGTGTTACGGTCAAAATGCTGCGAAATAAACAAAACACACGTTTGTGGGAACTGTAAAGACTTATTCTAGTAGCACATGGGGGGATGGTCTAGCTGTAAAGGCCAGAAAGGGGACAGAAACAAGGACCTTCTTTCAGCTCCTTTTCCGGCCCAGGAGCCTCTATCGGCTCCAGTTCCCCAATCATCCCCAGCTTTCCTCTCATCATCCGACACCTGAGGCACGACTAAAGCAGACAAACAAAAACAAAGACAAAAAGGCAAATCTCTCTCGACTTGTTCTGCTCAGCCATAACCCTGCATCCGGCCTGTTCTAGACCCAAAGGAACTTCCCCTCACTTTAATTATCCGGGACAGCATCTGGATGTCCTGGGAAGCACAAGGAAGTAGAATCAGGGGCTCTGGCTTCAAGCTCGGCTTCAATTCTGTCCCTGGCTTCATGTTACTGGAGATGGGATTTTAAGCAAGTCCTGGCCTTCTTGGGCCTCAGTTTTCCTCATAGGCAGAATGGAGGAGCTGGACTAGATGAACTTAAGTGATACAAAACAGGGAGCATTTACACCGGGCGTGCCCAAAGCCTCAGCATTGTTTTGTTATTCAAGTTTACAACTGTGTGACTTCAGGGACATCCTGTATAAGGCTCGAAGGTTTGCAAAATCCTTTACAGGGATTGTTGCTCAGTAATTTCAGCCATGTCTGACTCCTCGTGACCCCATTTGTGTGTTTCTCGGCCAAGATATGGGAATGGTTTGCTATTTTCCAACTCATTTTACTGATGAGGAAACTGAGGCAATCAGGGTTAAATGACTTGCTTAAGTTCAAACAGCTAATAAGTGTCTGAGGCCAGATTTGAAATCAAAAGGATGAGTCCTCCTGACTCTAGGTTCAGAACTTTAACCATTTTTTTTTCACTGGACAGCCTAGTTGTCCTTATAAAATGAAATGGTTATCCAAAATTTTTATAAATAAGTCCATTTCCAAATAAAAACCCTGGGGCCCTTTTGTAGTAGAAAGCCTATGAAGTAGAAAAAGATGTTCTTCATTATTCCCATTTTGCTGAAGAGGAAACCAAACCACAGACGTGTTCGATGAATGCCCAAGTCCAGCCATAAGTCATTGAAAATAGTGTCCAGTTTTCTTGACTCTGCTATATCTGCCATGTTAAGTTGGAGGAGCAAGAGAGAAAGGAGAAAATCTCACTCTTTTTGTTCCTCTAATTGAGATAGCCAAGCGGCAGAATGGATAGAGCAATAAATAAGGCCTAGAATCAGAGAAACTGATTTCAAAATTGTCCTCAGATGATCCCTAACTCTGTGACCCTGGGCAAGACATTTAATCAACCTTTGCCTCAGTTGTCTCAGCCATAAACTGGGGAGAATTAGGGTAACTATCTTTCAGGATCATTGTGATTAGTGAATAAGATATTTGTAAAACCCTTAGCATGCTGCCTGGCTTAGCAGCTGCTTGATAAATGCTTGTTTTCTTCCTCTCTCCCTTTTTCTTTTGCTTTTTTCTTTCCTTCCTTCTTTCCTCCTTCTCCCTCCCTTCCTATCTTCCTTCCTCCCTTCCTCCCTCCCTCTCTCCCTTTTTTCCTTCCCTCCTTTCTTCCTCCCTCCCTCTCTCCCTTTTTTCCTACCCTCCTTTCTTTCTCCCTCCCTCTCTCCTTTTTTTCCTTCCCTCCTTTCTTCCTCCCTCCCTTCCTTCATTTCTTATTTTGTTTCTTCCTTCTTTTCTCCCTTCCTTTCTTCTCTCTTTCCTTCCTTCCTTTCTTCCTTTGTTTCTTCCTTCCTTCTTCCCTCCCTCCCTTCCTTCCTTTCACCTTGAAAACGAAGGTAACTCCTGAGGAGAAAAAACTGCAGACATCCACACTTGGAAAAGCATCCTGGCCTGAAACACCATCTGCCAAACCACATTACCCCCTCTTCTCGGCCTCCCCTCACTTTTTAAACCTCCATTCCAAAGCCACCTCTTTAAAGTCTTCTCCAAGTCTGAGATCTCAGTTCTCAACAGAGCCCCACCCCCTCCACTAGCACGTTCTCAGTCTCCTCAGAGGCCCCCCTCCCCTAGAGGTCCTTTCCCCTCCCCCAGAGGCCCCTTCCCCTCTCCCAGAGGCCCCATGCCCTAAGAGCCCCGAGCCAGAGCCTCGTTTGAGGGGGCACTCAGGAAGTATGCCCATTCCCCAGGCATCTCCACTGGGGCCCCAGCCCCTGTTTTCAGCTCTCCTCATCGGTCTGTCTGGGCCACCTCAGGAGCTGGTAATGATTGTCAGCAAGTGATAAGGCCCCAGAATTTCCGCAGATATCTGAGCATTTCTCAAGCTTGAATTTCCCAGCAGGCACTTACGGGGAAGCTAATTATACGCCCCTTTCCCCCAATAGAATGGAAAGCAGGATTCTTATTCATGAATTCCATAAAAGCTCCAACTTGTTGCATGACCCTGGACAATTCAGTTCCATTCGGCAAAAATCTGTTCGTGAAGTGGATTCAATTGGATCAGTTGTTTTCCTTCCCTCTCTTCTCGGAGTCCTCAGTGTTGGGGGTAGGGTAGGGGTGGGGGTGGGGAGGATAAGCTACAAAACTGGAACATACTCTCAAGACAGCGTGAGTATGGAGGGAAAGACTAGAGCCTGGATCCCGTTCTGCTTCACACAGTATCTTTATGCTCTTGGTTGAGGGACTTGACATTTCTGAGCCTCAGTTTCCCTTTCTCACACTAAATTTAAGCTCCTATTTAAAGAGAGTTCCAAGAGAGGATCCATAAAAGAATTATGGATCCATATGGATAAATAGTCCCAGGGATACAAGGGTGTTCTTTCTACTGCCCTAGGACATCGACCAGATTGTGCTACCCATCTACAAGAGATCCGAAATAATCAAAGAGATCAGAAGAAAGCGATCAGCAGAGTGGACAGATTTTCTGGGGACAGTTTGTGAAATACCTGGATCAGAAACTCATAGAATCAGAGAGTTTGCACAGAGGAACTTATGCCCTGAGGGGAGAGTGCTCAAACCAAGGAAACTTGAAATCCTAAACCACTTTCTATGCTGGTGGGCTGCTAGGTCGGTGGTGCAGTGAATAAAGTGCTGAGTCTGGAGTCAGGAGTTCAAACTCAGTCTCAGACACTTGCTAGCTGTGAGACCCTGGGCAAGTCACTTAACACCTGCTTGCCTCAATTTCTTCCTCTGTAAAATGAGCTGCAGAAGGAAATGGCAAATAAATCCCTCCACTATCTGCCAAGACAACCTCAAAAGAGATCACAAGAATTGAACATGACTGAAAAATGATTGACTAACAAGATGCTCATAGAATATCAGCTAGCTAGGACCTTAGAACATCTTAGAATCAATACATTCCATGTTCACTTTTTTTTTCTTTTCTTCTTCTTCTTTTTTTTTTTTTCTCTTGTGGTATTTTCCTCTTATTCTGATTTTTCTCTCCTGACATGATTCATAAAGAAATGTGGATTTCAAAAAAATTAATGTACATTAAAAAAGAGAAAACAACAACAAAAAAGAAATTTTCAGTGGGTGAGTGGGTAGAGGGAGAATGAAATACATATCTATATAAAGAACATTGTGAGATAGAACTGGGAGGGGCCCTAAAATGGAGATCATCTGATTTAATTCTCTTATCTTATGATTGAGAAAACTGGGGCCCAGAAGGCCTTGTTCAATGTTCAGCAAATGACAGTGAGTGATTCTCATCTCATTCTCCTGGTCCCTCAGGCTCCATCCTCACTTCCCATATGTCTTCACTTTTTTTCTTTCTCCTTTCCCAGGCCCTTTTGTTTCCACCCTTCCATTTGCCCTGAATCTGGACCACAAAATGATGATAGGAAAGATAATCGAGACATTACTTAGTGATTAAAATCCAAGGAGTTCATCTTAATAGAGAAAACTGAAGTCCAGAGAAAAGTGACCTTTTTACATTCACTCAAAGGCATGAGCAGAACTGCAACTAGGACTCCATTGTCCTGCTAGCCTGCTACTTTCTCCACTACTTTAATGTTCCCAAAGCTAGGCCAGTTACCCAAGATCTTCTCAAGGGGTCTACAAAGTCGAATTATTTTCATAATAATATTAAGATGTTTTAACTTCTATTACAATAGATTTCAATATTTATATCCCAAATAAACAAAAGTTCTTTTTTTTTAAATTTAATTTTATTTAATAATAACTTTGTATTGACAGAATCCATGCCAGGATAATTTTTATACAACATTATCCCTTGCAATCGCTTATGTTTTGTTTTTTTCCCCTCCCTCCCTCCACCCCCCCCCCCAAGATGGCAAGCAGTCCTATATATGTTAAATATGTTGCAGTATATCCTAGATACAATACATATTTGCAGAACCGAACAGTTCTCTTGTTGCACAGGGAGAATTGGATTCAGAAGGTAAAAATAACTCGGGAAGAAAATCAAAAATGCAAATAGTTCACATTCATTTCCCAGTATTCCTTCTTTGGGTGTAGCTGATAAACAAAAGTTCTTTTGGGGTTCTCAACAATTTTAAGAGTATATAGGAGCCCTGATTACCAAAGAACTTTCAGAGATACTTCTTTTTCCTATTCTCTGTCTCATTCTCTCTCTCCCTTTCCCTCTTCCCTTCTCTTTCTCTCCTCTCCCCCTCTTTATTACTTTCTCTGTCTCTCTCTCTCTCTCTTTCCACCTTCCCCTCTCTCTCCTTCTCTCCCTTTCTTTATCACTTTCTGTCTGTCTCTCTCTCTTTCTCTCTTTCCACCTTCCCCCTCTCTTTCTCTCCTCTCCCCCTCTTTATTACTCTTTCTCTGTCTCTTTCACTTTCTCTCTCTCTTTCCACTTTCCCCCTCTCTTTCTTTCTCTCTTCTCTGGGTCTCTGGGTCTTTCATAGGGGACAGGTCAAAATTATACCACCAATAAATTGATCTTCTGATCACTAACAGGCTTATATTCAACATCATTCGTCCAGGTGGCTAATGTGCAATGTAAACCAGTCCCAGGAACATCTCCCCACACCAGCTGTGTATGGCTTGGCTCACCAGCTAAATGAGGACATACAACATTTATGAAACCACAGGGTGTTCATTCATAAGACAAATGGGCTTTGATTTCTGTTGCACCAGAAGGTCACTGCTCCATTTCACACTGAACATTCACTGCCACATGTCCAGCCTATGACCCGTAATCTGACACAAAAACACTTCTAGTGAATTCTTGATTCTCCAGGCCAGGATACATGATAAGAAGGATGCCTTTGATGATGAAGTATAGGGGAATAGCTTAACTATGGATCTCAAGATTGGAAAAAAGTACAAAGAGTATCTTCAAATATCAGATTGAAGAGAACCTTAAAATTCAGAATAATAGAGCTAAACGGCACTGCAGACATAGAATATTAGAGCTGAAAATAACATTAATTATGATAATAATGATGACTAACATGATACATGTTGTTGTTGTTGTTTGTTTTTCAGTGATGCATAACTTTGTGATCCCTTTTGGAGTTTTCTTGGCAGAGATCCTGGAGCTGTTTGCCGTTTTTTTCCAGCTCATTTTACAGATGAGGAAACTGAGGCAAACAGGATGAAGTGACTAGCTCAGGGTTCCACACCTAGTGATTATTTGAGATTGGATTTGAATTCAGGAAGTTGAATCTTCCTGACTCTAGGTCTAGTACACTAGGTTGTGCCATCCAGCTGTCCTATATTGTACAAAATAAGGGTTTAATAAAGACTTGTGGTTGACTGATATGTATAAAGTCCTCTTTGAAAACAACTTTACGGAGATGATTAAATTTAAGGCTCACAACAACCTTGGGAGTAGCTATGATTCCCATTTTATAGATGAGGAAACCTAATCTGAGAAAAGTTAAGTGACTTGTCCAGGATCACATAGATAGTGTCTAAAGAGGAATTTGCATTCAAATTTTGATCATTCCAAGTGTTCTATCAACTGCACCAAACTGCCCCCTAGAGCCTCAGGACAGAAGATAGAATATCTGAGCTAGAAGGATCATCAGAATGTAGAATACTAGTACCAGAAAGGAACTCAAAGTATAAGATGTTAGAGCTAGCCAGAACCTTAAAATAGGGAATTTTTACAGCTTGCGGAAACATTACAACATGAAGTATTAAAGCTAGAACCTTAGAATACAGAATGTTAGAACTAGAAGGGACTTTGAACACATAATATAGAACTTTAAACCCATCCTGAGTCTTTAAACATAGCTTGTTAGAACTACAACGGGCTTAAAAACATGAACATTAGAATTAGAAGAGAACTAGAAGGGACCTTTGAACACAGAATTTCACACTCAGGATGGACTTTAGAACATAGAATGTTAGAACTGGAAGGGACTTTTGAATATAAAATGTTAGAACCAGAAGGAACTTTGAACACATAATAACAAATTTTAGACCCATTCTAAGTCTTAAAACATAGAATTTCATATACAGGATGGACTTTAGAACATAAAATGATGGAATTAGAAGGGACCCTTGAAGCATAATATAGAATGTCACACCCAGGATGGGCCTTAGAACATAAAAATCTTTAACTAGAAGGAATTTTAGAACACAGAATGTTAGAACTAGAAGGGATCTTAGGACGTTAGAGCTAGAAGAGACCTTCCAACACAGAACGTTAGAATTAAAAGGGATCTTTGAACACATAATATAGAATGTCACACCCACGATGGACTAAGGTCCATTCCATTGAACATAGAATACTAGAACTAGAAGATATCTTAGAACACACGGGATAGCACATTAGAAATGAAAAGGACCTTTCAGTGTTGGAAAAATTATCCATGCGTATGCTTTGTAAATTAAAAAAAAAGAAAGGAAGGAAGGAAGGAAGGAAGGAAGGAAGGAAGGAAGGAAGGAAGGAAGGAAGGAAGGAAGGAAGGAAGGAAGGAAGGAAGGAAGGAAGGAAGACCTTAGAACAGACACACAGAATTTTGAAACCAGGGGGACTCTTAGAACATAGAACGGGGAAGCACCTTCGAATATGGAATGTAGTGTGTTAAAGCTGGGCAGGATCCCGGAGCTCATCAATCCAACCATTTTATTTTTACAGGTGGGGAAACAGAGTCAAAGAATTAAAAGATCTTCCTCAAATTCACATGAGTTGGGAGTTATCAATGCAGGAGCAGATCCTGCTTCCATGTTTTCCTTCTCTGCCCATACTGACAGCTTTCCCTGGCACAATCCAAAAGTTTAACCAGATGGTCTCTCTCTATTCCTCTCTACATCTCACCCCCCTCGCAACACACACACACACACACACACGCACGCACGCACACACCCTCCATTCCACATCATCCAAGAAAGAAAGAAAAAGCCAGTATTAGGAAAAAACAGCTCATGATTCCACTGTGTCGCGCTGCCTTCATCACAAAGGAGGAAATGGAAATTCGTGGATAAGCCCCAGGGATGAGCGGGCAATCCCCCTGCTTCATCCCCCTCCTCTCCTCCCCCTCCGCCCCGAGCTTCCGGCCAATGACTAGTAAGTCCAATAACCGAGAAACGCGTCGTTGTTGTTGTCGTGGCCCGGGTTCTGCTCAGATCTCCCCACTCACTGACTTAATTTTCGATTCCAAAGAGAAATCGGGTTTCACCACAAGCCCCGAACGTGCCGTAGTGGGCAGAGCGAGAGTCTCGGAGCCCGGAGCTTTGTTACTCTTTCGGGATCGAGACTCGGCGGGGGGTTTTTGGCTCTCTCTGGCTTCCTTCCTTCCTTTCTGTGAGGAGTGAATCAGCGGAGGCAGAATTAGTCAGGGCCGCGTGCTTCGCTCACACTCCAGCCCCGTCCCTTTCATGTCCCTCCTTCAGCCCCGAACAAAAGAAAACTCCCGGGTGCTTTACCAGCCCGAGGCAGGGCCGCCCCGTTCGGGGCCGACTCATTCAGAGACCGGCCCCTCAGCTGCCTTAGTAAGAACGCTTCGTCTAACTGAAACCGAAAGGACCGTTCGGAAGGGCTCATTGATTTGTCATGCCTCGTGCCGTCAACGCGCGGCCCGGCCACTTCACTCGTGTGGAAATCGAAACCCCGTGGGTCAGTGGCTGTCAATTTCACTTCCTGTTTTCTCCCGGGCTGAGGAGCCGCGCGGCCGGGAGGAGTTCCGACACACGCCGCGAGCACTCCCGACACTCTCCCCGAGCACTCCCGACACTCTCCCCGAGTACTCCCGACAATAGCCGCGGGTACTCCCAACCCTCGCCCCGGGCACTCCCGACATTCGCCCCGGGCACTCCCGACACTCGCCCCGGGTACTCCCGACACTCGCCCCGGGTACTCCCGACACTCGCCCCGGGTACTCCCGACACTCTCCCCGAGCACTCCCGACACTCTCCCCGAGCACTCCCGACACTCTCCCCGAGCACTCCCGACACACGCCGCGAGCACTCCCGACACTCTCCCCGAGCACTCCCGACACTCTCCCCGAGTACTCCCGACACACGCCGCGAGCACTCCCGACATTCGCCCCGGGCACTCCCGACACTCGCCCCGGGTACTCCCGACACTCGCCCCGGGTACTCCCGACACTCTCCCCGAGCACTCCCGACACTCTCCCCGAGCACTCCCGACACTCGCCGCGAGCACTCCCTGCTGCTCCCAAAAAGCAGCGCAAAGGGCGAGAGCCAGCGGGGCCCGTCATCGGTTCAGCCAGCCTTGCTCCCCTGGCTCTTCCCAGCCCCGCAGCCCCTGTTCAGACTCAGTTTGTACGCAGTCATTTATCTGCTCCGTTAGCTCGAGAAGGGCGGGGGCCCGGCTTTTGCCTTTCTTTGCCCCTCAGGGCTTAAGCAGGTGACGGCCGACACAAAGTGGGCGCTTAAGAGACGCCTGCGGCTCTCTCAGGAGGCTGTGGGATGCCCAAGGGCGAGGAATGGAGTCCATTACCCCAGATTTGGAGCTGAAAGGGACACTTCAGCGTGTCCAGTGGACGAATTCTTAACCTGGGGCTCGCGCACTTGGTAAAAAGCAAAATTACTGAGGGGACTGTTTTAATATGATTAATTATATAGAGTTAGTATATTTATATCAATCACTTAATAATATTAATTATATAAAGTTGCTCATATATCATTACCGGGGGGTAATTCTGTGGATTTTATGTGGTTTTTTATGTGATTCTGGGGCAGCTAGAGGGCACGGTGGATAGAGCACCGGCCCTGAAGTCAGAAGGACCAGTTCAAATCCGGCCTCAGACATTGAACACTTCCTCTCTGTGTGACCCTGGACAAGTCACTTAACCCCAATTGCCTCAGCAAAAAAACCAAATCAAACAAACAAACAAAAAACATGATTCTGAGAAGCAGGTTACCCAAGGAGTCCATGACCCAATAAAGATTAAAAACAAAAAACAAAAAACAACCCTGATCTAATCTATCATTTCACAGAAAAGAAAACCAAAATCCCAAGAACTCCAGGGGGAATCTCTGTATCATCACTTCCCAACTCCCTCCTCCATAGTCTCAGGGACGAGCTTTGATTTTAATTAGCATTTGCCCAAATAAAATTGAATTAGAGTTTAGGAGACCCAGTTTAAATTTTCAAAGCATTCAGTACCAACCAGGTGTAGGTGGAAATGCTGCCCAAGCAGCCCCTGAATGAATATGGGACAAAAGGAGAGCGGGATCTGGAGCTCAATGGAGTACTTTGTACAATTGAAGAACAGCAAGGAAGGGAGATGTCTTCAAATCGCTTCCTACTTCCCACTCTCCCAGGGCTAAGTCTATAAGCGATTACTAACAGCCTTCATCTTCTTCTTGAATCCTGGGCCATCAGTATTTGGTTGGGCTTCTCCACCTGGATGGCCTTTCTATGTCCCAAATTAACCACGTTGCAAAATGGAACTCATTACCCTCCTCTCCCCCCAACTCCTTCCTTCTAACTGCTCTATTTCTGTCAAGGTGCCATCATTCCTTTCCTAAGTCTTAAGAGTCCTTCCATTCCTTCATTAACTGCCTTCTTCCCCCCTTCCCCCCTTCCTCAGATACTCAGGTGGGAAGGCTGTTCAGTCCTATGTCTCAGCATCTTCTGTTCTAAAACTCTGTGCTCTAAGGAGCTTTTCACCTCAAACATGCCATATTCTATATTCTAAGATCTTTCCCAGCTCCGATTCTCTCCTTCTCTCCATCACTCAGCCACTTCCGGCCACCTGAACTTTGCAATAACTTCCTAACTGATCTCTCTGCCTCAAGTCCTCCAAACCATTCTCCATCCAGCTGCCAAATGAATATCCCCAAAGTCTGGGTCTGATCACGTGGGAAAACTGCGACTTCAAGAAGTAAAGGGAGTGGGAGTGCTGAACTTGGAGTCAGCCAATAAACATTAAGAATCTATTGTGGATAAAAAATTTTAAAAAAAGAAAAAAGAAAAAGAAATTTTTTTAAAAGGGGGAAAAAAGAATCTATTGTGTGCAACAATGCATTGTGGGTGGATTAGTGAAATGATCCAATCATTCTGGAGAGCAATTTGGAACTATGCCCAAAGGGCTATAAAACTGTACACCCTTTGACCCAGCAGTGCCATTATTGGGTCTGTATCCAAAGGAAATCATAAATAAGAAGGAAAGACCCACATGTGCAGAAATGGTTGTAGCAGCTCTTTACGTGGTACAAAGAACTGGAAAAAAAAAGTAGACGCCCGTTAATTGGGGAATGGCTGAGTAAGTTATGGTACATGAAAGTGATGGAATATTATTGTTCTATAAAAAATGATGAACAAGTTGATTTTATAAAGGCCTGGAAAGATTTACATGAACTAATGCTGAGTGAAACAAGCAGAACCAGGAATACATTGTACACAATAATAGCGAGGTTGTTCAATGATCAACTGTGACAGACTTGGTTCTTCTCAGTGGCTCAGTGATCCCGGGCAATCCCAATAGACTTTGGACAGAAAATGTCATCTACATCCAGAAAAAGAACCATGGAGGTTGAATATAAATCAACATATGCTATATTCACTCCTTTTTTCTGTTTTTTATTTTTCTCCTCCTCCTTTTTTTCCCCCTTTTGTCCGACTTTTCTCTCCCAACATGATTAACAAAGCTATGTGTATTGAAAATTAATTAATTAATTGATAGATTAAAAAAAAAAAAAGACTATTGTATGGGGATCTAGATGGCAAAGTGAATAGAGCACCCAACCCTGGAGTCAGGAGGATGGGAGTTCAAATCCAGCCACAGGTACTTAACACTTTTTAGTTGTGTGACCCTGGATAGATCCCTCAACCCCAATTGCCTCACAAGACAAAACAAAAGAATTTATTGTGTGCTCTACAATGTATGACAGACATAGATACAAAGAAACATAAAAACAGTCCCTGACTTTAGATGGTTTACATTCTAATTGGAGAGACAGCATGTAAATGACTACCAACGAGTGATAAACAGGCTAAATATGAAATCATCTGACAGAGGAAAGGGCCTAAAATTAAGCAGAAGAGGAGGCAAGTTTGAATCCTAGATCTACTATGTTCCACTTGTCCAATTGACTCTGAACAACTCGCTTGACATCCTAGCCTCTTTCTTGGAATCATAGGGACCAAAAATCGTAGCTTTCAAACTGGAAGAGACTATAAGAGTGAGCTCTTCCTCTCTCCTTTACAGCCCTCTCATTTTATAGATGAGAAATCAGAGGCCCTGGCATTGACGTGTTCAGGATCCCACAACTATTAAGTGTTTGAAGTCGGCTCGAGCACATTTTCCTGGTTCTCCACCCCTCACCTTTGAGAATGGCTCCATTTCTAGAGCAATTTCCTGCTGACAAAGCTCGACGCATTCTCTGCCCCGTTTCATTTGCACAATGTTGGTGGTGTCCATTTCTTTCAACTGGATGTGGCAGCCCCTTTGGGCAACAAAACTTAGAGTGAGGAAGGGGAAAGGTCAAGCTAATTGGGTATTGGGTACCAAATTCAGGGCTGGCTCAGGGTAATACTATGAAAGAAGCCAAATAGATTTTCCCTTCTCTCCAACCCCAGGCTCCCTCCCCTTTGAGGGAAATGACTGGGAGCCTACAAATAACCAGTTCTTAAATAGGGATTTCTATAGGCCGTTTTGTAGTTGAGAAAACTATGGATGAGGGGAATTAAATTGCTGTCCCTGTTTACAGTTAATGACTGAGGCAGGATCTGAATAAATATCATCCTTACTGCCAAGTCCAGCACTCTGTCCACTCCAGCACTTTGCCCTGGACTCCCTCCCTTTGTGCTACAGCAGGACATAAAATATCAGATTTGGGAGACATCTTAAAACGTAGAACATCCAGGGGACAAGAATAGACCAGTCAAAAAGAGTAATGAATGCAACGACAACAACCTTTCTCTCTCGCTCACTAATATTTTCATTTTAAAACAGGATTCACAGAAAGAAATCAACCCAAAGAAATGGATTGATAAGGGGAAAATTTCAGGCTCTTGGCCCAGTTATTTCTAGACAAGACAGCCTTCTCGCGGTGTCTCAAACTATATCACCTCAGTACAGGCTTGAATGTAAGTCCTTGATTGAATTAATACGGTTCCTGACTTTGTGAGCAAAAGAGCTCATGTTCTGGAGACATCCAAATGGACGTCACGTGGAGACATCCAAATATCAAGCTTGTTGACTTGACATTAAATGTGATATTTCCTTTTCAGGGTTCTCTGTATTCTACAGATGTGTTTGCCCCCAATGTATAGAAAGCAGAAAAACCAGAGTGGTTTGGAGAGAGCTCCCCTGAGTCAAACACCCCGAAGAGTCATGCTTTAAATGGGGAACTATTCCCTGTTTCTCTGTCTATACAATAAGAGATTGGTCTGCTCAGGATGATCTTTAAAGTCCTTCCAGTTGTGGTACATCACGTTCTAAGACTCTCCCCTTTGGCTTTAATATTCCACATTCTATGTGTTAAGATTTGTCTAAACACTAACATTTTCTGTTTATGTTCTAAAGTCCATTCTAGCTCTAGTATTCTATGTTCCAGCTCTGATATTCTGTGTTCTGTGTTCTAAAGTCCCTCCCAAATCTGACATTCCATGTGCTAAGGTCCCTCCCAGTTTTAACACCTCACATTCTATATGTTTTAAGGTCTATCCATACACCAACATTTTCTGTTTTATGTTCTAGGGCTGCTTCTGGCTTTACCATTTTATGTTCTAAGATCCCTTCTAGTTCTGACATTTTCTGTTCTAAGATCCCTCAGCTCCGACATTCTATGCTGTAAGGAGCCTTTCGCCTCAAAACTGCCATATTCTGTATTCTAAGATCTTTCCAGCTCTGGTTCTCTGTGTTCTAAGTTCCTTTCCAGTTTTGACATTCTCTGTTCTAAGATCCCTCCCAAATCTGACATTCTGTGCTCTAAGGAGCCTTTCACCTCAAACATGCTATAGACTGTTTCCAGCTCTGATACTCTTCCCAGTTACGACATTCTATGTCCTAAAGTTTCTTCCACCTCTGACTTTTTCTTCTCTAAGTACCCTCTCAGTTCTGACATTTCAAGATCCCTTCAAGCTTGATTGTTTTTCCTAGTAAGGGTGTATATTCTATCTATATATCAAGGTCTCTTCTAGTTCAAACATTCAGTGATTCTCTTTAAACACCCTTGACTTGATTTTTTTTCATGGCTAGGTGAATTTTCTTTCAAAAATAAACTCATCACTTTTTAATATTTCCACTCAGGAAGCATAAGTCATGCAACAGAAAGCAAAACAAAAACATCAAAATCCAATTTGCCTTGATTTATTCATAGCGAGATGACTTCACTCACAAACACTCCCCACTGCCTGATTTCACATTTCACCATCAAAGGGCAGAGACGGCCAAGGTTCCTGGAAGCCACGGTCCTTGGCCAATGCTCCCACAGAACTGCGCTCTCCAGTCCCAGAAGGGGCTCCAAGAACCACATTTCTGGCCTCGTGGACCTCCCACAGTTCTCTCCGAATGCTTTGCTCCTGGGAGGTGCCAGGAGGGAACACACAGCTTGACTATGTCGACCGGAAACCAGTTTTGTGAAATTGGCGGGAGGCGGCCAATGCTGGAAGCTCAGAGGTACAAAGGCTCTGTGTCCCAATGGCCCAGAATCCAAATTTAGTTGAGTTTGTGGTCAGGGATGGGAGTCCGGGCCATGAGATGGTTTGGGGGAGGATTTATTTCTACTGTTGGATTAATTGAAAGGCTTTCAAGATCCCTTCTGATTTGGACATTGAAGGGTCCCATGCATGTATTGGGTGATGATCTGCATCTAGACTTTACTTATACTGCCACATTAAGTTCCGGTTCATAGCATCTTAGATCTCTGGCAGGAAGTTACCTCCAAGATCATGACGTCTAACATCTTCATTTTTAAAAGATGGTGAACAGGAAGACAAGAAACAAGACTGAGGAAGGTCCTCTGCCTCCAAATCCATCCTTCTTCCCTCTGTAGTACTTAAAGACCTTTTCAGCTTTCTCTCCTACTAGTCTCCTTGATCCATGCAAGGATCTCTGGATATTTTCTGAGCATCCCACCTCCACGTGGCGCTTCTCTCTACCTTCTCCCCTCAGTTTATCTAAGTTCTCCCCAAGAAAGGCAGTGGCGGCATGGGAGCCTAGAAATCTGTAGTCATATCCCGCTCTGACTTACTGACAATGAGTCACTTTCTTTCTGAGCCATCCATCTGTAAAACAGAGCTGATTCTTGTATTCGCTTCCTCGGGAGGTAATTTTGAGAAAAGTTCACGGAAAACCTTAAAGTGCTACTGAAATGGGAACCTTTATTATTAACCAACCTTCAGATCAAACTGAGCTGTGCACTTTTAATGGGAACATCCAGTTCTTAATAGAAGAAATCCAAGTTATCGATAATCATATGAAAAAACAATTCCTCCGAAACACTAATTTTTAGAGAAATGCAAATCTGAGGTTCCATTTCACATCCATCAGATTGATAAAACTGAAAATATGGAAAATGGCAAATGCTGGAGGGATTATAGAAAACCACGAATAGAAATGCACTCTTAGTGAAACTGTGCAACACCATTCTGGAAAACAATTTGGAACTAAATCTAGATGCTATTAGACTGCATACTTTTTGATCCATTGAGATCTTTACTAGGTCCATAATCTAAAGAAATCAAAGAAAGAGGAAAAGGACCCATGTACACCAAAAATATTTACAGCAGCTCTTTTTGTAAAGGCAAAGAATAGGGAACTAAGGGAATGCCTAACAACTGGGAAACAACTAAACAATTTATGATATATGAATTAATGGAATTCTATTATGCTGTAAGAAATTATATACTAGTTTCAGAACCTGGAAGATTTTATGAAATGATGCCGAGTGAAATGAGCAAAACCAAGAGAACAAATTATATAATAACATTGTACAAAAAATCTTTTGAAGAAATTTATGGTCAAAGAAGAACTAAAGAATAATATGAAATGTAAAATTGATCATTTTTATTATATTAAATTTAAAAAGGTTTTGAACCAATGCAGACAAGATTAGAAGGGGAGCAAAAAACTGAGAAAGCATTTTTACATCCAAGGGTTCAGATAAAAGCCTTATTTCTAAATTATATAGAGAATTGATCTACTTTCTACGAATATAAAACATTCTCCAATTGACAAACGGTCAAAAGATATGAACAGACAATTTTCAGATGAAAAAAATTAGTGCCATTTCTAGTCAAATGAAAAAATGTTCTAAATCACTGTTGATTAGAGAAATGCAAATTCGGACAACTCTGAGGTACTGCTACATACCTCTTCAGAATGGGTAAAATGACAGGAAAAGATAATGATAAATGTGGGAAAACTGGGACTCTAATACATTGTTGGTGGAATTGTGAACTGATCTAACCATTCTGGAGAGCAATCTGGAATTATGCCCAAAGGGCTATCAAATTGTGCATTCCCTCTGATACAGCAGTGTCTCTATCGGGTCTGAATCCCAAAGAGATCATAAAAAAGGAAAAGGAGCCCATATGTTCAAAAAGTGGATGCCCAGTAGTTGAAGAAAGGTCAAATAAGTTATGGTATATGAATGTTATGGAATATAATAATATTCTATAAGAAACGACCAGCAGAATGATTTCAGAGAGGCCTGGAGAGACTTATATGAATTGATGCAAAGTGAAGTAAATAGAACCAAGAGAACGTTGTACGAAGCAACAATAAAATTATGTGATGATCGACTGTGATAGACCTGGCTCTTTTCAGCAATGAGGTGATTCAAGTCAATTCCAATAGACTTGGGATGGAGAGAGCCTCTGCATCCAGAATGAGGATTGTGGGGATTGAATGTGGGCACAACCCAGTATTTTCACCTTTTAGTTCTTATTGCTTCTTTTTTTTTCTTTCCCATCTTTTTTCTTTTTGATCTATTTTTCTTGCACAGCATGATCAATGTGGAAATATATATAAAAGAATTATACATGTTTAACATATATTGGATTACTTGCTGTCTAGGAGAGGGAGTGGGAGAAGGGAGGGAGAAAAAATTGGAACACAAGGTTTTGCAAGAATAAATATTGAAAACTATCTTTACATAAGTTTTAAAAATAAAAAATTATTCTTTAAAAAAAAAATCTTTCCTCCTCTGCTTCTGATTCTCCCCTAGGATAACAAGAATAATCCATCAACCAATTCACAGGCCTTCATGTACTTAAAGACAGCTCTTCCCTTCTCTAAACTAAATGCCCCCTTTTCCTTTAATCCCATGATTACTGACTGGTGAATAAAATAGTTTTCTATGAGCCACTAACCTTTATAGAGTCTTAGAATTCTGGGAATATCGATTTAGATCAAGAAGAGGCCTTGGAGCAACTGGATCCAATCGCCTGCCTTTATAAATAATGGAACCAGGCACCAGAGAACAGAAGTGGCTCATCCCACAATTAGTACATTGCAAAACTACAACGTGAATTGTCATGAAATTCATTCTCTGAAATTCTTCAGAGTGAATAAGATCATAGGATTTTTAGATGAAAGGGACTTTAGAGAATAACTAAAACTAGAGAATAAAGAAATAAATAGTTTTTTAAATTCTGTCCTGTTGTGTCACATGTTAGAATGGGAGCTCCTTTAGGGCAGCAACTGACTTGTTTTCCTTGTTGCATCTCGTGTCTCCCATAGTGCTCTGCTCCCAGCAAATATTTAATAAATGCTTCATTCACTCCTTCTTAACCTTTTCTGTGTCATGTCATGGGATCATATGTGGGGAAGCCAATGAACCCCTTCTCAGAAATGTGTTTTCTTTTTTAAATGAATAATTCAAAGAAAGATTTAAAATTCAGAGCAAGTTTGGTGAAAATAAAGGATTTTTCCCATTCAAAATCCTAAGACCTCCCTCCCCTTCCAGGGAGTTCATGGATCCTGGGTTAAGGCTCAGATCTAGGATAGGAATTCTTTGCTTTGGGTTTGAAAAATTGTTTTTGCACACACCACACACACACACACACACACACACACACACACACACACACCGAAACACATACAAAAAACTATATGTAAACGTACATATATATGATAAAATAATATATTATACCTATTAATGTATACATATAATTAGCACATGTTGACAGAAAAATGTCAATAATTATTTCAAGGTAGTTGGTTTCCTTTGTCATTTTAGGTGTCTTATTTTACGCATTTAAAAACCATTTTGAAAAGGGATCCATAAATTTCACCTCCCTCTCCCAGGGAGCCATAACACAAAAGGCTGAAGACTGTTGGTCTAAACCAATCTCTTCATTTTACCGATGAAGAAATTGAGGCTAAATATGTTTAGTGGCTCATCCCCAGTCACCAAGGGAGTAAAGGTGAGACTTGAACCCAGATCCTGTGACTACAAATTCGGCACATTTTCCTTCGTGCCATGCTCCCCCCGTCAGGAAGACCTGAATTCAAATCCAGCCTCAGCCACCTGCCGGCTGTATGATCCTGGGCAAGTCATTTAAGCCTTTTTACCTCAGTTTCCTCATTTGGAAAATAATCCGGAGAAGGAAATAGCAAACAGCTTCTGGCTCTGCCAAGAAAGCCCCACGTGAGATCACAGGGAGGCAGAGCCAAGTGGAAAATGACTGAACAAGCGACGTCCCTTTCACTTGCCTTAACGCGGGCACGTGCAGGGGCTCTGCCTGCGGCGCTCAGAGGGAGGGGCTGCATTCCCACTGAGGGGCTGGGGTGGGGAGTGCCCAGGACCGGGAAGGCGGCGGGGGGAAGGGGAGGAATGAGCCTCCGGGATGTTTTGGGAGCCGAAGCCGAGTCTGGCTGCAGAGGACGAGGAGCCCGAGGCGCTCATGGGAGTGTTTTCAGATCACGACAGAACGGGGCCGGTAACTGACACGAGGGCGCCCGCTCCGGAGCCCGTTGCACTGACCTAGTTCTCAAGCAATTTTTGGCTCCTTTGACAGCATCAGCTGCTCTCGGCTGCACAGATGGGGGTGGAGGGAGCCCAAAATAGCAAACTGCCCTCTCCCCACACACAGGGGTGCTCGCGGGCGCGGGCACACGCACATACACACACAGACACACACACACAACACACACGCAACACAACACACAACACACAACAACACACACACACAGAGCTAAAAAAGGAAAGAAAGGGAAGGCAGGCGGTGGGGGAGGGAGGAGGGCCGGTGAGGGCTGAGTCCAGGGGATGAAGGCCGGGAGTCGGCCAGGATCCATCAGCCCGGACTCCCTGCGCCAGCCCTGGGTAGCCAATGGCCACGGATGGCTCGAGCGCTTTCCCCACTGCAGCAAGCGAGAACCGGGCCGCTCACATTAGCCGGGGCGAAGCGAAGCCCGTTTGCTCAGCGGGGAGCAGGAGGGAGGAGACAGGGAAAGAGGCAGGAGCCCCGGCCGTGGCCCTGAGCTGTGGCAGGGAGCCACCCTGCAGGGAAATGGTGGAGGGCGAGAACGCAGCCCCTCCCCCAGCCCGGCCTCCTTCCCCTCCCCCTCGGCAGGAGGCACAGGGAAGGATGCGACTCAGAGCCAGGATGGCAACCCGGGAGCTGGGTTCTGGTCCCAGCTCTTCACCTCTGATTCATTTCTCTCCCTGAGTCTTGCTGTTCGCATGAAGGGAGTGGGACTACATAAGACAGCCTGGTGCCCCCGGGGAAGTGGTAGCTTGGGATCAGAGGGTCTGGGTTCAAATTCAGCTCTGTCACCTATTCCTTGTGGGCCTCTGGTTTCTTATTATAGGCTCTTATTTCTCTGGGCCTCAAGTTTCTGAATCTATAAAATGAGAAGATTGGGGGTAATTGGTCTAGATGAAGCCCAGATATCTGCTGATTTGAAATCTATCTTACAGAGATGGATTAATTCTAGTATTTTTCTCATTGATTGTGTGTATGTAGGGGGCGGGGAGGGGGAGGGGGGAGCAGCCTCAGTCAAACTGAGTGACACTTGTTGAAGGTCTTAGCTTAAAAGACCAAGAGCTCCCATCTCATCTTGGGCCATCTCCACACATCTTGGTCTATGTCTTGCCACTGGCCCCAGATGGTTCTGGAGGGAAAGCGAGGCAGCGGATCTTGAACAGTCCTCTCTCACTTAAATTTACTTGCATGTCAGGGTATAACCTCCCTGATGTCATGGTCCTCTTCAAGAATGAGGGACAAACAGTGAGACAGACAGACAAAGAGAGAGAGACAGACACACACACACACACACAGAGAGAGAGAGAGAGAGAGACAGAGACAGAAAGAAAGACACAGAGAGAAAGAGAGATAGAGACAGACACAGACAGAGAGCCAGAGACAGACAGGCAGGCAGACAGAGACAGAGAGACACACAGAGAGAAAGACACACAGACACAGAGAGACAGAGACAGAGATACACATATATAAATGGATGTGTGTAATTTGCTGGTTAAGGCCACTTGCACGTTGCCTCCTCCATGAGACCGTGAGCTCTTTGAGAGCAGAGACTATCTTGCAGTGCCTGACAAATAGGAAGTATTTCGTTTTTGTGCGATTTTAGTGATTTTAGTGACTGCCTGCCTGGTTTCTGAGCACTTACAAAAAGAAAGCGTGCTCACGGAGAGCCAGGACGGCCTCAGCTCCCACTCTGCACTGAGTCGAGCCCATGTTTTTTGTGTTTTTGCTCTGCTTTTTTGTTCAGGGCCCCCTCTGTTTGCAGGGCGACGAGTACAGAGGAGAGGGACAATGACAAACCCCGGGCTCTTTGTGGCGGCGCTTGGAGATCGCTCATCGCAGGAGGCACTAAGCACAGCTTCCTGGGAGTTCTACCTCCGCAGGGAGCTCCTTTTGGGCAGAGCTCAAGATTCCTCAGTGCTCCCTGGCTGCAAGGAAACGCTCTAAGTAAGATCCAGATCTAGGCTCATAGATTCTAGAGCTGGCAGGGATCCTCCGACACTCTCATTTTACAGAAGAAAAAGAAGAAAAGGGAAGTGACTGATTTAAAATCAGAGAGGTTGGGGGGAGGGGTAAAATGGCTTCTCCCTCATGAGGGTGGGATAGGCTGCCCCCCCCCCCCTCAGCACTTGCACTAATATAGAGGAGCTCAGCTCCTAAACATAGAAAAGGGGTCATGATCGGGCTTAAGTCAGCATCAGGGGGGGAGGGATGTGATCCAAGGTGCCCTGACTTCTTGGCCGAGGCCAGACTCCTGCCCACAGGACTGCAGAGCTGGGAAGGACCTTTAAAGATCACTCAGTGGAAGTTTCTCACTGATCGGCCTAATTTTTATTTTTATTTTTATTTCTCTCTTTAGTTTTTCTTCATTTCCAAATATGTCTCTCCCTTCCTGCTCCCCCATGCACCCTCAGAGAGCCAAGTCTTACTATGAATATTTTAAAAGAAAAAGAAAAACACAGCAAAACAACTCAGCGACCGTATCTAAGGGTGCATACAGGTTTCACCCCGATAGCCCCCACCTCTGCAAAGAAGGGAGGGGGATGCATTTTCTTAACTCTTCTTCGGGGCAGTTTTGATCATTATAATTACATTATAATTACACAGGGTTTGTCTCCAGTTTTTGTTGTAGTTCTTATTTCTATTCTCACTGTTGTAGACATTTTGTAGCTTGTTTTCCAGAATCTGCTAACTTCACTCTGCATCAGCTTGTAGAACTCTTCTACTTTTTTCTTTTCTTTTTTTTTTTAATTAAAGCTTTTTATTTTCAAAATATATGCATAGGTAATTTTTCACATTGACCCTTGCATAGCCTCGTATTCCAGACTTTCCCCTCTTTCCCTCCACCCTTTCCCCTAGCTGGCAAGCAATCCAATACATGTCATACATTAAAATATATGTAAAATCCATTATATCTAAACATCATATAAATCTTCTCACGAGTCTCTGTATTCTTCAAGTCCCTTGCTTTTTTTTTCAGTGCTATACTATTCTGTTACATTCACTGCCGTATTTGTTTAGCTATTTCATAAGAGGTGGGCAGCTGACTTTGTTTTTGAATGGTTTGTTTTTTTTTTTTTTTTACTACCATATATGTAAAAAAATAAATAAACAAAAGTGCTGTTCTGATTATTTTGGTGCATATGGGATCTTTCTATTTTTGATGTCTTTGAGGTAATTGGAATTTCTGGGCCAAAGGATATGGACATTTTCATCACTTTCTTAGCATATTTAAAAATTATTTTCTTTTTTATTTATATATTTTTAAATAGCTTTTTATTTACAAGTTATATATATGGGTAATTTTACAGCATTGACAATTGCCAAACTTTTTGTTCCAATTTTTCCCCTCCTTCCTCTCCCCCCCTCCCCTAGATGGCAGGATGACCAGTAGATGTTAAATATATGAAAGTATAAATTAGTACAAATTATTTTCCATAATTATTTTAAAAAATTCACAACTCCACCAACAATGGGCTTTTTTTTTCTTTTCACACTCCCACCAACATTGACTGTTTCTAATTTTTTTTTTCATATTTATCGATTCTTTGGATGTGAGAAGTTCCCTAAGACTTAGAACTAGGAAAGAATTCAGAGTTCATCTAATCCAACCCTTCATTTGGCAAGTGACAAAACAGGGATCAGAGAAGCGCTGTATCTCAGAGTTGGAAGAGACTTCGGTAATCATACAAAGAAAGGGGTTATAGAACTTGAACCTGAAGATCATCTAATCCAACCTCTTCATTTTACAGAGGGGGAAACTGAGGTCAGAGAGAAAGTTTCATTTATCCACTCTCATACAAGTTTGTAAATGGCAGATTCAAGTCTAGAAACCAGTATTCTGACTCCCAAAAAGAGTCCTTTGTTAATTGCTTCATTATCTTGACATTCATTATCTCCAAATGCTACAGCTCTCTGTTGCTTTCCTCATATTTGGCTTTTCCAACAAGATAATCTAACTTCTTGTGGAGTCTCCTACTCTAAGGGAAGGAAAGGGAAGGGAAAGGAAGAGAAGGGAAGGGAAGGGAAGGGAAGGGAAAGGAAGTGAAGGGAAGGAAAAGGAAGAAAGGTGGGGGAAGAATAGGGAAGGGAAGGGAAGGGAAGGAAAGGGAAGAGAAGGGAAGAGAAGGGAAGAGAAAGGAAGGGAAGGAAGGGAAGGGAAGGGAAAGGAAGGGAAGGGAAGGGAAGGGAAGGGAAGGGAAGGGAAGGAAGGCAGGAGAAGAATAGGGAAGAGAAGGGAAGGGAAGAAAGGGAAAGGAAGTGAAGGGAAGGAAAAGGAAGAAAGATGGGGGAAGAATAGGGTAGGGAAGGGAAGGAAAGGGAAGAGAAGGGAAGGGAAGGGAAGGATAAGGAAGGGAAGCACAAAGAAGGGAAAGGAAGGAATGCAGGGGAAGAATAGGGAAGGGAAAGGAAGGGAAGGAAGGCAGGAGAAGAATAGGGAAGAGAAGGGAAGGGAAGGGAAAGAAAGAGAAGGGAAGGAAAAGGAAAGGAAAGGGAAGGGAAAGGAAGTGAAGGGAAGAGAAGGGAAGGAAGGTGGGGGACGAATAGGGAAGGAAGGCAGGGGGAAAATAGGGAAGGGAAGGGAAAGGAAGGGAAGGGAAGGAAAAATAAAGACAATGAGAGAGCGAGAAAGAGTAAGAATGAGAGAAAGAAAGAAAGAAATGAGCCACTTCCTGCGGAGCCTGGAGGCTGTGGTTGCCTTGGGGAGTCATGACACCCACCTGAGGGTGAGAATTGAAAAGGCAGTCAACGCTGCAGCCTCTTCTCTGAGAAGTGGTTGGCCCCAGGCTATAGTTTGGTGGCAAACGGGACAGCATATGGCCAGTCCGGGGTCCTAGTGTATAAAAGTAGGGTAATACAGAGACCGAAACACTGCTTACACACGTGCAAAGCTGTGACTTCTCTCTAAAATGAACGCGTTCCCACAGGTTTCAGGACAGACTTAACAGGACATTAGTAGGAGGATTACTGGGCATCCCCTCTGTGCCCCATTCCATGTTAAACCCTCTGGAGATGAGCAAAGATCAAAACTTCCCTCTGCCCTGCCCACATGTCTTCCACACCTCCACTTTGCCCTTCCCTCATCGAAAAGGAGACAATATCACTTGCTCACTCTGAGCCTCAGGCTCCTCCTCTAAAGTAAATTATGTATCAAGTTAAGATCTCTATCTCCCATATCTGACATGCAATGCTCTGAAGTCTCTCAAGTCTTTCCCAGTATCTGTCTCAGAGCAGAATGAACTTCCATGGAATGGCCATCTGGTCCAACCCATACCTGAAGAAGGACCTTCTTTACCATCTACCCTAAAAATGGCCATTCCCCATCCCTCTCCCCTTTGGCTGGGAGGTCTGGGCAGAGGGCAGCCATTCTCCTGTTGGACAGCTCCCCGGTTAGGAAGGCTAACCTTAGTTGAGCTGAAATGTGCCTGTCTGAAACTTCCACCCATTTTCCTGGATTGGTATCCTGAGGAGGGTTAGACACAGCAACCTACCTGTGATATAATTCCATTTAGTTCAACACCCCCTCTATCCCTGGAGCTGTGCCGCATATTGGGAAGATATAGAGCTTCCCTCGAGGCATTTACCCTCCCTTCTGGCATACAACATGACCTAGATAGGTTAAAAAAAATTGATTTCAAAAGATAGAGGGCACTAACCATGACAGGTTAGTTAGTGGGGTAGGGGAGTCGGGAAAGACTTCTTATTGGGGAGGGTAGCCCCTGAGCTTTGCTTTTAATGAGGAGCTAGGGATTCTATGAAGCAGGGGTATGGAGGGAGGGCATTTCAGACGTGGGGGGGGGCACCTTACGCCAGGATGTAAAGAAGTATGGGAATGGAGCAATACGAGGAAGAATGAGGTGAGGATATAACGGACCCACAAACCCCTGCGCAGGTTCCGGCCAGGGTAAGATGGAACGATTGAAGGAGGGAGCATTTGAATAGGGCCTGAAAGACTGATTCGAGTTTTGAAAGTCAATTTAGGAGAGTATTTCCAGAGAGTGACCTAGAAAAGGGCAGAATTAATGAATGATTGATAAGAAATCCCTGCCTTGGAAATACCAGCAGCGGTTAATAGATAGTCCATCTTACCAGCCTGGAAGCATAATTTGCATCTAAATGAACTTTTCATTGACAGAGAAAGATTCAGAGTGGGGAACTGGGTTGGCTGCTTCTCTGTCAGATAAATAGGGCTGGAGCTGAACTCACACTCAATTTCTTCTATTGACTGGTACAAGATAATTAGGGTCGCCATTGTTGTTGGTCTTTGAACCAAGTTGCTGGAGGAAGACCTGGGGAAGATAACTTGTAAATGAATGAAGTGAGAAAAGCCTGGGGCTACCAAACTGTGCTCACCCTTTGATCCAGCGGCATTTCTACTGGGTCTGTATCTCAAAGAGATCTTAAAGGAGGGAAAGGGACCCACATGTGCAAAACTGTCTGTGGCAGCTCTTTCTGTAGTGGCCAGAAACTGGAAACTGAGTGGCTGCCCAGCAGTTGGGGAATGACTGGGTAAATTATGGTATATGAACGTTATGGAATATTACTGTTCTGTAAGAAACGACCAGCAGGATGATTTTAGAGAGGCCTGGAGAGACTGACAGGAACTGATGCTGAGGGAAATGAGCAGAACTAGGAGATCATTGTACACAACAACAAGATTATATGATGATCAATTCTGATGGAGGTGGCTCTCTTCAACAATGAGATGATTCAGACCAGTTCCAATGACCTTGTGATGAAGAGAACCAGCCCACCCAGGACTGTGGGAACTGAGCGTGGATCACAGCAGCATTTTCACTCTTTTTGTGGTTTGCTTGCATTTTGTTTTCTTTCTCATTTTTCCCCTTATTTGATCTGATTTTTCTTGTGCCTCATGATATTTGTAGAAATATGCAGAGAGAAATTGCATATGTTTAACATATGTTGGATCCTTTGCCGACTGGGAGAGGAGGTGGGGGAAAGGGAGGGGAAAAATTAGGACGCAGGGTTTCCTGGGGGATGAATTTTGAAAATAAAAAGTTATAATGAGAGAGAGACAGAGACAGAGAGACAGAGACAGAGACAGAGACAGAGACAGAGACAGAGACAGAGACAGACAGAGAGAGGCGGGGGAGGGAGGGAGGGAGGGAGGCAGGGAGAGAGAGGGAGAGAGAGAGAGAGAGAGAGAGAGAGAGAGAGAGAGAGAGAGAGAGAGAGAGAGAGAGAGAGAGAGAAAGTCTGAAGGTGATTGGGACAAGCTTCCAGAAAGAAGTGGTTCTCAATCCAAGAGACTGTGCCCAATGGAATTACTGCCCATAACTAAAAAGCCTCAGTTTCACTGACCAGAGAATGGGGTCATGAGACAATTAGGTCCAAGAGCTCATCCTACTTGTTATTCATATTCACACCACGTCTCGGTTTCCAGTTTTGCTGAATGAAACTCACAGTGATGTAGCCGAGGGGAAGAATGGACTCTTCCTTGCAAAGGCTCCAAGATCCTGAAAGCCTTTTGGAATGCTGTCCCCACAAACCCACTTTGCACCTTTTACACTTGGAAGCTCCTATTGCCTTCAAAGCTCAGTCCAAGGGAAACGTTCTCCCCAGGGAAGCCTTTCCTGCCGATGCCCTTAAACTGCTTGTGCCTGCTCCTGCCCCTATGGGTAACTTCCGACGTAGATTTTTAAAGTTCATTCGCTGTATAATCACTGACTACTTACTGTCTCCTTAAAATCTAAACTTCTTGAGAGGAGGAATGATTTCATTCTTTGTATGCCCAGCACAGTTTTTTGGCACACAGAAGGCGCTTAATAAATGTCGGTTGATTGATATATTACAGCATCATAGCTAGGTGGAAGGAACCTCTCCTCCCCCAGTTTACAGATGAGGGTATGAAGACCCAGAGTAGGTCAGTGACTTGCCCAAAGTCAGAAGGGCAGTGAGCCCCAGAAAGTGCGATTGGACCCTAGCTTCCCTGACTACAAAAGCAGAGCTCTGCACCCCCCACCCTCACGTCCACTCCCGGATTATCTCCTCTCTGGGATACGAGAGCCTTCCATCCCTCTTCCACTTCTGGCTCCCTTCCCTTGTCTTTGCCCCTTCCTCCCCTTATTCTCTCCCTCCCCTTTTCCTTCCTTCTCCCCCCTCCTCCTCTCTCCTCTTACTTTCCCCCTCTCCCCCTCCCCGCACCCAGTTTCCTCCCTCCCTGCCTCCCCTACTGCCGGAGGGCTTCTGAGTCCAGAGCTTTGGGAAGGGTCGCCTGCTCGGTGGTTACTGGGATACCTCCTCAGGCTCGGGAATGGGGGAATTCCGGCGTGGGATTTCCCCACCTGGCCTAAGTGTGTGAGCACGTGGCAGGGGGGCGGGGAGGGAAGGAGAAGGGGAAGGGGGAAGGGAAGGGGTAGAGTCTGAGCGCTCAGCACCTTTGGACACCTTTCCCTTTCTCCTGCGCGGGGCCATTGTTTCAAAGGGGAAGGGGCGGGCAGAGCAAGGCCTGGGGCAGCACCTTGTCCTCCTGGGGAGCAGGAGAGTCTCAAGTGGGGGGAACCCTGGACCCCGATCAACCGGGCAGCTCAAGGCCAGGTCTAGGCTCCTCTGGGCAACCGGAAGGTTCTGAATTTGGCACCCAAAGACCTGGGATGGAAGCCAGGCCTCTGAGACCTACCAGCTGAGTGACCGTGGGCCGGTAATTGAAAATCACTGAGCCTCAGTTTAGCCATTTGGAAATGAGGGAGTCATCCTCTCTGGTGTCCTCAGACATTTCCTAACTATGTGATCCTGGGCAAGTCATTTAAACTCTATTAGCCTTTTTCCTCATCTGTAAAGTGGGTATAATAATAATAATAATAATACCTTCTATTCAGAGTTGTTGTGTGGAGTAAATATGATAATAAATGTAAAGTGGTTAGCGCCGTGTTTGGAACATCGTCAGGAAGACCTGAGTTCAAATGCAGCCTCAGACACTTGCGGGATGTCATTTAACCTAAGTTTACTACATCAACAACATGAAAATAATAAAAGCCCTTCTGTCTCGTTTGTAATGAAGAACAAAAACCAAAACCCAATCATTGTAAAAGGTTTAGTATGGGGCTTGGCATCTAGTAGGCGTTCTATAAATGTTAGCTATTATTGTGGCAGGCAATTAATCAATGCCTTCTTTTATTTTTACTCTCCGGTATAACAAGCAGAATCTGAGCAGACTCCATTCTCAAACCCCAATTCCACCACTTCCCCTTGCTGGGCCTCGGTTTTCCCATCTGTAAAGTGGGAGTTCTGATTCACTCCTGTCTGCTTCTCAGAGAGGGAGGACATTTTGCAGGGCACTATAGGAAGCCGAGGCGGGCTTTCTGTCCTTGGAGCCTTGTGGCCTACAGGGAGCGACAAGTGGGACCTGCAGCCCGTAGGCAGAGTGGCTGCTTCTGGAAGAAGCCAGATTTAGCCTCCGGAGGTGGTGGGCAGGTTGGACCGTGGCTCGCGTGGGCAGGATTGCAAGTCTCGCTTTCATATTTAGTTTGAGAGGCTCGGTAACCAGGCTGGATTTCCAGAGCCTGCTGGAAACATGTCTAGACTTCCCGGTGCCTTGTCTCCTCTCCCAGGAGGACGCGAAGGTTTCGCTTCCATTGCCACAGCCCTGACGTAAGCCTGGGCCCACGGAGGGCTGGAGAGGTGCCTAAGTGGTCAATTGATTGGACCTTTTTGTGGTCATGGAGCCAGATGGGTCATGGACCCACCTCTGAAGTCAACTAACCCAAACCCCACTTTGCAGAGGGGAAACACTCTGGGATGTCCAAGGCGAGACTTGAACTCAGCTCCTTTGACCGATGCCTTCCTAAATGAAAGGACTGATTTTGGAAAGTAAGCCCGGTGGCCCTCAGATTTAACGGCATCATAAGAGGGAATTTGAATTTGGAGCAGGGGTTGAAGGAAGAAAGAATTGACTGCTGGGATTGGGAGAAGATGGGGTCCAGTGCTGGGACTAGAGTAGGGAGGGGGCTATCATTGTCCTCTCCAGCCACACAGCCAATAGGACATTGAGAAGGTCCTTCCCTGCCCGCGGGGCATTCACAAACCACACAGGAGGGTTCCCCTACAAGGCAGGATCCAGGACTGCTCTGGTGGATCCCAGGCTATAGGGTCACTCTTAAAAAACCCACCTCAAATCTCCGGGAAAACGGCTCCAATGGGGCTGATGAAGCATGACCTTGTTCCTCAGAGGACAGGGCCAGTGGGTAGAGCTCAGAAAGACTTGAGTTAGAAACCCAGTCTCAGAAGCTTACAAGCTGTTAGCAAGTCACTTTAACCCATGCCTGCCTCAGTTTCCCCAACTATAAAATGGGAATAATAGGAGCACCTGCTTTCCAGGGTTATGAAGATCCACATTTACAAGAAGGTAATATTTATAAATAATACTAAAAAATGAGATGATGTTTACAAAGCACTTAGCGCGGTGCCTGACCTATATAATAGGTGCTTAATAAATGTGTGTTCCTTTTCTTTTCCTTCTGTTCACATGGCCTCCTGTTTCTACTCTAAGGCCCTAATTATGTCATATTTTTATCTGAGTTTGTGTCTTATCTCCACATTAGCCTGTAAGTCCCACAGGCCTTATCTAAACTTTCTATCTTCTCCAGGGCCCAGCACACAGAATATCTGCTTCATAAACATTCTTTGAATGAGTGCACATTTCCTACTCTGAGCTCACAGCATTTTCAGCAGGCAGGAACCATTTGGTCTAAAAGTTTAAGAGCTTTTCCAACTTTAAGAATCCTGTTCATCATTCTTTTTCACTTTACCTCTCAGGCCTCAGTTTCCCTCCCTGTAAAATGGGGGGAGGATGTCAGACTACATTGTTGTTTTGTTATTCGATCATGTCTGATCCACCATGACCACCTCTGGGACTTTCTTGGAGCGGTTTCTGATTTCTTTCTCTGGCTCATTGTACAGATTAGGAAACTGAGGCAGCTAGGGTTAAGAGGTTTGACCAGGGTCACACAGCTAGGAAGGGTCTGAGCTGGATTTGAATTCAGGAAGAAAAGTTTTCCAGGCTCGACACTCCATCCACTGAAGCACCTAGCTATCCCTCTCCTCTGATCCAGAACCCGTCTGACTGACTGGTAAAGCCTCTGCTCAGAGTCATGTTTTTAAACGTCTAAAATACATATGTTACAAAGGAAATCCGTTATAGTAAAAGCCAATGATCTGAATGTTAAGCAGTTCACAGAGCTTTGGCTAAGGACCCCTGATCCAGATCGAGTTCTTCATGTTACCCATTAGAAAATCAAGACCCCGGGTCACAGAGACATCAGACAGAAGGGCCTCTGGCTGATCCCCAACCCTCTCCCTGGCGTTTACCCCATTCTGTCTCCTGGCTTGCGTCAGCCCCTGGAGGCCAAAGCCAGCATCTCAAGACCTTAGAGCTCGAGAACTGCATGGGTTTTCCCCTTGTGATCTGATTTTTCTTGCGCAGCATGACGAATATGGAAATATGTTTAGAAGAATTGCTCATGTTTAACCTCTATCGAATTGTTTGTTGTCTTGGAGAGGGCGGAATGGGGGAGAGAGGGAGAAAGATTGGAACACAAGTTTTTGCCAAGGTGAGTGTTGAAAACAATTTTGTACATATCTTGAAAAATAAAATACTAGCAAAAGTTTTCAAAAATGGACGTATAAGCCCTTTGCAATAAATAAATAAATAGAAAAAAAAAGAACTTGAGAAATGCAGGAGCTGTTTGGAGTTCACTGGGTAGGGCCTCTAAGGTCTAGAGAAGCCAGGAGAGCTGGCCCATGCACGGCCTGTGTTAGTGGAAGTGTTTAAGGGAGCCGGAAAACCCAGAATTACTGACTTGCAAAGAACTTCTGATTCTAAATCCTCTGAGCTCTGGACCTACTTTGTCCCAGGCCTTTTCCATTTTTAGTCTCTAGCTTTCAGGGCTTTCCGGAACTGACTCCCAAATCCAGAGCCAGGAGGACAGTTTAGAAGAAGTTAGAAGACTGAGGTTCAGGGTGTGGTCCATGTCTTTTTGTCCCCACGACAAACAGGGAATAAGGCCAGAAGGATGCTCAGGAGCCCTGTCCCAAATGGTGTGTCCCAGCTAGATCCCGACCTGGCTCAACCATCTCTCTTTACATTCATACACATCTTCAGGAAAACTGCTCCAATAGGGCTGGTGAACAATGACCTTGATCCTCAGAGTACAGAGCCAGCTAAATAGTCCAATGCGTAGCGCACTAGACCTGGGGCCAGGAAGACCCAAATCGGCCTCAGATACTTATGGGCAAGTCACTTCACATTTTCCCCTTTCCTCCCCGCAGCTCCACCCACACCCACTAATGCTCCCCAAGGCCTCCCAAGCTGTAAGTTTTCGGGAAAGAGAAATGATGTGAAAACAAAAGCCTTGTGTGCTGCAATGAAGCTTGAGAGTCATTTGTGAAGTGGGGAGACAGAGTGGGATTCATAGGATGGGGAGGGGGGAGGCAATAGTCCTGACCCAGTCATTGACTTATTATATAACTTGGGGCAAGCTGGTTTCCCTTTTTCAGTTTCCTCATCTGTATTTCTTTGAATTTTTAAAAATAAATCTTTCTCACTGTGACTAATTTTGGTTATACTTTAAAAAATAATAGCCTTTTATTTTCGAAATATATGCAAATATAGTTTTCAACATTCACCCTTGGAAAACCTTATGTTCCATCTCCTTTTTCTCCCACCCCCTTCCTTAGAGAACAAGTAATTCAATGTTGATTAAACACACGCAATTCTTTTATACATAATTCCACATTTAACATGTTGCACAAGAAAAAATAGATCAAAAAGAGAAGGAGAAAGAAAACAAAAAGCAAGCAAACAACAACAAAAGGTGAAAATACTATGCTGTGATACGTGGTCAGTGCCCATAATCCTCCTCATCATAAAATAACATTATTGGGATGGATGATCTTTAAGGTTCCTCCCTGCTCAAATATTCTACGATTCAACAGTTATCTTCTACTATCAGACTCTGCCAGATTCTACTACTTCATCTCAAAGCTTCCTCTGATTATTTATAATCCTAATCTAATGAATTTCATTAAAAACTCAGAAGGGTTTATCTCCCTGGGAACATCAGAGCAGAAAACAAGTGAGAAATGAGGAAAACAACAAAGATTTCTCAGTCACTGAAGCCCACGATTCATTGATTCATCAGGGATTTCCTTGTGTCAATATTACTTGAAATAAATGGGTCTCCCATTCATTGGAGAGCACTTGAAGACATTATGGTTTATGGATGGAATGAAACATAATTTATTGTGATGTAGAAAATGATAGAAGGGGCAGTTTCAGAGAAACCTGGAAAGAGTTTTGTGAGTTGTTGAAGAGTGAAGTAAGCAGAATTAGGAAAATCTCAAGAGAACTCGATGCATATGGGGAATAGTATATTATTATCATAATGATGACAATAGATCTCAAAGATGGCATAAGGACATGCATCTCCCTCCCTCCATTGGACAAGTGATGGTCTGAGAAAAATATAGTAATATTAAGAAAGTACTTAGTAATTATAAGTCATCTAGGTCGCATAGTAGATAGAGTACTGGGCCTGGAGCAAGATTCAAATCCATTCTTAGACAATAGATGTGTGATCCTGGATAAGTCACTTAATCCTGCTTCCCTCATCGGTAAAATAAGTTTCCTTATCAGTAAAATAAACTGGAGAAAGAAATAGCAAAATCTCTCCAGTATCTCTGCCAAGAAAACCCCATATGGCGTCAGGAAGAGTCGGACATAACTGAAAAATGACTGAACACCAACGCTCAGTAATTTAGACATATTGTCTGCCAGAAACACCATTTTATTTGGTTTCACATTTATCTATATTCGAGTCATTTTGAGCTGAGAGAGAGAGAGAGAGAGAGAGAGAGAGAGAGAGAGAGAGAGAAAGAGAGAGAGAGACAGAGAGACAAACAGACAGAAAGAGAGAGAGAGACAGAGAGACAGACAGACAGACAGACAGACACACACACACACACACAGACACAGACAGACAGACAGAGAGAGAGAGACAGAGAGAGAGAGAGAGAGCCAAGCTGTCCCCCATGCCCTCTACCATGGTTCTCTGCCCCAATATTTCCCATAACAGAGGAATTTTGAATAAGAAAAAAAATTTAAATATAGACTGAAGTGGCATTCAAGAACAGTTGAATAATCAAATTGTCTGGACTCTCAAGTAAACAAAGGGACCTCCTTTCTTTCACAGTTATATAGCATAACCCTTTCTCTATAAGGGAAGAGGGGGCAATGGGACGAGTCCCAGATCTAACTACTTCTTGCAGGGAGGCAATTATATGAGCAGAATTAAACTTAGTTATCCTTCCAGATCCATTTCCCCAAGAAAAGTCTTTGTTATCTACCTTTCCACCCTTCCAAGAATCTTGAAAAAGGTTTTTTAGTGCAGAGAAATGTAAAAAAACTAAACAAGATATTTAAAAATATATATGCTGCTCAGTGAGGGACTATGGATATAGAATATGGCAGATACAATCAGCCTGAGTTGATACATTGGTTAATTTTACTCTTTTCTTTCTTTTCCTTTTCTTTTTTGTGAGCAGAAATAAATTTGTTGTCCTTCCAGATCCATTTCCCCAAGAAAAATCTTTTTGTCATCCATTTTCTACCTTTCCAAGGAACTTGAAAAGGTTTTTTTTTTTTACGTGCAGAAAATAGTATTTATTAATATTAGTAGAGAAACTAAACAGGACATTTAAAAATATATACGCTGCTCAGTGAGGGACTGTAGGTATAGAACATGGCAGATATAATCGGCCTGAGTTGATTCATTGGTTAATTTTGCTCTTTTCTTTCTTTTCTTTTTTTCATGAGCAGAATTAAATTTGGTTATTCTTCCAGATCCATTTTCCCAAGAAAAGTCTTTTATCATCCAACTTTCCAACGATCTTGAAAAGGGTTTTTTAGTGCAGAGAAATAATAGAAAAACTAAACAGGACATTAAAAAAAATACATAATGCCTCTCAGTGAGGACTATAGGTATAGAACATGGCAGATATGATCAGCCTGAATTGATACATGGATTAATTTTTCTTTTCTTTCTTTTTTTATTTTTTATTTTTACTTACAGAGGTTGGCTCAGGGGCAGGAAAGGATATATTCAGAAATAGAAGTGATATAAGAAAAAAAGATGATCAATAAAAATTTAATTAAAAACATAAATGGGCTTCACAAAGGGATTTGGTGAGGTTTTCATTGTCCTGCTAATTTTGACACCAGGGGAAAAAAGCAAAGAAAGAAGAAATGAGAAGAATAAACTCTTCGGGAAGAGGGCATGTTTTGGGGAAATGAAAAAGAAAACAGGTAGCAGATGTATTTGGAAAATCTGGTGATGAAGAGGAAGAAGAATTTAAACCTCTCTACTCCTGGACTTCTCTCCCTAGGAGCACGTATAGTTCCATCCCCTTTGGTTTCTTCCACAATTGATTGGCTCCCTCCCAGAACTTCCATTTTAAAGAAAGCTCACAAATCTGCCATATCTTCATTCCTCTTTGGACTACATCTCTGCTTCTCTGGTTTCCACCCTTTTTTTCCCCAATTGCCTTTTATGTATTGGAAGGAAGATTCTCTTCCTTTCTACTTGTGATGATGATGAAAATGATGAAGATAGTTAACACAGTGCTTATTAGATGGGAGGCACTAAGTACTTTACAATTCTCTCATTTGATCTTACAAAAACTCTGGAAGAAAAACTACTATTATTTTCATTTTACAGATGAGAAAACTAAGGCAAATGGAGATCAGGTTTTTTGGTGCAAGGTCATACAGTTAGCTTGAATTTATATTTCCAACACTTAGCACAGAAAATACTTTTAAAAAACATTGGCTGAATTGACAAAGTAGTTCATGGGGAGACTTCTCTCCTTCTAAGCTTCACTGTCCAGTACTATAAATAAGGGGTTTGCACGGGATGATGTCTCAGCTCTGGACCAGAATCTGGGAGTCTGGGAGTATCTCTTGCATAGGATTTATATTTAGGACTGAGTTCAATCTCGTGTCTACTATATGCATGGAGGGGTGTATGTCTAAAGAGACCAACTTCTGGCACTGCAATTACACCAATAAAAGAAGTCCTGAAAGGGTCTCTAAGACCAACCCAATGGACCTTGACTTCTGGAAGTTTGCTTCTACTGGAAAATGTCTGACTCCAGTCCAGGGATGGATTTTATATCCCTCATCGGAGGACCAGCCAAGCTAAACTTGGGACAACCCAAAGACAAAAACAAAGGCAGCGAAAGGTTGTACTCCGCTTCATGGAGAGAGAAAGGATGCTGGCAGAACTGTGGTTCATTGATTTCCTTTCATGTCCTAGAAGCCAGATGACTGGATAGAAAAAGGAGCCAGAAAGATGCGAGTTCAAATTCCACCTCTAATATATTAGCTGTGTCAGGACCAGGAGATCATTATATACTTCAACAACAATACTATATGATGATCAATTCTGAAGGACGTGGCTCTCTTCAACAAGGAGATGAACCAAATCGGTTCCAATGGAGCAGTAATGAACTGAACCAGCTACACCCAGAGAAAGAACTCTGGGAGATGAGCATGAACCATTACATAGAATTCCCAATCCCTCTATTTTTGTCCACCTGCATTTTGGATTTCCTTCACAGGCTAATTCACTATTTCAAAGTCCGATTCTTTTTGAACAGCAAAATAACTGTAAGGACATGTATGCTTATATTGTATTTGATTTATACTTTAACATACTTAACATGCATTGGTCAACCTGCCATCTGGGGGAGGGGATGGGGGAAAAGAGGAAAAAATTTGGAACAAAAGGTTTGGCAATTGTCAATGCTGTAAAATTACCCATGCATAGAACGTGTAAATAAAAAGCTATTTAAAAAAAAGATTATAAGTTAACTTCAGAAAAAAAAATATTAGCTGTGTGATCTTGCACAAGTCACTTGCTTTTCTGAAACATCAAGCAGCATCCCTAGAGGGTGCTTTTCTAAGTCATAAAAAGATTGCATTCTATTCAGTTGGAAGAGTTCCCATCCTGACATAGTCCTTCATGCATTTAATGCAATCATCCACCTTCCGATCCATGCACCCATCTATCTGTCAACAAGCCTGTCTTAAGCACCTACTACGTACCAGGCATTGAGTTAGGCACTAGGGAAACAAAGATAGAAAGGAAAACAATTTCTTCACACCTAGAACTCATGTTTTATTGGGTGAGTTAAACATTTAAACAGATAAAGAAATACAAGATAGAGACAAAACAATTCTCTCACACCTAGAACTCATGCTTTATTGGGCGAGTTAAACATTTAAACAGATAAAGAAATACAAGATAGAGACAAAACAATCCCCTCACACCCAGAACTCATGTTTTATTGGGTGAATAAAACAGATAAAGAAATACAAGATGTAGACAAAACAATCCCCTCACACCTAGAACTCATGTTTTATTGGACGAGTAAAACAGATAAACAGATAAAGAAATACAAGCTAGAGACAAAATAAGTATGCAGAGATTAGGGAGTGACTGGGAGACATGTGGGGGATTAGGAAAGGCTACCTCCATTCACACGTGAACACACGTGCATAAACTTAGGTTTATCAGTTATTTTATGTCTATTGGTACTACATAAGCAGGTAGTATGACACTATCGTACATTACATATTATATACACACATGTACACTACATAGTGCACACAACTAACATATAGTACTCACTACATGGCAGGCACTGTGCTAAGTGCTCTAAAATTATTGTCTCATTTGATCCTCACAAAAACTCTGGAAGTAAAACTATTAGTATCCCCAGTTTAGAGAGGAGGAAACTGAGGCAAATGGAGATCAAGTTTTCTGCCTGGACAAATGGTTTCACTTGTACAAGAAATTCCCTTCTCTCTTTGCGCACCCCCCCCCCCATCCCCATTCCAGCCAAGTCACCCATTTTGCTGTTCTCCATGGACAACCTCCACCTCCTGCCTCCACGCTTTTGCAGAGGTTGTACCTCAGGCTCTCCCTCTTCATCTTCAGCCTTAGAAGCTTCCTGCAAAGCTCCGCGCAGGAGTTCCCTCCTACAAGGGGCCTTTCCTATCTCCCAATCGCATGGTGCTTTCCCCTCCCTCCCCACACGATGGACTCTGCCCATTTTGGCTTAACTGGGCCCGTGTTCTTTCTCCCTACTAGGCCGGAGCTCCTCCAGGGCAGAGACTCTATTGCTTTGTCTTTTCATCCTGGGGATGAATTCCTGGGAACATGGAAGGCACTTAATACCATCTTGCTAAATGGACGGGTAGAGATGTGAAATTATGCAAGTTTTATAAAAGAATGGATGGGCAGCCGGGTGGTCCAGTGGATAGAGTGCCAGGCCTGGACTCAGAATTCAAATCCGGCCTCAGAAACTTTTGCTGACTAGCTGTGTGATCCAGGGCAAGTCACTTAACCCCAAATGCCTTGCCAAAAACAAACCCAAAACCATGAATGAGTGCATGTATGTGTATAAACATACACACATATGTGCATAATATGTCACACAAAGAAAAATCACAAAAGCTCCCCTTTTCTTGGAATAGGAGGAACAGGGCTCTGTGTAGCTTCCTTGTCAGCCACGAGGCTCACTCTCCTGTGTTGTGTGCCTCCACTTATCCAGGACCCACCTCTTCCCTGGACAATGGACCAAGGTCGTCCCAATGTGGGAGAAATCCAGCTTTACAGGCAACGGTGGATGGAAAGCAGAGTTGACAAGACCTGAGTTCCCACTCACCCTTAGGCCAAGCTCTTAGGGTCCTGCTGCCTGGGCTCTGACCTACAGCACTGATGGCTGACAGTCCATGATTCTTTGTCCTCACAACCAGTCAATCAACAAGCATTTAATCATGTGTCCACTTGGTAAAGGTGCAGGGAACTGGGCTAGGCCCTGGGAAGACCAAGAACGATGACAACAACAAACCCAAACCCAGCCCCCAGTTTCTGTCCTCAAAGAACCCCTGTTCTACAGGGTGAGGGAAACAAAATACATATCAGAGTAGATGGAAAGTAAACTTAGGGGAGAAGGCTCTAGCAGCTGTCAGCTGTGTGATCTTAGCTCACTTTTCTCCCCGGGCCTCAGTTTCCCCATCTGTAAAATAAGGAGGTGGGGCTAGCTGGTCTTTAGGCTTCCTTCCAAGTCTAGGTATGTCATCTTCTATGTGATGGTCCTTTGATCCTATGGGTGATCCTTCCCTTCCCGGACCTCAGTTTCCCCATCTTTCAAATAAGGACTGGCTGGCCTCTGAGGCTCTAGGTTTCCTGCTCTATCTGTCCAGCCCCATGACCCTTTGAGTCCAGACCCATTACAGTTTACATTGCCCCACCGAGTCTCTGCCTCAAGCTTGGTCACCCCTTGCATGAAATGAAGGCTGCCTTGAAGGCTCCTTCCTCTGACACGAGGGGCCCGTGTCTGAGGCCCCTGCCCCACCCACTCCCACGCGGCCGGGCAATCAGCCGCCTCTCTTCTCATACAGACACCTTCTCCTCCCCCCCTCTCCATCCCACAAAGCCTTGAAGGCTCGGCTTGCTGGGAGCTGATGCACCCACAAGGCATCCATCATGAGAGCCCATCAAACCATCAGTGTTGCATCAGCCCTTGCAAACTAGGTGTGCAAACCAGAGGTCCCTGCATGCATGTTGCACGCCTGGGACGGGGGCCACCGTTCCCCAGAGCCTGGCAATACCTCAGCTCACCCCAAACCCTGGCTGGCCTGACAGGTGCTGAGGGGGTCTCGGTCTGGGCTCAGTTTCATGCTGGAACCTATTTCAATCCATCAGGACATCCCCAGATCCAAGATTTAATCTTAGAAAGGATTTTGGAGTCATCTCGCTCAACTCCTGTTTTACAGATGGGAAAGCTGAGGTTCAGAGAGGCTGTGACTCGCCCAAGTACAAACAGCTATGGAGTCCGAAATCTGGAAGCCACATTTTCCCAGCCCCAAGGGCGATGGTCAATCCATTACCCAGCTCTGTACCAGAGGCTGGGGATAGAAAGAGAAAAGCATCCAGACTGGAATCCTTTATTCCAATGGGTTTACTTTCAATCTGGCAAAACAGCCCCAGGAATAAGTAAACACAAACTAATTATCTCCAAAGGGTTAATGGGAGGAACAGCCTTGGGCAGCCTTTCCCTTTCTAGCACTCAGATCTTCTCTGCTCTGGGAAGCCCGAGTTATTCCAGTTTTTCATTTTCTGTGAATGTTCAGTCAAGTCCTGCTCTGTGGAACTGTGGAAGGACCCGGAAACGAGCCTCTGGGACATTAGTTTGAACTCCACCTGAGCTATGTTTTACCTGGGCGAGTTTCCTCCCTCCCTAGGACAAGTGTATGAGCTTCCTACCTGCCCACCCTCATTTTCCCTCCTTTTAAACCATGAAGAAGCCCCACCAGGTAAAACTCTAGGGCAAACAGACTGCATCTGAGGGCAGAATCTGGACCTGCTGACAGTTAAGGGTGTCTGGGTTCTACTCACTCACTATGTGGCTCCCTTCCTTTCTTATGAGCCTCGGTTTCCTCATTTCAGCCAGGAGTAACTTCTGTTCTTCCTCCCTTAGCCCAGGTTTTGTTATCTGTAGTAGAAGGTCCTAATCTTAGACGTTTAACTGGATGTGTAAATACAGTATCACCATTCTATACCGTTGGTTTCACTCTCCCCTAGTAATAATTTTGCTAATTGTAACATTGTGATATTGCTTGTACATTGTAATATATTGCACATTGTAATATTTCTTAAGTCCCAGAGTGCAATGCCAATTATTTTATTTAAACAAAATTGTTACCTTAGAATTGGACATATTTCATCTATATCATATTGCTTATTGTTTTGGGGAAGGGGGAGGTAAGGGAGGGAGGGAGGGAGAGAGAGTGCAATACCAGTTATTTTATTTTTTAAAAAAAAATTTACCTTAGAATTGCAAGTATTTAATCTATATCAGATTGCTTGGAGGGTTATCTTGGAGGGAGGGGAGATAAGGGAAGGAGGAAGAAAAATCTGGAACAGAAAGTCTTACAAAAATGAATGTTGAAAACTATCTTTACATGTATTTGTAAAATAAAACACTATTGAATTTTTTTAAAGTAAAAAATTGTTACCTTAAATATTATTGCTCATTGGTTTTCCCATTCAAATTTCATTTTGATTTTATTTAGATCTATAAAGAAAGCTTTTGAGATTTTGATTGCTATTACATAAAATGTCAATTATTTGGGGGAATATAGTCATTTTAACAATGTTGATTCAACCTATCCATGAACATTGAATGGATTTCTAATTATTTATCTTCTTAATTTCAGTCATAAAAATTTAGTCATTATCTCTATACAAGTCACATAAAATTTTAGCTAATTAATTCCCAAATATTTGATGAATTCTGTTACTTTTACATATGGAGTTTCTTTTATGATGTTTTCTTAATCTTTACACTTTGTTATTTAAAATGCAGGGGTTTTTGTTAGTTTATTTTTGCTGAGGCAATTGAGGTTAAGTGACTCGCCCAGAAGCCAAGAAGTGTTAAGTGTCTGAGGTCAGATTTGAACTCAGATCCTCCTGACTTCAGGGCTGGAGCTCTATCTACCACACCAACTAGGTGCCCCAAAATGCAGTTGGAATGGGTTAATTTTGTGTCCTGTGACCTTGCTGAGGTCATTTGTTGTTATTAATTTTTTGGTGAAAACATTTGCATTTTTCAAATACATTATCATGTCCTCTACAAATAATTATATTTTGATCCCTTTTTATCTAATCCCTCTAATAAAGAGGTTCTCATAACCTGTGGTCTATGAACTTGGTTTTTAAAAAATATTCAATATAATTGGTGTGCTTTGTAATTCTATATATTTTATTTTAATCCTTTAGATTCTGAGTAGAGATTCCATATCAAATTGCCTGTCCAAGGGGTCCAGAACTTAAAGGGTTAAAAAATCCTATTATAATATATTTATTCTATATATGGAAAATGACTGAACAACAATTTCCTGACTCCAGGTCCAGCAATCTATCCACCAGACTTGCCCTCTTACCCTAATGATACTCACTAAAACATATAGCCACTATATAATATATTTATTCTATATATAGGACAAATGAGGAAACTGAGGCAGAGAGGTTAAGGGTCACACAGCTAGTCTGAGACCAGATTGAATAAAGGAAAATGAGGATTCCTGACTGCAGGCTCAGCACTCTGTCCACTGTTGCCACCTAGCTGTTTTGAGTCAAAAAGACCTGAGTTCAAATGTAGCCTCTGTTTGCCTCAGTTTCCTCATCTATAAAATGAGTCAGAGAAAGAAATGGCAAACCATTCCAATATCTTTGCAAAGAAAATCACTATGAGGACATAAAGACTCAACTGAAACAACTCAACAGTAACAACAAATTAGGAACAAAAGAAATATATTTGACATTTTTTGTCTCTAAAAGAAGAAATTGAAAAAAAAATAGACAAAATATGCATGGCAGATGTAACAAGTCAACTTTTAAACAATTACAATTTGAGATCTAAAACATATAAAGAATTGTTAAAATGTATGACTTTCAATTCCTAATTGGTGAATAGTAAAAGACTATAAACAGGAAGCTTTCAAAAAAAATGAAAAAAGAAGAAATTATTGAAAAATGGACTTGAAAAAACACACAACTTTACAAATTATCAAAAGAAATGTGAATTGACAAAAACAATTAAAAACAATGAAACTCAGGGGGCGGGGGAGAAGGGAGAAGCTATACACTCATTCATTACCAACGAAATCTGCAAACAAGTCATCTTTTTGGAGAACAATCTAACAGTTCATAGTAAAAGTTACAACCAAAAGAAAGAAAGAAAAAAAAAAAACCTCATACTTTACCCCCAAAATAACAGTTGGGAATATGCTGTGAAAGAGATACTTTTTAAAAAGTTATCTGTTCATCTGATCGACATAATAATAAACCACAAGTCCAAAAGAATGAAGATGAAAGCTACCACTCAACTCTTAACAGAGAGATGGTAAACTCAAAATGCATACTGAGACATAAATGTTCAGAAACAGCTAATGTGGGAATTGATTTTGCTGGATTCTGCAGTTATGTGTTGAGGGTTTTACTTTTCATTTTGTAAAATTTGCTTAGTGGGGAGGAAGATTAATTTTTTTAATATTTTAAAATATGCTCATTAATTAGCACAGAAAAAACTATCTTTTGGAGATTTTTAAAGCAACATTATTTAAAATTCATTAGGTTGTGAACTCCTTGAGAGGGAAAACTGTCTTTTGTCCTTTTTTTTTTTTGTATTCCCCAATATTTGGTATAGTGACTGGCACATAGTAGTCATTTAACAAATATTTATAGAATATTTGCAAAAAAAATTAAATGGAAGAAATAGAGCTATGAAAATTGCATTAAGTTGATTAAATTATGTATTTGATTAAATTTATTTTAAATTATTAAACTAAATTAATTAAATTATATAATGCAAATAAAACTGATTAAAATTATATAATGCAAATAAAACAAACAAATATGAAGGAAACAAAAAATTAGAAAAATCTTTGTGAAACAATGTGAAATGAAAAAGAGAAACTCAAAGAACGGGGACCCCATAGAAAAAGGGAGAGAGGACGAGACAAATAAACTCAATGGATACTTAAAGGGAAACTAATAAAAACATCAATTTCATTCATGTAAATTAATTAATTTAATTATAATTAATTAGTGTAATTGTTGAAAAGCAAGGTGGGTTTTTTTGGTTGTTTTTATTTTAAACAAAATCTGTTTATTTTTGGTTTCTGTTCATTTTTAGTTCTGTATTCCTAATGCCCAGCATGTATGTGATCGAGAATCACAGTTATACTATTTATATTTTTGTAATATTTATCTTTATAAATTTTATAAAATTGATAAATAAATTTTTATAAATATTTATATTTATAATAATTTAGCAAAAAAAAATTAAAGAAAGGTAAACTCTCCAGTAATGTCTTCCCTGTGGATCTCAGAAGCACTTTTAAAATTCCATATTTACCACCAATGTGTCTGTCCATATTTCCCTTCATTATCCATCTGGGGACCCTCTGGGAATACAAACTAAATTAATTTGATGAAGGAGGCCTGCTCCTTAAAAAAAAAATAGACTCCCAAATCCAACACAGATGGATCAAGCTTTAATCAAGCTAGCCCAGTTTCTACAGCTCCTAATTAGCCAGCCAGTTATCAGTTTTGAAAGGTCATTGTTCACATGCTCCACAGCTGAAGAAAAAATAACCTTCACAATATGCTCAATAAGTGGGCATCCCATTGTGCTTATGGGAAATCCACAGCCAGTCAAAGCAGCCCACTGTGCTAGTCAAGGCGACATCAAGCTCACAACTTCTATCCTAGTTGCCTTCACTAAGACCAAACAGAGCAAGACTCATCCTTCCTTGGGATGAGTGGGACCAGTGGTGATTTGAAGTCAAAGAACATTAAACCTCATCTTGCTTTTTACTCTTTGTTTGGCCCGGGGCAAGTGCCAAGGCAAGGACCTCAATTTCCCCTTCTGTTAAATGAGTAGTTTTGATTCAATATCTGACTGACCCACTTGGGGTTTTCTTGGTAATGTTACTCAAGTATTCACCATTTCCTTCTCCAGTTTATTTTACAAATGAGGAAACTTGGGCAAACAGGTGAAGTGACTTGCCCAGGATCATACAACTAAGTGTCTGAGGCCAGATTTGAACTCAGGAAGAGGAGTTCTCCTGATTCTAAGCCCAGAACTCTTAACTAATGAGTCACCTAGCTTCCTTCCCAGTAAATGCTTAAAAAATAGTTTGACTCATATTCCTGAGCTCAGGTCTTCCTGACTCTACTCTAGCCACTGAGCTACCTAGCTGCCCTCTGATATCCATTCCACCTATAAATCTACAATTCTAAGAAAGGCTTGAAAACAATGATCATGTCACTTCTGGTGCTGTTTTTTCATCAATGCTCACATAACATGATCACTATCATGACTGCCTTCTTTAGACCCTCAGCCCTCTAGAACTAATCGTGATGTGCTAGAAGTGGTCTGACCAGGCAGAAGATTAGAACAGAGACTACCAGCGCTTCAAGGGGGTTTAGGAAGTAGAATGGCAGAGCTGAATGGGTGCTTACAACATAAAACTGCATATTAGAGATGAGAAGGAGCTTAGAACAGGGAACTCAATGTAGAGGCTAAAAAGGATCTTAGAATACCCAACAGAATGCAATCCCTCATCTGCCTGGTTTGGGGGATGAGCACCCCTTTACCAAAGCACTTACTCCCAATCTCCTAAAGCACATGCCTTTTTACTTATTCATTCATTCCTATTTTAGTGATATCTTTGTTTCTCTTTGTGCAGTTAAAAAATTAAAACTATCGGTTTTAATTTATTTAAATTCATTCATTGATTTGAATTAATTCTAAAAAATTAAATTATTTCTTAGCCACAACCCATCACACGTTCCATTCTTCAGAACAAGGTCTAGCGTACAAATCAAGGCTCTTCTGTCATGCATTAGAAAACCCAAATGTCAACAGTCTTTTGAATTGTCCAAGTTTGGGGTTATCTGAATCACTGCCCTCCTTTTAGTGAATAACCACAAGTCACCAAAATAACATTCGCTGGTATTTATACGACACTTTACGAATACAAAGCAATTTCGTGTGAAAGATAGAATTTTTTTTAAATGTAGATTTGGAAAAAAGAAGTGGGCATTTCTGGGGCTTTCAAATATTCCATGGGTACCATCATAATGGGCGCTGGGCTGCTTTTTCGTTACTTGACTAGCCCACCTCCTTTTCAAATAATAGAAAAGCCACCCATGAGACCATTACGATGGTACCCAGGGAACATTTGAAAGACCCAGAAAAAGACCTCCAGTGGGTGATGGAGGTTACCCCAGAGGTCTGACAGGAGGTAACGGTCAAGAGGCGCTCAGAATAAAGACATATATGAGATCAGAGATCTAGGAAAGTGCTGATGTGTGTCTTATTTGATCCTCACAAGGAATAGTCTTCAATTTCAAGATGGGGAAAGTGAGACCCTGAGATATATGGCCTGCCAAAGATCACGGAGAATTGCATAGTCCGAGAAAGGCAGAGTTGGAAAGGGCTTCAAAAGGCCAGCACGCTCCCCCAAAGGATTCTCAGCACAACATACTTAATGAGTGGTCATCCAATCTCTCACTGAGGATGTCGAGTGAGGGGGAATCGCCCTCCCTCTTGAGGCAGACTCTTCCACTCGTGGATCCCTCTGCTCGTTGGGAAGGTTTGGGGTGATGTGACCCTAACTCTGTCTCTTTGGGAGTTTCCTCTCTTGTTCCTAGTTCCAAACCTGGGGCCAGGCAGAACAAATCTAAATTCTCTTCCATGAGGTAGATAAACCTTTTTAAATATTTGCAACTCCCATAGCCCCTCAGTTTGCTCTTCTCCAGAGTCTACATCTCTAGACCCCACAGCCAAGTCCTCCCTTATTGATGCCCTTCCTAAAGTTTGGTCCCTAGAGCTGACCACAATTCTCCAGATGTGTCTGAGCAGGGCATTGAACACCAAGAAAGTTTCCTCCTTCTTCCTTCTTCCTGGAAGTCATGTCATTTGGGCACTGAAGTGTCCAAGGTTCCCTTAGCTTTCTTGGCCATTATGGACTTGCTGAGCTTTCGGTCCATTGAGAATCACAGTTGGCGAGAGCTGGGACTAAGATCTAGGATCTGGGGATAGTGATCCAGATCTTTGTCGATTCTCAAGATGCCCTCTCTGTTCTAGGACAAGAAAATCTTAGAACTTTGGGATTGCTAGGATGAGCCATGGAGCATGTCACTGAACCGTACCTCCCCTCTCCCCCAGCTTTGGTTCTAGGTGCCATCTAGGTGAGTCATCCTCAAGACTAAAGCTAAAGAAGTGGGCCTCAAACTCACACTCACAAAGTTAGCTAGCCAAGCTCACTGGAACAGTGAGAGATGGAATCAGAGAACCAAGAACAATGAAGCAAAAAGAGGCGCTCTACCCCGGAGAGACGCCAAGCAAATGGAAGCAGAGAATCAGGACTGGATCACGGGAGAGCCAAAAGAAAGCTTAGGATAGAGACTGACAGAGCTCCCAGGGGGCTTAGGAAGCAAAATGGCAGAACTGAATGGGAACTTGGAATATAGAACTGCATGGTAGACATGAGAGGGAGCTTAGAATAGAGAATTCAACATTAATGCTAAGGGGATCTTAGAATATAAAACAAAACACAAGCGCTTAGAACATAGAACAGAATGTTGAGGGAACTTAGAACAGAACAACATGTAAGGGCTAGGTGGAAGCTTAGAACACAGAACTCATTTGCTCATTCTAAGAAGGAGCTTAGAACATAGAACAGACTGTCAAGAGCTAAGTGGGAGCTTCGGATATAAAACTGAATGGCAGGGTTGAGAGGAAGCCCAGAACATAGAACAGAATGCCAGAGCAAAGAAGGGACTCAGAATATACAACACACTGTTGGAATAGAGAAGAACTTTCAAGGTTAGAACAATAGAACAAGTGGGGATAGGAGATGTTAGAACTCAGAATCCTATAGCCCAAATCATCCTTTTAGAAGTGAGAAAACAGACCCAGAAATGGCATAAGACCAGCTTCAGTGATCCCAGTGAATTGGCAGCAGAGCTGAAAGGGTATTTTAAGTCCCCTAGTATCTGGGAAGCACCCTCAGTGTTTTGTCTGTTTATATTAGCCACACACCTTCCTCTAACTTTAAAAATAAACCTGAACTCACAGCGTAATTAGAGCCAGAAGAAGAAACTGAGGCTCATAGAAGAGTTTAGTGACTAATTTCTCAACAAACGCATACTTCCAAAATCAGTAATCCCATGCTTTTTGCACCAAGCTAGGCCTGTCACTGGGCAACGGCCCCAAACATACACACACACACATACTCTTACTCTCTCTCTCTCTCTCTCTCTCTCTCTTTCTCTCTCTCTCTCTCTCTTTCTCTCTCTCTCTCTCTCTGTGTGTGTATGTGTGTGTTTCTCTCTGTCTCTCTGTCTGTCTCTGTTTGTCTCTGTCTCTGTGTCTCTGTCTCTGTTTCTCTCTGTCTCTGTCTCTCTCTGTCTCTCTCTGTCTCTCTCTCTCTCTCTCTCTGTTTCTCTCTGTCTCTCTGTCTGTCTCTGTTTGTCTCTGTCTCTCTCTCTATCTCTGTGTCTCTGTCTCTCTCTCTCTGTTTCTCTCTGTCTCTCTGTCTCTGTTTGTTTGTCTCTGTCTCTGTCTCTCTCTCTCTGTCTCTCTCTCTCTCCCCCCCCCCTTTCCACCAGGGCACAGTTCTGGCCTTTGGACAACACGGTCTCCCCTCACCCAGGACAGAGACTTCCTACACACTGCAAGTGAAAGATCAAAGACTCAATTCTGGAAAAGAGAAACACCCCTACTTCGAACGCCAGAACAGGGAAGAAAAGTTATTTTCTCCATCTTGCCACTCCCTTCCTCTGCCCCCTCCCATCTACCCCTTGGTCTCCATCAGCTCCCAGAAACACTTCTTACTTTTCCAATAGCTACTGAAAAGTAGCCTGAGTCTCAGTTTCTCTAAATGTAAAAGGAAAGGATCACACTAGAAAGGGTCTTTGAGAAGGTCTGGGAGGGAGATACTAGTTTAATTAAACTATACACCCAGCCTCCAAGTTCCCTCTTAGCTCTGATATGATGACATCCCTTAATCTCCCATCTGCCCCGATCGATCTCTATACCAATCTCTGGGCTCATTTTAATTCCATCTATGAAGTGGTTTTGAAGGGACCCCTTGGCCCAGTGGGATAACCAGGCCCAGATGAGGCTCCTCAGACCTCCAGACCCTTGCAAGGCTTTGAGCAGTTGGCTTGCTGAGAGGCAGTGGGATGTCGTGGGATTTATCTGGAGCAAGTGCTACTTAATAGTCGCATGTCCTTGCACTCCCTGGGCCTCGTTTCCTGCCTTTACGAGGAAGGCATCTTTAATTCGAGAGAGAGTGCCAGAGGACTGCACGTCCCCACCACCACCACCCCCCGCTTCCTTCTCACTCACTTTTACCCCACTCCAAGCCCTCAAAGGGCAAGTGCCGACAGGGCACAGAGTCACAGCTCGGGCACCCCCACCCTGCTGCTCCGGGGGCCATTCTTCTCTCCTCCCTTTTGATTCAACTGCTCCTCCCCCAAACTCAGGTCTTCCCGCCCTCATCCCTCCAGCCACCCCCCCACATCCAAAGGCCACACACTCATCCAAATGGAGTACGTACATCCCAATGGCTTCTCCCCCCCCCCCAAAAAAAAAAAAAGAAATGTAAGAGGTGCTGATTACCTGGGGCAGGACAGCAGCCACCATCAGTGGGACCAAAGGGAGACTCAGCACCTCTCCAGAAGCAGCGAGGTGATCACTCACAGGCGAACCCCCTGAGCTCCTCACCCCACCCCGAGAGCCTCCACCCCAGGGCTAAGGAGGTTTGAGGCTCTACTGGTCATGGAAAATCCATCTGACTTCCTCTTGTGTCATGGAAAATCTCAGAGACCGGAGGGCAGGAAATGCCCAGGAGGGACATGGGGTCTGATGAGGCCCCGTTGCCGATCTGGGGAGGGAGTAGAGAGCCAGGCCCTTAGTGACAGAGAGGAAGGGAGGATGGGCTGTGGAAAGCTTGCTGGTGGGGAGACGTCTGCCAGCCCCCCTTTCCACTCTTCTCTCTACTGCTAACTAACTGTCTAGCTTGGGACAGTGCAAGTCTCTTCCTTTCCCTGGGCCTCAGTTTCCTGCTCTGTAAAATGAGATGTTATCCTAGATGCCTCCGAATTCCCCATCTCAGGCTAAACCCTATGTCCTTGATCCTGTGAAGTGGAGGGAAAAGGAGAGTACAGAAAGAAAGGACGGGAGGAAAGAGAAGGATGGAAGGTGAAGGTGGAGGTGGAGATGCTAGAAAAGCTGAAGAAAGGAGAAGATGTGGGGGTGGGGGGTGATGAGGTACAGCAGCTCTGGGTTGTTTGGGGCAAGTACTTCCCCCTTTCTGGCCTCTGTACAGCACTAGACTGTAATCTTTTCAATTATAGTATAAACCATTTCCATGGCAAAGTAAATAAATAAGCAGAGATAGATAGATAGATAATTAGATGGACAGATAGCTAGATACATAGATACATAGATGGATGGATAGATGGAGGATGATGGATAGATAGGTAGATAGATTAAATGGATGGATAGATAGATAGATAGATAGATAGATGAATGGATGGATGGATAGATAGATGGATGGATGGATGAATGATGGATGGATGGATGGATGGATAGATAGATAGATGATGGATGGATAGATAAATAGATGGATAGATAGCTAGATGGATGATGGATGGATGGATGGACAGGTTGGGTAGGTAGGTAGGTAAATAGATTCCCCTACCACCTTAGTCTCTTTCCCTTCTTGTTATGGATTGGGAAAGGAGACAGATTGGGGGACTAGATGAGGAGAGTTGAGTATGGAGAGAGGAATTTCCTGGATTATTTCTGCCCTTTAGAAGCCTGTGGGGGACCATGTTCCCTGCCGTCCTCTCCAGCCTCTCCTGAAGGAGCCCTCTTGGACTTTATTAGAGTCACTCTGAACAGGGGATATCGAAAGGACCTAGAACCTAGAATGTTGTGACCCAAGTAAGTTCCTATTAAAAGGTTCTGGAGGAGAGGTACTGTGTCATTTTTAATTCTGTGTTATCTTTATATTGGCAAAGTGGTTGGTAGATAGTGAGGTAATAATGGTATTGATGATAATGGTGATGTGGTAATGATGATGATGTTGAGGGTGATGATGATGATAGGAGGTGATGATGATCATAGCCAGTATTTACATAACACTTCAAAGTTTGTGAAGCACTTCATATATTTTGATGCATTTGTTCACTGACGCCAAGGAGATTAAAAATCCATTTTCCAGGTGAGTAAAAAGAGACTCGGAGAAGGAAAATTACACTACCAAAATCACACTGCTAATAAATTCCATTGCCAAAAGTGGAACCCGGGCTCCAGACTCCACAGTGCCATGAAACCAGCTCTGAAAGAAAGGAAGAACTGAGTCATGTAGGCTCTAAGGTTGCTTCTGGTTCTGATGGTCTATGTTCTAAGGACATCTTCAGCTTTAACATTCTATGTTCTTTTTCATCATCATCATCATCATCATTATTATTAAAGCTTTTTATTTACAAGATATGTGCATGGGTGATTTTTCAGCATCGACAATTGCAAGACCTTTTGTTCCAACTTTTCCCCTCCTTCCCCCCACCCCCTCCCCCAGATGGCAGGTTGACCAATACATGTTAAATATGTTAAAGTATAAGTTAAATACAATATAAGGATACATGTCCATACAGTTATTTTGCTGTACAAAAAGAAGCAGACTTTGAAATGGTGTACAATTAGTCTGTGAAGGAAATCAAAAATGCAGGCAGGCAACCCTCCATGTTCTACGTTCTGACAACCTTTCTAGCTCTGATATCCTGTGTTCTATGGTCTAGAGGCTCTTCCAGCTCTGCCATCCAACCAACCACCCAAGCAATCAATCAACGATATTGTTTAAGGTGATGAGGGGGGCACTGGATATACAGACCAGGGGAAGCAGAAGTTTAATCTCCAGAGAGCTATTGAGAGTAAATCCCTTAGAGAGCTAGAGTACTTAGAGTGAATCCATTTCCAGCAAATAAACACCTTCCCTCTTCCATCCTGCAGCTACATCCCCAAGCTCCGGGCTGTGCCTGAGTCTTCTCAACAAGAGCCTGTCGGGGGTCAGGGCAGGACTTGGGTCTCTAACGGATTTTGGGCCAGTGGAGTTTCCCAGGAGCCTCTGCTGCTAACCCAGAGTCCTCTTTAGGTCTGGCCTCCCCTACCTCCCATTTACGGTTAAGCTACCCTGGCCCCGTGTAGACCCCTCCCCTTCTGCTCCACCACTACCCCCCAGGACCATTGGGTTCTTCCCCCGGCTATCAGGTGGTGGGCCCCGGACTCACATTCTAGTTTTGCTGCTTTGTAGCCTCCCATCACCCCCTTACTCTCCCTGGATCTCAGTTTCTTCCTTTTTTAAAAAGGAAGAGAGTCAAGTAGTTGAGCTCCAAGGTTCCTCCTGGTCCTAAATCTATGATTCTTTGATCCCAAGATCTGAATCTGCATTGGATGCAATTCTGAGCAGGTCACTCACCTGCTCCTTAACCATACTCGGCTTTCTATTTCCCCGCAGGATCGAGTACAACAAAATTCTCTCTTTGGCACTTAAAGCCGTTCACCTCCCGGCCCCTGGCCACCCTTTCAACACTGAAGCCCTTCTAGGTCATGCCTTTTACCTTAGGTCCTCTCTGGTTCAGCCACACCAGCTTTCCTGCTGTGGCTCACACGCACACTTTGGGTCTTCTGACCACTATCTCCCGAGTCTGCAATGCTCTCCCTATTCACTTCTGCCTCAGGTTCCCTCGTTCCCGGAGACAGCTCATATTCCTGCTTCTGCCAGAGACTTTCCTGCTCCCCCTCCCCCCACTTCCCACCCCCAGTGACTTCCCCCAGACTGCCTTCCATTGTTCTATATTACATATCGTATGTATGTAATCTTGACATGTCTCCCTTAATAGAATGTAAACTCCCTTTGGGCAGGTCCCTTTTTTTTTTTTTTTTAATTTTTTCTTTGTGCTTTGCCCAGAGTCTGACCTATTACTACTTATAAATGCTTGTTTCTGACGGACATCCATCTCATTTTACAGAGAAGGAAACTGAGGCTCAGAAAAGTTACAAGTCTTTTTGTCCAGCGGCCCACATTTGAACTCAGCTCCTGGGGTTCTAGGTGGTTCTCTTTCCCCTCGATGCCTCTGGGGGAGCCCCACCCCCTTCCCAGGCACCCCAGCCCTCCAGAAGCCCGAGACCCGAGACCCCGCCAATTCTGCGCGAAGAACAAGGGGATTGTTTCCTGTTTGCCCCGAAAGGCACAAAGCCTCAAACCCAGCCACATGGGGGAGATAGGAAGTAAATACAGCCAGACAAAGCCTGTGTGAACGCGCAGCAGGCACCCAGTGGCAAACAATCGTGTCACGTTACCCACGCCGATGGAAACAATACAAACGCGGGCTCTTTACAGGCACCCCAAATCCTGGCTAGTGCTCTGTGGCCCACCCACAGGGAGCGGGACTAGCTGACTCCCCCCACCCCAGAAAGTCACCCCAACATGGAGATGAAGCCGCCTCCCCAGAGTAGTGAAAACAGCCCCCAACATGGCCCTGGGGGACCCCAAGATCTCAGCTAGAAAGCCCCAAGTCCCCGGTCCCCCAATACACAGGACTCCTGCTCTGGGTGGGTTCCCCAAAATGACAGTGGTCTGGGGTCCCCCGGCTCCCCCACCTCACGGCTTCCAGCACAAGATGGCATCTGAGCAAGGTCAAAGTTAGCCCAGAGAGCAGGGGAGTGGGCAGCCCCCAGGAACTGCCACAGCAAAGGAAGGAGGCAGAGAGCATGCTGGGCTGCTCCGCCACCCAGGGCTGGGGAGGGCGGTTTTGTTCGGAGGAAGTTGGCAGTTCAATCTTCAAATACAAGTGACGCAGAACCCGACACCCCCCCAACCTGTCCTCCTCCTTCCCCTGGGGAACAGACAAGGAGCAGACACCTCGCCCCCCAGCTCCACACGTGGGAGAAGCACCCTGCCCATGGGCCTCTGCCGGTCACCGCCGACCCTGCTGTACCTGCTAGGGACACTGGGTGAGTTTTGTCTTTGAGGGAGTTTCTGAGACTGGGGAAAATCTTGGGGAGACCGGGCACCTTCACAAAGGCAGACATAGGTGTGGCTTGGCCCTGGGTCTGGGTCTGCGGCTTTGGACTCCTGACCTAGCACTGGGTAGGTCTCCCCTCTTCGGGGGAAGTACATAGCCTTTGGGCTGGTGAATGTGGGGGCCAAAAAGGGGCGTGTTCCAATGAATGGGGACAGTGAAAATGAGTTCAAATCCCAGCTTGCTCTGTACGATCTTATTTGTATGAACTAGGGCATCTCGTCCTCTTTGGGGGGGTCTCAGTTTCCCTTTCTGTAAAATGACGGGGCTGCACCCCAAACTCAACCTCAGCTCTAATCCTATGAGAAGGGATGAGGCAAAGAGCAGGGACAATTTGGATCACAGCTGTGTCATTTAGTGCCTGTATAACTTGGACAAGACATTCTCTTCTCGAGATCTCAGTTTCTCCGTCTGTAAAATGAGTGGCTCCCTCCAGGTCTCAGCCTCTTACTGGATCATCCAGCTTGGAAGAGGCGGCTGAGAGTCCATGTGCTCCTCCCTCCCCTCCTGCCCTACCCCAATCTCTGCCCTAAAATCCACCATCCCCCAGCTTTGTTAAAATTCCCCTTAGTGATTGGCTTTCTGCTCGTCCTCATGGGGAGCGGAGAGGCCCCCTTCAGGGATACTGGCTCAGCCTCTTCAGGGGAGAAGCGGACTCCATCGCAGATGGGGGAGGCCCCGGGGTGGCTAGAACAGGATGGATGCTCATGTAACAGGAACCGCAGCGACAGCAGAGTCCTCCGTGCCCTTCCGGGGCAGGTCTCCAGCTTGGACGGGGCCTGGGGAGGGGGCATTTCTGGGAACGGCCAGCCAAGCCTCCGGCAGTCTCCCAGGACTTGGGAAAACGCAGAGCGCGAAATAGGAGGGGAAAGCATGGAACCAATGAGAGTGGAGGCAGAGGGTCCGGGGTTCAAATCCCAGCTCGAACACTCACTCTCTCAGTATGACTGGGACAGGTGCTTCCTCCTGGGGTATCAGCTATAAAATGAGGGGCTTGAACTCATTTCTGGACACACACACGCTCACACATACACCCCTCCTCCCCATCCCTAACAAAATGCCCACAGGGCCTGAGTCGTAGAGCTAAGAAGGGAGGTCTACTTAATCCAAGGCCGCAGCATGTTCTGGGAGGAGCAAGATCTGGATTCTAATGCTGCCCGATAACTAATTAGCTCTGTGATCTTACACAAGTCGCCACCTCCCTCGAGCCCATTTGTGAAGAGGTCAAACACGATGGTCACTAATTGGCTGCTCTTTCTGGTCCTAAAGTCTGGGCCAACAGCCTGGGACTTGGGAGGGGGGGGCACAGTGTCCCAGCCTTTTTTTTTTTTTCCTTTTTTCACCTTAAGGTGAACCTCTGAGCTGCCCCAGAACAGCCTTGCTCTTTAGAGAGCAGAGAGAGCGTCCTTGGATGATCACGCCCATCCCTTTGGCTGGGTTCCATCCAGGCTTCCTCCTGTGAGTGAGGGAGAAAGGGTCAGCATGGAAAGGGACAGAAGCTGGCTTGGGAGCCGTTGGCTGGATCCCGTGTGACCCCTAGATCCAAACAGAGTTAAGAATGGAGGCGCGCACGTGTGTGTGTGTGTGTGTGTGTGTGCATGTGTGTGTGTGCGTGAAAAAGTGAGATAGAGAAAAAGAAATACAGAGACACAGAGAGAAAGAAACAGACAAAGACAGAAAGGAAGAGACGGAGACAAAGAGATGACACAGAAAAAGAGAAACAGGTGAAGAGAAAGTGAGTCTGGGTAACAGGAAGCTACTCAGGGTCATAGGAAAATATCCATCCAGGTCATGGAAAAAACAAAGGGTTTCATCTGTTGGGGAAAGTTTTGGAGGGGAGAACCTAGCAAGAGAGAGGAGGAGAAGGGCCCGGGGGCCTGCTCTGCCCCGGCCAGGAGGGGGACAGGGCTGGGGGCTGGCGGGCCCAATAGCGGCCATCCAGGCCTCCAAGGCCTAGCCCGATGGACGCCGTCCACTCTGTCCAACAAAAATTCCATAAAGCACGGCCATGTCCAGGGCGGCCGTCCTCCATTCCGAGAGCTCCCCTTTGACTCCCCATGGCTCCTGTTGCTTTTACTGAAAGGCATCTCCCTGGACCTCATAACCCTTTACACTTTCCAAGATGCCATTTTTATCTCACTTGAGCCTTGGCTAGCCCAAGGGAAGGACCTCCCCGGCCTTATACCCATTTAACAGATGAGAAAACTGAGGCTGGGGGGGGGGGAGGTGAGCAGTTTGTCCATGGGGGCACAGACGGTAAGCACTGGAGGTGAGCTCTGAGCCCAAGTCTTTTTGTTTCGAAGTTCGGCCATCTAATCACTCTCCTACCCTGAAGCTTTGCAGCATCTGCCAAGTTTAGAACAAAGACAAGAGGGAGGAAATGAAGCGACTCTCCAGAAAGCGCCAAGGGAGGCCTCGGATGTCTATTGTTGGCTCTAGTGCCTGGCATGCGGCGCCTGTCGCTGGGGAGCGGGCACCCACAGGCTCCTGCTCCGGGGCCAAGGGGATAGGCCAGTGGCCTGACGGGTTCCCAGGGGGATCGACAGCGGCCGGAGCCCCTCAGCCTCCGTCTGGTAACCCCATGTCGTGGACGTCCATGGGAGGGGACCCGAGAGGCGGTGCCCCCTGCCCACAGTGGCGAGGGGGAACCGATCAGGCCCCCGAGAGGATACACTGGACCCACCAAACCAGAAACCATTGTTGTTGGGAGGAGGGGGCACCAGATCTAGGATTGCTCTGGCGTAGGGAACTCCCAGAGCGGAACTTTCTCCCTCCTGATGCCCATATTCAGCAGCTCATTAGCTCAGGTCTTGAATCACTGGTGTGTGACTTGGCCAAGATCATGCAGCTAATAAGTATAGCGGCTCAGGGAATCAGGAGGCTCTGGGTTCAAGGTCTGTCATCCCTTAGACTGGCTGTGTGTCCCCAGGAAGTGTAGACCCTCCCTCAGGCCCCAGGCAGCGCTCTAAACTTCTAAAGTCTCAAAATCGGAAATTGTTGCAGCTGCCCTGCCAGGATGGAGCGGGAGTTGGGGAGTGGGGATGGACTTTACCCTCACTGAGCCCCCCCGAGCCCCATCCAGTCCTCATCCATTATAACAAATCATCCCTTATAACAAAAAAAAAAGGACAAATAAGCAAAACAAACAGGCCCGTGGAGCGTGTCTGACAGCAAGCGCCTCACTCAGCACCTGGAGCCCACCACCTGGAGTCGAGACTGGACACGGCATTTGTTTGAGTCCCTTTTTCAGACGGTCTGAAAAACCAATTATGTCAAGTTTCTGTAGCATAATTCTTCTCTCCATTTAATGGATAAAATGCCCGAGACTCAGAGCTACGGGTGTCCCTTGCTTAGGAGTCCAAGCTCTCTAGCCTAAGTTACCAAACCTTAGGGGACATCCTTCTCTCATCTGATAAGCTGCCTCAGTTTCCCCCTGCAGCTCCCTGTTCATCTATCCGGTTCATGGCTCACATATTTACAGCCAGAAAGGAACCCCGGAAACCAACCCATCTAATCCCCCCATTTGAAGATGAAAAAACTGAGACCTAGAGAGGGGGAAGGGACTTGCCCAGGACCAGTATTTCCATCCTTCGCTCTTCTTGCTACAAGCCTCTCTTTTCCTTTTCTGGTCGTATTTCCTGGGTGATTTCTCAATTAGCTTTTATTCTTTTTCGAACTGACAAATACTTATTTCTTCTTCCTTCCCCTTCCCCCCGTCCCGACTTTGAGAGAAACAAAAAGAAAAATAGGCCCTCGTACCGAACGTCTGCGGTCGGGCCAGAGGCCGAACACACTTCCATACGTGACTGAGATATTCTAGTGTTATAAGAAAGGAGGAAAAGGACAGTTTCCGAAAAGCTGGAGAAGATTTATATGAACTGATGCAGAGGGAAGCCAGTGGGTCTTGGAGCTCTCACGTATCATTTCTTACATATAAATCATCGCTGGCGATACATTTCTGTCAGGATTCGAACCCAAGTCCAGGGGAGCCCCCTGGGGAATGAACCAGCTCTGGCCAACTAGTAAAAGGCTGCCCGAGGGGCGGCCAAGAGTCAGGGAGGAGGGTCCCGGCCCCAGAGCACGCTTTATTGGCTCTGTGGGAGGTGCCACAGCCCTTGAAGACCCCCTTACGGGAGTGCTGTGGGTAGAGAGGAGGGCCTGGAGATCAAGTTAGAAAACCGTGGCCCTGCATCCCCATGATTGCAAACTCTTGACTTTGCCTCAGTGGGCCTCGACTTTTGTAGCCATAAAATGGGGAGAATCATCCCACTCCTCTTCTCTGAATTGGAAGATGTGAGGTTATAGAATGGAAGCAGTTTGCCATGAAGCTTGTATATGTGTATATCTATAGGATTCTCTCTTGGGATGGCCGAGTTCCTTCACTGGTTTCTTCACTTCATTAACCATCAGTCGATTAATACGTGTTCATTGCCAGCTATGGGCTTAGTGTTAAGTGCGAGGAGTACAAAGACAAAAAGGAAACGGCCTGCCCTCCGGGAGCTTACTTTCTATTGGGGGCACATAGCATGTGCGCAAATAAGGGGTTTGGGGTTCTTTTTCTGTGATTCTCTGTAACCCCACTTGGGGTTTTCTTGGCAGAATTATTAGCATGGTTGGTCATTTTCTTCTGCAGCTCGGGTGACAGATGAGGCAACTGAGGCAAACAGAGTGAAGTGACTTGCCCAGGTTCACTCGGCCACATTTAAACTGTGTTCCTGACTCCGGGGCCAGGGCTCTGTCCACTTCTGCCCACACTTATAAGTAAATGAAAATAAATGAGGAGATTTGTGAGAAAAGGGAGGAGCCAACATGGAGAGGGATCACAAAAAATCCCAGGTAGAACGTAGCAGGGAGTTGAGCCTGGAGGAGAAGGAGGAGGAGGAGGAGGAGGAAGAGGAGGAGGAGGAGGAAGAGGAGGAAAAGGAGAAGGAGGAGGAGGAGGAGGAGGAGGAGGAGGAGGAGGAGGAGGAGGAGGAGGAGGAGGAGGAGGAGGAGGAGGAGGAGGAGGAGGAGGAAGATTAAATGTCTGGTAGGGATCCTGACAAGTCCTACCTCTGCGACTCTGTGGGGCAGCTGGTGCTGACAGGAAAGATGGGTCAAGTCAGGCACAAGAAGGCCTGGCTGGCTGGACTTGCATGAATCCGGGTAACATAAGGAGACTGGACATGCAGGATGGAGCCAGGCAGTAGAGGGCTTTAGACATAAAACACCGGGATTTGTATGTGATCCTGGGAGTCAGTGGGAGCTATGAGAGTTTATAGAGCAGGGGAGTGACCTGTGCTGTAGGAAAATCAGCGGGTAGTCTTACAGGTGGTCTTGGTGAGCTCTCATGAGCAGCTCTCCAATGCTAGGCCTCTCTCAGCTTTTTGGGTCTAATCCAATTTAATAAACATTTATACGGCTTATGCAGCCAACATTTCTATGGCATTTTCAGGTTTACAAAGTTTCATTGTCTCATTTCATCCTCACAGCAACTTCGTGGAGTAGATATTATTCCTAACCCCATTTTACAGATCAGGAAACTGAGTCTGAGAGAGGTTAAGTGACTAAAAGTCACAGAGTGAACAAGTGTCTGAGGTGAGACTTGAACTCCATGCTTTCTTCCTCTAGCTGCCAAGTGCCTGCTTCATTCTAGGCCTTGGGCCTGGGGTTACAAAGATAGAGTTTTGCCTTCTCTGCAACCAGGGTGAAATTTCTTCATCTAGGATCACAGACTCCCTAAGAGCCCATGGATAGATTTAGAGGGATTTGTGTGGGAAGAAAATGACTTTCTTTATTTTATTTTCACCTGCCTCTAAATGAAATTTAGCATTTTCTTCCACTATGAATAACACAACAAGCATTATTTTAAAAAGGGGTCCGTGGGCTTCACCAGACTGCCTTAGGGGTCCATGGCACAGAAAGGACTGAGGAGTCCTGATATAATTCAATGAGACACACACGCCTGTCAAGCACAGTGGGCAGTAGATGGTAGTTGTTTAATAAATGCTTCTTGGTTTGGATTAAACCAGGATCTAAAGTGCATAAAAATTGCTTCTTGACTGATTGATGATAAATTGAGAACACTATGGACTAGGGGGACCCAATGATCCAATGACCAGGGACTTATAATCTGTCAGCATTCGGGGACTGTGCTTTTCCTTTGGTTTTCTCAGGGCTCATTCATTAGGGGCCTAATGAACGTTTTTTGACGGCCTCTCAATAGTGTTTGGTGGTTGTTGTGCTCTGTCAACAGACTTTGAGAAGCCAAGAGTTCACCTCCTAAGCTCTAACCCTCTGAGGATTGACCTCTGTTAGCTCTCCAATGAGAATAGGCAGTCAGTTAATTTGGGACCTCCCTACGTTGTGGGGGAACCGAGAACAGTCAATCCCTGCTTTCAAGGGTCTCCCACAACAATCAGAAACCTTGGAATAGTGAAGAGAAAGCTAGGAGTGAAATTCTGGCCTTCAATAATTACGAGTGTGCAGTCATGGCCAAATTGTAGCATTTCTCTGAGTCTCATCCAGAGAAAGTTTATGTCTATGCATATACACATGTATACATGGATATATGTATGTGTGTTCTTATATAGAAATGTGTGAATTTAGATCTAGAAACATCTGTGTATTTATATCTAGAATATAACTGTATATTTAGAGAGAAATATGTGTGAATTTATATCTAGAAACATATATGTATATTTATAGCTAGAACATATCTCTTTCTGTGTGTGTATATATACACGGGGAGAACAAGAGAGAGAGGGGGAGAGAGAGAGAGAGATTTGTGGATTATTTCTAGAAACATATATGTATTTGTATAGAAACATATGTGTGCGTTTTATGTAGAAATATTTATGTATTTATAAATTGAAATCTACATATTTATATAAAAACAGGTGAATTTATATTTAGAAACATACATGTAGCTATACATAGGAACATAGAGACATTCAGATATGAATTTATTTGGAGCAGGGCTTCTTAAACTTTTTTCTACTTGCGATCCCTTTTCATCTGAGAAATTTTTACATTATACAGGGTATACACGTTTATAAAATAAGTGTACAAATCAAACATTTGCTGATAAGAAATCATATGTTTGCAACCCCGACATTCAGTCAAGAGACTCCATATGGGGACACAACTCATAATTTAAGAAGTTTTGATATAGAGAAACATTTGTATTTATAAGTAGAAACATATACATGTATTTATAGAGAGAAATATATGCATCTATATATGGATTCATGTATAGAAACATATATGTGTTTACATCAAAATATGTGTATATATATGGAAATATGTTTATATGGAAATGTATATTTATATATAAAACATGTTTACAGAAACCATTTATATACTATATAAATACATATAATTATGTATATGCATGTTTATATATGCAAATATGTATATACATACACAATTTCATATAAATCTAGATAGATAAATGTTAGATGGGGGAGCTGCTCTCAGAGGGAAGACTTCCTGCAGAAGGTAGGATGGAACAAAATCTTGAAGGAAGTCTCCCAAGCAAGAATTATCCCTTAGTTCCTAGCTGTGGCACCTACCACAAATGAATAAGTTGACTGATTTAAATTGTGAAAAGGTAGAATGCATTTGGAGCAAATCACTGCCCACTGAGTCTCAGTTTCTCATCTATAAAAGGGGGAAAATAGCACTTAGCTCACAAATTTCAAAGATTTATCAATCTGCAAACCTTTTTAAAGTACCTGCTTCTTGCCAGGCAGTGTGCCAAGCCCTGGAGAATAGTCAGTAAGCATTTATTTAGAAACTACTATGCACTAGGCATTGTTCTCAAATGCTGGGCTCATAAATATGAAAAAATAAAGAGAGCTCCTGCCCTTAAGGAGCTAAAAATATAATTGGAAAGCTAGCACACAAAAGCTACAAAGAAAGTGGAGAAAGGAAGCAGGAGGCCCCAGCACTGAAGAAGTCACTCAGCAAAGAAATCAACTCCCTGCCTCAGAGAGCTTACATTCTCTCTTCAGGAGGTAGATACTAACACAAAGTAGACACTAAATAAATACAAAGTAGATACTAAATAAATATAAGGTGGATACTAAGTAAATACAAAGCAGATACTAAACAAATACAAAGTAGATACTAAGTAAATACAAAGTAGATACTAAACAAATACAAAGTAGATACTAAGTAAATACAAAGTAGATACTAAACATATAGAAAGTAGATACTAAGTAAATACAAAGTAGACATTAAACAAATAGAAAATAGATACTAAGTAAATACAAAGTAGATATTAAGTAACTATAAGTTAATTTGGGGATGGAGAGAGGGTTGGGCAGCTGGGATAAGAGGTAGAATCAAAAAAAGCTTCCTGGAGGAGGTAGCCCTCAAGCTGAGTCTTAAAGGAAAATAGGGATTCTCAGAGGCAGGAGTGAGGAGAAAACTCATTCCCCTGTGGCAGGAACTTGAACAAAGACCGGGAGGTAGAGAATAGAGTGTGTCCCAGAGAGCAAGATGGACTATTGCCTATGAGGAACAGCAGGAAGACCAAATTGGCACAGTCAGGGGTCCTCAAACTACGCCAGCGGGCCAGATGCGGCAGCTGAGGATGATTATCCCCCTCACCCAGGGCTATGAAGTTTCTTTATTTAAAGGCCCACAAAACAAACTTTGTTTTTACTATAGTCTAGCCCTTCAACAGTCTGAGGGACAGTGAACTGGCCCCCTATTTAAAAAGTTTGAGGACCCCTGCTAGACCATAAAATGAGGGAAGGGGAATAATGCAAATAAGGAGACTGGAGAGATTAATAAAAATAATGATTACCAATATTTATAACATAGCACTTACTATGTGCCAGGTGCTGTGCTAAGGCCATTCTTACTCCTTGGTCTTACAACTCTGAGAAGTGCTATTTTACAGATGAGGAAACTTGTACCCTTGACCACAGAGTACCAGGTTCTGACCATCAGAACTACTGGGCCCAGAGTGGCCCTGTCAAAGTCCTTGAGAAGTCAACAACTCACAGGGGGCCTGGCAGAGGCAAGTGAGCGCTGGCTGGAGAAATAGAAGTGGTGCGTTGTTGGGGCATTGTCGGAGACTCTATGTTTGAATTCCACTCCACTAATTAAGAGCTGTATGACGTTGCCCATCTTTGGGCTTCAGATACTCCATGTAGCAAATGAGGATTTTTCGAGTCTTTTTATAGCCAGGAGTGTGCTGAGAAACATTTAACAACTGTCTCCCTTCCCTCCAAAATGCCCGCGACACACTCTTAAGTTTAATGGGCATTATTATTTTCTCCAGCACTTTCTAAAGTCTATACAATCAATGAAACAATAGATAAAATGCTAGTTTGTTACTCTTATTGATTTGTGAGTTATAAATGCTCATGCTGAAAATTTAACAATCAGCTCTCAAGAAAAGCATAAACAGAGAAAATAGGATAGAGGTAAATGCAGAGTTAATAATCTTAACTGTGAATATAAATGGAACAAACTCTCCCATAAAATGAAAGTGAATAGCAAAGTGGATTAAAAGCCAGAATCCTACAAGGTGTTGTTTACAAAAAAAACAAAACAAAACAAAAAAAAAAACCCACATGGGGTCGCAACTGAATGTAAGAGTTGAAAAATTATGATTTATTATCAGTAAATGTTTGATTTATATACGTATTTATATACCTATATACCTAGGGCTACATAAAAATTTCTTGGGTGAAAAGGGGTCACGACTGGAATAAGTTTAAGAAGCTCTTCTAATTTTAAATTTAATGATTTGGAATAATGGGACTTGCCTTTTGGGCTTTACATTGCTTTTTTAAAAAATGATTTTTAAAATTTTATTTTAAAATTAAATTAAATTTATTTTTTGTTACATTTAAGTTCCAAACTCTCTCCCTTCCGTCCCACATTATGCTAGAAAATGTCATCATTTGACATATATGAATATGTATGTATATCTGTATATATGTAAAACCAAACTATGCATCCTTCCATTTATCAGTTCTTTCCTTGGATGTCAATAGCATCTTCCTTCATAGGTCCTTTATAGTTGATTTGAATATTTATAATACTTTGTATAACTTGGTTATTCAGAATTATTCTTTGAAGTGAGTTATTTTTGTTACTGTATACAATGTTTTCTTGGTTCTGCTCATTTTATTCTTCATTATTTCACAAACTCTTTCCATGTTATTTTAATTTCATGGAGATCATCATTTCTTATAGTACAACAGTGTTTTCATCACCATCATATGCCCATTCCGCAATGGATGGGCATCCCCTCAATTCCTCAATTCTTTGCTATAAATATTTCAGGCTATGTAGGGTTTTTTTTTTCCTTTTCCTTGATCATTTTGGGAAGCAGACCTAACAAATTTGGATCACAGGTCATATACAGTCTTAAAACTTGAGGTAACTTTCCAGACTGTTATCCAAAATGGTTGAATCAGTTCACAGTTCCACCAACAATGTTGTAGTGTCCCAACTTTCCATCTCCCCTCCAGCATCTGTCATTTCTCCCTTCTCTCATGTTAGTCAATGTGATAGGTATAAGATGACATTTCAAGATTTTTTAAATTTGCATTTTTCTAATCAGTAATAATTTAGAGCATTTTTATACGAAATATATATATATTTAGCTTTGATTTCTTCATTGAAAAAGTTGCTCACCTGACTTGTCTTTTGATCTCGCTGGACCTACTATATTTCTCCTCTGTAGAATGGGGGTAACAAGATGACAAGAACCTCAATACCACCAGTTCTTCCTTTTGTGGCAGACTGACCAAAGCCCAGAGTCAGAAAGTGACTTTGCAAGATTATTCAATGCCTGCCCTTCCAGTCAATTTAATCCTGAGACTTTGACTAAGACTCTTCAGTTGTCTGAGGCTATATAGCTCTGGAGTCTGTGGTCCTATAAATAAGCATTTATTAAGCACCTATTGTGTGCTAGGCACTGTTCTAGTTGCCACAGATACAAAAGCAAAAATGGCACCATTTCTCCCCCTGAGGGATTCACATTCCACTCAGAAGTGCCTCCCCTGATTCCTAAACTCAATACTTCCAACACAAAACTTCATTCCCTGCTGAGCCTCAGTTTCTCCATCTGTAAAGTGAGGAGCTAGACCAGATGATTCCCTCTCCAAAATCACTCATATTCCATTTGGAAACAACCAATGATGGGGAACGCAATATCTCCTGAAGCAGCCCATTCTACATGGAGACATCTCTTAAGTATCAGGAAGTGTTCAGGAAGGTTTTATTTCATGGTTGTTATTTTGACTCAATTTGCTTCTGCCTCTTTCTCACTCTCCCTGACTCTGGTCTCTTCTCCACAGTATGTTCCTGTCATGGAGGACCACAGCAGACCCTCTCAGGTAAGTAGTGTGGAGGTGTATAGTTTTGAAAAATGTAGACTGGAAAGGAAATTTGGGAGTAGTCACAGAGAGATACATCCACCCACTTTACAGAAACTGTACAACATCACCCACGCGTCTCACCCACACCCCTGAGACACTCTCAAGCTCAGGTTTGTGCACTCGAGTGCTCTTACACACACACACACACACACACACACACACACACACATACACACACATACACACACACATACACAGAAATACTAGAGTATTTTTCATGCCCTCACATGCTCACACTGTAAAAGCATGAAACACAATCTTTTCTTTTTTCATTTGATATTTCTATGCAGTTCGTTGGGAAAAGGCCAGAATTTCAACTGGAGGGTTATCTCTTTCTGGGCCTCAGTTTCCCCCCTGTAAAATGAGGGGCCTGAATAGGTGGATCCCTAAATGTAAAATCCCATCAGGCTCCTAGTGGAAAGACCGGGTTCTGGAATTTCTGACATGATTTCGGACAAGGGTCTCCCCATCTCTGGGCCTCTCGGGCTCCTCGGTTCTAGGATGGTTGAGAACTCTGTCCCTCCCACTTCAAAGGGCTCCTAACCTGCTCTGAGGAAATGTATTTGTCTGTACATTTTTTAAACCTCTTGGGATTTAGAGTAAAAAGGGAATTAAGGCCCAGAGAATGGAAGCTACCAGCCGAAGTTCATGTAAAGCCCAGACTGGCTGAGGGCATCTACACTAACTGTCTTATCTTCTGGGCCCGGCCACTGGGTGGGAGGGGGCTGGGAAGAAAGGACAGGAGCCAGAACTAGTTGGGGGGGGCATTGAGGAATCTGGTGATTCTCCAGATCTGACCTTCTAACCTGTTCTGTGCCTCCCTAGGACCCTCCAAGGACGTCATTAACTCTGGCTCCTCGTGTCAGGTACTACTGGAGGTCAAGCTCAATCATACAAAGAGCGTTTTTTGCCTGAAAGAGCAGAAGGAGCAGCCCCTGACTGAGCTGCACAGAAAGCTGGGCTCCTTGAGGACCCCCAAAGATATGGCCTGCTCTTTCATCAATCCTTCTCTTCTGGACCCGACCAGAAATGCCTCCTCGACAGAGCTGAAAGTGGACTGCCACGGTGAGTCCCTGAGCCCTGCGTCCGGCACTGCCTGAGCCCCTTCCCTGGGGAGAGCACCATGGCTCCCCAAGTGTAAGAATGCCCCCCAAGGAATCGCCCTAGAACCAACCCAGCCTTGAGTCTTGGCTGGAAGCCCTGTGGAAAATGGAGGCCCTTCAGAAGAGCCCCTGGAGGCTAGAGATCCCAGCTTCCATTCTAGCATTTATCGCCAGGGAGCGGGATGTGGTTCAGTTTTTTTCAGTCATGTCCCACTCTTAGTGACCCCATTTGGGGTTTTCTTGGTAAAGATATTGGGGTGGTTGACCCTTTCCTATTTTAGCTCATTTTACAGATGAGGAAACTGAGGCAAACAGGGCTAAGATACTTCACACAGCTTGGAAGTGTCTGAGGCAGATTCCAGGCCTAGTGCTCCATCCATCACCAGCTGTAATAGCTATAATTTACAAAGCGCCCGACACATGTATCACATTTGGTATTCACAACAAGGGGAGTGGGTGTGGGGGGAGAGAGTTCTTATTGAAATCAAAAGGGGTGAAGTGACTTGTCCAGGCTCATCCAGCCAATATTATAATTCTTTCTGACCCTATCCCTGGCAGCTGCCAACCCTAGCCAGGCTGTTTGGCCCTGGGAGAGAAAGCTAACCTCTCTGAACCTCAGTTTCCTCATCTTTAATATGAAGATCAGGATCCTTGCCCTCCCTCTTCATAGATGTGCCATGAGGAAAAGCTTTTTAGAAATGTGCCTTAAGTGAGTCCTGCTTCCACCAACAGGTAGCTGGGTGGCCCAATGGGTAGTGCTCCAGACTTAAGCTCAGGAACTCCTGAGCTTCATTCCTGGCTCAGACAATTGTGAGACCCTAGGCAGATAACTTAACTCTCAGTTTCCTCATCTGTAAAAAGGGGATAATAATCATGCACCTACCTCCCACCACTTTAAGATCAAATAAGGTAATATCTGAGTGCCTGCTTTCTCTGAGTCTCTACCCGCCAGGCCTGGGGCTTCCTCACATCACTCATCCAAGGCTTCCTCTCCTTTCAGAAGCAGTTACCAAAGTCACTCCGCCCACCCAGCGGCCCACTGTGACCTCCCCTGAGCCCACTGGTAAGCGCTTCCAGGCCTCCTGCAGGGACTCAGACTCCTCCTGGCCCTCTCCTCCTCTCCTCACGGCCCATGGGGCAGCAATGTGGATGTTCCGGGCGGCTTCATTGGTGCCTCATGGAAAGCACGTGATTGAGGGTTCACAGGTCTGGGCGGGAGACCTCTGGAAAGCCCCTGAGTCTTTCTCCTCTCATGTTTGTAGAACACTTGGAAATGGATAATTACATGGCTGTGGGCAAGCTCAGATAGGGGATGGGTGTGCGGCGCCTTTGACCGAACAGGTTGTGTTCCAGTTCTGGCTGGGGATTTCTTCTGGAGAGGCTGGGGATGGGGGGCTTGCACCCTTTGGTGGGCATCTGAAAAGGCAGGAAGAATGAATGAAGTATGAGTCCCATCTCCACCATTCAATGGTTGTGACTGAGACAAGGCTCTAACCCTCTGGGGTCCTCATCCGTAAAAATGAGCCTCTAAGGTCTCCCCCTTTACAGGTCCCATGACTCACCCATCCTGAGCCCCACTCATTTCCATCTTTGCGGTTGTGAGCAAGAAAGACTTATTTCGGTCATCCTTCAACATTGGTGGAGGGGCCAAGCTCTGGGGACCTTTGAGCTTCTGCTCTTCTGGAGAATTCGGGCATGGGGCACCCTTACCCCACTAGAAGCAGAATTAGGAACTTAAAAATATGGGTCAAGAACCATGAGTCATATTTGGTTCTGGTAGAGAAGGAAAAGGAAGCAAGACCCAGGATGTTACCTCCAGGCTTCCCTATGTCTTCTCGGAGAGGAAAGGTGATCATTTTACCTCAGTTTCCCATCTAGTAGCTTCCGATTTTGAGGAACTGCTCTTGAAAAATAGAAGCTAAGCTCTGTTGTTTCTAGCCTACGGAAAGACTACCAGTTTTTGGTTCGCTCAGGCTGACATCTGCTCCAGGGAACACTGGCCTGCTTGGACCCCCCCTCTTCTCTCCCAGTCCCACTCTGATCCACACTGACCCAGCAGCCAGAAAGTGCCTTGGTATAGTGGAGGAGATGGACAGAGGGGAGATTGGTGATGATCAGTGGCAGAGGGGAAAAAAAGGCAGCTAAATAGAAGTAGTAGAGAATGATGGGTATCAGGGGAGGATGAGATTAGAGGTTCCATCAGCTCACCATTTGGTCCCCATGAACCGTGCGTTGGTTAAATGTCGAGGATTCTAGTCCAGAACCTGAGTTTCATCTCTCAGGTTTGGTTGCCCCATGTGTGAGATGGATTTCATGATCTCCTATCAATGACCAAGAACCATCTTTTCCATCCCTTCCCCTGGTGTTTCATCTCTCCCCTTCCCCATGTTTGGTTTCTTCCCTTATTTCCTCCAGGCCCTTCAAGGTTCCTGCTGGTGGAGGGGAAGGAGAGACTCCGATGCGCGGGAGTGGTTGAGCTCTACAGGGGACGTATGGGAGGGAGCATCTGCTTCGACTCCAAAACCTGGACGGATGCCCTGGGTGACAAAATCTGCCAGGAACTGAACTGCGGCACTTTCCTGGAACTTCTGGACCAACCAGCAGAGAAAACAGACTCGGGGAATCCTGAGGGCCTGAAGCCCCTACCCATCCTCTGGGAGGTTGGGAACCAGAATGGAACTTCATTGGACCAAGTCTTCACTAAGCAGAAGAGCTGTAGGCAAAACAAAACCATTTCCCTTGTCTGCTCTGGTGAGTGGGCCATCTTTGGTATTCATTTCACTGGATTTGTTCTCTGAGGTTTCCCTCAGCTCCAAAGTTTTTTCATACATTCACTCATTATTAAGCACCAACTGTATGCAGAGCCTAGCACAAAAGGAGTACAGTCTAGCAAGGAGTTAAGAAACCAGAATAGAGAATTATCATGATATTACATGGCACTAAAAGGCACAAGCAAAATACTATATGAAATCTAAGTGGGGAAAAGTTTTCAAAATCAGGAATGGCTTGGGGGAAGTGTGGGAGACAGGACGGTGACAGAATTGAGTGAAAAGCTAAACAGGCAATAGGTAAAGAGTGGGAGGGAGGATATCCCCAGTGGTGAATAGCATGAATGAAAGGCTAATGGCTGGAAGGCAAACTTGGAGTCCTGCGAGGCCAAGAATAGGACAGTTTGGCCAGAGCCCACACACAATGGAAATCAAACTCAGTTCGATGTCCCACGACTACTTTCCATTCCAGATTATATAGATCTGTAGTAGGAATGGTAGATGGGACCTGGGTTCAAAGCCTATCTTTGATGCTTAGATTCATAGGAATGAAGAGAGCGCTGACAGGGCCCTTGCAGGGCTCTGAATTCAATCCCCTGGTCTTCCATGTTTACTCTTTCCATTTTATCGACATATTATGTTTTTACTTTATAAACTTTTATAGATTCTTTTCATTTCCTGAAATGTCTCAAAGTCAAACTAAGAATACAGTGATCTCATCCAAAAGTGAATGCAACATTTCACATCCGCGGCACCCCCATCTCTCCATTTTAAATGTGTTTTTTTAAATTAACAGATATCTATTTTCTCTCCCATCCCTATCTCATTAAAAAAAAAAAGGAAAGAAAAAGAGGCAAATTTCTTGTAATAAATATGCATAAGCAAATTCATATATATACATATAATGGGTATCATATTTCTTGCTTTCTGAGTAGGTGATGGAGGGAATAAAGAAGTATTGAGACAAATACATGGGCTAGAATTTGGAATTGAAAATAAAAATTTAAATAAAAAAACCCAAAAGTATATAATCAAGCAAAACAAATTCCCCAGTATCTATACACAAATATATATGTAAATATGTGCATGTATGCATGTGTAGATGGATATATAGATGTGTACATGCATGTGTATATAGGTATTTGTGTATATGTATGTATACATGTATCTGTGTATTGTGCATATATGTGTATTTGTGTATATGTATATGTATGTATGTGTGCATAAAAATATATAAATAAATATTAATATAAAAATCTTCACTTAAATCCCTCATCTGTCTGTAATGGTACCATGCTTCAACACTGGTCCTCTGGAAACATGGATGAGTGTTGTATTGATCAGTTGTTTGCCTTTAAAATGTTATTATCATTATAAATCTATTTCTTCTGATTGTTTATTTCAGTTTATTCATCAGTTCAGTATTCATCAGTTTATAAAGGTCTTCAAAAGAATTCATTTTTATATTGACAACATAATATAAACTGTCCTGGTTCTTTTCATTTCACACACCTGAGTTCATAGAAGTCTTTTCATCTCTCTTTTTAAAAATAATCTATTTTCTCTTTTCTCATATCATAACAGTACTTCCTCACATTCAAATGCCATAAAATAAATTCTTTAGCCATTACTCAGCTAATGGGCAACCTCTTAATTTTCACTATTTTTGTCACTACATACATAGATTCACACACACACACACACACATACACACATGCCCGCTATAATTATATACATTAATAAATAAATGATTTTTCTTCTTTTTTTGGTCTCTCTTGGGTACAGGCTTACTAGTAGTGTAGCAGGATCAAAGAGCTTGCACCATTCAATAACTTTCTGTGTATAATTACATAGTTTTTTAGAATGGTTGCACTCATTCAAAGGTCCACCAATAGTTTCTCAATGTACCTGTTTTGCCACATCTCCTCCATCATTTTTTATTTTCTTTCTTTTTTTGTCATTTTTACCATTTTACCAGAAGATGAGTTGGGATCTCAGAACTGCTTTAATTTGCATTTCTCTAATTAGTGGTGAAGACTTTTTTTTTTCATATAGGCTTTATGCCTGGATATCTTCTTCTTCATATGAACTACCTGTTCATTTTCATCTATCAATTAGAAAAATGGCTCTTTTTCCTATAAACTCATATCAGTTCCTTATATATTTTGAAAATTATAACATTATCAGGGAAATTTGCTTCAAATATTTTCTCCAATTAATTGCTTCTCTTTTAATCTTAGATTTATTTATGCAAAAACTTTTAAAATGTTACAGAATTAAAATTTTCCATTTTCTTCTGTGATTCTCTCTATTCTTTGTTTCATCCTGAACTTTTCTTTTATCCATAGAGCAGAGAGAAGGTTTTCCATATTCTCTAATATGTTTACATGTATCTAGATCATGTCAAGAGATGGAGAGGGAGGGAGATAGAAAGACAGAGAGACACAGGGAGAGAGAGACATAGGGAGACATAGAGACAGAGACAGTGACAGAGACAAGAGACAGAAAGAGGGAGAGACAAAGATACACACAAAGAAAGACAGAGACAGAAAGAGACAGAGATAGAGAGAAGGAAGCCTAAGACCCCAGATCTAGAGGGAGAAAGGACCTCAGAGGCTGTAGACCCATTGGAAGGAAGCCAATCAGAAAGACTACCCTCACCATTGGGAAAGGAAGAGACTTCCTCTTCATGAAGCTTCCATGTCCTTGACATGAGATAAACAAACTAAGCTGAAGGGCTAGGGTGTGACAGAATGGGTTTGAGGGATGGGGACAGGGCTGGACATGTGGTCAGTCAGCCACAATTCTTCTTTTTTTATTATAGCTTTTTATTTACAAGATATATTCATGGGTAATTTTTCAGCATTGATAATTGCAAAACCTTTTGTCACAATTCTTTTTTCACCTTCTCTCCTCCCTAACTCTCCTCACTTCAGATTTCCAGCCAAAGGTGAAAAGCAGACTGAAGGGTGGAAGCAATCCCTGCAAGGGCATCGTGGAGGTATACTTTGAGGGTCAGTGGAAAGCCTTGTGTGGAAAAAGAAAAAACTGGGAAGAGGTGTGCCATGAGCAACACTGTGGAAGCCTAATCTCGGAGGAGGATGTATTTCAAAAATCAACATCTGCCAAATCCAGCATGCTCCACTGCAAATATGGGAACCTGTCTCGTTGCTACACATTCTTACCAGGAGACCCACTCTGCAAAGGCACAACGATTGAGTGTAAGTTGGGAAGCCAATTGTTCCCTGAGGGTTGTGCCTCCTGGGGTCTTTCTCTTGGGGAAAGAGGGAAGGGACAGCTTTTCACAAAAAGGAGCATTGAGGCAACCGCTCACCAACATGGAAGTCAACATGGATTAAGTGCATCCTATAAACCGGTCACAGTGCGAGAGTCAGGGACACTGACAAAAAAACAAAAGAAGCACTCTGAGGTCTCAAAGTGTATCCAGCTCAAGAGATTGGTACTTAAGGGTAACAGTATAGAAACTAAAGAAGCAAGAGTCCATGAATAGATAACATATAAGAATTTGATGGATAGGAAGAATGAAAAACAAAAACAAAAACAAAACATATAATTCTATCAGTAGAACCAGGAAAAGCTTTTAACAAAACGAAGTGAGCATTTATACTTTAAAAAAAAAAGTGAACACTAAAAAGCACAAGAATAAACGGCTCTTTCCTTACTGAGATCAAAATTATCTAAAAGCAAGAGCCAGCATCATTTGTAATAAGCAAAGTCTAGAAGCTTTTCCAATAAAATCAGGGGTAAACCAAGGATGTCCATTGTCAGCACTGTTATTTGATATGGTGTTAGAAATGTTTACTGCACCAATACAACAAAAAAAGAATCAAGGGAATAACGATAAGCAAAGAAGGGAACAGATTATCTCTCTCTATTTGCAGAGGTTAAAGTGGTTGAGTTAGAGAAACCCCAAGATTCAATAGAAAACTAATTGAAACAATACCTGTAGCAAAGTACTAGAATAAAATAGTCAAACATGAGCCTTTCTTTGTTTTAATAAAAATAAAAACCAGGATGAAGATAGGAAATTTCATGCAGCATAACTACAAAATGCATGAAAATAAGGACTTACATCTTTACAAGTATAAATAATTGAATGATGGCTGTTAGGCAAATAGATTAAAATCTTCATCAAAAGAAGAGGAGCAGATACATGAAAAAAAGACAAGCAACAGGAGATAGAGCTACCTATACCTAGCACATCGCTCATTTGTATTGTTGATGTAGACACAATGGATGCTCTTTTCATTGCACTTGTGAGCTATGGGATGTCAGAAACCCCAGCAGGTTCTTTTGGGGGCTCCCCAGGGAGGGAAGGAGAAGTCACTGGAGTTGATGACTGGATGTTGTCTTGCTGGTGATGTCTTAGGAGCAGAGAGACTAGCATCCAGGACAAATTTCTCCTGGGACAAATATTAAGGGTGAAAGATGAGGGAGCTCAGAACTCAGGACCCAGGATCTCATGAGACGAGATCCCAGAACACCATCCCATAGTGAGAGAGACATAACCCCCCGGAACTAGTTCCCACGGACAGAGGCTTCTGCAGAGATAGCCCCTGCTAGGAGAGGGAGCTGGGTGGAGAACGTTTGGGGCACAGCTTACAAAGAAGAGGAAACATTTCTGTCTGGTAGTTTCCTGTTTTAACAAATTGCTCATGCCTAATTCTAAATTCAGTTGTTTCTGTCTACTGGAGGAGTCCTCTAAATTTCAGTCCCTGGGACAAAGATCCATTTGCCCTGCCCTAGTAAGAACTCTTCTCAATGAGATCAAGATTTAGTGCTCTCATCATTGTCTCTTTTCAGGCCAGGATCTAAATGCAGCTGGGCCCGGGGCAGGGACCGTGATGAGCATCATTCTGACCTTCATCCTTGTGGCGATCCTTCTAGTGACGTGTGGGCCTGTGGCCTACAAGAAACTAGAAAAGAAATGTAAGTAGAGGATCCCCTAGTCCCCCACAGCTTCCTTCTCCTCTTCTGGAACAATCTCCTTTTTCTCCTCCATTCCCCTGCCTCGGGCCTTCTCTCTTTGGTCTGGGCGGCAATTGCTAATAAGTTCGTTCTCTCTGTCTCTCTCTCTCTGTGTCTCTCTCTGTCTCTGTCTCTCTCTCTCTGTCTCTGTCTCTCTCTCCGTGTCTCCCTCTGTCTCTGTCTCTCTCTGTCTCTCTCTGTCTCTGTTTCTGTCTCTCTGTCTCTCTGTCTCTGTCTCTGTCTCTCTGTGTGTGTGTCTGTCTGTCTCTTTCTCTGTGTGTGTATGTGAGAGAGAGAGAGAGAGAAACACAGAGAGAGACAGAGACAGACAGACACACACACACACCCACAGAGACAGAAACAAATTCAGAGAGAGAGAGAGACAGGGATAGTGAGGCAGACTGCAGCTAAGACAGAGAGGTAGAGATGGAGACAGTAGGACAGAAACAGAGGTCGTGAGTAAAGCTTTTTGGGGCTTTCATTTTTCTCATCTGTCCAGTGTGTGGGACTGGACTCAGTAACCACTAGGATTCCTCCCAGCGTCTCTTCTCTTTGGGCCTCTGTTTCCCTCCCTGTAAGATGTGCTAAAACTAGGGCAGCAAAGAAAGTGAACAAGCCAGTTCCCACAGGGGCTCCCAGCCTGGTGCCAGAACACGCCCCCAGGGAGCAGCATAGGGGGAGCCCAGGATGGCCTCTGGGAAGGGGGATTTGAGACCAGAAGGAAGTCAGAGAAGCCCGAGGGTGGGGGGGGGGCGGAGAGCGAGGGGGGGGGCAGGGACCCTAAAGGCTGGGAAGGGCCTTAGGTGCCAAGCAGAGGGGGTTCTATTTGGTCCTGGAGGCACAGGGAAGCCTAGGAGGGGACATGGGTGGCTGGGTACTCAGAGGGTGGGCACGGGTGGGCATGGGCCTGGGGCAGGTGACCATGGGCCTGGGGCAGGTGACCGGTCCTTCTTCAAAAGTATCCACTTGGGGTAGAGGGAGAGGCCCCACACTTAGGGCTCTTTGGGGGGGCTGGATCTGACATCAGAAAGGGAAGTCACAAAGCTCAGTATTTGAACTCAAGCCCTCTGACTCCAAATTCAGCCTTTCTTCTGTCCCCGAGAACAGCTATGTCACGATCATCCCCCTTCTCTGTGACCAGCAGGTACAGGCAGAATCCACAGCAAAGCCAGGAGCAGAGGCCGGGCCTCCTGGGCTCTAGTCTGACCGAGCCTCTGCTCCTCGGAGCTGCCTCCTTTGGAATGGCCTCCGTGCTCCCAGCAGCCACCTCCTAACCCCTTATTCCTCTCTCTGTTGCTCAGTCCGCCAGAAGAAGCAGCGCCAGTGGATCGGTCCAACGGGAGTGAACCAGAACGGTAAGGGGACCCCCTCGGGATCAGCTCCTCCTCCCCGGGGGGGACCTGGCATCCCAGAGTGGGCTTCCAGTGAGGAGGCAGGTGGCTGCTCCAGCATCTGCCCTCCCTTCACTGCCAGGGTCTGCAGAGGCTTTTCCTCCTGACAAAGGGGCCTCGGGCCCGTAGCTCGGGAGGCCGACGGGTCAGCGCTGCCCCTCACTCTCCTCTGCTGTGGTCTTGGCTCGGGCTCTGGCCCAGCATTGGCCCATTGAGCCCGAGACCAGCTCTGGAGCTAGAAACAGTCCCAGCCCGTGAGAGCCCTTCCTAAGAATTGCCTCCTGACCATCTGAGCTTTCCCCAGCGCCTTGGCTCGGCTCAGCTGAGTGACGGCCATCTAAAGTCAACATGAAAACTAGGGTTCCCACAATCCCGTGCAAGATAGACAGGAGGGGAGAGGGGACGAGGGCTGCCCCAGAAGGGCCCCCTGGGACTTCTCCTTCCTGTCCACGCAGTGTCTTTCCATCGCAACCACACGGTAACCATCCGGTCCCAAGTGGAGAATCCTGGAGCCTCAAACGTGGAGAATGAATATAGCCAGCCTCCCAGGCACTCCCGCCTCTCGGCTTACCCAGGTAAGGGACAGGGGGTTCCCAGCCAGGACTGGAATCGCCACCGCGAGGAGTCCCCAGTGGCCCCGCTGGCCCAGGGGAACACGGACCACTAGGGCTTGAAACCTCAAGTCTGCCCCCCAGCAATCCTGGTGGGACCAGTGGCCACTCTCAGCTCCCAAGGAGGAGACTGAGGCTGTGAGAGGGAGGGAAGGAGCCTGTCCGGGGTCCCGTAGCTGCTGAGGGCGGCAGGAGGCATTTGTTTCGCCAATACAGGGATTTGTTTGATTTCGCTTTGCGGATCTGATAGAAGGGTTTTGTTTTCCTCTCCCTTTGGGAGAGGGGAACCCGGGGGCTCATGATGGGGCCACCGAAATTTTTTGTTACAGGAAATTTTTTAAAAAGAGAAACATTGAAGCTTTTTTATTTTAATGGAAAGAAGAAATAGCCAAAGGTTGGTAGAAATCAGGCACAGGGCAGGCTGGGAAATAACATGCTGCATTTATGACGTATTTTAAGGGAAGGGATTTCTGATTCTCAGCTTTAGTTATCAAAAGAACTGAATGTCCCCTCAAAAGAAAAAAATAAGCTGCATGTGAGACTTCATAATTGACGTACATAATTCTGTCTTTTTCTGTTGTACTTTTCATATGGAAGAGCTCATTTACTTGGTTTAAAAAAAATGTTTTTAAAAGAATAAAACCAGGTCTCCCAAGAGTCTGGATCTAGAAGAGACCAGGGACCATCTGGTTCCAGTCCCTCAGTTTACAGATGAGGAAGGGAATGTAAAGAGGTTTGGCCAGGGTCGGAGAACCATGGGGGGTGGGGAGGTTGGAGCTCGGGTTTTCCAGACTCTCAGTACAGACAACCCCCCACAAAGAAAGAAGGCCCTGGAGGGAGGCAGGTGGGGGTGGGTGCACATATTCGCCCTCCCACCTCCCCCACCCCCAGCCAGACATCAGCACGGTCCAAGCGCTGCCCGGGGCACCGTGACCCCAACGTGGTCCCTTCCAGCACAAAGGAGAGCACTGGGAGGAGGTGGGGTCCGAAAGCAGGCCCGGCCACAGACATCTAGGAGCCCCCAGGGAGATGAGCCCCCCCACCATGTAGTAATGCATCCTGAGGCCATTAACGAGATCACATAGGAGACCCCTGGCCCAGAGGGTGAGCACTGGCCTGGCTCCGGCTCAGACCCTCAGGGAGGAGAGCCCCCCCACCATGTAGTAATGCATCCTGAGGCCATTAAGGAGATCACATAGGGGACCCCTGGCCCAGAGGGTGAGCACTGGCCTGGCTCCGGCTCAGACCCTCAGGGAGGAGAGCCCCCCCACCATGTAGTAATGCATCCTGAGGCCATTAACGAGATCACATAGGGGACATCCGGGCCCAGCTGCTCCCGTGGCCCCCTGGCCCTGGCCAGGCACTGGCCCGGCTCTGGCTCAGACCCTCAGGGAGGAGAGCCCCATTGAGAGGGACAGACGGTCCTTTACTTCACAGCCACGTAAACCCCCAAGGGCAGGAGCGAGCCCAGAGCATCCTGAGGACGTGGTCCCCGCCAGACCCCCCGGATGTGAGAGATCAGTTAGTCCAGCCCCCTCCGGGTTGCACAGTCCATGTTTTCTCTCCAGCTCTAGAAGGAGCCCTGGACCGGACTTCCCACCCGCCAGATAACTCCTCTGACAGCGACTATGACCTCCATGGGGCCCAGAGGCTGTGACAGGTGGGTCCGGCTCCGGCCAATTCCCCCGAGGGCCCAGGGAGCCTGGCAGCGGGGCGGACACGGGGCAACGGGCATTTATCAGGCACCTGCCGGGGCCCGGAACCGTGCTGCCCTCGAGTAGCTGCTGCCCAACGAGTCACAATATGGCACCGGGAGGATCTCGGAGGGAAGGCCCGAGCAGGAAGGGGCCTGGGGGTTCAGGGGGGGTTCTAGCTCCCAAGTGGGGGCTGGGTGTGGCTCTCTCCCACGGAATGCCCGGAGAGCCAGTGCTTCTGCTGGGGACGAATCCTGCCAGGCTGGGGCCCAGATTCCAATCCTGCTTGGGTCCTCACACGGGGGAGACTCAGAAGTCTCCCCTCCCCCGGCCTCAGCGTCCTCACCTGTAAAATGGCAGGTTGGGCCGCAGCTCCTGAGGTCCCTCCCCCGCTCTCCTTGGTCTGTCTCCTACAGTGGGGGCAGATGCCGGGGGTGGAGATGACCAGTGGGGGTCCAGAACTTCAGGGTTGGAGGATATCCTCCCCCCGCCCCGGGGGGGCTGGCCCCCAGGTAGTTCTCTGGCTTTGGGGACAAGGAGGCCTCCATGGCTGGCCCAGAGGCCCGGAGGCAGAGCCTCCCCATGGGGGGAGAGGGGGATGGCAGGTCCCAGCCAGATGGCAAAGCCCCAGGATGCGGCTCAGCCTGGCCTCGGGCCAAGGAAGCCCCCCTCAGTGGCCCCCGGTGGCTTTAACTTAATAAGCTTTTCCAAGTCTTTCTGAGGGGCTCATTTGAGCCTCGCTCCCAACCTGAGAGGGGAAGGCCCATCTCATCCCTCAGAGGTCAGTGACCGCCGGGGTGGCGCTGGTCCTGGAGCCCAGGTCCCGGCTGTCTCTGCCCCACCCACCTCCCAAAGGCCGGATGACTGACTTGCTCAGGTCACAAATGCTACACCGGCCATGAATCCCCGTCGCCCTCCTCGGCATCCTCGGGGGTCTCGGAGCCCCCGCTCACGTCACTGCTGCACCATGGGCCCTGCCCCGGTCAGACTGAGACCCGGAGCTTCCCTGCGCCCAGGGCCGCCTCCGTCTGGCCTCTGGAGGGGAGGGTGAGGCCGGAGACTCTGCCCAAAGCCCTCCCGGGTCACGGCAACAGCAGCCCCGGGAGCCCCCAGAGGCGAATGGGGCCTCCCCATGTTGTGCCCCCGCCTCCGAGGGCTGGGACAACGGCTGTTAACAGCGAGGAACCTGGGCTCGGATAGGGAGCTACTACTGGCCCAAGCCCCTTAACAATATGGGAAACCTCACGGGCCCTTTCTCAAAAACAACGGGCTTAAATGCCCCAAAGGGAGCCGATTCTATTGAAATAAAGGTGCAATTTTCCCCAAGTTTGTGGACCTGCCCCCAGACCCCCAGAGTCCCGATCAAGAACCCCTGGAGTAGAGACACTCAACAAATGGTCAGGAAAGCTCAGCGGGAGACAGCAAGGCCGCGGAGACCTCGGCAGCTGGCAGAGCTGGGGCTGAGAAAATAGAAAAGGAACGAAGAGTTAGGTCTGAGAAAACGCCCCACGAGTGTGGGACCCCCAGGGAGACAGGGCGGCTCCTGAGTGTGGGGGGCAGCGGGTCCTCAGCCAGGATACCGCGGACAGTTCCCAGCATTGTGGGGAGGCAGCTGGGGGCAGGGCAGGCCACGGCCCTTAGAAGAAAGGACTCTTCCAGAGGCATTTGTGAAAGGGCCTGCCCGGAGAGACGGCCAAAACACGGCCGCCTCTGACCCCGGACAAGGGGAAACAGGCCTGACCCACGGAATCGGGGCGGCCCAGGGCCAAGATGGGGAACCGCTCCTCAGCCGCGGGAGCCACACTCGTGCCCGGGACCGGCCCGGGGTCACACAGTAAATGCGAGAGACCCCCGGTGTCCCCAGCAGTCAGCAGAGCGGAAATGCTTCTCCAGCCACTGGTTTCCACAATGTCAGAGGATTGGGAGAGATCTGGGCCCAAGTTTAAGTGGAGAAAAGATGACTTGTTGGGGAAGGGAAGTGAGGGAGAAGGGGGGGATTGGGGGGCAGAGTCCCTGTCTCGGAATGTTTAAAAGGCCATTATCGCCAGAAAGAGGAACCAAGATGCCCTCCCGGCTCAGGGCCCCGCGGAAACCCAAGGCCATCCTGGCTCCGCAGGAAGAAATCTCCCTCTCCGTGGGCCGCCCCCCATCGGGGAGGTCTTTGAGCCCAGACCACGGCCGGGGAGGACAGGAAGCTTCAGCCAGGGCTTGTCCGGATGCCCCCAGGGACCCCTTCCAGCCCCGGGGGACTTTGAAGCCCCAGCCCCCGGGATCCTTCCCCAGCCGGAGGCTCCTTCCACCTCCCTCGGGCAGCCATTAATCAATCTCGCCTCCTTTTCACCCGCGACTCTCCAAGGGCATGGGCGGCATTTCCTGTTTCTTACCTTGTTTTCTCCTTGCCCAGGCTGAAAGGTGAACGAGCCAGGGTCTTCCGGCCCAACACGCATCTTCCTGAGAACCTTCTGCACTCATCACCTTGACGAGATTCCCCCATTTTACTTCCCGCTGTGAAGGGTCAGAAGCAAGGTCGCCACTACCGAGTCTCATTACCCACGTCCCCACCTCGTCCCTACCCCCCAAACCCAACCCGGGGAAGCCCTCCCCTCCCCACAGCTCTGGCAGCCCTTCCCTTTCCATGTGTGAGACGCAGGGCCCCGGCCGCAGCCCCCTCCAGGAACACAGAGCCCCGGTCCTGTCCGGGCCCACAGACCCACCTGTGCCCCGCGGCCAGTGCCCGGAAGGGGCCGCCTCCCAGCCCCCTCCCCCCCCCAACTCCAGCCCCTTCCTCCGACGAGGAACAGGGGAGAATTCACACTCGTGTCCCTGGATGAGAATGTCTCTACTGTTTTGTGTAAATAATGCTTTCTATACAATCTGACAAGTCTGAGATTCCATTTCGGAGATCCGAGACAAAGGGAGGCCGGGGAGCAGAGAAAAGTGGGCCCGTTTGTCATGTGAGCGTGGGCGTGGGTGAGCCTGAGACAGGGACTAGCCCCCACTGGCGCAGCACGGAGGGCACGTGGTGCACCCAGAGCACATGACCCACCGGGGCACGTTCCCCCCCCCCCCCCCCCCCGCACGTGGCCTAATCCAGCACGTGGCGCACCGGGGGCTCATGACTCACTCCAAGCCGCCAGCTACCACTCCTCTGCCTTGTGAGATCTCGGGCCGTGGGCACAAGCCCACCCAGGCCGAGCTCCCACAGGGCCAGGCACACCACGGGGGCTCAGCCAGCCTGTCATCTTGCAACCCTGGCGCCGGCTCAGAGCTCACTGTTAGCGCCCCACGCGTGAAATTCCTCACGTGGCCAGACTGGTCCCTGCCCCGCCTTGCTTCCCTCCCTCGGCTCCCTGGGGAAGCTCGTTTTCGAGCCCTTAGTCTAGAGGCCCCGAGCCTGACTGGCAGAAGGCAGAAGCCCTCTCCCGGGTCCCCTTTTGCCCAAGCGCGTGTGGATCTTTCCCACCCAGTCCGTTAGGCGGCATCTTTAGCCCTCCCCCGTCAGTAAAGGGCCAAACAGTCGGGATGACCCGCAGAGCCTCAGGCCCTGAGCCCGCCCCCAAGTCCTGCTTTTCCCGCCTCCTTAACAATGAAAGGTACAAACCTCCCAGTGGCGGCAAAATTACTCCAGCAGCATCTCATCAACAAGATTAACTCACAGTAAAAGAAAGCCCCCGGAAAGACCGGCATGGAGTTCAGGAAGCAGGACAGGACGCTCGGGCTCAAAAGCCCCCTGGGGTTCTCGTGCCGTCCTCATCCTCCAGATGGGGCTCCTGGACCGACTTGAGCTGCTCTTGGTGCCTGTTTGGCCTCCAGGAAGGACGCGGCAAATGTCCCTCCCCCCACCCGAGTGCTCCACAGCTTCCAGCTGAGGAGGTGGCAACAATCCCTCATCCCCGACCGCAAGTTTCCTTTTTGATCCAAGTTAGAAATCTCTGATGCTCCAGGGTGGGCCAGTCCCGGCGTGGGAGGGTGCGTAGCCATGTCATTAGAAGCAAGGGGCCGAAAGGTGCCCCAGTCGGGGTGCCGGGAGGGAAGCAGGAGCGAGCTAAGCGAGGTGCTCTCAGTGAGATCCTTTCCCGAAGCCCGTTCTCTCTCACTGACGGAGCGATGGAGGCAAAGGTTCCCCCAGTTCTGCTCCCAGAGGGACGTTAAGACACTTCTTCTGAAACAGAGCCACTGGTTCAAACTCCCTTGTGTCCGTTTTTGTGTGTCTGCACGCAGGAGCCGGCAAATGGACCGGGCAAGTTCATTATGAGAAAAGTAGCCACTTTTCCACTGCAGGTGCATTTCATCATGAGCTTGGATGGTGCATTTGCAAGGAGCCTTTGGGAAATCTGCCCAGCCTCGCTCACCTTCCTCTGGCTCCGTCAATGGGCCAGAATCCATTTACAATGAGCCCAGCGCTCTTTGAATGCTCCTGAATCTGAAAACTCATCCTTTCCTTGTCTCAGAGGGACCCGATTGTCCCCTTGTCCCTGGGCCAGTAATGCCCTAGGCTCAGCAAGGACTTGAGAAGTTGAGTTAAAACCCACTTTCTAATGTGGATTTTAGACTGGGACTTTATTTCATCTACAAAATGGGGCGGGAGTGACTAGGTAACATTCGGGGTCCCTCGACAGCCATGGCCCTTCCAAGCCCCATTTGATTCTCTCTCTCACCCCGAGAGCCGGTACTCCTGCTCCCCTTCACGGATGAGAACACGGGTTCAGAGAAGTGGTTTGTCGAGCCCCACGAGCTGCTTAGTCTAAGGGGCAGAATTCACGGCGTTCTCTTTTGGTCCACGCTCCCCCCAAGCTGTTCGGACTCCCCCAGGGAGAACTCTCAGAAACCGTTGAGCTCGCTCCACAGCAGGCGGGGCCCTACAACCAGGGAGGCTGGGAGCTCACCCAGGACCTGTCCCCGGCCCCACTGGCCAGAGCCCCTCCGACCTTCCCATGTGAACATGGCGACAGCTTGATCCCTGGGCTTAAATGCCAGCTGGTGCTCGGGGGTGCAGGGGCTGCATGCGCAGGCTGGGATCCCAGCTGTGACAGGGCGGTCACTGTGAGCAGCCCCCGAGAATGGACAGTGCCCCCAGAGCAGTGGGAGGTCGGGGAAAGCTGAGCCCAGGCAGGAGACAAAGTAGGGCCCGCCCAGCACAGGTCAGAAGGGAAATGCTAATGGCAGAGAAAGGAAACCCAAGTCTGGGCAATTAAAGGGAAGTGAGTGCTGCCCCAATGGGGCCCCAGATGGGAGGGCAGGAGATGGGCACGGGCAGGGCTCCCCGAGACCGATCATGCCCAAAGCGGACACGGCTTCACCGTGCACATCCACCGTAGCCGGGACACTGCGTGGACTGCGTCTGGTTTTATTGTAGTGATTAATCATAGATGAGGGACAGCATCCAACCAATTCGAAAGCATTCAAACCAATAGAGCCCATCAGTCATTTCTCTTTATAAATAATTTATGCGAAAGCAAGCAGAATTTGGCAAAATGTTGAGAAAACAATGTGGCGTCACCCACCCTCCGTCTCCCTCGCCATTCAAGCCCTACCGGGCTCAGCCGCTCGGCCTCGGACAGTCCAAGGTACATTCGACTTTCGGGTTGATAGCAGCTCCGGGCTCTGGCCCAGTAACCGAAGTGACTGCGGAAGGAACCGCGTCACCGCTCCTCCGTCCAACCTCTCGAGGGTCAGCTCTTGCACCCTCGTCACAGCTGTCGGACACCCCCGAGCTAGCGGGGGCCGCCGAGAACACGAAACGAGGGCGCCCCGGCCTTCGGCTTCCGCCCAAGGACAAATGGACGACGCGCGAGAGAGATGCAATATTTTAGTGTTTGGAAAGCACCGTTTGGGGGTGACTTTCAGAACGGGGAGAAGGGCATGAGGGGGACTTGAAAGAGGCTGCCAAGATCAAAGGCACTGAAGAGTTAAAGTGGGGGCTCTGAGGGACCGCGGTGGCCACGGAGCTCCCCGGGGGAAGGAGGGCGACTCTTCCCGGGGCACCCTCCATGGGAGCCCCCAACTTCTGCTGCGGCTGCTTGTTCCGCTGGAGGGCCCGGCCGCCGCCCCAGTTCTCGGGACCCCCAGGTTTAAAGAGGGGTGGGACCCACTGCCCGCTCCGCTTTCCCCACAGCCTCTGGAGCCATCAAATGGTGCAAGCTTATTTGACTTCTGCCTATTAGTATTTTAGCATATATTATATAAGTAAAAGATTTGGGAAAATATTAAGTGGCCTGAACATAACCTAAGCCCGTAGGGAAGCCCAGGACACGCTCTCTCAGCTCCGATGGACGCTACTTCCCACTGGCCAGTGTAAACATGTCCACCGGGGACGGTGTTAACAGGGAATCCCGCTGGGGGGGAGGGGCCGTGACAACGCGTGTTTTGATTTCACATCCCCGCCCCCCTCCCCCCCATTTGGCTAGCACCGGGCTGGGTGGTGACCGTGAGGCCGTCGGTGCAGTGGGAGTTCGTGCCGTGGCTCACTGCTGCCCACAGGCCGCCGGTGATGGATCCCTTAGTGTGTCGGGCGGGTCACGGCTCTGAAAAGACCCTCTGCCATCATAGACACGGTCCCTGGTTTATCGGGCGCCTCCTTCCAAAGTCCACGCTCAGGGCCAAGAGCTCTTTCACCCAAATGGGGGGCGGCCCCGGAGGACACGGCCTGGGGCCCAGGTGGGGGGGGGGGGGAGGCCGCGGGCGAGGATCCTGTCTAGTACCCAGGCCAGACGGGCCCCTGCGGTGTGGAAAACCCATAGGGGAGCGCGGGGCCTGTTGGGTATGGGGGCTGAGGAGGCCCCGAGGGTCGGGGCTGCCTCGGAAAATTCGGCATCTGGGGCTGGCTTGGGTAGGCAGGGGCCTGAGTCGGGTAAGGGGGCCTTCCTCCTGCCGGGAAATAGGCCTGCTGCGGGTAGCCTGGGTTGGGAGCCGGGCCTCGGGCCATGGGATACGCCCCCGGTCCGGGGGAGGAGTGAGGGGACCACGGGCGCCCCGGGGCGGCCCCTGCGGGCTGCGCTGGTGCATAGGCGGAAGGGCCCCGGTAAGGGTAGGAGGGCTGGGTGGTGACGGGGAAAGGGCTCGGAGGCAGAGCTCCTTGGGCCAGGGGGCCCACACCCAGGTTAGGGGCGGGGCTGTAGGGGAGGGGGTAGGGGGGGCCCACCGCAGGGGGCGCAGGGGCGGCGGGGGGGGTGGGGGGGGCCTCTGCCACAGCAGTGGTCGTCTCGATGACCGGCCGAGGTGGGACCACGGGCCTGGCTGGCTCTTTGGAGGCCCTGGGCTTCCGCACCAACTCCTGAAGCTTCTCCACTCGAACTCGGCGCAAATGGGACAACATCCTCATGGAGGCGAAGCTCTCGAGAAATGTATCCAAGGGCACCTCCCCCTCCAAGAACTTCTCAGCCATGGCCTGGAAGGCAAAGGGTCGGGGTCAGCCAACGGTCGGGGTCGGCCAGCGGTCGGGGTCAGCACAATGGTCAGGGTCGGCCCAATGGTCAGGATCCCCCAGCGGTCGGGGTCAGCACAATGGTCGGGGTCAGCCAACGGTCAGGGTCAGCCAGCGGTCGGGGTCAGCCAGTGGCCAGCTCCCAGCCACCCCAAGGCCGGCCCTGCCCATGGCCGCCACAGAGAAGGATCCCTCCCTGGGGGGGCCCAGCAAGGGTCCCCTCTTACCTCCGACTCTTCTTCGATTTTCATGCCTTCCACCTGCAGAAGGTCCAGCAAGGTTCCCGGCTGCAACGCTGAGGAGAATTTCTCTGGAAAGAAAAGGAGACACAGTCTTCCCCCGGATAACAGACTCATGGGAACGCAGGAAGCCTTGCGTAGCAAGGCTGCAAACGGAAGAGAAGCCCGCTCTGGGGGGGCTCCGGCAGGCTGAGCCCCAAACAGCGCCCGTGGGGCCCTTCTCTCTGGCGCCCGCGTCTGCCCCCGACCTCCCTGTCAGAGGGCGGGCTCCCGGAGGACAGGGACCTCCCCTTATCCCTAAGCTCCAGCACAAATGCCTGCTGGCCCTCGGGGGGCTTCTCCACACCCGCCATTGTCCTCTTGGAGGCTCACAGAGGTCACCACAGCCACAAAGTTCAGAGAAAGGTCTGGGATCCAGGTCTCCGGACTCCACCAGAGCCAAGGGGCCAGCTGTGGGCCCAGGACACTTAGTGCCCTTAGAGTGCTAGTCCTGCCCCCATCCAGCCCTGCTTCCCCCGGGCCCAATCCCCATCAGCCAGGCAAACAAACCCCATGGAAAAAGCCCCCCGGCAGCCCCCAAGGCCAACCAGCCGAGCCACCATTTATACGGGAGCCAAACTACCCCCCACCGTGGGAGATGGCCCCCAGGACACAGATCCACAGGGCCCAGGACAGACATAGACACAGGCATAGAGGGCCGGGACACAGGACCCAGAGGGCCCGGGACACAGGACCCAGAGGGCCGGGACACAGGACCCAGAGGGCCCGGGACACAGGACCCAGAGGGCCCGGGACACAGGACCCAGAGGGCCCGGGACACAGGACCCAGAGGGCCGGGACACAGGACCCAGAGGGCCCGGGACACAGGACCCAGAGGGCCCGGGACACAGGACCCAGAGGGCCCGGGACACAGGACCCAGAGGGCCAGGACACAGGACACAAAGGGCCAGGACACAGGACACAAAGGGCCTGGGACAGACCCACAGGGCCCAGGACACAGGACCTAGAGGGCCGGGACACAGGACACAAAGGGCCCGGGACAGACCCACAGGGCCCAGGACAGACATAGACACAGGCATAGAGGGCCGGGACACAGGACCCAGAGGGCCCGGGACACAGGACCCAGAGGGCCGGGACACAGGACCCAGAGGGCCGGGACACAGGACCCAGAGGGCCCGGGACACAGGACCCAGAGGGCCCGGGACACAGGACCCAGAGGGCCCGGGACACAGGACCCAGAGGGCCCGGGACACAGGACCCAGAGGGCCCGGGACAGACCCACAGGGCCCGGGACACAGGACCCAGAGGGCCCGGGACACAGGACCCAGAGGGCCGGGACACAGGACCCAGAGGGCCCGGACACAGGACCCAGAGGGCCCGGGACACAGGACCCAGAGGGCCCGGGACAGACCCACAGGGCCCGGGACACAGGACCCAGAGGGCCCGGGACACAGGACCCAGAGGGCCGGGACACAGGACCCAGAGGGCCCGGGACACAGGACCCAGAGGGCCCGGGACACAGGACCCAGAGGGCCCGGGACACAGGACCCAGAGGGCCCGGGACACAGGACCCAGAGGGCCAGGACACAGGACACAAAGGGCCAGGACACAGGACACAAAGGGCCTGGGACAGACCCACAGGGCCCAGGACACAGGACCCAGAGGGCCGGGACACAGGACCCAGAGGGCCCGGGACACAGGACCCAGAGGGCCCGGGACACAGGACCCAGAGGGCCCGGGACAGACCCACAGGGCCCGGGACACAGGACCCAGAGGGCCCGGGACACAGGACCCAGAGGGCCGGGACACAGGACCCAGAGGGCCCGGGACACAGGACCCAGAGGGCCCGGGACACAGGACCCAGAGGGCCCAGGACACAGGACCCAGAGGGCCAGGACACAGCACACAAAGGGCCTGGGACAGACCCACAGGGCCCAGGACACAGGACCTAGAGGGCCGGGACACAGGACACAAAGGGCCCGGGACACAGGACCAGAGGGCCCGGGACAGACCCACAGGGCCCAGGACACAGGACCCAGAGGGGCCGGACACAGGACCCAGAGGGCCCAGGACACAGGACCCAGAGGGCCAGGACACAGCACACAAAGGGCCTGGGACAGACCCACAGGGCCCAGGACACAGGACCTAGAGGGCCGGGACACAGGACACAAAGGGCCCGGGACAGACCCACAGGGCCCAGGACAGACATAGACACAGGCATAGAGGGCCCGGGACACAGGACCCAGAGGGCCCGGGACACAGGACCCAGAGGGCCGGGACACAGGACCCAGAGGGCCCGGGACACAGGACCCAGAGGGCCGGGACACAGGACCCAGAGGGCCGGGACACAGGACACAAAGGGGCCGGGACACAGGACCCAGAGGGGCCGGGACACAGGACCCAGAGGGGCCGGGACACAGGACCCAGAGGGCCGGGACACAGGACACAAAGGGCCCGGGACAGACCCACAGGGCCCGGGGCCCAAGCTCTGCTTCCAGTCCCGACCTCGGAGAGGCTCAGGGTCACGGCAGCCGGTGACACACTCCCTTAAATGCCACTTCCCTACAATTCCTCTGCCCAGGGTCTCCCCCATCGGGACATACATGGGCAGCCTTGGGAGATGGGCGGCGGCGGGGGGCCTGGCAAGCTGGCCCAGCCCGGCACCCTCCGCCCCTGCGTCCTCTCAGACCCTCCCTGGGGGAGCCCCCCAGCCCAGCCCCGTGGCCATCCCTGAGGGTGGAGACCCACCTTCCTCATCCCCACCAGCACAACTGTGGGCCAACCGCCTCCCACTGGCAGTTAGGCACAAGAGCCCCCCTCCCCCGAAGCTCCTGCTTCCAGCCCCGCCCTCCATCCTGGGGGGAGGGGACCTCACTGGCCACCCCCCACCCCCCAACTGCCACCTGCTGAACTCTGGCAGTGAGAGTGGGGGAGGGGCCCCTGCCACCTCGGGCGGACCGACGCCTGCGCCCAGAGCCACGGGGTGGGGAGCAGCCCAGGAGCGGGCAGGGCTTGGTCAGGGGCAACGACAGCAAAGGGGCCTGACCCCCCGCCTGGCCCCGGGCCCTTCCTACGGGGCCGTCTCCCTGAGGACAGGCTCAGGCCCCCTGGGCGTGCACACAGTAAGCACTTCATAAATGCTCGGCGCCCTCCCTCCGTCTCTCAGGGTGAGCAGCACGGGGGCCAGGGGCGGGCGCCGAGGCGCCACTGCTCACCCAGCCGGGCCTTCTGCTCCTGGCACTTCTCCACCAGCTTCTGCAGCTCCTGGTACTTGTCCAGGAGGTTGGAGCGGCTGATCTCCAGGGGCGCCTGGAACTCGAGGTTGCGCTCGGCCAAGCTCCGGTTGGTGGCGAGCGCCATCTCCCGCTCCAGCTGCAGCTCCTGGACCTAGAGAAGGGGATGCCGGTAATGGGGGGCACTGATCCCCCACTTCCGGGCGTGTGCAGGCCCTTCCCGGAGGGGGGGAGCTGCGGGTCGAGGTTGAGTCACCTGCTCCCACGTGTCAGGGACTCGGCTCTGCTGCCCCCGCCCACCAGGAGGAGAGCGCCCGGCCTGGGCGCCCCGGGCAGACACTAGGGCCGGCGGGCTCGGGCCCTCTGACGGGAACCTCCAGGCCGCCCCCCCGGCACCCAGACGCAGAAAGCGGCAGCGCCCACGGGCCCCGGGAGGTCCTCTGGCCACGGTCCTGAGTGGGGCACAAGGCTGCCCCTCGAACGGCCTCCAGGGCCTGAGCGCCCAAGTCTGGAGCCCCCCCTCGGGCAGCCCCAGGAACGCTCATGGGGCAGACGGAAAACTCTTTTTAAAGCATCTGACCAACATCTAAGCCCCTGTAGCAAGAGAAGGTCAAAATGGGCTCATAATTTAGACATAAAGGGTGAGGCCATAAACAAATGAGGAGAACAAGGGGCAGTCAGATCTGTGCAGAAGGGAGGGCTTTACGGCCAAAAAAGAACAGGAGAACATTATGAAATGCAAAATGGGTAGTTCTAGGTATGTTCAATAAAAAAGGTTTTGTATAAACCAAAGATCAGAAGGGAAGCAGAAAGCTGGGGGGAATTTTTTGACATCAGTGTTTGTAATAAAGGCCCCACTAATAAAAGTGACTCTGATTTGTAAGAATATAAGCCATTCCTCAACTGATAAATGGGCAAAGGGTATGAACAGACCATTTTCAGATGAAGAAATTAAAGCCATTTCTAGCCATAAAACAACCCCCCCCCCAAATCACTATTGATCAGAGAAATGCAAATAGAAGCAACTCTGAGGTGCCACTCCTCGCCTCTCAGACTGGCTAAGATGACGGGAAAAGATGGTAAATGTTTGAGGGGACGTGGGAAAACTGGGACACTGACGCACTGTTGGTGGAACGGGGAATGGATCCAGCCATTCTGGAGAACGACTTAGAACAATACCCAAAGGGCGATCAAACTCTGCTTACCCTTCGGTCCAACGGTGCCATTATTGGGCCCGTATCCCAAAAAGATCATTGAAAAAGGGAAAAGGACCCACACGTGCAAAAATGTTCGTGGCCAGAAACCGGAACTGGTGGATGCCCCTCAGAGGGGGAACGGCCGAATAAACTGTGGGATCTGAAGGTTACGGAATATTATTGTCGGTAAGAAACGGGCAGCAGGAGGATTTCAGAGAGACCAGGGGAGACTGACAGGAACCGACGCTGAGGGAAGGGAGCAGGACCGGGAGATCACGGCAACAGCAAGTTTGTGAGGACCAGCGGGGATGGACTCGGCTCTTCTCAGCAATAACACTTCCACTTCTTGTGAAGAAGCAGCCATCTACCTCTACAGGACTGTGGGGGCTCCGTGGGGAGGAAAGCATCCTTTCGTCTCTTTTTGTTATTTGTTGGCTTGTTTTTTCTCATGTTTTTTCCTTTGTGATCTGCCGTTTCTGCTCAGCATGACGAATGTGTATAGAAGAACGGCACGTGTTTAACCTATATTGGGTCCCTTGCTGTCCAGGAGAGGGGGAGGGGAGGGAGGGAGCACAGGTTTTGCCAGGGGGAAAGTTGAAAACTATCGGCATATATTTTGAAAAATAAAAGGATATTAAAAGTTTTTTTTAAAAAGCATCAGCCTCAAGAAAACTTCCTGAGAGAGAGAAGAATCGGCTGTCAAACTGAGACATGGGCAGTGCCCGGGTCTGCACAAGGGGCTCCACGAGCCACACTGTCTCTGCCCCCTGGGCCAAGCCCCCAGCCCCAGGCCCAGGCCCCAGGCCGCCTGCTCCTTGAGCTCTTCCGCCCTCCTGGCCGCCTCCATCGGGATGTGCTCCCGGAGCCCCTGAGGAGAGCCTCCCCTTGCTCGCCAGTGACCTCATTAGCTTTTCTGGAAGCCACCTGGTGTTGCTGACTCCTTGGAGTTTATTTATAGCCCACTTAAGCCCGCTAAGGAGTTTGCACCGGGGATCATGATTAAGAGCCGGAAAGGACCTTCTCTGTGCCCCGGGGCCCTCACGGGACCCCAGGGTCCAACCCCCAAAGGACCCCACGGGACGCCCAGGGTCTCGGCCGAGACTCCGTGAGCGCCGGCTCCTTTTAAAGCTCAGGCGGCTTCCCGCCTGCTCACCCAGGGACGACCTAGGCTTCCCCCGGCTCACTTCGTGTCAGCCACAAGCTGTGGACACCAGCGCAGCCTCTGACCCTCTCCCCTCGCCACCTGGAAGCCGGGCTACTCTCCCACCCAAGAATCTCCTCTGGCTCCCAACAGCCCACAAAGCCCCTCAGCTTAGCTCCCGTGGCCTTTCCAGACTGACTTCCCTCCACACTCTCCTCAGGAAGCCCAGGCCACTCCCCTCCTCCACTACTGCGCCCCCCCAAACTCCAGGTGGTCCTTCCCATGGCGGGGTGGGCGGGGCCGGGCACGTCTCACTCACTGAGGCGATACCACGGCCAGGACGCCCCCAGCATCCCTCTGGAAGACGCCTCCTGGGTCCGGGGTCATTGGGGCATCCCTAGAGACTCTGGGTGACAAGCCCCACCTGGAGGCCCCCGGGGCAGGGACTGGCAGGGACGGCGCCCCGGGCGAGGGCCTGGCGGCTCAGAGCTGGCACGAACCCCAGCCTGGGGGCCTGGGCGCAGCCCTGACACAGGGGGGCGCTCATCTCTCAGGGGGATCGCTGGGAGGCTCTGAAGGCACCGGCTCACCCTTACAGCATCCTGGGGAGCGTCACATCCTTGACAGGAGAGTCTGCGTCATTCAGACTCTGAGGAGGAGCAGGGACTGGGGCAGCCGTCGGAGCCTCTGCCTGAGGACCTCCAAAGTGAGGGGGGACCAGGGATCCCCTCCCCCAACGCTGGGAGGGAGCAAGCTCCAGACATCAAGCCTCTATTAGCCCTTTGTAGCTTTCCCCAAGGCCACTGGCCTTGCCTTCCGGGGCCAGGCACAAGGCCGTGAGCTTCCCCCTCTTCAGCCGCCCCCCTCCCCACCTCAGTATTCTCCTGTCTGGCCCAGGCAGGTTCAGGACCCCCGGGGTCTCCAGCACAGGGCCTGCATCCTGCTGGGCGGGGTCCCCAAGGATGGGGAGCAAACCCCAGAAATGGCTGCGGCTGTGGCTGGTGCAGTCACCTGCTCTGGGGCAAACAAGACTGAGCCCCAAGCCTCTGCCTGCCTCAGTCTCCTCATCTGTGAGCTGCAGAAGAGCCCTTTTCTCCCAGGTTGGGTGAGGCAGACCTAGAAAGAAAGGCCGCTTTACCTCGGAGGACTCCATGACCAGGCGGTTGATCTCTTCTGGGTCATCCTGCAACTTCTCCAGCTCCTCCACTGTCCGGGTCCTCAGTTCTTCCATCTTCCTTGGGGAACAGCTGCAGAAGAGAAAGAGCCGGGGGTCAGCGGGGGGATGGCGGGGAGGGCTTCCCACAGGGCCCCGGGGCACCTCTCCCAGCCCTGGCCAGGCTGGCTCCGCCAGGAAGCCCTGATCTCTTCTTGTGAGGGAAAGTTACAGGAAGCGGGTCGGGAAGGAGAGAGACCCGGAAGACCCTCCGCCCAAGAATCTTTCAGCCCTGGAGGCTCCACCACACACCCAGGAGGTGACTTTTACAAAGAGAGAAACTGAGGCACGGGGGGAAGGTGGGAGGTCACACAGTGAGAGGGCAGAGCCTCCATCCACACCGTGCTCCTGCCATCACACAGTGCGCCTCACCCAGCCAACACAAAGACAAAGTCTCCCATCTCCTGAATCCACAGGTGGCAGGGATCCCTGGGGGAGAGAAGGGAAAAGGGTTCCCCGCGGGCCCTGGGCTTCTGCAGCGCCCTCGCCGCCCGTGACCTTGTCCGGCCCGTTCTATTTCTGTCCTGGCTGAAATCCTCTGAGCATCGCCACCCAGAGGCGTTTCCCGGCCTCAACCCCGAGTCTCGGGCAAGCTGGGCCCTCGCGTGTGGCCACAAACCCCCTCGGAGTTCTTCCCCCAGGGGGTCTTCCCAAGTGCCGGCCTCGGCGCAGCCGCAGCCACGGACCCGCTGCCCAGTCTGGCTCAGCTGTTCTGAGGGAGAACGGGCCCAGATATGGTCCGGGGGGGGGGGCTGCCCTGGGGTCCCCTTGCTTCGAGAGCCAGAGCTGGCCCAGCCGGCCCCAATCCTCCGAGGATGGCCAGAGCCAGAAAAGGGAAGGAGGGCCCCTGCGGCCCCGTGCCCCAGCAGCATCAGAAGCAGGGGGAAACCGGGGGCTTCGGGAGGCGCTTAGGAAGGCCGGGGAAGTGAAGACGAGAAAACTCCTGAAATGCCCCGCCAGGAAACAGGGCGGCCTCTGAGGGGCTGGGGACCCAGCGTCTCTAAGGAAGCACCAGCCGGGGAAAACCGGGGAAAACCGGGAAAACCGGGAAAACTGGGGAAAACCGGGGAAAACCCGGGAAACCAGGGAAAACCGGGGAAAACCGGGAAAATGAGGGGCTGCTTACTGATGATGCATCCCTCGGCACCTGGTGCCCTGTGAGCTGAGGGGCAGGAGAGCCCAGCGTCCCAGGGAGGGGCTGACCCTGGCCGGGGCCCCATGGATCTGCAGGGCACCAAAGGGAGAATAAGCCCTTGTGAGTCTGGGGGACTCTGAGGCTGAAAGGGGGGAGCTGCTCACAGAGGGGAGCCCAGCAGGGGTTATAAGGCTGCCTGGGAAGGCGGCTCGGGCCGTGGGGACGCTCTGGGCGGTGAAACGTTGGAAGCCATCGTGGAGGCTCACGCAGGCTGCTGGGGGCGGGCGGGCTGTTCATGTGCAGGCAGACCCGGGAAGAGAAGCCCCCTTGCCCACTCCCGGCTCAGCTTCTTCCCAGCAGCTACATCCTCTTGGGCCCAGATCCCGCGGGGACTCAGGATGGCGAGGCTTTCTCCCCGGGGCAAAGTGCTGGGAAATCTGCTCAGCTCTGGGAGCCTCCCCCTTTCTGTGCAGCTTCCTCGGGCTCCTCCAGCACAGACCCCTCCTCGGTACCACCAGGGGCTTCCTGTCAGCACAAATGCCAGCACTTCTCCCACCAAGCTGGAAGCCAAGCCCACCTTCCCTCTGCCCCTGCACTGACCGTCCCCCGCCCCTGGCACCCCCCCTTCCTCCTCATCCTTTCAGAGGCCACGGGCCCCTCCCGAGCGCTCTCAGTGCCCGGCAGAGTCGTCTTCCTTCTTCTCAAAAGCATCGGGTTTTCCCTCCCCCCAGTCTCTTCTATTGGAATGGAAGCTCCTCGAGAAGAAGGAACGTTTTATTCTTTGCACTCGTGTCTCCGGCATCTGGGCCAATCCCGGGCAGAGCAGGAGCTGCTTCCGTGTTCAAATGTTCTTTGTTGCATGGACGGCTGGGAGCGGCGGGAGTGGGGAAAGGCCGGGTGACGTAAAAAGAGAGCACTGGAAAAGCTTTTTTAAAAAGCCCCATTACTGGGAACGCTCTCCCGAGACCGCTGCGGCCCGCCGGTGTCCCCCCGAGCAGAGGAAGGGAACCCAGAGCAGAGAAAGTGCCCAGAGGGTCAGGAGCAGGGGCTGAGGCGGGAGGGCCGGAGATCCCGGGAGGGAGTGGCGGGAGGAAGGGCCAGGAAGGCAGGGGATGCTCAGAGTCAGTCCCAGAAGCTCAGGGGACGGCCGGCAGCTGCTCAGGGGACGGGGAAGGCGCCTGCCCCAACACCGGCACAGGGGGGACGGAAGGCGAAGCACCCACAGAGCAACGGAGGCTGCTTCCCTGGGGGGGGGCCCGTTGTGCTGGTGACGGTGACAGAGGTGGCGGCAGGGACCGAAGAGGTGAGGGAGGGCTCCTCTCTGTGGAAGGTTTTCTAGTGAAGGGGGAAGACAGGGTACCAGGAGGGCCCCGCTCTGCCGTCCCACTCCGGGCTTTGACCCTTGAGGCTCCGCCGGGGATGACCGACACTTCACGGCGTCCTGAGCCCTGCGACATCTCCTCAGATGCTTGTGACCGCCCGGGAGCTCCGAGGCAACCGCAGGACGACGGGATAATAACCGGCGTCCAGGGCAGCGAGGCCCCCGGTCACTGGCCGGGACCCAGACGCGGGGCTCTCCTGCCCCCCAGGGGCCAGGACGAACTCCTCCCAGCAACGAACCGTCCGAGACGGGGAAGCAGAGCTTAGGAAAGGGGGTCCCCGGTCCCTGGGGATCTTTCCACCCGGGCAGGGGTTCCGGAGAGGATGGTGGCCGTCAGTCCCCGGTGAAACGTCCCAGCCGTTCTTCAGCACTGACTGAGGGGGGAGGAGCTCGGGGCACGGTTGGAGCTTGTTCCGCCAACCACTGTGTGGCTCCCGAGCTGGAAGGCCCGGCGGCGAATCCTGAAGGAAACTTTCGGAAGGAAACGCTTCCCCGGGTCCCACGGAGCGAGGCCGCCTCGGTGCTTCCCCTGGAGCCTTCCCCTGAACCCACCTCATTCCAGGCTCCCAAATGCAATTCTGTGCTGAAACAATCCAAGGACGTGGCGGGTTCAGAACAAAAAGATCTTCCTTTTTTCCCTATGGGTCAAGTCTCAGTAGAGCGACCTTTAAACTCCGGCCAGCTGTAAGACAAGACAACTTCTCTCCAGCCTCAGTTTCCTCATCTGTAGAATAGGAATAGGAACAATACTTAGGGAGTAATGAGGATCAAATGAAATAATGTGCTTTGTCAGCCCTCTAAGGTGCTTTACAGACGTTGGCTATTACTAGTCCCTGCAAGAGCGCCGGGGGAAAGATGTGCTGGGGAGGGCTGAGCCCAGAAGGCCCCAGGCCCCGGCAACGTTCTGACTGGAGCTTCCTGCTGCCGGCCCTTTGTCCTCGGGGGGCTCTCCCTCACTGGCCATTACAACGTCTGGGGAAGGAGAGAAGGCCCTCGGGTCTAGCTCCCCTTTATGGGTGAGAGGCAGCGGCCCAAGAAGGGAGGGCCTTGCCAGAGGTCGATGGGGGCCAGCGGCCTTTCTCCTGCCCCTGGCTCCTTCCCCCTCCAGTTCCCGGAGATTCAGAGGGTCGAGGAGGCTCCCGACGTTCTGCTTCCTGCGCCCGGTCGCTGGCACGTCCCTTGGCCGACGCCCCATTTTCACAGTCCCTCACTTGACCCCGGGGCTTCTTTGCTCTTTGCAGACTCTCTCCTTGGGCCACACATTGGGACGAGCTGGAGAGCAGACAGCTATGTGGCCCTCGATCTGCACACAGTCTTCCTCCAGGATTATCCCCACTTTGTAGATGGGAAAACTGAGGCTGGGAGCAAGAGATAGAAACGGGGCTGGGCACCAGGTCTGTGACAGCACTTAGTCAGGAAATCCCCTCAGGGAAACTTTCTCTACCAAAGCAAGTCAGCACCTTCGGGGCAGCCGGTGACCCCCATCTGTGGCGGGCGAGGAAGAGGAGAGACAGAGGAGAGGGAAAGAGGGAGATGGGGAGGAAGGGACCGGGGGGAGAGCATCCTGATGTTCCGCATTGCCAGGGGTCACAGAGACGGAGCATTGGGATGTCCCCATGGGCCCGGCTCTCTGCCAGCCTTGGGCTCCGCCAGCCTTCCGTCTCCGGGCTACCGTTCTCTTTCACCAGGTGCTGAGCTGCCTACAGGTGCCCCCTCCGGGCCAGCGGCGCCGGGCACTGAGACCGAGGCTGGGTGTGGGCTTTTGTTGCCCCGTTTCACAGCCGGGTAAGAGAGGATGGGGATTTCAGTTGCCCGAGATGGCAAAGGGGAGTGGGGGGAGGGAAGCCACGTGTTCTCCAGTTGGTGCCCATGCTTCTGTTTGCTTTTCTTGGTTGCCTTGGAAACATGCAAATCTCCCTTCTCAAAATCAGTCCACTGGGAGCCCTCCCCGGCCTTTGGCCTGAAACCTCATTTAGGAGATTCTAATTACCAACATATGAAAGACCTTGTAGATCTGGCCAAGAGAGCCCCGAGGGAACGGGCGCCCACTCCCCCTCCATCCTGGTCAGCAAGCAGAGAATTGTGGGAAGTGAGCGAAACCCGCCGACTCCATCTTGTGAACTGTTCTGGGGCTGGCTCAGTTCCCTTTCTACTCAGTTGCGACTCTAGTCATGGTTCCGCCTTGTGAGGAGACTCGTTCACTTGTGGGACTTGTGAGGAAGCTTTGCTGCCTTGTGGGAGGCCGGCCCCGCGGGGCTGAGAGGCCGGATGGCCCCGACCTCTTCCTGAGAGACCCTTAACTAAGGCCCCGGGCGAGGTCAGCCAGGAAGACCCAAAGCCTGACAGAAGGCGCTTTCTGTGGCTCAGCCCCGGCCCCTCGGGCACCACTGCCCGTCCCTTAGCCGGGCACGGACACCTGGGGGGCATGGGATGCAGCTTCCTCTGAATTCAGCGACTCTCCCCCTCCTAACTTGGAGAATCCCTCATCTTTTCTCCAATTAGAAGAGAGATTACTTAGCATTGTGCCATTGGCTTTTAATTAATCAGCCCCGCTTTTTAGTCAATTAATTAAATAAAATTTTAATTTATATATTTGTAAATTATATATAATTAATTTATGTATTAATTTAAATTAATAATTAATAGATTTTGTTCATTTTAATTTCCCCCCTTGCTCTCGGGGTCCAGCCTAAGCTGAGGAGGTGAGCGCCTGTTCTCTTGGGCTCATCAGCAGCTTGTTCAGGAGACCAGATCTGTTTTCTGTCGTTTCAGCTTTCAGCAGCCACAGGAGGAGTCACTAGTGTCCCTGTTTAAGCACCTACTGTGTGCCAGGCCCGGGCCGAGTGCTCGGACGCTTCAGTGCGTCTCGGTGTGAGCTCCGAGCCCCGGGGATGTGGGCGACGAAGGGGTCACCATCCCCCTCTCCGTGGGAGACGCCGACGGCCCCGGCAGCCGAGCCCTCCCGACCCCATCCATCAGGGAGCCACTGGTCCGACGCCGCCATTTCGCAGCCGGGGTTCCGCCTCCTCCCTCACCCTGGGGGGTGAGATGTGGCACTGGACGCTCTGAGGGGGAGAGCTGGGGCCCCGGAGGCTCTCCCGAGGTGCCCTCAGAAGGCTGGCGGGCTGACCGAGCCTCCAAATGACGCGGCTGAGCCCAAGGGGCCAGGATGGAGGCCGTCTCTCTGTGGGGTCCTCCCGGGGGCGGGAGCGGGGTCCTGGTTCCTACGGAACCCCGGCAGTCTGGCCGAAACGCCCCCCACGGCCTGAAAAGGAAGACGCGCTCTCCCGGCAGACGCAGAGGCACGAGGGCCCGAGCCCCGGGGGAGAGCGAGGCCGTCTCTCCCAGCTCTGGAGCCAGCGAGGCAAGGGGGAGGCGGCGCGAAGCCCCTGGCCCGGGAGGCTGACACAGGCCCCTCCGACTCTCCCCCCGCCAGCTCCACCAGAGGGCCGCGGGGTCCTGAGGACACGACAAAGTCTCCCCGAGTGAGAACAGAGCGCGGGCCGCCATGTTACAGGAGACGGCGCGACGCCAGAATTCCTCTCTCAGTCCGGCCAAGACGGCCCCATTTCCCAGGAAGAACCTGAGCGTCACCACCAGAAGGAAACTCCTGGAGGAGCGGGCGACCAACGGGACTAGGACTCCCACCATCGTGCAGCAGCGGCCAAAGCGGGGCCGTCTCCATGGAGAAAGAGCTTCCCCGCACAACCCAAAACAACGAGCCAGCAAGGAAGGCTGGGGGGTCAGCAGATGGACAGCCACGTGCATGCTGGGACGCCCTCGCGTGGGGGCCTAGAAGGGCAGGAGGAGGAGCACGGACAGGCAGGAGGAGGAGCACGGACGGGCAGGAGGAGGAGCACGGAAGGGCAGGAGGAGGAGCACGGACGGGCAGGAGGAGGAGCACGGACGGGCAGGAGGAGGAGCACGGACGGGCAGGAGGAGGAGCACGGACAGGCCGGCGTCGGCCCCCCCGCGAGGGCTCCCACGCTGCCGAAGTACTCTGCGCTCAGCAGCAGAGCCCCGATCGTGACTGCCTCGTGAGAAACAGCTGCAGGGAATGGAAAGCTGGGGTCCCGGGGGACCCTCATCACCTTCTGCCCACAGAGCGGGAACAGAGTCCTCCCACTGGCCGTCTCACAGGCCAGTCAGGGGCGAGGAGTGGGAGGCAGGGAGGCTCGCCGCCAGCTGGGTGATCCTGGGCAGGTCATGGGACCTGCCTCAGTTTCCTCATCTGTTCAACAAGTGGATGAGGAGATGTCGGTATCTCTGCCAAGAAAATCCCAAAGGGGGACAGAGTCGGGTGGGCAACAAGGGCCCCACAACGTCCCCAGGGTTAGGGAGAAGGCCGGGCCCAGCCCCCCTTCCCCCCGGGCTCTGAAGGCTCCCCGCCGAAGCCCTCTGGCCTGCACCTTCCAACGGCACAAATCCCACGGACAAAATCCCTTCTGGGCCAGACTCTGACCTGCGGTTTCACGAAAAAGGCTCTGCCAGTGGTCGGGCTGAGCTGCGGCCCCCGCCTGGCCCTGTGGGGCCCCTGGTGAGTTCACAAAGAGCTGGGGTTGCCTTGGAAACCTCCCTAGACTTCCCTCGTTCCCTGAGGAGTCCTCAGTCCCAGGGAGGCCCAGCTCTGCACCAGGTCATGGCCACGTTGGACACTGGCCTCCCCGCGGGCTGATAAATGGCCTTGGTGCTAATCCTCCGAGCCAGGCCCTCTGGGCCCTCCTGGCGTCACCTGCCCCGCCCCCTCCCCGAGAGCCTCCAACTCTACCCCCCCCCCCCAGTTCTCCTTTTGGCGGCATTTCCCCATTAAGTGGAGCCGGGCTCTTGTGCACCAGCACCTTTCGCAGACACTTTTATGTAACACCTTATCCCTCCAAGATGGAGAAAATGAATAAAATCAGCATTTCCTCTTCTACACTCACTACTCACTAAAAAGTAAATGGGCCCCCAGAAACTGGGGGGTTTGCCCGCACATTCGGGGCGGGTTTCCTATTTGGAAGGGGGCAGGGCGCCCGGAGAGCTCTCGGCGGCACACTGATGGGGCCCAAGGGCCGGCCCACGCTGCCGGCCGGTGCAAAGGCCCCTCCTCCCCACCCCCCACCAGGCTTGGGCGCTTCCCTCACAGAACCCCGCCGGGAAGTCGGGGCACTTCTCCCAAAGCCGGCACTGAGCCTCAAAATCCAGTCCCGGCCCCAACCCAAAGGGTCTTCAGCTCCCCGCCAGCGGGGGCAGGTTAGGAGGCAGAGACCCCCCCTCCGAGTCAGAAGCTCCTCTGACCAGTCTTTCAGGGGTGGGTTACCTCCAGTCCTTCAGGGAGCTCTCGGGGCTCCCCTGCCCAGGAGCAGGAAGGAGCCTCTGTGCCGTGGCCCAACTGCCCAGCCCAGAGGAAACTGAAGCCGGCAGAAGGCCCCCCCGCCCCCCCCCCTTGGGCGCAATCACCCTGAGCCAGGGTGACATAACGGCCGGCGGCGGGCTCCTGGTGCCCCCCGGGGCAGAACGGCCCCCACGGCCGGCTGGGCTCTCACCGCACATTTCCAGCTGCCCACCGGAAGTCCTGGGCGACGCCGGGCCCCTCATCGCCGCCTCCCGGGGCGTCCAGGATCCCCAAACCAGAGCTGACTCAGCCTGCTTACCCAGAGCCGCAAGTGCAAGGGCTCCTCCTCCCCACACTTTCTGTTTCCTGCAAGAGCCTCCAAAGCGGGTCTGTCTCTGGCCTCCCTCCTTCCCATGCAGCCCCCGGAGGCAGAACAAAGTCACCAGCCGGGTGACCGCCCCCCCCCAGGGCCCTGCACCCTGCCTGCCTCAGTTTCCCCATCCGCACAATGAGCTGGAGAAGGCAGTGGAAGCCCCCCCCGTCTGCCCCCAAAGCCCAAACGCCCGGAGAGTGGGGCGGGACAGGAGCGGCTCCCCGGCCGAAGCTCCCGGGCCCTTAGTTACAAGGAGCTCTGCTATTGGCCCCCTCCTTGGCCACACACGGAAGGACACAAGCCCTGACATCTCTGCGGAAGGCCCGGCCTTCACAGCGAGGATCCTCCCCGGCCAGCAGCGGCCCAGTCCTCGCGCCGGCCTACAGCGCTCGGTCACCCCCCCCCCAGGGGCACCCTGAGCTCTCCCCCCGCCCCCCCCAGGGCTCGGCTCTCCTTTGCCCGTGGCCACGTCGGCAGCTCCCGCAGCCACTCGGGGCCGGGGTCTGAGCGCTCCCCGAAGGCCCTGGATCTCCAGCCCCTGCGAGTCACAGCCCTGCAGCCTGGCGGCTCCCAGTGCCCCCTTCTTGGGCCGCGTGGCCGCCCTCCCCTCCGGGGGCTCCCCCACTTCACAGTCTCCTTGTCCGGCCTCTGGGCTGGCCCTCCCACAGGGACCTCAGCAGCTCCCCGGCCCCTGCCGAGGCCCGGTCGGAGGCTCCAAAGCCACAGGTGGCTGTCCCCGCCCCAATCAAGCTTAAAACATTCATCTCTCTCCCTGTTCCAACGGCGGGCGCGGTGCCTTGGTGGGATATGGGTCCGGACCTCGGAAATCGATAATCACGTGACCTCAAGCCAAGTCACCTGAGCTCTCTGGGCCTCGGCTTCCTCATCTGTAAAATGGGGGTAACAAGAGCACCTCCCCTCCAGGGGGCTGCAAGCTCTCTGCAGCCCCGGAGCAAGCCTGCCATGGTTACCATGATCCGGCCTCCCCTCCTCCGCCCTCTGGACCACATCCCGCCCCTGGCCAGAACCTCAGGGTCTCCCTGTGCCCCTCCCACTGACCCCCTGCAGCTCCGGGGGCCACGCCCTGTCTCCCGCCCCCCCTTCCTCCACACCTCTGGGAGCTTGTCCAGGGAGACGCGTTATGTCAGTCATGGCCCCGGGAGTGGGGGGGTCCTCCCTCTCAGCACTCTGCGGGATGCCCCAAGTGCTTAATAAATGCTTGCAGTCGAGGGTGCCGACCCGGCTTTTATGCGGCTGCTTCAGGGATGTGAGCCCCCCTCCCAGGGTGCCCGATCACAGTTCGTCTCTCACTGGCTGGAGACCCAAACTCCACCCCCTCCCAGCCTTCCCAGCGCTGGCCGCTCCCAACCCCAGGGGCGGTGGTCACACCCTCGAAGCCGCCCCTCGGGGATGCCCCCCCAGAGACCCCCAGCGGCGCCAGGAGGGGGCTTGGTTCCTGACAACAGAGGCAGCAGCTCCCAGACGGCTTTCCTCCGATAATCCCTTAAGTAGGAAGCCCATTTCACAGATGGGGAAGATGAGGCACAAAGGCAGAACTCCGACTAGGCCCACCACTCTCCCCCACGGGCTCCAGCCCATCCCCCTCTTCCCCCTGGGGAGGGGGGCGGGACTAGCACCCTCAGGCCCAGCCCGAAGGCCTCCCCCTTCCCCGCCCCTGCCCTGCCCTTAAAGGCTGCCGGGCACACCAGGGGGGTGGGGGAAGGGGGGGGGTGGCCCCGAGGTCGGGGGCTGAACGACCATCTGGGTTATGGAGGCCGCCAGAAGGTGGGATCATCCCGGTGCGCCCCGGTTTGGTTGGAAAGACCAGTAGGCAAAGAGAGGGACGGGGAGGAGGAGGAGGGAGGCAGCCTTGCTCTGCCCCAGATCCTCAGTCCGGCCCCGCCTGACCTCCGACCCGGGAGCCCCGGCTCTGCCCTTGCCACGGGGCTGGGAAGCCTGAGGAGGTGAGCCCCCCGCAGGTGCTCCCCAGAGCCCCGCCCCCACGGCCGGCTGCGGCCCGAGCTTCCTCCCCTGGCGCCTCCGGGCCAGAACGGGCGTCCCAGGCCGGGTCCCGCGGGGCTTGGAGCTCCTGGCGCTCCCTCCTGCCAGTCCGCGAGCTGCGATTCCATGGGACAAGGGCCCGGTGCCCCCGCCGCTAACAGGGGCCAGCACTGCCGGGCCCTGCCCTGCCCCTGGGGCGGGCACAGCGGCCACTCCGAACGGCGGGCGGGCAGTGGCGGGCACCTCCCCGCGGACTCCCACCTGCGCAGCCGCTGGCGGCCTCAGCCTTCCTCGGGTACAGAGCGGGTGCGAGCAGCGCAGCCCACCTCTCGGGACCCCGCCCCCCCGCCAGCACCGACCCTACCTGTCCAGAGACGGGAGCTTTGGGCAGCAGCCCAGGAAGAGGCAGTCCCCGGCCAGCTCCCTCTCCCCCCATCCCCAGCTCTGGGAGCCATCGGGCCCAGGAGAGGCGGCCAGGGTCTCGGCGGGAAACCCAGGGGGCGGCACCCGCTGGAGAGGGGCAGCAGACAAGGAAGGGGCTGGGGCGGGAGCCGGAGAAAGGCCGGGGAGGCCGGAGAGGCCGGGCGGGGGCTGCTGCTGGGACCAGCTTTGCTTCCTAAGGAGCCTTTGTCCCCGGGGACGGCAGTGACAGGCCCGCAGGGCTGGCAAACACGTGAGCGGCCCCGTGGCACCCGTTCCCTGCCTGGAGATCGCGGTCCAACTGGAGCCCAGAGCAGCAACACGGCAGGAAAATGTGGCACAAACTGCCAAGCGCCGAGAGACCTGCCGTTCTCCCCACTCTCCAGATGAGCAAAAGGAGGCCAGAGGGCAGAGGTGAGTTTGCTCAAGGTCACCCTAGCAGCTCCAGGGGCTCAGCCCCGCTGCCCACAAGCAGGGCCTGCAGGGAGGGCGGGGAGCCGGCTGCCAGCCCCTGGTCCCGGAGGCAAGGGGGCCTTCTTCCCTGCCCAAGGAGCTCAGCTCTGGCCTGCCAGTCATCGGGTCACTCAGCAAGTGCGGCCCGTCCCAGGGGGCGTCTGAGCTGAGCTGAGGCTGGCACTGCCCCAGCGGGGGTGGGGTCTCCGGGCTCTGCTCCCTGAGGGCAGGCGGCTGGAGCCCTCACACAGAGACCGGAATACAGCAAGCACTCAGTGCTTGCTGATGGAATGACGTTTGACTTCTATATTCTAAAGTCTCTGACACCCCCTGCTCTAAGCCCCCTCCCAGCCCTGATACCTCTGTTCTAGGTCCCTCCCAGCTCTGACATCCCCTGTTCTAGGTCCCTCCCAGCTCTGACACCCCGTTCTAGGTCCCTCCCAGCTCTGACACCCATGTTCTAGGTCCCTCCCAGCTCTGACACCCCGTTCTAGGTCCCTCCCAGCTCTGACACCCATGTTCTAGGTCCCTCCCAGCTCTGACACCCCGTTCTAGGTCCCTCCCAGCTCTGACACTCCCTGTTCTAGGTCCCTCCCAGCTGACACCCATGTTCTAGATCCCTCCCAGCTCTGACACCCCCTGTTCTAGGTCCCTCCCAGCTCTGGCACCCCCTGTTCTAGATCCCTCCCAGCTCTGACACCCCGTTCTAGGTCCCTCCCAGGCCCTGACACCCCATTCTAGGTCCCTCCCAGCTCTGACACCCCGTTCTAGGTCCCTCCCAGCTCTGACACCCATGTTCTAGGTCCCTCCCAGCTCTGACACCCCGTTCTAGGTCCCTCCCAGCTCTGACACCCATGTTCTAGGTCCCTCCCAGCTCTGACACCCCGTTCTAGGTCCCTCCCAGCTCTGACACCCATGGGTGAGTTCCTGGGGGGGAGGGATTGGGCCCAGGCCCGCCAGGCTTCTCTCCCCTCCAGACCGTTCCCTTCTCCCCTTTTCCTCCCTTAGACTGGAAGCTCCTTGAGAGCAGGACCGTCTCCCCAAGACCTAACCCCGAGCCTGGGGAGCCTAAATCACTGCAGCTGCTGCCAGCAAATGTCTGAGCCGAGCCCCCTCAGGCCGGCATTCAAGGCTCTAAGGGGCTTCTCCAGACCCAGGGCACATCCTCTTATGTCCAGTTACTTCTAACCCAGGCAGTCTGTGTTCACATTCTGGGTGGCCCGTGCCCTAGACCCCCCACTCAGTTCTACGCCCCTTCCGAACCACTGCTGGGGGGGAGGAGCGGTGACGGTCACGTGCTCCGCCCCCTCTCCTCTTCCCCCCACCCGGGCTCCAGGCAACAGCGCCGGCGTGAGTCACGCGCCCCCTCCACCCAATCACAGCGCTCCACCAGGACGAGGCTGGCAGCGGAGGAGCTCTGCCAGCGCCCCGACAAAGCCCTCTCCCTAGCCCCACCCCCGCACGCAGCCCCCGACCCGGCCCCCCCACTCACCTGAGAGTCCCCGCAGCCGCAGCCGCTGCCACTACCGCTTTCGGGTTAAACCGCACGCTTCCGGATCGGGGGTGGAGTGAGGAGCGTCTGGCCCCGCCCACCGGATGTGACGCCACAGGGAACGGCGTCTCCCAGCTTTTCCCACGTGGTCCAGTTTCTGGTTTTCATCTTCTTTGGTTTAGAATCAGTCTTCCCCCTTTTTCCCCCTTCTCCCCCACTCACAGCTATTGGTACGATCCAAGAATACACCGGCCCCTCCTCCCGCCCAAGGTGGTACTGCTGGCCACGCCCTCTGTCAGGCTGGAAGAGGAAACTCCGCCCCCAAGGGAAAAAAAAAGGCGAAGTGCTAGCAGTGCGCCTGCGCGAACCCACCCCCTACCCCACCCCAGCGTGGGCCGAAAGAGGGCGTGGCCTAGGCCGGAGTGGGCACAGGGCTGGGCAATCTAATGACCTTATCTGCCAGCCTGCCCGCGGCCACACCCGGGTTGTTGCAACTACTGGGCGCGGCTGGGCTCCAGTCACGGTGGCCAGGCCCCGTTGACTGAAGTCTGTGGGCAACAGTCATTTATTAAGCGCTTATTGTGTGCAGCCCGAAGCTGGCGCGAAAACAATGAAACCCTGCGAGTCCCTTCCTTTCTCACTTACCTGCGCTGCAGGCAAACAGCCTGCATTTATGAAGCACTTAGTGTGTGCCCAGGACAGGCTCTCTGGGTAGGCAGCATGCATTTATGAGATGCTTGCTGTGTGCCCCGGGACACTTTCTGGGTGGGCAGCATGCATTTATGAGATGCTTGCTGTGTGCCCCGGGACACTTTCTGGGTGGGCAGCATGCATTTATGAAGCACTTACTGTGTGCTAGGGATTGACTTCTCATTGCTAGAGCTACAAAAATGAGCATGAACACCTCAAAGAGGACATGTAAACGCCAGGATCTGCACAGGGAAGATGGAGAATCATCTCAGGGACAAGGCAGGAGCCGTGGGAGAGCCCACCCTGCAGGACAGGGATCCCGCACCTCCTGCTTGACCCCGAAGGGCAGAAGCAAAGCATGGACGTTTCAAATTCCAGCCAACATACATTGGATGCCTACTGTGTGCAGGGAGCCAGGCTAGCGCCCCCAGAGAGCTTGCGTGCTCCTGGAACCGGGCGGCAGGAGACAGCGTGGAGAAGGATCCGGGGGAAAGAGCCCAATTTCAGCTCTGGGAAGCAAACCTTTCACACTTCGGTCTGTCTCCTGTGAAATGGGGGGGATGCCCACGGGACCAGAGACCCAGGGTCCTCCGGGCCAGGGGGCGCTGCACGCACACAAAGCTTAGTCCCCACAGTTACTACAAAGGAAGCTCCCCCCGAAGGCTCCCGGATGCTGGGGGGAGGTAGAGGGGCGGGCTGAGTGGGAAAGGCAGAATGAGGTGGGAATTGTAGGAAAACTGCCGAGGCTGTGGGACAGCCAGGCTGGGGGGGAGGGGAGCCCACTTCTCAGTCCCGGCTCTCTCTGGGTCACACTTTTCTACACGTGCGCGCGCGCACACACACAGAGCCACCTGCCCACGCACAGCCGGCCCCTTAATGGACAGAAGGATTCCGCCCCCGGGCACCCAAACCGGAAACCCCAGGAGTCGCGCTGCCCTCCCCTCTGCCCACAGTGACAAGACATTTTAGCTTTTCGTGCCAGAGAGAGACCGGCGCCGCACCCGCCGCCTTCCGGATCAAGAAAGTGTGAAAGACCGGCCCGGCCGCGCGCTGGTGACGGCCCGGGGGTTACCGCCCCCTCCCTCTGCTCCTTCTCTCAGGCCCAAGCTCTGCACGGTTAGAGAAAGCTCCTCAAAAAAACAGCATGAAGCTCCTGACTGGGCTCCCTGCGTGATGACATCAGCCGGCTGGATGAAGAGGAGAGGAGAGAAAGGGAAAGAAGGAAGGAACAAGGAAGGAGAAGAGAAAGAAGGGGAGAGAAGAAGAGAAGAGAAGGAAAAAGAAATGAAATTAAAAGAGAAGAGAAAAAGACAAGAGAGGAAATCATCACAGGTGAATTTCATCTGCTATTTAAAGAGCTGCACAAACTCCGGAGTCCTGATAGCCGTTCACACTCACTCCAGCAAGTGGGGCTCTCCAGGGGGCCCAGCTCCCGGGAGGGTCTGGGAGCCCCCCTCAGTATCCCTCACAGGCACCGCTGGTGTTCCGGCCCGGAGCCCTGGCTGACCGGGGCCACAAGCACATTCACCCCAAGTACGTTTCTCAAAGGGATGTTTGCTTAGACGACGACGCAAGAACCAAAGTACACAATCATCCCCGGGATCTGGGGGCGTCAGTCACAGTCAGTGCTTGTGAGGCTCTTACTCCTGCCAGGCCCTGGGCTGTGGGACACCAGCGGAGGCCCCGGCCCTGCCCTCTCGGAGCTCAGGCCAAGGGGAGACCCCGTCAGACACGCAGACAAGTCGTCCCCGAGATCGGCCGCTGGTGCTAATGTTACGGGGGATCAGGAAGGGCTCCTGGACAGAAGAGCGGGCATTTAAATGTGGGCATTAACCTGGAGACGTGCCCGCGGTGGAGCACCTTGTTGGAGGATGAGCAGGAGTCCAGCACCCAGGGTGGATGTGGGCAGGTGGAAGAAGGCTGGAGGCAGGGAGGGCAGCGGTCGCTCGGAAAAGGCTCTGAATGCCCTAAAAAAAAGGATCTTCTATTTGCTCCTGGAAGCCGGGGAGCCGCTACTTCATCAAGTTGGGGGGTGACCCAACCAGGCAGGGACTTTAAGGAGCTCCCTTTGAGAGCTGAGGGGAGGATGGGCTGTGAGCAGCTTGTGGCTCAGGCAGCAGCGATGGTCCCAAGTGACAAGGGGCACTCTCAAGTGTACATAGATATAAAACACACCTTCAAGAGGCATTATAAAGGTCAAACTGCCAGGCTCTGGCTACAGATTAGAAATGGGGAGAAGGAAGGGAGAAAGAGTGAGGGGTTAAGATGCGGCTGAGAGCCTGAGTAACTGAGGGGGGGGGGCCCTCAGCAGTGCTAGGGAGGTTCGGAGGGTGGGAGAGTGAGGGCAGGGTGAGTTTGGGACGCGCCGCGGCACACTTGGAGAGCCCAGACTGGAGCTGAGCAGCTGGGACTGCATTGGGAATCTAATAATCCTAGAGGCGATCCCTGAATCTAGAGACTCCAGACTTTACCAAGTGAAATAGTAGCAAGGGAGGGAAGGAGATACAAGACAGCCCAGGGGGAGCAGGAATGACCTGGGGGAGGAGCCCCAAAGAGACGGAGGTGGACGGGGCAGAGAGGCAGGAGGAGAACCGGAGAGAGCGTGCCGGACTGCGACGTGGGCTCGAGAGAGACGTCAGGCAGGTTGTGCATGAGGATTTAAGGGCCCGCTTCCCTGCTTTAGCCATAATGAATCATCAGGAAGGGACCGAGTTCCGGAGGGTGATGAGTTAGAGAGGTTATGGCTCTTGCCGATTTCCGAAGTACATGAAAATTTAACAATCGGCTCATGACTCCGGTCCACCCCGGCTCAAAGCAGCCGCTCCAAACATTTCAGGCAAACAGCTTCACGTCTCGCACAAGTCACTCCCTCGTTGCAGCCCTGGAGCCCTCGGTGTGGATCCGCTGTCGGGCTGGGTCGGCAGGTTTTCTCCGACAAGTCCCGGTGGCTTCCAGCCAGCTCTGGCTTGGACGCCGGTTCCTCCATCCCTCCGGCTTGCTCTGATGCTCTTCTAAAGCTCACAAGGTCACAGCCAAGCCTACTCTGGTCCCAATACACCTTGCCCCAGGAGCCAGAAAGAAGGTCACTTCTGGGGCGGCAGCGGCAGGGCCAGTGTACGAGGCAGCCAGATGGCAGATGGATGGGGAGATAAACGCCCAAGGGCTCTTCATCTTCCCCTGCAGAGGGATATTGGTGTTTCTCATTCAGATGAAGCCAGGGAAAGAGATCAAATCAGCCAGTTAGTTCCATTAGTTACTCGGTCACTCCGGCTCAGCAGCCAAACAGGATTTTTCTTCAGCACACAGTGAGCAAACAGAAACCAGTCAGAGAGTATCTGTGCCTACACTACAACAGAAAGAGAGACTCCCATTCCACAGCAAAATAAACTTCCAAAAGCAAGATCACTAAATCAACTTCTTTTTGTGTGATATTAGATGCCCAAACTAGGGAAGGATAAAACAAGAAAAGAGAATCGTAGATTAATTTCACTAATGAATATTGATACAAAACTTTGAAATGAAATACATCATAGCAAAGAGAGACCAAACATTATAGCCATATATTAAAAAAATATTCAAGATGATCAAGTTGAATTTATACCAGAGATAAAAGTATGGTTCAACGTTAGGAAAGCAGTTAACATCATAATCACAGGGAGGAGGTAGGAGAAACAATCTAGATTTAACTTTCAGAAAAAGTGCTAAATTTCCAATCAAATCCCCACTCTGCAGAAGACTGGGGGATGCTTAACAAAATAAATGAAAATGTAATGCAGCATAGAAATGTCACACATCACTTTATGAATCCATTGACCACAGGGCCAATTCACATACCCAAGGCTTAGGAGGACCTTACTCATATTTCAAATTTTAAGGATTCATCTTTGTGCACACTTGTACAGACAATAACCTCTCTGTTATAGGGTAGATGGTCTGTGTTCTCCAAAATTCACTGTCCTGCATCTGAGATGAACCTCAGACAAGAGTCATCTAATCATTTCATTGCTGGAATAATACTTGAGGACCTGCTAGACTCTGCTCTCCAGTGAGTCAGTATTCAAGGGCCCACTTCCCTGCTTTAGCCCTAATGAATCATCAGAATTTTGTGACCCTTGAGTTTCATGCACTCCATACCTCCAGGCCAGTCAAACGAGACTATTAATTATTCTCAGAAATCCGCAAACCAACTCCCATCATGATTTAGCGCGGACTGGTCCACTTGTCTGGAACACGCTCATAAAATTTCAGGCTCTTCACTCCAGTGCCACTGGTCCCTTTGCTCTTCCATCTCTCAGCTGCTGTCTGGCTGCAATGCTCTCCTTCCTTATCCTGCCTCCTGTTTTCCTTTAATGCTCTTCCTAGAATGTGATCTTCCATCTCCCAACTCTAAGCATTTTCTCTGGCTGCAATATTCTCCTTTCTTATCCTGCCTCCTGGCTTTTTAAAGTCTTAATTAAAATCCCAGCTTCCTCAGGAAGCCTTCTCCAATCTCTTTTAATTCTAGAGACTTCCCTCTGTTGCCATTTCCATCAATCCTGCCTAGAGTTTGTTTCCTTTCAGAATCCCTAACTCCAGTCAAGTCTCAGCTCAAGTATCACCTACATCAAGAAGTTTTTCTTTATTCCCTCCCCCCCCCACCCCGGAATTGTAGGTGTTTTCTCACTGAATTAACTTGTGTTTATTTCTCTGTCTACTTGTGGATCCCTCACAAGATTGTAAGCTGCTTGAAGGGCACAGTAGCCCTAACTCTGTGCTTTGCATGTCCTAAGAGCTTAATAAATCTTTGTTGGATTGACTCACCTTGAATTACTGGGTGATTTTAGCGGGTTTGATAAAATGGGAGCTACAGGGACCTGAAGGGGAGCAGCACCAGGGGTGACATGAATGTGGTAGTAATGAGCTACTCCATCTTGTTAAGGGAGCGTTAGACCAGATGGCCCCCACAAGATTGGGGCCATGATTCAGTGATCCCAAGAATCTTTGGACCTGCCTTCAGTAGCCTCAACCTTGACCCTCTGGCGTCCAGTTGACATCCTTGAGATCTTGCAGCCTATCTGGGAATGCTGTCATGTTGTTCCTGAACTCCATGATTCCTCCATTGGAGCATCCCTTCATTCACTGATTCAGTCATTTACTAAACACTGAGTGCTCAGTGATGTTCAATACCTCCTAGCAGGGACTGTCCCTACTTGAAGGAGCTCACAATGAAATATGAGCCAAATTAGAATAAGAGGAGTCTATGGTGCTAAAATAGCAAAGGAGAAAGAGACAGAGAAAAAGAGATAAGAGGCTGGGAAGGAGAAGGAAAGAAGGAGGGAGTAGGGTGGGAGGAGGAAGAATGGCAGAGAAAGAGAAACAAAGAGAGATGGGGAGAGGGAGAGAGATAGAGATTGGGAAGGAGAAGGAAAGAGAGAGGGAATAGGGTGGAAAGAGGAAGGATGGCAGAGAAAAAAACAAAGAGAGATGGGGAGAGGGAGAGAGAAAAGACAGATAGAAATTGGGAAGGAAAAGGAAAGAGGGAGGGAGTAGGGTAGAAGGAGGAGGAAAGACAGAGACAGACACCAAGAGAGACAGAAATGGGGGGCGGAGTGAGGAGAGACAGAGCCCTTCCAGTTAGGTGATTCCCAAAGAGTTCATGAAGGAAGAAGGTGACTTTCACCTGGAAGACCAGCTAAGATGTCACCAGGAGCCGGGGGAGAGGGTGTGCTGATGGAGCAGAGGGTCACAGGTCGCAGGTTAAAATTCTGGCTTTGCTGGATCTGCAACACGTGGCCCGATTTCTAAGATTCTCTGCCGCTCCACTGCCAGTGATATCCATGATATCCATGATATCCAAATATTCACACAGGATATTTGAGGGATAACAAATAGCCTGAAAAACCTGGCGGGAAGTGAGACAGAGGAGAAAATCAACAGATTTCCTCAAAACAGGAGTCCCTCCCAGGGATCTGGCGAGTGGATTTTTTGATTCAAGAAGTGAAAGAGAGGAGGTAATTGCTTCCCAGGGTGGGAGAGATCAGAGGATCCCAGCAGGAGAGCTGGAGCGGCCTCCATGGCTCCCTCCCTTTCTCTCTGTGCCCAGAATAACAGGAGTTCTGATAATCAAAGATGGGAGGTGAATCCAGTCTCTGGACTCCAAGACCGATGCCGTTTTTACTGGACCTCACTGAACCTCTTCTGGAGTCCCAGGAGACAGAGGCTGCTCCTGCAGCTCCCCTCCACCTTAGAAGAGTTCCCAGCCCACAGATCTGCGGTCAAGGGAGCTATTTGAGCCTTGCAGAATTCTTGACTCTAGTCCAGATGGGGGCCCGATAATGACCAGCGTACTTAGGCCGGTGACCTCCAGGTCCTTCTCCTAAAAGTCACTCTCTGCTGGATGCCTAAAGGCTTTGAGGTCGGCAGGGATGTTCTTGGAAACCTCTTGGGAATCTGAGTTATCTTGAGCTTTGAGGAACATCTAATGTGGGCTGTGATAAGATGGAAGGTGAGTAAACAAATCTGGCTCGGACCAGTGCCAGCCTGTTCCCAGGCTTTTAGTCTGAGAGGGGAGAGGGCCCTGGAGGGCACCCACGGCCCCTCCCTCAATGAGGGGGCCTCCACTCCCCAAGAGCACATTAACTACTGTCTAGTGCAACCCTTCCCTGAACCAGAGTTCTTTCCGCGGCTTACCCAACAGGTGTTCATCCAATCTGGCTTAGAGGCCAGAATGCGTGTCATCCAGCTGGCAATCATTGTTTTCAGACTCAGTCTTCTTTTTCTCCAGATTAAAATCTGTAGTTTCTTCTCTCATTTCAGCAGCTAGAGAGAGTGATGGATCTCAGGAGGACCTGGGTTCAAATTCTCCCTCGGACACATCCTGGCTGTGTGACCTCGGACACTTTTACCTCAATCCTCACCTCGAAAATGAAAATGAAAATAATAGCATCTCACTCCCGGGCCTGTTGCCAGGATTAAACGAGATAACACAGCTGGAGCATCTTCTAAACTTTGGTTGTAAAAATATTTCTTATTTATAGAGAGCATGTAGCGTGGGGATGTCATTGTGTGGTTCTAGCCTTGTCTCCTCCCACCTTTCTCTAAGGGAGACTTTATTTCTTTCCAGGAGGAGATCCAGGAGGTTAGAGCCAGAAGTTTGATCCCTTGACTCTCCTCAGAGAAAAAGAAAGAGGGTATCGGGTTAGAGTTGTATCTCTCTCCTCTCTTAAATTTTATTAGTTCAGGGCCCAGCTCCTTAAATTGTGGTTTACAATCCCCCATGGGATCTCGTAACTGAACGTAGGGTTGCAAAATTATCCTCACTAAGTGTTTGATTCGTATAATTATATATCTGGATTACATGAAAATTTCTCCAATGAAAAAAAGTTGAAACCCGCATCTAGGGGATATGAGCTCCCGAGTCAAGCTGAACTTCTGCTCATTGTTCATTAAGTGGGAGAAGGGCAGGCCCAGATTTTATATCCAAAGCTGGACTCCCTTTCTATTGAATAATTAGTTCCACAATGGACACAAAAAGTCAGCATCAAAGACACCCGTTGGTCCAAATCATAACAAAATGGAAATCAGAGGAAGAATACATAGGAGACGGGACAGCGGGCATACAGAGTGAAGGAGCTCTCCCACTGGGCTGCGGGGAACGACTCGGGAGAGAGCCCTAGATCTGACTCAATGGGAAAGGTTCCCCAAAGTTTCCAGAGCAGCAAAGAGACAGGACGGAGCTTGCCTGCCTCTCGCCTGATAGGATCGTGCCAGAGTCTTATTTTCCCTTTAAAGACTTGAAGCAGGATGGACTCTTCCATTTCTCTCTCTCAAAGCTGGAAGCCAGAAGCTCCCCAAGGAATCACTGACGAGATCCTAAAGGAGCCAAAGCCGGTCCGAGGATTGGGGAGATAAGAGGGCTGGCCCACCGCCGGCGCATGCAGCGCGGGGCATTGGTCTCTGCGAGGAGAGAGCGGCCGGGCGCCTCGGGTCACTTTGCTTGTTTCGTGATTTCTCACTCCTTCTGGCTTCAGGTTACCAGCCACCTGGCACAGAAAGAACCTCCAAGCCAGCCTGGGCCCAAACACGGCTTCTCCCTAAGGAGCCAAACTCCCATCTCTCACACTCCTGGCTCTCTGGGCTTTTCCATCCTTCCCTCACTGTCCTGCTACCCATCTGCCCCAATTTCTAGCCTCCTTCTGTGTCGTCTTCCTGAGGTCAAGGACTGCCTCTTTTGCTTTCGTTTATATTCTCAGGGCTTAGCACATCACCTAGCAGGCCTTTGTCCAACTTCCTGTTCACTGGATGGACTGTGCGGAAATCACGGCTGAGGGTCTCACAGGCTGTCATCCGCGTCACCGGAGGGAGCATTAATGAGCCCGAGGATCACACCGGATCATTGAATCGAATTGGGCCTCGGGACCAGCCTGGGTCTCGGCCGAATGATCACCACGAGAATAGTCAGGAGTCCAAAGTCTTTATTGTCTCCCTCAGTCTCCCAGTCTGAACCAGCGGTCTCCGTCGCTCAGCCGGTCAGCAGTCTCTGCTCCTGACTCTGACCTCTTAAATACTCTATTCCAAATAAATCAACTCATCGTCCTGAGTATAAGCCAATGATTATATCCCTCGGGAACCAATGATCTCATCAATTCCACTGAGTCAATATCTTGTAGGATTGAATCAATCACACTGAGCCTTAAATATACCTTTTCAGAGTTCCTGCCCTCTACGGATTGTATTCCACCATTAAATAATAAAATGCATTTATTGATTTTCCTTCTCTTCTAAAATCCCCACCTGATGACCTCGTTCCTTAACTCCTTGTCCACTCCTTCCTCTGTCAGTGAGACCAAGCGAAGAAAAGGAAAGGAAATGTTATACCTCTGAATCTTGGTACCCAGGAAAAAGCCCCGATCACCTCACCCTAGTTATGCTTCTGTTCATTGTTCTAAAAGTTTTTCTAGGGGAAAGGGGACTTTGGTGAGTGCACTGGGGGACCCCCCCCCACCCTGCGTACATGTTCGTTCTCATTTTTCCAGGTTCTCAGTGTGTAAAACAAATAGCCTTCTTAGTCAGCAATCTTTTATTCACTCTTTTGCCCTTGGCCAGACCCATTTCCCATTGAATTTTTTTCTTTTGTCCCTTGTCCTTCACATCTCACCAAAGCAAGTAGAGAGTCTCCCAATAATGCTGTTGAATTAAGTTGGATGGAACTGTTTCTTTTCTCAGATCCCCAAAGAGATCCCACAGAGAAAGCTAGTTAGGAAATGCTGAGTTCTGGCCAGAGCCGGGAGATCCCAGGGGACCTCAGGGCTTGGTCGCTGCCTGGCTATGCCTTCTGGGACACGTCCTTTCCCTAACTCTCGGTCTTGAGCTTTGGGTTTGGAGACTCTGAGGACCTGCCGAGGCCAGACACCCAAGAAATGGGAAGAATCATAAGTAATCCTTCGCTCCCAGCCCCCGCCAGGAAACGCCATCTTGCCTCTCACTGGAGAGCTGTCCCCCTCCATGACCAGGGAAGGACGTCCCACCACTTTTCTCCTTACTTGAATTCAACACATGCTTTTGTTTCCTCCATCTCTACTTCCAGTCAGGACTCTGATTAAATCCCAGCTGGCGATTACTTCCATTCCCTGGGTAAGTCCCGGGGCTTTCCAGGAAGCATCCAAAATAAGAAACTGTACTTTAAAAAACAGAACAAACAAAACAGCCACTCGATATTTGGAGAATTATCTAATCGCTTCTGTTGGGAATAACAAGGATGAAAAGGAGAGACACCTCCCCCCTCCCTCCGCCCCCGCCCCGGGAAAGTTTGCATTTCTTATCAAGGCTCCCTAATGGGCCTCCAAAGGGCCTGAGTGCCGTGGGGGGAGCATGTATTGGAGCCAGCTTTGAGCTCCTGGCTTCAACTTTCTTTTCCCAAGGGGTTGGGACAAGAAACATGAGGCAGTTCGCCTTCCTGTGGCTGGTGGTCATCTCTGAGGGCTTCGTCAGTGAGCTCTGGCCTTCTGAACTCTCCTAACGAGAGCTGGAACTAGGGGGGACAGTTGGCCCTTTGCCCTAAGATGCCCAAATGGAAAAGTTGTTGAAGTTTCCTTCCAACCTCTGAGCTTAATTGTTAATAAACAAGGATAATTAGCTAAAACTAGAAGCTGCTCTCCTCATCTGCAAAACCATGGCTCTCTTATGCCCTCTGAGATCCCTTCCAGTGACCTCAGTTTCCTAATCTATAAAATGGGCATTGAACAGCATCTTGTATATAAGATGAGGTCTATAAAGTGCTTTCTATGTTATTCACTGTTATTCTTTCCTCATTGAATTACTGCTGAGAAGACAGGGAGAGACAATGGATGGCGCAGAGCTTTGGAAGGTATGGAGTAGAATGGAAATTGCAAGCTCGTCCCACATGATCTGAGCAGCTCCCTGCCTCTTTCTCTTTCTTTTTTGTCATCTTTTCTAACCCTAAAGGATCCCCTTGAAGAAAGGGAAATCACGTAGGTTGAGCCTCCGAGAAGAGGGTCTGCTGACAGAGATCCTGGAGAGACATCCATGGACATTTCCAGCTTTGTGGCCCCGGAAGAATCGGGGGGTCCTTGACCAACTACAGGGACATGAGCCTGTTGGAAGGGCCAGGTTCGGAGCCTCTCCCCAGCTGGGCGCTGAGAGGACGGGCATCCAAAGCTGGCACTAGACTCAAGATATCCACAGTCAGAAAGAGTAAAATTCTGCTCTTGCCCCCGGCATGCCAGGCCCTGAGCCTAAGGCCATGTTTCCCCTAGTGATTTGTTTTCTTTTTCTAGGGAGTGGTTAGACTAGAATCAGGTTAGTCGAGTTAATAAGCAGTAATAAATGCTTATTAAATGAATGAATGAATGCCAGACACTGGGGATGCAAAGGGAAAAAAAAGCATCATTCAGTCCCTCAGAGAATTTCACAATGTAATGGGAGGGACAACGTGCACACAGGCTCTGGAGGATATACTGAAGTCAGAGAAGGCGTAGCCATCAGGGAAGATGAGGAAAGGCTTCTTGTAGGAAATGGGATTTTAGCTGAGACTTGGAGGAAGCCGGAAATCGGGAGGTCTAGAAGGGGAAGGAAGGCAAGAAGGGGGAAGAGGGCCTTCTAGGCCTTGTGCAAAAAACCACCAGAGATTAATAAGCTATAAGAAGACTGGAAAGCTGGAGGAGTCAGCTTATGAAGGGTTTTAAAAGCCACGAAGAGGATTTGACAGCATTGGACCTTCTCATTCTTACCCAAGTGACTAGCTGAACCCATGGGATCACCCTCCTCCGGGACATTCCCATCTGTTTCAGGGCTGAGAGAGGAACGATGGTTCTGTGCAAATGACATCAGATCCTTTAGAGTAGTTCTTAACATCATAGATTTAAAGCTAGATTTTTTTTTTTTTTTTTTTGGCTGAGGCAATTGGGGTTAAGTGACCTGTCTAAGGTCCTACAGCCAGGAAGTGTTAAGTGTCTGAGGGCAGATTTGAAGTCAGGTCCTCCTGACTTCAGGGCTGGGGCTCTATCCACTGCACCACCTGGCTGCCCCAGGCTGGGCTGCTTTCACAGAGAAGCAGAGTGAGACAGAGACCTCAGAGGATGCACTCTGAAGTAGCTGGGACAAATAGCAGGTAAGAGTGCCGCACTTAGAGTTTAAATCCTGCCTCAGGAGCTTTCTAGGTGCTGAGCAAGTTGTATAATCTCCCTCAGTTTCCCAGTCTGTAAAATAAGGATAACAAAAGCATCTAAGTCACAGAATAATTGTGAAGAGTGAATGAGATGCCTCCCATATTGAGCTTTGCAAACCTTAAATGTCAGCTGTTATTGTTAAATTTCTCTACCTCTAAAGAAAGAAAGAAAGAAAGAAAGAAAGAAAGAAAGAAAGAAAGAAAGAAAGAAAAAGGAAGGAAGGAAGGAAGGAAGGAAGGAAGGAAGGAAGGAAGGAAGGAAGGAAGGAAGGAAGGAAGGAAGGAAGGAAGGAAAGAAGGAAGGAAAGAAGGAAAGAAGGAAAAAAGAAAGAAAGAAAGAAAGAAAGAAAGAAAGAAAGAAAGAAAGAAAGAAAGAAAGAAAGAAAGAAAGAAAGAAAAAAAGAAAGAAAGAAAGAAAGAAAGAAAAAAAGAAAGAAAGAAAAAAAGAAAGAAAAGGGAAAGGAAATTTTAGACCTCTGAATCTTGGTACCCAGGAAAAACCCCTGATCACCCCACCCTAGTTATGCTTCTGTTCATTGTTCTAATTTTTTTCCTCTCAGAACCCTTTGAGTTTTAAAATCCTGCCTTTAACAATTCATCCCTTTGGCTAAAAATACCCTTTTTAAAATGATAACCCGGAGTTATCAGTTATTGTTCCCACGGCAGACCGGTTTCCACAGGCCCTCTCTGCCTCAGAGCCTCCCTCACTGCTCCCATCCTCTCCGTACTATTGTTCCTTCTCTCTGGCTCTCAGATTGGAGAGGTTCTCCATCCCTAGCCAGCCTTTGGTGGGAGCCCCCCCCGAACCCCGTACGAGCCCCTCCCGATGGGAGCCTGGGCTGACGCACCCCTCCCTCGCAGTCTCTGAGCTTCCCCCCCACGGGGGACCACGGTCTGCTCTCCCATGGGTCTCGGCTGGCCACCTGAGCTGGTAAATAAGGGCAGGAAACGCCCTCCTCTGGCAGAGTGGTGAACTGTCCGCCATTATCAATGGAGCAGAAAGGGCTGCCTTCTAATACGGACCCTGATGCTTCGCTGACTCTTTCAGGAGCCACTTAGAGGCTCGGGGACCTCTCTAAGACCTCCCTGCTAAGCTTGAGACGGGTTCATCGCTACATTAGTTGGGGAAACTCCACCCCCTGCCCAAAGCCATGGCAACCTGATGCATCCGTGCCTTCACACAGGCTGTTACTCCAATGTTTGCCCATCCCACCAAGGGGCACCGAGCTACCAGCCGCAGACGAAGCGTCAAGAAAGAACTTCGATCCACTTGGAAAGAGTCCCAGAAGCCTCAGCCTCAGCTTTCTCATTCATGTAAGGCGGGATTGGATCTAGACGGCTTCTGAAACTCTTTACAGGTCAGATTTCATAATCCTGCGATCCGATCAGACTAAGAGGATCCCTCAGAGGTGATTTCTGTGAAATGGGAGGGTCAGCTCAGATAATCTCTAACTGCATGCCCTGCGTTCTGAGGTCCCTTCCAGCTTTGATGTTCTATAGTCCAAGGTTCCATTGATCTCTAATGTTCTCTGTTCTGAGGTCCCTTCCAGCTTTGATGTTCTATATTCCAAGGTTCCATCGATCTCTAATATTCTCTGTTCCAAGGTCCCTTCCAGCTCTGACGTTCTATATTCCAAGATTCCATCGATCTCTAATGTTCTCTGTTCCAAGGTCCCTTCCAGCTTTGATGTTCTATATTCCAAGGTTCCATCGATCTCTAATGTTCTCTGTTCCGAGATCCCTTCCAGCTTTGATGTTCTATATTCTCTCCTTGGAACCACATCATTCCACCTGGAGGTGAAACTGAAAGGGCCCCCGGGGAAGCTGCCTCCTCCTAGAAGCACCCAACCAAGAGTCGTCCAGGCCTTCTAAGGGGACTCCTTCTCATCTCAAAGTCTAGGCTCTTTGGCCCTGCTACTTGTTCCCAAGCTCCAATGTGGCTGGGATGACCACAAGAGGCCCATTCAGCCTCCATTGCATCTATAACTCCTCAGGAGAATGTCAATCATCCATTGATAGCATTTATTAAGCACCTACTATGTGCCAGACACTGTGCTAAGCTTTGGGGTACAAAAAGAGGCAAAATACAGTCCCTGACCGCAAGGACATTATAGTCCAGTGGGATAGACAATATAAAAACAAACTATGTATAGGATAAATAGGAAATAATTAATAGAGGCAAGATGTTCTTCTAACTTCTCTTAAGGGCCCATATTGCCATCTTCTATATGTAGGTAGCTGGACTGCTCAGTGGTTAGAATGCTAGACAGTGATTTCCACCTCAGACTGGGCAAGTCACTGTGCGTGCCTCGATTTCTTCACCCATAAAATGGGTATAAGGATAGTCGGCTCCTCACAAAATGAAGAGATCTCCTCTAGAAAGAGGCTCCCTGAGGCTTCCCCCCGGCATCTTTGAGCCATGGGTCCTTTGGCTAGCCTGGCAGAGCTAGCAGCCCACTGCTCAGAAATGTGATTTTTAAACAGCTACAGGGAAGGCTCCATTTCGGCGGGGGGGCGGGGGAGGGGGCTGGAAGTAAAGCGCTAGGGAGCTTTCCCGGTTGCTTTTGGGGGTCTGTGGGCCTAGAGCTTTTCCTAGTAGGGACTACTGGGCTATTTGCTGAAACTGGTTGATTCTGGAAGGGCGGCTTGTAAGAAAACACTTAGTGGGTTGACCTCTTGTGGCAAAAGCTGAAAGCACAGCTCCTGGGGAAGCAAAGCTCGGGGAAAAGGGCTTGCTCCCCAAAGGAAAGACTTTTAGAGAGGAGGGGGGAGAATCTTGCAGGATAAAAGGGCTTATTGTAGCTCTCCCTCCCTCCCAAATCTTCGGTGGCTCCCTATCATCCCAAAGAGGAAATATGAAAGATTCAGCCTGGCATCCTTAATCTGGCTTAATTTGCCTTTCAGCTCTTCTTGCACGGGGTTCTGCTTATTTGCCTAGTATCTCACACAAACTGCATTACCAGCTGCTCCCTGCTTTGGCCATCCCCTCTCTCACCTCTGTGCCTTTGCAAAGGCTGTGCCTGCCTGGAACTCCTCGCTCCTCCCCTCTACCTCTCAGGATTTCTCCCTTCAGGGCTCTGCTGAGCTGTTCTACCCCCCATGAAGTGTTCCAGCTTTCTCCCCACTCATTCCTGTAGTCTCTCTCCTTTCTAAGGTGTAGAACATTTTGGTTACAGCTTTATCTACATTCATAACTCTTCGCCCACAAGAACAGAGGCTCCTTCAGGGCAGGGATTATCTGATTCCCTCTTCCCATCCCACGTCCAGGTGCAGCACGTAAAATAAGCCTTACAATGTCATGTAAATGGGAGCTGCTCTTTGAGGAAGCTCTTGGACCAGACCTGGGATCTCCCTGGGGCAGGGAATTCCCAGTCTGCATGCTCGCTCTCCCCGTGCAGATCAATCCATTGTTCAATCAATCATCAACCATTCATTAAGCACCTACTACGTGCCAGGCACTTTGCTAGGTTCTGTGGTTACAAAAATAAAAGGCATAGTAGGTGCTTTAAAAAATGCTTGTTTCACTGAATCGGCAACTTTTTTTCAAAAGAAATTTTTTTTTCAAAAAGAAATTAAAACCCCAGTTAGTCTTTAAGCATTTATTAGGTGCTTACTGTATGCCACGGACTGTATGGGGATATAAAGCAAAAAGAAGCAATTTGGCCAATTATGTTGGAGTAGGGAGCAGAGGGAGTAGGGATTCAGGTGTCCTGATGCCAATTCCAAAGTTCTTTCCAGTATCTAGCACTTAACACCGAGCTTGGTACAGAATAAAAGGTCCCTTCTGGGCTCACTCCTTCACCTGGCACTGGCACTGGCTGGTCAAGTCCCCAGAGGGAGCAGCTACTCCTGTTCCGGATTCTGGAGGAGCCTTGTGAGTGCTTTTCCTCCTAACTGGGAACGTATAAGCCCCTACTAGTGTGCTGCTCCTCCACAATCAGCCAGTGGGCACTAGTTCTCTAGTATAGACATTTCACTCAAACAGCAGAGCAAAAACAGTAATTATGAAACATGTGACTCCAAACATCAGGCCCACTCTCCCTCGAAGTTCATAGGGCAACATGAGCTTGTAGGACAAGGTGATGGGTCATAAGCATTAGGAAACATATAGCCAAGGCCACTCACAGCTCTAGAATCCTTAATGTTCTTTCTTCCTCTGGAGGGAACTCATGGGAGTTTGCTTCAGGGTATAAGTGATGGATGAATCACTTTCTAGACCTGGATTCCTACAAAATATGGGACCGATGTCCTTTTTGCTGGATTAGATCGAACAGGTTGCTCAGCTGCTGAGCTGGATGGACTTAGCTGCAGCTCAGGGGAACCTGGAAGTTGGTCTTCACGCATTTATTAGGTGCTTGCTGTATGCCACAGATTGTATGGGGATATAAAGCAAAAAGAAGAAAGAAAGAGGAGGAGGAGGAGGAGGAAAAGGAAGAAGAAAAAGAGAAGAGGAAGAAGAAGAAGAAGAGGAAGAGGAGGAAAAGAAAAGAAGAAAACGAGAAGAGAAAGAAGAAGAAGAGGAGGAGGAGGAGGAGGAGGAAGAAAAAGAAGAGGAAGAAGAAGAGGAGGAGGAGGAGGAAAAGAAAGGAGGAGGAGGAGGAGGAAAAGAAAAGAAGAGGAAAAAAAGAAGAAGAAAAAGAGGAAAAGAAAAGAGGAGGAAGAAGAAGAAAAAGAAGAGGAAGAAGAAGAAGAAAAAGAAGAAGAAAAAGAAGAAGAAGAAGAAGAAGAAGAGGAAGAAGAAGAGGAGGAGGAAAAGAAAGGAGGAGGAGGAAAAGAAAAGAAGAGGAAGAAAAAGAAGAAAAAGAGGAAAAGAAAAGGGGAGGAAGAAGAAGAAAAAGAAGAGGAAGAAGAAGAAGAAGAAGAAGAAGAAGAAGAAGAAGAAGAAGAAGAAGAAGAAGAGGAAGAAGAAGAGGAGGAGGAAAAGAAAGGAGGAGGAGGAAAAAGAAGAAGAAAAAGAGGAGGAAAAGAAAAGAAGAAAAAGAGGAGGAAGAAGAAGAAAAAGAAAAAGAAGAGGAGGAAGAAGAAGAAAAAGAAGAAGAGGAGGAGGAAGAAGAAGAACTCTTTTAGGAAGGGTGAAGGTGCCCTTAACTCAAGATTGGCCAAAGCCTCTTCTCTCTGACTCCCTCAGATCCTGGGCCCATCCTGCAGGTGGGGCAACCTCCGAGTGAATACTGGCTGTGTCTTCCGAGTGAGGGCATTGTCTGCAGACCTTTTCCCGGCCCCAGACCCTTTGTGAGGTTGAATGTTTCAGTTAGAGCTGAGCCTCCCTCTTACATTTCGGACCTCACGGCCTTGGACAAACGGCTTCATCTCTCCAGACGTCGTCTCCCCTATAAAGTGCAACACACATAACATCTCAGCTGGGATCTGGCGACGCGGCAGATGGGAACCCACTTTACGAGGCCCTAAGTGGCCATCTGAAGTCCGAGGAATAATGAGCATTATTTCAAGGACGTCCTCGCAGGGAGCCCGGGGGCCAGCTGCTCCTCCGAAGTGGGTCGGGAGCCACTCGCTGCAGGGGAGGGACCGGCTTCCAGTCCCAAGCTGGAGCCCCGTCTCTTCCGCAGACTCGCACATTTCCCTGGCCCCTGACCCGATGAATTCAACTCCCCCACAGGAACAGAGCAAACATGTTTAGATATTGGATACAGCGTTTTCATCTGGGCGTGGAATCAATAAAGGCAATAAAAGAAAGCACAATAAATCATCCTCCACATGACCTCATATCTGTAGCGTCTCCCCGCCCAGGCAGCCCCCAGATGGTACAGGGGCCACTCCGGGCCCAGGAGTTCCAGGAAACCCCCAGATTAGGCTCCTGGGCCCACGTGGAAGAGGGCAGAGGACAGGGGGAGATCCGTAAATGGCATTCAATTCCGTCAGTCTCTGGATCCCAGATTCAAAGAGTGATCCTGCACAGAGATCCCACAGGATCACAGTTTCACAATTAACAGGCTTTTAGAGGTCATCTACCTACTCAATCCCTTCATTTTACGGATGAGGGAAACTGAGGCGAGAATGGATTTGCCCATGGTTCCACAAGTGGGGTTCCACCTTACTAGAAAGAGGCAGAACCTGGCTTTGAAGCCAGATCTCTGGGCTCCAGGCCCTTGCCAATGACTGAATCAGGGGGTCCCTCCAGCGGGTACTTGAGGTCCTGGACGCAGCCAAACCAGGGCCAGGACATCCCCATCCCCACCACCCACCCGGCGACCGTCTCCGGCGTCCAGGAAATCCAGCATCCGTCTTTTCCCCTTCTCTGAGTCTGGGTTCATTTCTCGGTCCCTCTCCAGGCTTCTGGAAGTTTTCAAAATCACCCATAAATGACTCAGTCGTTCCGCCAGCCGTTTCCCTTAGCCCAGACCCACAGGTGTTCCCGTTCTCCAAATATTTTCTTACCTGATCTCAGCCCATTTTTCCAAACTCGGCCCTCTCGCCCGCCCATCCCATATGTCATGTCTCAGGGACTCAGGCTGAGACAGAGCCAGACTCTTCGGGGGCCTCCGTCAGACCCGGCCTCTTGAGACGCTTCCCATTTCACTAAACCCTCTTCTGCTGGGCCTGGAGTCAGAAAGCCTTCGCCGTGTGGCCCTGGCCAAGGGACTTAACCACTCTGAGCCTCAGTTTCCTCATCTGCAAAATGGGAATGGCAAAAAGCAGGTACCTCACAGTATGATGGGTCAAATTAAATAATGTACACAAAAGGGAATTGCAAACTTTGAAGCCTAGAGGAAACATCTCCAATTCTAGGGATGGGATAGCTACAGTTTACCAGGATGGACTGGATAATCTCTGAAGTGCCTGTAATTCTATTAGTCTGTTCAATAAGGCCACATTCTGAGCCAGGAGCTTAACCCAGACTGTCAGACCTGGTCAGACCTTGCGTCACAGAGTCCTAGAATATCAGAGCCGACGGGGACCTCACTGCCCACCCCATTCCATCCCAGGGCTCCCTGCAATCTCCTCTACGATACCCCCTGTGAACAGACTCAGGCCCTGCTCAAAACCCTCCGGAGATAGAGAGCCCTGCTCCCTGGGAGCTCCCAAGGAGCTCACACAAGCACTTATTAAGCACCTACTATTTGCCAGGGACCGCTGTGCTAAGTGCTGGAGACACAAATACAAGCAAGGAGATGGTCCCTGCCCTTTACTTTCTAACAGAGTGAGACGGCGGCTGAATGGAGCTGTAAGGGTCCTGAGCAGCATGAGGAAACAGCTGAGAATTTGGAGAAGATTACGGTAAGTTTTTAACCAGCAGCTCAGCACCCTTTTACATTTAAAGTCACGTTTGTTGTTGTTGGCAAAGGGATTAGAGGGGTTTGCCATTTTCTTCTCCAGCTCATTTTACAAATGAGGAAACTGAGGCAAACAAAGCCAAAAGGGTCACCCGGCTAGCCCGTGTCTGAGGTCACATCTGAACTCAGGTCCGCCCAGATGCCCTGAACGATCCCATCCATTTCCTAGAGCGGGACAACCCACAAAACAACAAATCAATGGCCCAGTTGGTGGCGTTCACTGATTGTCGAGGTAGAATCTTTTCCTTGAAAATTTAACAATTGGCTTTCATTAGTGAGTTCAAGCTGGCTCCGGTCCCTCCCGACATCCAAGGGTCTAGAACCGGACAGATGCTTTCATTTAGGAATTCAAAGTGAACGCAGATTGTTTTAAGTGTGGAAAACCCTTCATCTTCCCCCACTCCCGCCCTGTGTCTGCAACGGCCCTTCCGGGTTCCTTTAAATCCGAATCTCCCGGGATGAGGTTACTTTTCGGAGCCATCGGCCCCTGACTCTTGGAGATTGCTTGGATCTCCGCTTGGAGAGCCTCGGGATGTTCAAGACAAAGGGGGAGATGGAGAGGGAGGAGCCCACTGGGGAGCACCTCTCCTACGGGGATAATGAGTGACAGGGGCAACAGGAAAACAAAGTCCGTTCCCTCTCCCTCTCTTCTGTCCTCTCAGCCAAGCTCTCCTGGCTAGCCGCGCCAATTCTTAATATGGCGCTGGATTGATATAGAATATCTCCCGAGAAAGGGACTCGGGAAGGGAAACGCGGACCAGTGGAGCCGGGAGGAAAGGAAGAGATCCTCCAGGGTCATCGCCCCATTTTCCAGATGGAGAGAGGCCCCAGGAGAGGGAGAGTTTGTCTCAGCAAGTGGGTGACCGGGAGTCTTCTGAATGGCCAAGGTCCTTTCGAGGGTGGGCGCAAAGCCCACCTTCTTCAGAAGGATTTTCTGGGTCTCTTCCGGGAGGAGCTCCTTCTTCTCTTCCTTCCCCCTGCTCTCCGGGGATCTTGGGTGTGACTTGTTGTCACAGCTTGTTGCCAGCTCCTTGAGGGGCTTTCCCTTTCTTGTAGCCGTCTCCTTCCTCCCGCCGCAGGTACAGCTCTCCTGTCCTGTCCTTATTTCTCCCACAGTTCAATCCTCTCTCTGCCGGGGAGAGGGGACCGCATGGGCAGCGTGGAAGGGACGCCCTTCCTTCTCAGTTCTGCCTTAGTTTCCCTCAAAAGCCACTCACCCCCAGCTGCTGGTACCTGCCAAAACGACTAAAATAAGGTAGAAAGCGCCCACAACTGATGTCTCCTCTTCCTCTTCTTTAACCTTTTCCTAAAATCCCCATGACCGGGCTCTGGTCGAAGCCCATGAAGCTGCATTTGACCTTTACACCCTTCCTGACATCACAGAAGCTTTGGCACTTGCCCTCTTCTCCTGGATACTCTCCCCGCCCCCCCAGGGACCCCCGGCTCTAACACTGCTCCTAGATACTCTACCCGCCCCAGGGTCTCTTGGGACCCCCTGCTCTAAGCACTGCTCGTAGCTGAGCACATCTCCTGCTCCTTTCCCTGGATCTCCACCCGAGCCCCTCCCCCAACTGGTGGGACGCCCCAAGGCTCTGTCCTGGGCCCTCTCCTCTTCTCTTACTCCGTGATCTCATCCGTTCCCATGGGTTCAATTAGCATCTCTCTGCAGATGAATCCCAGCTCTATTTATCCAAGTGCAGCGGCTCTTGCCAATCCCACATCGCTAATTGCCTGTTGGACATTTCAAACCAGATGTCCCATAAGCCCCTCTGATGCAATATGTCCAAAGCAGAGTCCTTCCCTTTCCATCCCGCCCCCCTTCTGGGGGCTCCTCTCTTGCCGGGAAGGGCACCCCAGTCCCTGCAGCCAGCCGGCTCCTCACCTCAACGCCCTCTCCCATCTCCACGTCCCACCGGCTGTCAGAGCAGAACCGTCTCTCCCTTATTTTCCTTCTTTTCACTCATGGGGGAGCCCTGGCTAAGGCCCCTGAACCCTCTCACGGGACTGTTCCAAGGCCTTCCCAACTGGTCTGCCGGCCTCCATTCTCTCCCCGCCATCTTCCCTCAGCTGTTCCTATCCTTGAATGATTGAATAAAAAGTGTATGTGTGTGAGTGTGAGTGTGTGATTGTGTGTCTGTGTGTGTGAATGTGAGTGTGTATGAGTGTAAGTGTGTGTGTGTGTGTGACTGTGTGTGAGTGTGAGTGAACATACAAGTTTCCTCCTTCTCAATTTTTGAATCCTCTCAAACTGATACTGAGCAAGAATTCTACTGCCAGATGCCCCGGCCCGGGGAGGGGAGAAAGAAAATCTTTCCTTCTCCCCCGACTCTTCATTCTCCAGGATGGGTCCAATGGCCACACCACACAAAGCTGCTAGAAGTAGCTAAGGGCCCTGGACCAGGAGCTGGGCCTGGAACCAGAGAGAGCTGAGTTCGAATGTGGTCCGAGACACTTCCTAACTGGGTGACCTTGGAGACCTCCATCCTGCCTCAACTATAAAATGAGGCTCCTAATAGTATCCTTGATCAAATGAGATAATATTTGTAAAGCACTTATGGCAACGCCTGGTACTTAGTAGGTGCTAAATAAATGCTTGTCCCTTTCTCCTTTCCTTGCTCAGTCTGGATTCTCTCAAAGGCCATTGACTTTTTTAGGGCCACCTAAGGCCGGACCCATTCATTACTCTTTTCCTAATTCAACCATAGGACTTGTTGGCAAATAATAAAGGGATGCAGCCTGGCTGCCTTTTTATAATTAGTGAAATAAAGCTAGTTTTTGTCATTAGAGCCAGGATTTCCTAAGCTAACTCCCTTACATATAATATGATTCAAGAAACTCGGGGTGGGGGGGATTTTTAACATAAGCTTGTGTAAGTAATTGCTCTTTTCCGAATCTAATTCCACGGAGAACAAGGACCAGGCAATCAGGTATGAAATTAATTGTAAAAACAAAGCCAGACCCGACGATTTCTTTATTATTGGGTCACTTCTGCCCTGCCCGATTCTTTCTGACCCCATTCGGGATTTCCTCGGCAGAGATACTGGAGGGCTTTGCCATTTTCTTCCCCGGCTCATTTGACGGAAGGAGAAACTGAGGCAAACAGGGCAAAGCGGCTTGTGCAGGATCATCCAAATACGGAGTGCCTGAGGTCAGATTTGAACTCACCGTCTCTTAATTCTAAGGCTCGCACTCTCTCCACCGTCCCACCTAACTGCCTGGTCCCTTTATGAGGTGTTTTATGAGGTGCTTTTTGGGAGTGATAGGGCCACACTGCTGGACGACTTTAAAAATCAGCTCAACGAGTCCAAGAAGAAAAACACAGCTCCTGACGTCCTAAAAAGAAACTACCCAGAGCTGGAGAGCGAAACCCAGGCCCACACAACGGCCATAAAGAAAGGGCCAGGACTCCGAGAGCAAGGCACGAGTTAGGGCAGAAACAGCTTCCCCTCTCCTCCAGATTAAAGACTCCAAAGCAACGTTCTTCTATCTCCTATCTTCCTTCGTGGAAACCGAAAACCTTTTTTTTTTCCTTCTGGCCATGGGAAAATCTGTTGACTTTTACTTTGTTGTAAATGTTTACTTTCTTTTTATAAACACTGCAAAAACACACCATCAGCTAGTTTAAGAGTACTTACTGAGACCAGAGTTGGGAGAAGGAATATGAGGGGGAAAAACGTCCCTCACGATGGACTCGAGACAGAGACAACATTGAAGCGTTTTGTCGTCAATGTTATCTCTGGCTGGGGGCTCGGAGCTAGCAAAAAAGATAAGGAGGCTTGCAGATGCTTGCACTCTTCTTCCTGGTACAGAGAAGGAACGCTCATCTGGGCAAGGAGTCAACAGTAGTGGGGTAAAGAGTAAAAACCGGAGGTTGAACGACCTCAATCGCCACATCGCTCCCTTAACACTGCCGCACATTGCCGAAAGAGAATGTCAAATCAAATACTTTTCTGGAGTCGACGAACAATCACCAGAACGAGATCTTGTATTCTCTGACCATTTCACTCACTTCAGTAATTGACTTTTTTTTCCCAGAAGCCTTCCTGTTCTCATGCCATTATCAAGGATGCTGTTAGCCCATGCATAGATTATTCTTATGAAGTTTTTTTTTAACAGAGAAGGGAAAGTAAACATATGGGTCAAATTCCTATTTTCTCGATTTTTTAATGACCATAAAGGAAAAAGCAAGAGACAAAAAAGACGATTTTGATTCTATGAAAATGACAAACTTTTGCAAAAGCAAAAGCAAATGCATCTAAGATAAAAAGAAAAGATGCAGACTGTAGGAGAAAGATATCTTTGCAACAGCTTCTCTAATAAAAATATGAATTCTAAAATCTGTAAAAAATTAAGAAAAATGAATAAAAATAAAAGCCATTCTCCAATAGACATATCTATTTTTAATTGTTCTCATGATATATATATATATGTATATATATATTCTCATATATGAACAGGCATTTCTTGAATAATCCCAAATCTTCAGCAACCATTTTTTAAAAAGTACCAAAATCAAAGAAATTCCAAGTAATATAACTCTGAGGTGCTGCCTCAGCCTGTCAAGCTGGCAAAGATGATAAACAGGGCCGAAATCCGGTCTGGCAGGGGTGTAGGAAAACAGGCAAGCTAATTTTTTGCTAGTGTCATTCAAGCTGGTTCCACCGTTCTAGAAAGTAATATATAATTATTTAATAAAAGTTACAAGAATATTCCAACCCTTTGACCCAGAGATCCTGTTCCTGGAATTATATACTTCCAAGAATGTAAATGACAGAGAGTTCCCACATACACTAAAATATACAGAACAACGCTTTTTTTTGAGGGGGGGCAATAACTGGAATCAAATCGTGTACCCACTGATTAAGAAACTGGGAACTAATTGGCAGAGGATAAAACACCGGAACTGGAGTCAAACAAAACTTGGGTCCGGAACTCATCACAGAAAGCCTGTGACATTGGACAAATCACTTAAGCTCTTCATCTATAAAATGGAGATAATCATAGGACCCACAGTTATGGTAAGGTTCAAATGGGATAGTTGTAAAAGTGCTTTGCAAATTTGAAGGTTCCGTGTAAATGCTGGACAGTGTGAGCTTTGAATGGCCGGACCAACTGTGCTCACAGACATAAAGGAATATTATCGCATCTATACTAAGTTCAGAAATGGGTAGGAAAATCCAAGAAATTTATAGAGAGCAAAGAAACTAATATATAGGCAGAAGAAAGTGGAGAAACAGATAAATAGAGGAAAGATCCGAGCATTAATAGGAATCAGGAAAGACCTTCCTTATTTCTACTTGCAAACCTTTTTCACCCAAGAAATTTCTACATGATCCTAAGTATATTAAATAGCTGCAAATCAAACATTTATTAATAAGAAATCATAATTTTGTAATCCTCCCTCATTCGGTTATGAGATCCTTTATGGGGTCATGAAGCTGGGCTTTAGAAGGTGGGATGTTATCTGAGACTTGAAGGAAGCCAGGGAAGCTAGAACGTGAAGATGAGGATGGAGAGGGTTCCAGGTATGGAGGTACCGCTGAAAACCGAGTCAGGAGAGGGGATGTCTCGTGCAAGAACAGCGAGGATCCTAGGGGAGCTGGATTGTAGAGTTCGTGGAAGGGAAGAAGGAGTAAGAACATTGTAAACATAGAAAGGGCCCAGTTTGCAAAAGGCTTTAAAAGCCAAACAGAGAGTTTTAGAGTTTATCCTGGGAAATAAGGGAGCCGTTGTGGTTAAGCCAATCAGGGAGTGATATAAGGGGAGCTGAAAAAGATCATTTTGATAGCCACGTGGAGAATTGGAAAGGGACAGACTGTCCTGCTAATGGGACCAAATGGAAGGGGGCAGACGTGTTCTGCCCAGATTGTGGCAATTGTCAGGTAGTGTACCCTCTGAAAAAAGATGGAGAAATTGAAGAGAAAGAGGCTCATATCCGCTTGGTTATTAATGGGCTTTGTTAGGGTTCATTAGGCTGATCGGGCTGTTTAAGGGAATTTCTTCACAAGAAGCCAGTCCTTTTGGGCAGCTTCAGGACAAAGTAACGGGACGGATTCCCACGCCAACCCAGGCCGTAGAAACAGGACAAAGAAGGATGAGTGTCAGGTTCACAACATTTTGCAAAATGTAAAAACCACTCAACTCAAGGCCCATTCAAAATAGACTGCGGGCTGGATTCGGCCTTCAGATTATAGTGTACCGACCCCTAATTTAGGAAAAATTAATATTGAGTGGGTCACAATTTTCCACAAATGCATATACATCCATGGGAAGAGTGGGCTCAAGCTTAGAGGTACTCGTGGAGGAAACGCTTGTTTTTCCCTCCCAATACAAAAGTCCTTTCTTCCTGTGCCGTCTCACCCAATTCTCTTTAGTTGTGACTTTTTACTGAGCACTTCTCTCGGTCACAAGCGTCCTCAGCCTCTTCTCTCAGGTAACTTATCTTTTTATACATCTCTGAGTTCACTATGTCTCTCTTTTTCCTGTCATCGGCCATTGCTGCTCTGGCAGACTGCCGGATACCACCGCCCTGCCAGTGGACAACGTCACCATCACAGCTTCAGACTTCTAGACCTTTCAGGACCACAAGGGTTCAAGTGACCCTTCCCAAAGACTTCCATCTTTGGATATTAAACGTATCAGGAAGAAACAAATACAAAGAGGCAGAGACCCTTAGCCAAGCACATGACAGTTTGGACTGTCCTCCCCCTTCCCAACCAACTCTCAAAATTAACTTGAAATAGTCCACACGTTTCCCAGCTGGAAAGATTTTTTTTAAAACTCCCCAAAGGTCACTAGTTTGCTTCAGTCAATTATGGAACTCTTATCAACATATTTAATTTAATTAATTTATTTATTTTATAAATAATTAAATTAATTTAATTAATCCAACATGGCTGGAAGCGTCCCTTTCCCCACCACAAGCTTCCACATGATGGAGGTGAATGAGACAGAAAACATCTGGGCGGGCTCCAAGGTGTTGATAAATGTTTAACAATCAGCTCTCCAAAGCCATACAAGATCAGAATTTATTAACATCTTCTCCATCACTTTCTTAATTTTAACCCATCAACAAAATGACTTGATTGTTCTAAGTGTAAATGTTCACTCTGAAAATTGAACAATTAGCTCTCACAAACCTATCCAAGCTGGCTCCAACACAGTCCTATTAATATAGAACATTTCACCTTCTACCCCAACAAACAAGACATACACACGATATATTTATTTGTTTATGCTTGTTTGTTTATTCATTTGCTTGTTTGTTCATTTACTCATGGAAAACACGGGATGGACGAATGATAAGCTGGACCTAGAACTGAACAGACAGAGGAGAATGAGTCAATTGGTCTCTGGGAGATTGCAGTTTTTGTAGTGATCTCAGGCTTCTTCCTGAAATAAAAGTTCCCATTTTTAGCCTCAATATTCTTCCAGTCGTGCTCTATGGTGGTGAGTCATAGAATGTCCCAGAAATAAAGTGGAGGGTCATCCAACGGGTGTTGAGATGAGCATGGAGGGGATGGGCAGGCTACAGCATAACCCATGAAAGGAGAGACCTTATAAAGGACGTCTTCAAAGAAAAATAAGGTCAAAAATCAGGAGTTGTGTGGAGAGCGGGAAAGATAAGGTGGATCCGTTCAGGGCTCCTCAAACTTTTTAAATAGGGGGACAGTTCCCTGTCCCTCAGACTGTTGGAGGGCCGGACTAGAGTAAAAACAAAAATTTTGTTTTGTGGGCCTTTAAATAAAGAAACTTCATAGCCCTGGGGGAGGAGGATAAACGTCCTCAGCTGCTGCATCTGGCCTGTGGGCTGTAGTTTGAGGACCCCTGCAGACTGTCAGCTTCTTGCAGGAAGGGTATATCTTTTGCACCTTTTGTCTGCACAGCGCCTTACTTATAATGGATACTTGATAAATGTTGATCCATGGATGGGTCAGCTCTACTATTGTACTCTCAATGTCAGGAGGCTGCCGGGAAGGCCACCAACACAAGCTGGGCGTCCGGCCCGTGGGGACCTTCTCGGAGAACCTGGGTGGGAGTCGGGCGAGTCCAGGCTGGTCTGGATGGATCAGAATGGCACAAATGGAGGGGGCGTGGGTGAGCTCACCCACCCACTGGTTACTGGCTTGGGGTTTGCTCTGTCCGCCCTATGACAGATCTTGTTTGGGATTTGGGGGTTTTGTTCCTGTCATTAATCATGCTGAGTAGGACGGAGAAGTTCTCGAGTCCTCTCTTTCTTGGGTTGTCATCATCTGTTTGTCCTTTGTGGCGATCAAAGCAAACTTAATCCAGGAAAAATGAAATTGATAAATGAGAGCATGAGGCTGACCGGCCTCTTAGGTCTCTCTGAGCCCCTGGATTTTAGGAATCTCTTGCTTCCCCCCAAGTTTTCTCCTTTGGGGCGAAGCATCCCCATTTCTGCCAAATTTTAGGATTCTTGCTCCCCCCAAGTTTTCTCCTTTGTTCCGATTTCTGTCAGATTTTAGGAATCTCTTGCTCCCCTGCTCCCCCCAAGTCTTCTCCTTTGGGGTTAGGCATCCCCATTTCTTTCTGCCAGATTTTAGGAATCTCTTGCTCGCCCCAAGTCTTCTCCTTTGTTCTGATTTTTGCCAGACTTTAGGAATCTCTTGCTCCCCCCCAAGTCTTCTCCTTTGGGGTTAGGCGTCCCCATTTCTGCCAGATTTTAGGAATCTCTTGCTCCCCCAAGTCGTCTCCTTCAGGGCTAAGCGTCCCCATTTCTTTCTTGGATTCTCTTCCCTGGGTTCTCTCCCAGTTGCCCACGCCCTTCCCACTGCTGCTCCGAACCGAACATGGACCCCAACGATGCCCTGACCGGAGCCTGTTCGCAGGATCCCCACTTCCCTCCCTGCAGCCACTGCGCCTCCTCCGGCTTCCCTAACCACTAGCTCACACTGTTGACTCATGCTGACCTTGCCCTTCATTAACTGGAAAATACCACTTGGCCTCCACTGACCTTGGAGTTCAGCCCCCTCGTATCCTTCCTGTCTGGCACGGAAAGCGTCTCAGAGGACCCCCTCTGGACCCGGTCCAGCCTCCCTCCATCATGCCGATCACCTCCTCCAGAGGTTTTCCCTGCTAGGATGTTCCCCCGACTCTGGGGGCCGGCCTTCTGTGCTTTGGGGTTTGCTTTGTTTGGGGTTGTTTTTCCGTATAGTTTGGCCAAGAACAGGTCATAGCCGAGGCTGCGCCAGGACCTTCCCGGAGGAGCCATCTGCCCAGACCCCTGACCTCTCCTCCTTGACCGTGGGCCATTGACAGTTCACGTGTCGGGATGAGATCTTGTTCTGGGCTCCTGCATCCCGGAACAGTTAGAGCGAGGAAGCACTTTGGAATCCGTGGCCGGTCTCCTCCCCATTTCACAGCTGAGGAGAACTGAGTCTCGTAAAGAATAAGGAGCAGAAGGGGCAGCTAGGTGGTGCGGTAGATAGAGCACCAGCCCTGAGTTCAAATCTGGCCTCAGATACTTAACACTTCCTCACTGTGTGACCCTGAGCAAGTCACTTAACCCCAGTTGCCTCAGGGAAAAAAAAAAAAGAATAAGGAGCAGAAGCAGAATAGGAACTCAGGGCCATCTAGTTGAAACCAGGATATTTCCCATGAATCCAAGTTGTCTCACATCTCCGTTGTAGGATTTGGAAATAAAAGGATCCCCAGAAGAATCCTCTGCTTCTATCCTCTCATTTTATAAAGGAGAAAGCGGAGGCTCCAAGCAGACCAGTCCGGGATCACGTAGAAGGTCAAATCCTTCTCACTCCAAAGCCAAAGTTTTCTCATGGCATCCTTGGTGTCCGGCACGTAGTAGGCACTTTACAAATGTTTGTTGACTGACTAGTTGACTGACTCAGAGCTGGAAGAAAAAAGATTTACAGATGGAGAAAGTAAGTCATGGAGAAAAAATTTGTTCATGGCCTCTGACTAATTTAAGAGTGAGGATCCAAGCCCCTTTGGGCCACATCCTCTGGCTCAAGTTCCAGGGCTCTGTCCCCCCTTTCCTGTTTCATAAATATAAGCTTGTGGTTTGGATATCACCTCGAATAATAATTAATGTAGGACAGAGAGATGACACCATAGTGCACAGAGCAATGGGCTCAGCAAGACTCGTCTTCATGGATTTAAATCCAGACTCAGGGGAATGACCTTGGGCAAGGTACTTAACCCCATTTACCTCAGTTCCCTCGTCTGTAGGATGAACTGGGGAAGGAAATGGCCAACCACACCAGTATCTTTGCCAAGAAAATCCCAAATGGGGTCATGGTGAATCAGGAATGATTGAAAAACAACTGAACATCAAAAAAATATATATAGTGTTTTACATTATATATATATATATATATACATATATATATATATGCTTATTTGCATCTCACAACCATTGAAAAGGATAAGTGCTATTATTGTGTCCATGAATTATCTCATTTGTTCCCCACAACCACTGAATGGGAAGCAGATACTATTATTATACCCATTTTGCAGATGGTAAAACTAAGGCAAAGGTAAGTGACTTGCCTAAGATCACACAGATAGTAAACATCTAAGCAGGATTCAATATAAGTATTCTGCCTCCAGATCCAGCGCTTTCCCTCCTGGGAGGTGAACATTTCTTTCCAGGTGAACATCACTTTCCAGGTAAGGGATTTGGGATGTTTGCTATTCAACCCATTTCTTTTCTTGCTCTGTATTCCATCTGCATCCGCCCCAAGCAGTGCTGGGTATTCATCCAGTTCCCCCTCTCCAAGCCTCCGATGCGAGGCTCCGTTCTTGGGGTGGCTCCAAGTCGGAGGGAGGGCCATGGGCGCACATCCAGGATGGGAAAGGGTCAGGAGAAGTGAACTTTTCACAAAATGACCCAACATGTTTCTCTCTCGAGGGGAAAGACCAGGAGACCTAAGATGAGGGAATGGAAAATATGTCCTCAATGTTAAGGAAAGTTTGCTGCCCAAAGTTGGGGGGGGGAGGGAGGGAACCTTAATGGAAATGCTTTGGGGGCATTGACTGCAGAGCTGCCTTATGGGCTCAGCTTGGAGAGTTTCTCGGTCAGTGAGTGATGATTCCCAGCTTCTCTTCAGCTGAATCTTTGAATGAAAATTTGAGCAAACAAATAAGTGAATAAACAGATAAATGGATGAATGAACAAAACGAATGAATGAACAAACAAATGAATGAACAAACGAATGAATGGACAAACAAATGAATGAACAAACAAATGAATGAACCAATAAATGAATGAAAAAGTATTTCTTGAGCACTTACTATGGGCCAGGTCCTGTGCTAAGTACTGGGGGTTACAAAAGAGAGACATTCTCTGCTCTTAAGGAGCTTTAAAGGGGAAGACGATACACTAGAGAAGCTCAAGGTGGAAAAGTGGGGGTGCCGATGTATGGTGGGAGGAATCCACAGCTGATCAAAGGTCACGGGGGTCCCGTGAAAAGCAGAGCTTTGGAGACATCCCCAAGTGACTTGATGACCTGGATGAGATCCGGTGACTTCTGTGTGATTTCCCATTCCCCTCCTAGAAGGGCAGGGAGGTGATGCCAGTGGATATTAAATTAGATCTGGAGTCAGGACGACCTGAGTTCAAATTCTGTTTCAGATCCTTACTAGCTGTGGGATTCCAAGCTCTGTCTAATTTCCTAGTGTGATTGTTATCAGGATCCAATGAGATCGCTTTTATCAAGCACCTAGCACAATGCCTGGCACATAGTAGGTACTTAAATGTTCATTTCCTCCCTCCCTCGCTCCCTTGTTTCTAATATTTGATTTGATGTATTTTTGAAAGTTTCCTTCCTTCCTTCTCTCCTTTCTTTCCTTCTTTCCTGTCTTTGTTTCTTTCCTTCCTTCTTTCTTTTTTCTTTCCTTCATTCTTTCCTTTCCTCCCATTCTTCCCTTCCTTTCTCCCTCCCCTCTGCCTTTCCTTTTTCCTCCCATCCCGACTTCTGACATGTGCTTTGATCTGTTTTCAAAATCTTCTGAGCCTCCTGCCTTTCCACTTTACCCCCTCTGTGACTTGGCCAAGAGACTTCCTCTCCTTTGGTCTCAGTCTCCTCATAAGCAAAATAAAAGAGTTGGTCCACATGGCTCCGGAGATCTCTTTCAGCTCTAGGTCTATGTTCCAAGATGTGAAACTCTGGAAATCCCTGCCTTAGAGGAGTTGCCCTCCTCTGGGAGCCTCCGGGGCAGCGAGCCAGGGAATGCTCGTGCAAGTTCAGCATCAGTATCCCATCTCCCATCCTCGCTGGCCCTCTAAGAGTACTTCCAGCTCAATGCCTTTAAGCCTAAGATCCTATGAAGTCCAGATTCAAGGGGACCAATGGCTTCCCAATCTTGCTGCGGTCACCATTGTATCAGCCTTTCGTGGAAAGCTTGGACGGAACAGAAAGTATGCTTTTCCCTACAAAACCCATCCGTCCCGCTTCCCTATTTCCCAGGTTCTGTGGAGAGCACCATCATCCTTCCTTCCAGTCATCCAGAATAACACCATCATCCTTCCAGAAGAATACCGAATTTTAGAATTGGGAAAGTCTCTAGAACATAGAACACAGAATGTCAGAGCTGGAAAGAACCTTTGATCATAGACTCTTCAAGCTAGAAAGGAACTTACTTAGAATATAGAACACAGAATGTTAGAGATAGGAGAAAACTTAGAATATAAAATACAGAATTTCAGAGTTGGAAAAGCGTCTCAAACATAGAATATAGAGTGTCGGAACTGGAGAGAATCTAATTATAGACTTTTAGAGAGAGAGAGCACTTTGGTATATAGAATGCAGAATGTTAGAAGTAGAAGGAAACAGAATATAGAACCCCAAATTTCAGAGTTGGGAAAGATTCTCAAACATACAATATAGAATGTTGGAGTTGGGAAGAATCTTTCATTATAGACTTTTCGAAATAGAAAGCACCTGTGTGTGTGTGTGTGTGTGTGTGTGTGTGTGTGTGTGTGTAAAGCATTCTGTATATAGAATACAGAATGTTAGAGATAGAAGGAAACTTAGACTGTAGAATACAGAATTTCAGAGTGAGGCAAGACTCTAGAACATAGAATGTAATATGTCAGATCTGGATGGGACCTTAGAACATGGAACAAAGCAGGTTGGAGCAGGGAGGAACTTTGAAGAACCACCATTCTCCCTCTGAACTTTATGATTTGTCAGGCACTTTAAACACATTTTGTTGTTTACCCCCACTCAATCATAGCAATTCAGTTTAACTTAATAAACATTGATTAAATATCTGCTGCGTAGCAGTCACTCTGCTACCTTGCTGGGTCTACCAAGATTTTAAAAAAATGATCCCTGCCCCAGGAAGCTTTCGTTCTACTGGCATCAGATGAGCTCATTGGCGGGGGGCAGGGGGGGGAGGGTTCAGTTTTGTTCTTTGGGGATCCCATCCATTGCTACTTTCAGGCTTGTCCTGAGATTTTAAAGCCAGTGACGAGACTTGGATTGGGTTGCATTGTGCTCATTCCTACATTTCTGGCCCAGGGCCTTCAGGAAAGGGTTAAAGCGGACACATCTGCTCAGTCTTCATGTACAAGGAGACAAGGAAAGATCTTCTCAGTGGCCTGAAAGCTGCTGGTCAAGGGAATTTTCAGGCTAATTACAGGGGCCTCACAGTCTATAGAAGGACCAAGTCGCACCTGCCTCTCCTAGTCTTGACCGTGCTCTTTCTCTTCCCTGGTTGGTGTGGGAACCAGGAGAACCATGAAATGGTTCCTGCTCCTCACTCTGGTGGCTGTTTCCAGATGCACCTTCAGGTGAGGAGGGAAACTGAGGAAGGAGAAGCTACTGTTTCTTAGGAAGGGCCAGGAGGCTCCCTTTGGTGCCTTTGTCTGCCTTCTCCCGTTCTCTGGTTTCTCCGCCATTACTGCTTTTCTTTCTCTCACCAGTTACTAAGCTGAGGACGTATGGAAAGGTCAGAGAGCAAACTGCCTTCAACTGGCCATTCCCTTGACATGGAGTTAGTCAGAAACTCCGAGAGCCTTGAGTGGAAATGGCTAGCGATGACTCAGCCCGACTCGCCCACGGAGCCAACACCTACCGCTAGGAGAGGGATTCCAAGCGATGGAGATCAGGGGCAAGGAGGGAGTCGAAGGATGGAGAAAATGTGGTGGGATGAAGGAAAAAAGTGAGGTCATTGAGAAGGGAAGAGATGCGTAAGGAAAACAGAAGAATAATAGAGGATCGTCTAGGGGACTCACGGATGGGAAAATGCCTTTTTCCAAAGCAGATCACCACCTCCCCTGCAATTTTAAGTCTTAGAGAATTGCCTAGAGCCTAAAAAATGAAGTGACACAGCCAGCTTGTAGCAGAAAACCCAAGGAAAAATATCTCTTTTCTCTGTTCATTGATTTCTTCCCTTCACTGGACTTTTTCTCCGGGCTTATGGTAGTCTTACCCTGAGGATCCGTCTGACACTCAGTTATGGACAGTTATGACAAATTACATGAGGTGCATGTGGGTTCAAATCCCCATCTCTGGCACAGAATTAATCATGTGGTCTCAGAAGAGTCACTTGCCCTGGCCCCAAGTTGATGATTGGTGATTGGTCTGTGGCCCCTGAAGTCCCCTTGAGGTCTAGCTCTAGAATCTAGGATCCATAGTATTGAGCAAATCAATTTCTCTCTCTGGCCTCAGTTTCCTCCTCTTTAAAATGAAGAGGTGGCTCTAAATGGCCTCTAGGGTCTTAACTCGTGCTATCACTTCTCCTACTTCCTAATGCCCTTCTTTCGGAGCCTTCCTTCATTCTTCCTTGCTGAGGCAATTGGGGTTAAATGACTTGCCCAGGGTCACCCAGCTAGAAAGTGTTAAGTGTCTGGGACCACATTTGAACTCAGGTCCTCCTGACTTCAGGGCTGGTGCTCTATCCACTGAGCCACCCCACTGCCCCACCTTTACTCTTCTCTAAAAGCAGCACTTCTCTAAGAAGGACCAAATTATACTTAGGATCAGTGTCTGAAACTAGAACCAGAACATGTCCAGCTCTGAGAACCCGATTTTAGGAAGGACACTGTTGAACTAGAATGTCCCAAGGAAGTCACTGGAGGTGGTTGGAAGGCCTTAAGTCTGTGACTAGTTGAAGGCTTTGAATCTCAAGGGGACGTGACACTCATGTTAAGGAGAGGTGAGCTTAGTCTTCTGGATAAGAACTAGGAGTGACGGAGCTAACCATTGGAGCTGTCCAACACTGGAAGGGGCTGCCTTAGGGGCTTGAGGCAAAGTTGGAGTAATCCCTGGTAAGGGATACTGTAGAAGGGATTCTCAATGAGGCACTAGAGGCCAGGTGGCTGCTTTGAAGCTCTGGTTTCTGTGCCATCTCAAGCATCAGTCAATATGGAGACAGGGGTTGTTCCTGTGGTTTTGACATCACAACAGACAGTCTCCAAACCCTGTGTTTAAAGCCAGGCCAGTCTAGGGACCGTTAAGTTCCTAAAGCTTTTTAGCCATCTTGGTGTGTGTGTGTGTGTGTGTGTGTGTGTGTGTGTGTGTGTGTGTGTGTGTGTTTTCCCCACAAATGGAAGTCATCCCTTGCTATGGGGACTGTCATGCAATGGCGGACACTGGAACTCACCGGTCATTGGCTCTGCTAATGGAATACCCAGCATTCAGCCCGGCAGAGGAGCCAGCCAGACTGGCGATGGTGAAGTAAAAGACGATAATCCCCTCCATTCTAGACCGGCCCTGTTCTTCCATTAGTAATCTTCCAGCATTGGACACTGTCCAGCAACGGACACTACCTCGTGTCCACTCAGGGCTACATCAAGTGGGTAAAGAAGCCAAAGGCAAAGCAGCCCTGGGCTCTCCACCGGGCTGCAAGCATTCTCATGGCTGCTCTCTATTCCATCCCCAGAAAAACCACATTGATTTGCCTTTGTATATTTTGTTCCCCTCCCCCAGGAAAACCGAAATTTCAATAAATAGTGTAGTAGGAAAACCTGGGTTCAATCTGGGCCTTGGATATTTACTAGCTGTGTGATCCTGGGCGAGTGCTTTCATTTCTTTGGGCCCCATTTCTTCATCTGTAAAATAATGAGGTTATGGCTTCAACGTTCCCTTCCCGTTCTAGGCCAGTGAATGTCTAAGTTCTCTGAGACCCAACAGTCATCGGGCAGCCATGTGCTGGTTCCTGTAGTTCACAGAGAAGGATTAGGAGCCTTGAAAACCACCTATTCTTTGGTTAAAAGTTAAACTCCTTGCCCTGGAAGCGCTTGGCTGACCCCGCTCTGATTTTTGGCCAGTCTGTTGTTCATCCTTCACTATTCCCCATGCTTTTCAGTCATGTCTCTAGCACTCTCTCCATCCCTCTTTCTCCAGAACAACGAAGGCTGCTCCAGTGGCTTCTCAACAATGAACTCGGACCTCTGGATTCTTGGGGACGTCTTTATGACCGACACTTGTCCATCTTTGATGGCGGAAACACCCGCGTTGGCCTGACAGCCGAGTGAGAGCTCAGGAAAGATCGTGCCCGATGCCCTTCGAGTTCCCAATAGTTAAGGTCTTTTCAGATGCTCCTCTGCTGGGGTGGGGAGTTGGGTATAGAATCCTGAATCTTAATAAACAAAGAGAAAACCGGCCTCGGAAGCGTCTCCTTCGTTCCTACCTTTACGCCACATTACGAGGTTAGGATACGCGGGCCGTGGGAAATGGGAGACCAGGCTAAGCTGATGAAGGGGAAAGAATCCCGAGTCAATCGGACCGATATTATCATGGGTGCTCCCTGTTCCGACAGCAGAACAACTGGGAATTTACTTGCCTTTTTTTTGTTCCCCTTCCTCAGCAGGACCTAAGTTTGCAGCCCAGTTCTCTTTACTAACATCAGTGTGACAATTGTCCAAGTCACTACATCTCTTTGGGCCTCAGTCTTTCTCTCTGTAGCAATGGGAGACTTGAACTAAACGGCTTCTGAGCTCCCTTCTAGACTCCATGATTCTAAAATCCTTTTCCCATCCGTACTATGAAAACCTAGTAACACATCTTGTAATTCCCCTGATATAAGGGAAGGCCGGACAAAGAGTGAGGGAACGCGAAAATCGGCTCATCGGCTCTCTTGTTCCTTTCTTTATCCCAACAGTTTTCCCATCTGCCCTACAGCAGCACCCCCAGCTTGTCAATACAGGCCTCCCCTCGAAATGTTCCGTAGCCAAGTAGGACAATGTGGCCAGTAGACAGAGCACTGGGATTGAAGTCAGGAAGATCAGAATTCAATTCCTGCTTCAGATACATAGTAGCTGTAGGACCGCCTGGGCAAGTTACTTTGTGTCAACTTTCTTTCTCAGCCTCAGTGTTCTCATTTACAAAATGGGTATAAATATAGCATCGACTATAGGAGGATCAAAATAGAATAAATGAAAGGCACTTTACAAACCTTCAAATGCTACATAAATACTATTGAGAGTTAATGAATTGCATGTGGAAAATCCTAGTCTACAACCTCAAGAAGGGATCTCAGAGATGATCTAGTTTAACTCAGAAAAAAAATTAAAAAGGATCTTCTCTGATACATTCCGCCTGAGAGCCTCCAGTGAGGGGGAATCCCACTGTGTCCCAGGGTAGCCCAATCCCCTTTGGACAGTTCCGATTGGAAGGATTAGAGCAGCTGAGTGACACCATAGCTAGGCTCTGAGTCAGGAAGACTCACCTTCCTACATTTAAATCTAGTCTCAGATCCTTTCTAGCTATATGACTCTGGGAGAGTCACTGAACCCCACCTGCCTCAGTTTCCTTATTTGTAAAACGTGTTGGAAAAGGAAACGGTCAGCCACTCCGGTATCTGCCAAGAAAATCCCAAATGGGGCCTCAGAGAGTTGGACACGATTGGAAACAACTGAACAAAGATGATCGGAGGAAGTTCTTGCTTACTTACATCCAATCAACTTTTGAAATACCCACTCACCCTCTGGGGCTGTGCAGCTCAAGACTCATTGATCTTCCCTGTGTCAGTGTGTCATATACCCGGCTCCCATGAGTCTGTGCTTGGATGTCTATCCCTCCTCCCAGGTAACCAAGCCCTATAACACGGGCTCTCCCCGCAAACTCACGGCCTTTCTCAAGAGGCATTTCCCCATCCCTATCTGACTGGGGCAAAACCCCATATTTCAGGTCTGAGGTCTGAGCCGGACAAACAAGTGACCCAAGTCCTTCTACTGGCAGACTTTTTTCCATCTGAATTCTTGCCAGACTGAGACAAAATAGTGCCTGGTCCCAACCACCAAAAGAAAAAAAGGGGGGCCCCCCATGTGAAACCACGATCTGCCCAAAGACAGCTCCAGATGCTTGGAAGGAAGAGATGGGTTTGCCGCCATTTTGTGGGAGATGACCGAAGATCCAAGGATATTAGAGCTTGTCTCCAGGCTTGCAAACTCACTTCAATACCTTTGGGGGTAAGAATGTTTTGGGTACTTGGCCACCAGCCAAACCCTGCTATACTTCCCAAGCCATCCCTTCCAAATGTTCTTATTTCCCATTCCTAAAAATGAATCTCCTAGAAGGTTCAATCTAACTTCCTATTCTCGGGGTCTTTACTCACTTGTTGTCCCTCAAGATTGGAACATTCCCCTTCCATCTCTTGGAATCCCTTGGGGAAATTCAGCTCCCCCACGTCCTGTTCCCCAAGGTTGGAACGTTCCCCTTCCATCTCTTGGAATCCCTCGGGGAAATTCAGCTCCCCTACTTCCTGTCCCCAAGGTTGGGATGTTCCCCTTCCATCTCTTGGAATCCCTTGGGGAAATTCAGCTCCCCTACGTCCTGTCCCCAAGGTTGGAACGTTCCCCTTCCATCTCTTGGAATCCCTCGGGGAAATTCAGCTCCCCTACTTCCTGTCCCCAAGGTTGGAATGTTCCCCTTCCATCTCTTGGAATCCCTCGGGGAAATTCAGTTCTCCCACTTCTTATTCCCCAAGGTTGGAATGTTCCCCTTCCATCTCTTGGAATCCCTTGGGGAAATTCAGCTCCCCTACGTCCTGTCCCCAAGGTTGGAACGTTCCCCTTCCATCTCTTGGAATCCCTCGGGGAAATTCAGCTCCCCTACTTCCTGTCCCCAAGGTTGGAATGTTCCCCTTCCATCTCTTGGAATCCCTCGGGGAAATTCAGTTCTCCCACTTCTTATTCCCCAAGGTTGGAATGTTCCCCTTCCATCTCTTGGAATCCCTCAGGGAAATTCAGCTCCCCTACTTCCTGTCCCCAAGGTTGGAACGTTCCCCTTCCATCTCTTGGAATCCCTCAGGGAAATTCAGCTCCCCCACTTCCTGTCCCCCAAGGTTGGAAGTTTCCCTTCCATCTCTTGGAATCCCTCGGGGAAATTCAGTTGCGACCTTCACTGATCTGCTCCTCCACCCCCGAATTACTTTGCAGTTTCATTGCACTTTCTATGTTTAGCCTGCATTTACTTATCCAGATACATGAAGCTTATCTTCTACAGAACGCCCTCTCGGGGGCAAGAACATTTTCTTTTGCTCCTTGTTATCTCGGCAGCTGGCACAGAGTAGGTGCTTAACATTTATCTCGGCAGCTGGCACAGAGTAGGTGCTTTACTTTTGTTGGATTGGATTGGACTGAACCCAAGGAACTTCTATTTAGCACAGGGTGACCGATAATCCACAATCATTTATTAAGCACTTACTGTATGCTAGGCCCCAGGAATACAAATGCAAGAAAAGAAGCATTCCCTCCTGGCCACTATGAGGAGTATAAATAACTTACCCATGGCCCACATGCCAGGGTACCCGAGAGTTTGGCTGCTGGACTGGGGGGTTGCCTCGGATTAAGGCCAGACTGGAAGGAGGAGGTTTTTTCCTTCTTTTAGAAAAATGTGATATTTCCTGAACTTCTCAATGTACAGAATATCGATTGTAGAATAGGTATCCGCCTGCATTGTTTTTGGAAGTGTTAAGTGTCTGAGGTCAGATTTGAACTCAGCTCCTCCTGACTTGAGGGCTGGTGCTCTATCCACTGCACTACCCAGCTGCCCCACCATCCTGCATTGTACAGGAAGTTTCTTTATCGGGGAGTCAGCTCCTTGAGCCAATCAAGCAAATCAAAAATTCCCATTTTTATTCCTGTGCCCTAGGATGTAGCTATCGACTCCCATCTAAACGGTCCCCGGCGGTACTCGGCTTGGATTACGGTAGCGAGGGCGATGAGGGGAAGGGGGGGGGAATGAGTAGGGCAAGTTTGGGGTAACTGAGACAACCTTTAATGGGGAAACCTGGAGCTAAGAAGGAGGCTGCGGGTGTCACACAACCACAGGGAGGCCGCTGAAGCTCCTGCACACGTGGTCCCGCTCCAAGGCCTCCTCCAACTCTTCCCCGATTCCTGACCTTCCCCAGTTCACCAGAGAAAGAGGCTGGGAAGATGACCTGACCCGAGGGGAGACGCGGCCTGCTTCTCTCCACCATCTGCCCGGGCTCGGTGCCGTCTGGGAGGAAGCAGGGTCTGGGAGACATCCAATTTTCCTGTAGAATATGGACCTGGTACTGCTGTGATGAGGGGAAGGCCAGTGGAGGCCTTTCCTTCCCATCCCTTTCACCGGAGACATCTCAAAAAGTCCCACGCGCTCTTTGGACCAGGAATCTCTCTGACTTTGTCTCTGTCTCTGTCTCTGTCTCTGTCCCCCTCCATTCCCCCACGGGCCTGCTGGCACAGGCCCCAAACAAGCCCCCATTATACACTCTGTTCCCCTTTATGGGAGGGATTCCCCGTGGGCTTCAGCCAGGGAGACCTGGGAGAGGCTGTAGGGGAGAAAGACAGTCTAGCAAAGTTGGGAGAGGACCCTGGAATCGCTGAACTGGCTGTGGGAGGCTCCGAAGGGTCCTGCCTGGTCTCGGAAGGCCCAGAAGACCTCGTGACTTTGACGAGGGGCGGCGAGAGCCCCTCGGACGCTGAATGGGCCCGGAGGGTTCCCGGAACCCTTGACGGTGGGGGGGACGTCGCTGACACGGCAGGCAGAGACGGAGGAACCTCTGGGGAGGGAGGAGGTAGATGAGAGGCTCCCGGTGTGAAGCGATTGAGGCAGGAGGCCCCTGGTGAGGAGCAAGAACCCAGGAAAGGCCTTGGCCGCGGCTGGGGCAAGCGAGAGGGCTCCGGCCCCTGGGGCTCCACGGGCAAAGTCTCCACAGCCGGCACGTTCTTTCTCAAAAGGACCTGGAGACGCTGAGGTCCCGGACTCTGAGCATCAGCCTGGGGGGCTCCACAGCTGACGTTGCAGTTCTGGGGGGTCACGGCCGCTTCTCCGGGGCTCTGGGAGGCTTTGGGCAGAGCCAGCTCAGCTATCCCTTCCACGGGAAGCAAGACCCCTGAAGGTTTCAAGACGGGGAGAGAAGGGAGGGAAACAAAGTCAGTGCCAGTACCGCGTCCTCCCCCTGCTCCCAGCCCTCGGCCGGCCCGGCCCCGAGCCCTGTAACGGGCTTCTCCCCGGCAGCGTCTGCTCTCCGAGGCAGCTGCTGACGTGGGGAAGCAAGCACGGGCTCTGGAGTCAGGAAGCCCGAACTGCTGACTCGGAACTGCTGTCAACGAACTTCTGTCAGCCTGTTTCCTAATTAGTACGAGGGCCACTAGGATCGCCCCCCCTCCCAGGGTTATCGGGAGGGTACAGAGAGATAACATTTATGGAGCCTTAAAGCTGTGGGCAAGTGTTAGCTGGGAGGATTTCCTGTCTTTCTTTGGATCCTCACGGCTTCTCCCAGGGCCCAGCGCATAGTAAGTGCTTTAAAAGTTCTTGTTGACTGCTGTTGCCTGACTAAGTGTGAAAGAGTCGTGGCTTTGGAGGCAAAAGGAGCTCACTTGGAGTCCCAGTTCTGTTCACGTCTACCTGGAAGGACCTGGGAAAAGTGTCTTCCCTACTCTGGGCTCAATTTCCTCATCTGTAAAATGGGGTGAGGTGGTATGGAATTGATGGCTTCTGAGATCCTTATAAGCTCTGGATCTTTGATTTTTATTATTCTGTCTTTTTCCCACTTTGGGCCGGTTTCCACATCTGTAAAATAGGGGGTGAACTCAGGGGTTTCTGGGATCCTTACAGGCTCTGGATCTTTGATCTGAGTATTCTAAATCACTTCATTGCCTTGGGCCTCAGTTTCCACATCTGTAAAAGGGGAGGAAGGGCTGGACAGAGTGACCTCTGAGGTTCCTGTCTTTGACTCCAAGAGGAACAGGGGACGAGGCCGAGGGGGGAGGGGAGGCCCAGGGCGAGGGTCTCACCTTGGCAGGAGGAGCAGCAGTCCCTCGATGCCGGACCTGGGTCAGCACAGGCTGGCTGGCAGGTGACCTTCTCACAGCTCACCTCCCCAAGCTGAGGGAGCAGGAAAGAAGCAGTGAGCCGCCCTGCCCAAATGAACGCCCTCCTGCTCTCAGGCCTCCAAATAGAAATATTCCCACTGAGACCCCGGCCCCTGCCCAGGACCCAGCAGAGAGGAGCAGCAAGACAGGATAGTCTAATGCTTTCTAGTCAGAGGAGCTGAGTTCAAATCTTGCATCAAAGTATCATAGATTTCATGCTGGAACGGACCTCAGACCTCTCACTTTACAGATTAAGAAACAGGCCCAAGGTCGGGGAGTGATTTGGCCACAAGGCTCCCAAAGGCAGCACTGGAACTCAGGTCTTCTTTATTCCAAATCCACTGTTCTAACTACTGATCCACCAGACCTTATGACCTTGGGCAAGCTGTTTCCTCTCTGTGGGCCTCAGCTTCCTCAACTGTAAAATGAGGGGGCTGGTCTAGATGAACCCTAATGTCCCTTCTGGCTCTGAAATCTATGATCCATTTAAATCAATTGTTAACGAGAGGGGAAGGGACCAAAGAGAGCCAAGACTTTGTTGGCCCAGCTTTGGGGTGGGCACGGGGGATAAAAAGGGGTCTGGGAAAGGAGGGCAGGGGCAGGAACGGCTCCAGCGGGTCCTCTCCCTTGGCGGGCACCATTCACCTGGCAGGTACAGCGAGTGCAGGGCTCATTCTCCAGCAAGAACACCTGCCCGTTGCCCACCTTCCTTCCTTCGTAGTTACAGTCTGCAGAAGGACAGAAGGAACAGCGCCGGTATTGCACAGTTTCAATCCCTTCCTCATCGGCTGTATCCCGCCTCCCTACACGTTACCACCGCCGGTCGTGCCCTCTAGACCCTGCTCATCTTCCACCTCCGGGCCTTGCGCTCCAGGCCCAGAATGCACTGCTGCCTTTTCTGCCTCTTAGAACAGCAAGCTTTCTCCAAAGCTCCTCTCAAATGTCACTTCCTCGATATTGCTCCCCAATTTCTAACGACTCCCCGGAAATGGCGCTATTCAATTTTAAAAGGCCCAGAGACAGAGTCAGCTTACGCGTCAGGAAGGCCTGAGCTCAAAGGCAACCTTAGTCTCTTACTGGCCATGTGACTCTGGACAAGTCACTTTATCCATCTGCCACTGGAGAAGGAAATTACACTTCAGTCCAGTCTCTTGGCCAAGAAAACCCCCTGGGTAATAAGGTCCATGAAGAGACAGACCCGGCTCACCAACATATTCTATGCACGTACACATAGAGAACTTCATATTTGTTCCTAAGTGCCCACACATTTCTCCCAGGAGAATCGGAACTCCCCGGGGCCGGGCCGCTGAGCACCTCGCACTATGTCTGGCACGCGGTTGAGGATGAGCGAACGTTTGCCGAATGAACAAATGAAGACAGAGGGGCCCGGTGGGGCCGCTCACTCACCGTGGCACACCGGGCAGCATTCTCCCTCCGGGTGGAAGGGGTAGGTACAGGAAATGAGGCAATCCACGGGGGAGCAGGCCACAGAGCCCAGCTACAGAAACACACAAAGGCTTTCTGGGGGAGGGGGCTTGTAGGGACCCTGCAGTTTAATAGAACCCTTTCCTCCACCCATTTTACAGCCCAGGAAGCTGAGACCATGAGTATATATCCAAGATGACTCAGGGAATAAAGAAGAGACCCACGGTCCCATGATACCATTGGGACAGCCGGGGTGGGTGGCTGAGAAATGGGGCTCCCATCCTGCTCAGAGACCCAGACCGCGGGAAGCGGCATGCTGGGTAAGAAGGGTCCAGCCTCTGACACTCTGCAAGTCCTCGGGGGCTAACTTCCAGAGGCCTGCTAGAGCAGTTTCAGAAGACAGGCGCATGGGCTGGGGGGAAGAGGGTGGGCGGGACTTGGGGAAAATCTGCCCCTTTTACAAAGGGGGGCACCAGAGCTGATTTGGACCCCACATCCAAGGCCACTCTTCACTGGAGAGTCCGTCATGCACCTGCTGGAATCGGCATGAAAGCCAGCCCGTCCCGAGCCGGCTTCCTCCAGCTCAGTGGCTAAAACTGGAGCGATAGCCCCTCTGGGTTTGTCATACCAGACAGATGCAGCTGAGGCAGGGGTCTAACACAGAGGGGAAGGTCTCGTTGTTGTAGAATATTCTTCCTGTGTAGGTGCAGCCTAAGGGGAAGGGAGACAAAAAGGTGGGATCAGAGGGACCTTCCGGGACGCTCCTGGGTGTGCCTCATTATAGCTTCGGGCCCAAGGGACCTCCCCACACCGCGCAGTCCACCCTGCTCGCCCTCCAGATCTGTTTCCCTGTTTGAGGCTGGACTCCATTCTGAGTCTCACTCTGTTTGTCATGTCAATTACTCTCAGATCAATTTCCCGTTTGAGGCTGGATTCCATTCTGGTCTCTTTCCTTCACTGTTTGTCATGTCAATTACTCTCAGATCAATTTCCTGTTTGAGGCTGGAATCCATTCTGGTCTCTCCTTTATTCTGTCATGTCAATTACTCTCAGATCAATTTCACAAACCGCTGTCAAGTGCCTGCAACAGCAGGCCTTGACGCTGGAAATAGACACGAATGAAATCCTCCCTGGCCACAAGGAGCTTCCATCCTTCTGGAGGAAAACGTCAAGGCCACAGCTAGATACAAAGTATATCCAAAGCAATAAGGAGTTCCAGAGGGAGAAGAGTCTCTTGGGGAGGGGCAGGCGGAGTCAGGGGAGGGAAGCTGGGGCTTTAAAAGTAGAAGACTTATTCTTCTAGAATAATAATAGTAGAAGAATAACTCTTCTTCCACCAGTCCAAGGTCCCTCTGATGAGACGGTAAGATTACTCCCAGGGCCTAACATCATGGTACTCAGCTGTTTACTGTCTGGTTGACTATCTGCCTGCCTGGATGGATGGATGGTCTTTAAGATCCCTTGCAGCTCTATCATAATCTGGTATCCAGTAGGCACTTAGCAGCTGCTTACTGTCCAGCTGACTATCTGTCCAGATGGATGGATGTCCTTTAAGGTCCCTTGCAGCTCTATCATAATCTGGTATCCAGTAGGCGCTTAGCACCTGTTTATTGTCCAGCTGACTATTTGCCCAGATGGACGGATGTCCTTTAAGGTCCCTTGCAGCTCTATCGTAATCCTGATTCCATGAGTTTAGGTCTCTGGGCTCCCAACCCTCCGCAATCGGAACCCGTTGGAAGGGACTCGGGAAGGAGAAGTCCCCTCTTGCTTACCTGCCGAGCAGTCGGGGCAGCACTGTCCTGGGATCCGAATGGGGTGAGGACACGTCTCCACGCAGTCGGTCCGCTCACAGCTCACAGAGCCATCTGCCTGAAAGAAGGAGGCACTTGACAGAACCTCTGAGATGCCGCCTGAAGCCAGGCTATGCTCGCTCTCCCCCAACCCCACTAAGCTCCATTCAGGAAAAAGGAGGGCACCGCTCCAGCAGCAGGAGGCAGCTCCGATTCCCCAGAGAAGAGCGAACCAGATCACCGGGGAAGGCCGCACACCAGAAAAGGAGACCAGCCCTGGGCCCCAAACAAAGCAACACCCCAGAACCTCCCTCAGCAAGCAGACCGTTCCCAGACTATATCAGAAGCTGGGCCCAGCCCGATCCATCTCCAAAGCTGGTATCCTTGGGTTTCCACCCACCCCAAATCTTCATAGTACAATAAGGCCCTCTTTTCCATAAAGGAATGTGATTTTTTTTAAAATTTCATTAAATTAAATGAATTTAATTTAAATTATTAAATTTAATTAATTTAAAACTAAATTAATTTAAATTAAAGCTTTTTATTTTCAAAATATCTACATGGATAATTTTCAACATTCGCTCTTACAAAATCTCATGTTCTCAATTTTTCCCCTCCCTTCCCCCCGACCCCTCCCCAGATGGCAAGTAATCCGATATGTGTTAAACACGGACAATTCTTCCCTCCCTCTTATGGGAATATTATTTCAACAGGAAGGCAAGCTTTACTAAGAGTTAGTGAGCCAGCGTGGAAGAGGATCTGAGAAGTGCTTACCGATGCTTTGGGCAAACTGGCATCAGCTCCTTAATCATGGCTCAGAAAGCATGCACAGTGATGGCAGCTCTCTGCTCAGATCCCAGCTCAAAGGGACCAGAGAGACCATCTAATTCTACCTCTCCATTTTACAGGGGAGGAAACTGAGTGACTGAGTCACATCCGACTCTCCCCGTTTGCCATTTATTTCCTTCTCCAGCTCATTTTACAGAAGAGGAAACTGAGGCAAACAGAGCTAAGCGACTCTTTGTGAGTCAAGTCACTTGCCCAGGGTCATAGAGCTGTCAAAGGCAAGCCTGGAAGCCCGGTCTTCCTGAGGGCCAGGCCCACTTTCTACACTACATCATGAGGTCTCTCACGCTGAATGGTTTTTTCTTCCCAACTGGAGGATGCGGGTATATGGCCAGCCTCCATTTCCCCAGATTTTATTTCGCAGATACCTGGGAACTAAATTATTGAGCACCCAAGGGATGGGGGCAGCTACACAAAGCTCCCTGGCCGGCAGCCTGAAGCGGCTCAGCCTCGGGCAGTAAGGGCTGGTCCGGAGGAGGTCAGGGGTCGGGCAGGAGTGGGGGTCTTCTCTCTCCGGCCCAGGCCAGGGAGAACAGGTAAAGCTGAGTGAGGTAGAACAGGCTGTCATTCACCTGGCAAATGCATAACTCACAGGGATCACCAGGGGACCAGATCTGTCCAATGGGAAACTCAATTCCATTGTCATCGAGAGAGCAGCCTGGCCACAAGGAAAGAAGCAAGAGATACCAAGGGTGAGGGAGCGAGGGGGAAAGGGAAGGGAAAGATAGGGGCAGAGGGTGTGGCCAAGGGACGGGGCTGCAGGTGGCTTCAAGGAAGCTCAGATTTGGAAGGGAGACGCCATCCAGTCCAACCTTGCTGTTGTTCTTCACTTGTGTAAGTCACATCCGACTCTCCCCGTTTGCCATTTATTTCCTTCTCTAGCTCATTTTACAGAAGAGGAAACTGAGGCAAACTGAGCTAAGCGACTCTTTGTGAGCTAACATTAAATAATACCAGACAGTGAACTAAGCACTTTATAGTTATTTAGCCTCGTTTGAGGCTACAAACTGATAAGTGTTACTGCTATTCCCATTTTACAGATGAGGAAAATGAGATAAACAGAGATTACTTAGAGTCGCATGGCTAATAGGCATCTAAGGTTGGTTTTGAAGTCAGGTCTTGCCGACTCCTGGCCCAGCGCTCCATCCACTGTGCTGGCTTGCTCATCAGAGCTAGCCAAAAATGGAATGAGCCTTCCATGGAGGTGGTGAGTCCCCCGTCCCCGGGAGCCTCTCAGCAGAGCCCGGATGACTGCTTGCCGAGGCTATTGTAGCAATGATCCATGTGTCAGGACAGGGCTCAGAGAATCTCAGAGTTGGACTGAATTCAGTTCTAGAATCGGGGGAAACTTGGCAGAGTCCTCAGAAACACGTGTACAAGAATCCACGGCACATCTTTGCCTGAAGACCTCAAGCCTGTGGGCCCCTAGAAACCCCAGGTCTTTTTCAGATGGCTTGCAGTCAGCCACATTCCCTTCATCTTATACAGGAGAGGTTGACTGCTTGAACCCTCGCACAGGACTTTGCATTTATCCCTAGCGAACTTCGTCTTCTGGGATCTGGGCCAGCGTTTTAGCCCGTCCAGCTGTGCTTCAGTCTGAGCTCTCACACCAAGGGCCTCTGAGGTCCCTGCCGAGCTTGGGATTCTCTGCTGCAGCCCGGGGGACGGGGGGAGGGAAGAGGAAGGAAAGGTCATGGGGCCGTTCTCACCTGACACAGGGGTGGGCTCTCGGCAGGTAAAGCAACACTGGCCTGGCCCCAGCTGCCACTCCTCTCTTGGACAAGCCAGGTCTGGACAAGGCGTGAAGGTGCACTGAACCTCCCCGTTCTGAAAGGAAGTCGAGGACAGGCAGGTAACGGACGCGGCTCCCCCAGTTCTTCCAGCAGCCTATTCTGGGGGGGCTGAGAGCCAGGCCCTGAAAGCTCCATTGCGCTCCTGCTCCTCATCCTTTGCCCTCCCCAACGACCAAATGACATGAGGTCATGAGGCAGGCGAGAGAGATGGGATAAAGCTTCCTGAATGCTCCCCCCGCCGACCCCCACCCACCCCCGCCCAGGAGAGCTGCCGGGAAGCAGGCGCCCAGGGCCAGCCGCTCCCTACCTGGCAGACGCAGGTGGTGCATTCATCCCCATCCCCGCTGAACTCAGCCCCCTCCGGGTAGAATCGGCCATGGAAGTAGCACCGCGCTGTGAAAGAACCGTGTTAAGTCCTCCGCACGCCAGCAGCTCGGGAAGGGGGAAGATGGGATACCGTGCAAGGGCAATGGCCCACCGCCAGCGGCAGCCAGAGCTTATGGGAAGGTCCCCGTGCCCTTGAGCCACTTCCATTTCCCCCCTAAAGAATTCTGTTTTTCATCCTGGGTATAGAAATTGGCAGGGAATGAACTGTGGGCAGGAGCCAATTCTTGATAGAAAACACGGGGGACCCCTGGCCGGCTAGACGCGAGGGGGCAGCCCAGACGCTTCGTCACAAGCAGAATGCCAACGGCTCGCGTTTGGCTGACGCTTCAGGGTTTGCAGGCTTTTGTGCCCATCGCCTTCAGAGGGAGGGAGCTTAAAGAGAATTATTTCCATTTGACAGGAAAGGAAACTGAGGCTCAAAGAGTTGCGTGAAGTCACATGGGGCATAAGGAGCCGCATCTCCCAGGTCAGAAAGGCCTTCCACAGAGCGAGGGGCTCGCCCAAGGCCGCAGACCCGCGAGGAGTCCAGACTCCGGGGCCGCCTCTCTCGTGAGATCAGGGCCTCTGCCAAGTGGCAAATGCAGCCCCTCCAACCGCTAAGGTCACAGCGGCTGCTTCTCGCATCATGGAACGGAAACCAAGTTAAAAGCAGGTTGGGAAAGGGTGGGGGGGTGAGGGGGTGAGGGGGCAGGAAGAGCCCGCTCCACCTGGGGCCAGCCCCTCCAACCCCAGCCTAGCACTGCCCCATTTCAAAAAGCCACCGAATGTTCTTGTCCGCCATGGGGCCCGGACTGGCTGAGGGCACGGGGAGCCCGAGCGAGCCAGAGAACTTACCTGGAACGCAGGGGCAGCAGTCAGACTGAGGAGGGGTCAGGCAAGGACCGGGAGGACACTCGGGGGCCAGACATGACACGTTCCCGGCCTGCGGGGAGGGGGAGGAGGGCGGCTGAGGCCGGGCTGGAGAGCGTCAAGCCCCCCGACTCTCCACCATGTGCTCGGCCTCCTGCCTCCGACCAGCGAGGATCTCCAGGAGGCCGAGAGGCCCGGAGGCCGGCACGTCCACCGACCGAGCTGCCCCTCACTCCACTTATTAGCGGATTTCATCTCGGCAACTGAGGCCCTGACCAGTACGGGCCGGGCAGTGGGCAGCGCCCTGAGCGGGGGAGCTCCCCACCGGGCTCAGCCGGGGTTACGGCCGAACCCCCGGGTCTCCCCTGACTCCGTTATCACATTGGCAAATATTGTGCCTGGAGAGAGAGCGGCCTCAAGGTTCCCCCAGGACCTTCTCCCCTCCCTTCCTCTCCAGATGGGGCGCGTCTGCTGCTTAACCCCTTCCTGCCTGCCAAGGGTGTCCCCGCCCCGCAGGGGCCCTCCTCCCAGTGGCCCCGGTCTCCATCCCGGAGCCGTGGGGCCCCCTCCGGGGAGCCTGACCCAGCCCCCGCCTCCCCCCTTTCAGCTTCCGTGCCTCTAGGGCTCCCCAGAGAGCCGAGGAAACCCCCCCGGGGCGGAGGCTGGAAGGAGACACACTTACCAGGCAGACGCAGACGGTGCAGTTCTCACTGGCGGGGGAGAACACGTCCCCCTCGGCCCTGGGCGAACCATCATAGAAACAACCTGGGGGACAGGGAGGACGTGGGTGACCCAGAGGAAGGCGGCCCCAAAAGGGGAAGGGGGGCCCAGAACCCCCACAACCCGGCGACTCTTCCCCACTCCCGTGGCCCCAGCGAAGGGGGGACCCCCTCCAACCACAAAGACTTGGACCAAAGCAGAAGCAGACTCGGGAACTTGGAAAGAATCAGCCATCACCCAATGTGGAACTCATTAAGCCACATCCCCCAGGGCTAGGCACGCTGGCACCAGGAGGGACCTCCTTCGGATGCTGTGGTGTGGAGGCTCCTGGGGCCCTCCTCCACCCGGCAGGGAAGGGGACCCACATCTGCCTTGCACGGAGGGGGAAGCCGAGGGAGCCGGAGGGAGGGGGAGCCCCGCCGGGGCCTCAGGGCGGACACACATCCCCTGCTCCTTGGGGTGGATCCAGCACCCAGAGAGCCAGAGTCGGGACACGATGTGATCTCGGGCACTCACCACCTCAGTGAGCCTCATTTTCCCCATCTGTAAAATGGGTAGAATAATGCCCAACACCTACAGGAACAAGTTGTGTCTATCAAATGGGAGGCCGAGTGATGCCCAAGGCCTCTGGGGTGGGCTTGGGCTCTGACCACGGGCCGTAGATCTAGAGCAGGAGGGGCCGTGGAGGCCACTGATCCAGCTCCCCAGCCGAGGGCTGGACTGGAAGCCAGCCTGACTCGGCAACCAGCTTGGGGAGGCGGGCTTGGTCCCGGGGGAGGGGGGCCCAGACCCCCACAGGGCAGCGGCCCTCCGAGCGGCTCCTCACCTGAACAGTCAGGACAGCAGCCGCCGTCTGGGGAGGGGAGCGGGTGGGAACAGGAGGCTTTGCACCGCAGCCGGTCACAGGTCACCGCGCCGTCCTACAACAGGAGACGCCAGTCACCCCCAGGCCGCAGGGACCGGGGCTGAGCAGGACGGGCCGTCGGCTGGCACTCACCTGGCACCCACAGCGCGAGCAGCCGGGCTCGGTCCAGCGGCTCCCATGCTCGCGGCTGCTTCCTTGGTGCCAGCAAGGGGAGGGCGCCGGGGAAGGCCGGGACGTCGAGGGGCCTCTGGGAGGCGGCGGGGTCCTCCCCGCCTCGCCGTGCAGGAGCGAGGGGGGCAGCAGGCCCGCCAGGACAGACGGCTTTACCGTTCTTCCCTGAGAGGAGGGGCTGGGGGAGGGGGAGGCCGTGGGAGCCGAGGGCGCGGGAGACCGGGCAGAGGCGGGGGGGCCGGGCAGCGCCGAGGGCAGCGTCGGGGCAGGGGTCGTTCTGGTGACTGGTGGGGGGCCCGGGGCCCGGGATGGAGGGCCATGGCCGGGAGGCAGGGCGGGCGGGCCGGACTCCGGAAAGAGCAGCAGCATCTTCGGGGGGTGCTGGAGGGACTGGAGGATGGCCGAGGGGGCAAGCACGGCCTTCGGAAACGCTGAAAGAGAGAGCGTCAAAGGCAGACGGGGCTCCACAGGGTCACAGCGTTTCAGCTTAAAGAACTTTGGTGGCCGCCCACTCCAACCAGTGGGCAACCAGGCCACTGCTCAGCTCTCCAGGAGGGGCCTGTTCCTCTCACGCCCACTCCACTCCTCTCTCTCTCTCTCTCTCTCTCTCTCTCTCTCTCTCTCTCTCTATCTCTCTTTCTCTCTCTCTCTGTCTCTCTGTGTCTCTCTTTCTCTCTGTCTGTCTCTCTCTCTCTCTTTCTCTTTCTCTCTCTCTCTCTCTCTCTCTCTCTCTCTCTCTCTCTCTCTATCTCTATCTATCTCTATCTCTCCTCTCTCTCTGTCTCTGTCTCTCTGATGAGGTCCTCGGAATGTTTTTAAATGAGTAGGATCACAAAGGAAACTATCGTACTGAAATATAATTATCAAAATATTTTCAAAGAAATAACCACAGAGCAGACTTGAAGAACCCCAGCTTCCAGAAAATAGCTGACCAATGCCATCCAGGACTTAGCGTGATGATTGGCACAGAGTAGGTGCTTAATAAATGCTTATGGATTCTAGGTCAATCAACCCACCCACAAGCATTTATTAAGTTCCTCTACTTCCAGAAAATATCTGACAAATGCCATCCAGTATTGCGCAGGATGATTGGCACAGAGTAGGCGTTTAATAAATGCTTATGCATTCCAATTCAATCAATCCACCCACAAGCATTCATTAAACACCTACTGTGTACCAGGCACAATACTAGATTCCAGGAACACCCTCCCCCCCAAATGAAAGACTTGTGACCTTGGAGAAAGTTTTGTTATCTTTCCAAAGTCCTTCCTGAGGACACAAGCCTTGGTGTCACCTCTTAGTGCCTATTTCTGCTCTCGGATCCCCCCTCCCTTCTAAGAGGTCTGAGCAGGAAGGGGAGCAGAGAAAGGATGCTTACCCTCACAGGACGCCCTGTCGGCACTGAGGCGGAAGCCCGCCCGGCAGGCGCAGCGGAAGCTGCCCACGGTGTTGTGACAGGAGTGATGGCAGACGCGCCTCTCCGGGGGTCGGCGGCATTCGTTCACGTCTGCAGAAGAGGCCCCCAGACACGCGTCTATGGAGGTCCCAGCCAGGGGCCCTTCCCCACAGGGCCACGATGTCCCCCCCCCCCCCGCTCTAACGCGGGCTAGAGAGGCTGCGGCCCCCGGTCCTGGTGGCTGGGGCGGGGGGGCCTCACTGCCAGTGGCCAAGTCACGTTAAGGGGCGGCTCCCATCCCTACACTCCTAAATTAGTCTCTGTGTCCCTAAGGTCAAGCACGTGGTGCAACGCACCGAGCGCTGGGGCCGCAGGTGAGTTCAAATCCAGCCTCAGACACTAGCTGGATGATTTTAAGCTTGCCTCAGTCTCCCCATCTGCAAAACAGGGATAACAATAGCATCTACCAGGTTGTTGTGAGGATTGGCAAGATAATAATAAAGGGCTTAGCAGCATCTGCACTTAGAATGTGCTATAGCTTAGTTATTATAGCCAAACCTGAACTTCCATTTGCCTCAGTCTCTCCATCTGTAAAATGGGGATAACAATAGCATCCACCAGGTCGTTGTGAGGATCGATAAGATGATAATTATAAAGGGCTTAGCAGTCTGCACGTAGTGTTGCTATATAAAAGCCCACCGTTACCGTTAGCCAGTAAGCAGCTAGTATAAACTAGGCGTGTTAAGCATCGAACGCAGCTGCCAGCCAGGTCTGCCCCCGGCCCCGGGTACGGCCGGGATTTCGCCAGGGCCGAGTCAGAGCTGGACAGAGCCTCGGAGGACTTTAAGTCCAATTCCATCATTTGACAGAGGAGGAAACTGAGGGCCAAGGGGGCGGTCAGGTGGCTTCCCAAGTGAAAAGCAGGCTGGGGGTTCCAAACGGGGACCCGGGAACGGCCTCTTCCTCACGACACGAAGGCGCGGCCAGTGGGAGAGCAGAGAGGTTCTGGGCAAGGTCACCGGCCGGGGCGAGTCGGACAAGCCCCTGGAAGCCCAGCTTTGACACCCGCTGTCTGTGGGACTCGGGCCAAGTCGCGTCACGGTAACGATTCCGCTAACATTGACGGAGCGCTAAGATTTTCAGAGCGCTTTACAGACCTCACTGGATTTCTGCAAGGCAGGCGCCATGATCCCGGACTCTACAGGTACCGGGCAGTTAAGTCCGAGGGTCTGAGGCTGCATTCACACAGGGCTTCCTGGCCCTCCAGGTAGAAGCCCACCCAGGTGCCCTCCTCCGACCCTGCTAACCACCCCAGACGAATATTTTTACATCCCCAAGTTTCTGAAACCACGGGTCCACTCTGAGCATGGCGGCCCCCTCCCCGGCCAAGCCTCACCTACGCAGGAGTGCCGGTTACCATGCAGGTAGAAGCCCATTCGGCAGGAGCACCTGTAGCTGCCGATGCTGTTCTTGCAGCTCTGCTGACAAGGGACCCCCAAGCACTCGTCTGTGTCTGAAAGGGAAAAGCATGGGGAAGCTCAAAGGCAAAGGCCGGTCACTTATGTGAAAAGCCATAACCAGGGCAGGCAGCCAAGCCTCTGTCCAAGGCGCTGATCTCAGAAGGGGGCACCTTTCTGCCCTCTGCCAGCCCATACTGTGAGCGGGGGGGGGGGGGGGGGACCAGTTTTCACAGAGCTCCAAGAAGGCCCCCAGACTCCACCCACACCCACTCCGACCTCTTGCCCATTAGCTATTCTTGTCCTAAGTTAAACATTTCCTGGTTACCCCTCTCCCACACACAAAGAAAAATAGGACAAGTACCTGCCCTCAAGGAGTGTCCTCTCTATTGATAAGCCAACCTCCAGCTCAGGCCGATGAAGGCCATATTCAAAAGCCTGTCCTCCATCCTTCTCTGCAGCTTACTGATCACTCTTTCCCAATTGATCCTCCCTTCTCTTATGGTTCTCAGGACACCTCTCTGTCTCTCTCTCTCTGACTGTCTCTGTCTTTCTCTGTCTCTCTCTTCCTCCATCTCTGTCTCTATCTCTGTTTCTGTCTCTCTGTGGGTCTCTTTAGCTTTATCTCTCTCTCTCTCTGTCTCTCTCTCTCTCTCTGTGTGTCTGTCCTGGTTTTCTTCCTACCTCTCTGATAATCCCTTCTCTGTCTCCTTGGCCGGATCCAGTTCACACCTCTAACCAGAGGGGTCCCTCGGGGCTCTGTCTGGGCCTTCTTCTCTTCTCCCTCCACACTGCTTCACTTGGCGACCTCAGCAGTTCCCATGAGCATCCCTGAGCTGATGGTTCTCACATTTCCCTCTCCCGGCCTCCAACTTTGCATCTCCCACCGCCTTCCAGCCCTTCTGAGCTGCATGCCCACTAGACATCCCAAAATCAGCGTGTCTAAAAACAACTCGTCTTTCCCCCTAAAGTTTTCCCCTCCCACCTCTCCAGCTGCTGTGGAGAGCATCACTATATTCCCAGTCTCTCAGGTTCACGAGTGGGAATCACCCTGGACTCTTCCCTCTCTCTTCCCCCCCAGTATCGACTCTGTGGCCAAGGTCTGTCGATTGCACCTTTGCCCTATCTCTTGAACACGCCCCTCTCATTCTCCTCCGACACTGCCCCACCTCGGGTGCAGACCCTCATCACCTCACACCTAGATTATTGTGCTAGCCCGCAGGTGGGTCTGCCTGCTTCAAGCCTCCCTCCGTTCCAATCCAGCCTCTATCCAGCCATTAAAGTAATTTTCCTTAAAAACAGGTCTGACTATGTCACACACACACATACACACACACACACACACACGCAGCTCTCACTCGCCTCCAGGAGCAATACAAGATGCTTTTTTTGGCATTCAGAGCCCTTCATTACCTGCTCCCGCCTCCTTTTCCAGTCTTCTTACATCTTACTTCCCAACACGTACACTTGGAGCCAGTGAAACTAGCCCTCTCTGACTGTGTCCATCTCTCGACTCCAGGCATCCTTTCCCTCTTCCATGTTAGGAACACTCTTCCTTCTCATCTCTGCCTGCTGACCTCCCTGGCTTCCTTTAACTAAAATCCCACCTTCTCCCGGAAGCCTTCCCCACCCCTGCTTAATCCAGTACCTTCTAGTTACTGTTAGTTATGGTTAACTACTTCCTATTTATCTTGTATCTGTGTACTTTTAGTTACTATTAATTGTTGTTAATTACTTCCTATTTATCTTTTATCTGTTCTTGTGCCTTCTGGCTACTATTAATTTCTTTCTATTTATCTTGTATCTTCTAGTTACTATAAGTACTTCCTACTTATCTTGTATCTGTTCTTGTACTTTCTAGTTATTATGAATTACTTCTTATTTATCTTGAATCTGTTCTTGTACCTTCTAGTCACTATTAATTTCTTCCTTTATTTTGTATCTGCTTTTGTATCTTCTAGTTACTATCAATTATTGTTACTTTGTATTTATCTTGTATCTGTTCTTGTACCTTCTAGTCACTATTAATTTCTTCCTATTTATTTTGTATTTATTTTTGTATCTTCTAGTAACAATTAATTATTGTTAATTACTTTGTATTTATCTTGTATCTCTTCTTGTACCTTCTAGTCACTATTAATTTCTTCCTATTTATTTTGTATCTATTTTTGTATCTTCTAGTAACAATTAATTGTTGTTAATTACTTTGTATTTATCTTGTATCTCTTCTTGTACCTTCTAGTCACTATTAGTTTCTTCCTATTTATCTTATATCTGTTTTAGTACCTTCTAGTTACTATTAACTATTGTTACTTTATATTTATCTTGAATCTGTTCTTGTACCTTCTAGTCACTATTAATTTCTTCCTATTTATTTTGTATCTGTTTTAGTACCTTCTAGTTACTATTAACTATTGTTACTTTATATTTATCTTGAATCTGTTCTTGTACCTTCTAGTCACTATTAATTTCTTCCTATTTATTTTGTATCTGTTTTAGTACCTTCTAGTTACTATTAACTATTGTTACTTTGTATTTATCTTGAATCTGTTCTTGTACCTTCTAGTCACTATTAATTTCTTCCTATTTATTTTGTATCTATTTTTGTATCTTCTAGTAACAATTAATTATTGTTAATTACTTTGTATTTATCTTGTAATCTATTCTTGTACCTTCTAGTCACTATTATTTTCTTCCTATTTATCTTGTATCTGTTTTAGTACCTTCTAGTTACTATTAATTATTGTTACTTTGTATTTATCTCGGATCTATTCTTTTACCTTCTAGTTACTATTAATTACTTCCTATTTATCTTGTATCTGTTCTTGTATCTTCTAGTTACTATTAAGTACTTCTTATTTATTTTGTATCTGTTCTTGTATCTTCCAGTTGCTATTAAGTATTTCTTCCTTATCTTGTATCTGTTTTAGTACCTTCTAGTTACTATTGACTATTGTTACTTTATATTTATCTTGAATCTGTTCTTGTACCTTCTACTCACTATTAATTTCTTCCTATTTATCTTGCATCTGTTTTTGTATCTTCTAGTCACTATCAATTATTGTTAATTACTTTGTATTGATTTATCTTGTATCTGTTCTTGTACTTTCTAGTTACTATTAATTATTTTTAATTATTTCCTATTTATCTTGTATCTGTTCTTGTACCTTCTAGTCACTATTAATTACTTCCTAGTTATTTTGTATATCACCATCTCTTATCTCTCTTATTAAATTGTAAGCTCCTTGAGGTCAGGGACTGTCTTTAGCCTCTTTGTATCCCCTGCTATTAGCACAGTGCCAGGCACATTCTGGGTGTTTAATAAATCTTCACTGATTGCTTGAAGGTTAAACAAGAGGACATCTGAGTCTGATTCCAAACCTGGGATTCCATGACTTCCTCCCCAACTTCTATCACTAGCAGAGCTGCTTAGAAAGCTGCGGGCTCCTTTCCCCTCCATTGGTTCATCTCCCTCCTCAGGGGTCGTGCTTGCTCTCAAGCTCCCCTTGGCTCTCTCCTGCCTTCACTCTTGAGCGGACCCTGTCCTCCCTCCCTCCCACTCTCATCTCAGCCCTTGTGCTCGTGTCCTGGATGGACACAGGAACAGCTTCCAGGGATCCACCCGAGTTGCCAAGCCACTTCTTGGGGGGACTTACCCTGGCAGCTGTGTCGGTCAGCAGAAAGCTGCATCCCCGGCCCACATTCACACACAAATCCTCCTTCCGTGTTCACACAGAGGCCCTCACAGGACGAGCTTAAGCATTCATCAATGTCTGGGAAGGAGAAACAACACCGGGAGCTTGGGGTCTTGGGGACAATTTTCTGACAAGTAAGAATAATGACACTGACCCCAAGACCGGCTCAAAGAATCTAGAGATGGCAGGATTCTTGAAACAGCTAAAAGTTAGATAGGTTCTGGCCTGGTTGAATGAGTAAATCCAAGGTGTACGAGGTCTCCATTGTCAATGGATCTGTCCCTGTCCCCGTGTTGGTGGCCGTTTTCATCAACGACTTGGATAAATGTATAAACAAAATGCTCGATCAAATTTGCAGATGACGATACCTTACAATATAAGCTTCTGGAAGGCAGGGGCTGTCCTTTAGAATTTATAGCACCAGAATTTAGTACAGGACATAGTAAGTGCTTAATAAATGCTCCTTGATTTCTGTTTCAGTCATTCATGGTACAAGACCAGGAGGGATCCCTAATACACACACTCGAACATGACAGAACCAAGAATTCCAAACTGTCTCAGCAGGCCACAAAAATTAGACGGAACCTAACTGGGGGAAACGTGATAGAATAAAGGTTCCAGAGTTGGAAGACACCTCAGAGGCCATCTTGTTCAATTCCCTCATTTCCCAGATGAATAAACTGAAGCTCAGGGAGGGAAGTGAAAGACTCAGTCTTAAAAAATGGAGGAAGAACAGGCTTCCTGGGAGGCCGTGGTTCCCTGATACTGGAGGTCTCCAAAGGTTGGGTGACCATTTGTTGAGGAGGTCATAGATGGGTTGAATTCTACGGGCTCCACGGTCCCTTCTGACTCTGGAAAGCTACGATTTTCGTGAAAACCCTACCTCCTAATCTGTAAAATGAGGTGAAGTCACTCTGCCGGGGTCACCAGGTACTAAGTGGTACAGCTGGGATCTGACCACAGTTCCTCTAGCTGCCAGCCGACGCTCTTTCCACTACATCACGGAAACAACCCCCAGACATTCCTACGCCCACACGGCCAGCCACCCGGCCTGCGAAGGAAAACACCCACCCACCAATAAAATAAGCTCATACAAGGTCAGGGACAAACTCATATGGAAAGTCACACACTTGCTCTCATAAAACTACAGGAATCATGTAACCAAGTCAAGATGCAAGAGAATTGGTCCACAGACACAGAATTTTAAGGAAGGACTAAGTCCGGTCATGGAACATTTGAGCTGGGAAGGGACTTGGAGGTCACCTCATCTAACCCCGTCCTTTTACAGAGAAGGAAACTGAGGTCCACAACTTCCCCAAGAGTGAGGGACAGAGAGAGGGTCTCTTCAATTCCAAGTCCAGTGATTTCCCACCACTACCATAGAAGGATTTTGACAACTCTGATTCTCTCTGATGTTGGACTGAAATCAATGTCCCTGTCCTTTTCACCCATTATTTCTGCTTCTGCTCTCTGGAACCACGCAAAGCAAGGCTAGACCTTATTCCACAGGATAACCCATTAAATGATTTAAAACAGCTATTGTGTCTCCCTTCCCTGCCACTGATTCTTGCATTCTCTCAGTCAATAATTCCCAAATCTTTCAATCATTCCCCTCATACTGCAAGACTGAGTTTCCTTACTAAGGTAGTAGCCATTCTACTGTGGTAGCAAACCCAGTACTCCAGATGGAGTCTAACCAGGGCAGAAGAAGAATAAAGGAAGGAACCCATATTTCCCTTCTTCTAGACACATGGAATGTTTATGGCATCTATGAGCATAAACAAAACATTAGTTTTGGGGGATGGTGACATTATTGATTCACTTGGATCTTGGCGTTTTTCCCCGATGAACTGATGCCCAGTCATGTGTTCGTACTATTGATTTTTTAAACCTCAATGTGACTTGACATTTATCTCCATTTAAATTCATTTTGTTAAATTCAGTCCTTCCTTTGCATGTCATCTATTTCTCGCTCTGCTCCATTGGGATTGGGAAATAAGGGGAGAATGAACCACGTATCCTAGAGCTTATGAAGATTTACAATCTGAATAGATAGAGCCAGGGTAAAAACTTGAGGGGGAAAAATTGGGAAAATTGGCAAGTAGAATGGGTAACACGTAATGTGTCTTTCTCCATGACTGGACTTGCCTTTGAGCCTACTCAATCACTTCACAAGTAATGGGCAAGTCCAATGGAGGAGCAGTTGAGTACCAGTATCACCCATCCAATGCACCAGCCATGCTAAGAAGCTAGATTAGGGGAATATTTTAAACAGAGATAGAAAGGAAAAATGACCTTAACAATCACCGGCATCTTGCATCTAGAGTTTCCAAAATGATAGAACATTGGTTCTTCTGGAGACTTCTGAATAGAAGAATACTGAGGGTAAAAATATCTGATGGGATAGGTGGTCTCAGTCCAAGGGCCTGAACCATGATTTTAGCACTGCCTGGTTTGGGCTTTTTTTGTTTTGTTTTGTTTTGCTTAAGACACAGGAGAACTTACAGATAAATAGTCCATGAAACAGTTGTTTTGATTTTAGATTTCATTCCTTTTATTCCTACGAGCAAAAAACTGTTTACAATTAAACCGTGCCTGTATGATTTATTCCATCATGTTATGCCAGCAAGACTTTAAAAAATAAAACAGGAGCAGAAGACAGTGGTGTATTTTTTGGTGGGTGTGGGCTGAGCCAATAAATTAATTGGATAAAATCTATAGCGAGCACTCCTCGGATCAAAGCTTCTTAAACCATGGGTTGAGACCCCATATGAGCTTATGAAATCAAATATGGGGGGAGATCCATAAAATCATGATTTATTATTAGTGTTTGATTTATATACCTATTTTATAAACCTATATACCCGGAGTTGTGTAAAATTTCTCGGGCAAAAGGGAGTTGTGAGTGGAAAAAAGTTTAAAAAGCCTTGCCTTACCATTCCAATAGACTTGGGTTGGAAAATGTCAATCGCATCCAGAAAGAGAACCACGGAGACTGAATGTGGATCGAAACGTGGTATTTTTACCTTTTTTGTTTATTTGTTTGCTTCTTGTGGTTTGTTCCCCTTTTAGTCTGATTTTTCTTGCACAATGGGACAAATAATGCAAAGATGTTTAAAAGGATAGTACATATTTAACCTATATCAAGTTGCTTGCTCTCTGGGGGAAGGGAGAAGTAAGGGAGGGAGGGAGAAAAATTTAGAAGACAAAGTCTTATAAAAATGAATATTGGAAACTATATATATAGTTAGAAAAATATAATACTATCGGGGGGAAAAAAGAAGCTTCACTTTAGACTAACAAGATAGTTTTAATATTCCTAATCATGAAAGAAGGGGAAGTCGGGATAAAGGTAGCCAGTTGGCTGAGAGCTGGTGTTTCTCCCAAGCATCCCCAAGAACTGGATGGGGTTTTGGGTATTTATACAGAATGCAGAGACAAATAAATGGATGCACGAAAAATGACATTCCCTCTTCCATTAAATTTGGAGTCAATCAAAATCTAGATTGCATTAGCCTTGGAAAGTGAAAGGAGAACCAAGTGTGGACAGAGGTGGACACCATTCTCACCTGTACATTTGATGCCGATGGCTGTTTCTATCATGGAGAACCCCACAGGGCAGACTCGGGCTACCTCTTGACAGCCGCCATGGTTACAGGCCAAGTCACACCCATATTCACCACATGGTCCGGGGGCTTCTGAAACGAAAGCATTGGTAATATGAGAGTAATAGCAATAACCACAGGGCAATCCTTGCTTGGATTATGGAGAGGATCTCCTGTTATACAGAGAGGAAGTCCATTCCAGGATAAGTTCTCTAGGACGCTAAAAGATCAGACATAAGCAAATGGACTGGGGGCACTGAGGGGCGATGCACATTCTGAGACACCCTAACACCTGAAGGAGAGAGGACTGCACTTCTAAAAGAAGCTGAAATAGGAGACAACTAGGTAGGAAAGGAAGCACACTCCAGCTTAGTGTCTCTGAATTTTCCACCTGGGTAAAAGCCCAGCTGGCCCAGCCTTAGTTACAGTTATGATAATAGCTCACACTCAAGTAATAACAATGGACTATTTGTGGAGTCCTTGCCTCATCCCAGTTCTGATAATGCAAAAATTACATTTTACAAAGGAGGAAACCAAAGCTCACAAGAGAAGCTCGATTCGCCCAAGTCTTCTTATAGAGTCTTAAATAATGTACCCAGGGCTTGAATCCCGGTCTTCTGCTCCCTTCTTTGCCTCTACATTGTGACTTCTGTGAGCCCTCGGTGGAAGCCATCCGGCCTCCCTTACCCATAGCCCAGCCCCTTCCAAATCCTCAGAGAGAGTCTCTCCATGAAATCTTTTCCATGAAAGCACGTGTATAATATCAATCCGCTATCGATATCAAAGGTGGTTGTTCAGTGATGTTTAATCACATCCACTTCTCTGTGACACCATTTGGGTTTTGGGGCAAAGATATCCGAGTGCTCCTTCTCCAGCTCATTTTATAGACGAGGAAACTGCAATAAGCAGAGTTAAGGGACTTGCTCAGGGACACACGGCTAGAAGTGTCTGGGTGAATTTGAACCCATGTCTTCGGATCCAGCATTCTATCCGCTGTGCCCCCAGATGCCCCCTGGATGTTACATAGATCTCTGTCAAATTGCTTGCCCTCTCAAGGAAGGGAGAGAAGTAATTAAAGAAAGAATCGGGAACTTAAATTTTTAAAAACAAATATTAAAATTTTTGTTTATATGCAATTGATTTAAAAAAGATAAAAAAAGTCTTTAAAAGAGTAAATCCAGCCCCTCAATTGGAGAAGGGCGGAGTCAATTGTGCTATAGGAATGTTATGGAATATTATTGTTCTGTAAGAAATGACCAGCAGGAGGATTTCAGAAAGGCCTGGAGAGACTGACAGGAACCGATGCTGAGGGAAGGGAGCAGGACCAGGAGATCATTGTACACGGCAACAACAATCCTACATGAGGATCAGTTCTGATGGACGTGGCCCTCTTCAAGGAGATGAAACAAATCAGTTTTAATTGTTCAATAATGAAGAGAACCAGCTACACCCAAGGAAAGAACTCTGGGAAATGAGTGTGAACCACTACATAGCATTTCCACTTTTTCTGTTACTGTTTGCTGCCATTTTTGTTTTTCTCTCCAGGTAATTTGACCTTCTTTCTAGATCTGATTTTTCTTGTGCAATAAGAGAACTGTATAAGTATGTACACATATATTGTATTTAACATATACTTTAACATATTTAACAGGTATTAGACATCTAGGGGAGGGGGTGAAGGGAAGGAGGGGAGAAGATAGAACAGAAAATTTTGCAAGGGTCAATGTTGAAAAATTACCCATGCTTGTGTTTTGTTAATAAAACACTAATATATATATATATATATATATATATGAGTATATCGATAGCGCCCCACTTGCCACATCAGAGGAACACAGCCTTTGAACTGAAACAAGGAGCCAGAATCCTTTGCCGGGGAGTTGGCCAAAGTCCAGGCAGGAGAAAGGCTCGATTCTGGCTCCGGCAGGATTAGAACCCAGGCCCCGGCTCTGAGTACCTGGGCAGGTGATGCCTTGCTCTCCATCCCGGCAGGAGCAGACGTTGGGAGCGATGCAGAAGCCGCTGCCGCAACCGAAGGAGCAGAGAGCTGGAGGAAGACACCGAGGGGGGAATGAGGAAGGCCCGGGGCCCCTTTGGACAGACAGCATGTCCTCCAGGCCCGAGTCCCGCCCCTCCCCACACACTCCCAGGCCCCAGAGGTTCGAAGGCACTTACGGAGGGTGCACTGTCCGCTGCCCAGGGAGGGCACCCAGCCGGGGCAGCATCCACTTCCAAACCCTGAGAGGCAAACGTGGGGGCCCAGGCGGCGTCTTGAAAAGAGAGAGATTGTTTGGGATCCTCTGCACTGAGGGAGAAACCGAGTCAAGCGAACGAAGGAAACCATCGCCCGGGCGGGGGGCCGGCCGGTCAGCAGAAGGGGACCCCTTGAGGGTCTAGCGGGGGTTAGAGCCACCACCTTGGGCGCGGGGCCATTCCGTGCTCAGAGTTAAGTCAACGATATTTGCTGAGTTCCTACTGTGTGCCAAGCATTCAGACAGAGCAAAACCGGGCCTGCCCTCAAGGGGCTCACGTTCTCTAGGAGGACGGAGCATGTCGTATTAAGCCCTGGAGGAGGGACAAAGTGCTCCTGCCTTTGAAACACCTCTCACGTACATCCCCTTCTGTGCAACCCCGCCCGGCGCGATCTTAGTCCAGGTCCCCGTTACTTCTCATTGGGTCTACAGCAGTAACCCTGAACTTGCCTCTTATTTCTCCTCCCTTCAATGTATCTTCCCCTCAGCTGCCAAAGTAATTTTCCTAAAGAGCAGGTATATCCATGTTACTCCCCAGGTCAATAGATTGCAGTGGCTCCCTATTACCTCCAGGATCAAATGTAGTCTTTGCAACTTGGTTCCTTCCAACCATCCCAGTTTTCTTACACTTTACTTCTATGTACTCTCCAATCCAGGTTCCCTGGTCTTCTGGTTGATCCTTTATCTCCCCCTCTCCATGCGCTCTCTCTCTCTCTCTCTCTCTCTTTTTTGTTGTTGGTGTTGAGACAATTGAGATTAAGTGACTTGCCCAGGGTCACACAGCCGGGAAGTATTGAGTGTCTGAGGGCAGATTTGAACTCAGGTCCTCCTGACTTCAGGGTTGGTGTTCTCTCCACTGAGCCACTAGCTGCCCCTCCATGCCTTTTCAATAATACAATTCAATGGAATGCCTTCCTTCCTCAGTTTCCCAGCCTTCCTTCAAGACTCAGCTCAGACGCTGCCTTTTTCTGGCTCCCTTCCTTTCCCGGTCCAGCCCAAGCCCCACGGCTAACATTTTGCCCCGGAGATGACTTTCCATCTTGTGAAGCATCTGCCGTGTGCCAGGAACCAGGACAGCCTTTGAAGGCTCCCCAGCCCAAGGGAGGAGACCACATATAAACAAGACCAATTGGGGAGCATCTCGGGGGAAAGCACCAGCTTGAAGGGGGATCTTCCCCGCTCGAACGAAGCTCTGGGAGCAGAGAAGCTGCTTCAAGTTGTCTTTGGATGTCTTGAACACTTTATAAATTTTGGGGGGCAGCTGGGTGGTGCAGTGGATAGAGCACCAGCCCTGGAGTCAGGAGGACTTGAGTTCAAATCTGACCTCAGACACTTAACACTTCCCGGCTGTGTGACCCTGGGCACAGGCTGGAGCCTACTGAGCTCACGGTCAACGAGGGGAAAGGGGGGACCCTTCGTGGGAAAGGCCCCAAAACGAGGAGCGCCAGCTCCGCTGATCCTGTAAATCGACCCGCAGCCACGGCCCCGTTCTGGTTGTACCAGAGTCTCGGAGCTGACGGCCGTAGCTTCCCCTCCAGACTGTGTAAGTTAATGGTGGGCGTCAGTACCGGGCAGCTCTGTCTGCCCCACACAGACTCCCAGCGGTCAGTGCGCTCCTCCCTGCGGCCCCCTGGGATACTGGGCTGTTAGCAAGGGCCCGGTCTTTTGCTGGAGTCCATCTACCCCCTCACTGTACCAGGAGAAAGGGGGGCTGAGTTCGAATCCCAGCTCTGTCCCAAACAGGCCGTATGTCCTTAGCACTCATTTGCTAGCTCTTTTTCCATTTTCTCCATTTCCAGACAAGAGGGTTGGAGTATTTCATCACCAAGTTTCCAATTCCTAATGGACAGAGCGAGCTCGAGAGCTAAAAATGAGGAGGTGGCATCTGAGGAGGAAGAGGATGAGGGAAGGCGGGGAGGGAGGAAGAGGAAGAGGAGAAAGGCTAGGAAGAGGGGAAAAGAGGAAGAAGGAAGAAAAGGGGAAGGAAGGAGGAGAAGGAAAGAAGGGCTGAAGGAGAAAGAGAAAAAGGGGGGGATTCCAAGCAAAGGCTTAAGCAGCCTGTGGGGAGTGAGCCATGAAGAGAAAAGGTCACTGGGTTTGTTGGCTGCCGCCCAGTAATGGGAAATCCAGGGGCGGAGAGCTGACCTTTGGAAGAGCAATGAAACCCCCCCCCCGCCCCCTGCAAACGTGCTAAGCAGTTACTGGGGCTCCTTTCAGAGGTTCAGAGACTCTGAGCTGGTCTCAGAAGCCATCTCGCGCATGCCATGGGGGGAAACTGAGGCCTGCAGGCCCAGTCTGGTGGAGTGGAAAGGAGGCTGGGTCTGGAATTGGAAGGCGTGGGTTCAGCTCTTATCGCTGATGTTCACTCCCTGCCTCAGTTTCCTCCTCCGTAGGATGAAAGCTTCTGGAATCCCTGCTCCAATCGATGACTGCCCATGACGTGACTTGTCTACGGTCACTCAGACTGTCCAATAGGGAGAGTCCCCAGAGCCTTTTCTGCAACAGCATCGCTGGGGAGTCAGCCGATTCTCCTCCAGTTCCCACATTCCCCCAGGGGCTGCTCCCTGCCCCTCCCCCCACCCCAGAGCATGCCGGGCTGAGTCCTGCCCCCAGTAACAAGTGCCGGGGTGACAGCTGGGGGGGGGGCGCTGCCCTATCAGGCCACCAGCCAGTTCTCGTCGTATCTGATTGTGGCTCAGCAGCCACAGGAACTGATGAGCGCCCCCCCCCCCAGGAGCCGCAGCTCCGGCCCCCGTCTGTCCAATCAGATCCCGCCGGGGCGGACAGCGACCCCGGGGAGACGAGCTGACAGGCTGCCTGAGAGACAGGTGGACGCAGGCCCTGAACCGTGGCCAAGAGCCGCAGGCAGCTCCTGAGACAGCACAGGTGCAAGCCGTCACGTGGGGGAGGGGCGAGGACCCCGCCGCTGCAGGGGAGGGATCCCTGGCCCCCCGCCAGAAACCCAGCTCGACACAGTGTTCTCACACAGGGAGTGAGGGGCCGGCAGCACACGCACACAGGAGCGCTCTCCCAGCCAGCTGCCCCCGCTGTGCTCAGTCCCAGCCCCCGGGGGTGAGCAAGTCAGGACACGTCACTGAGAAGGCAGAGAGACAGAGAGAAAGAGAGACAGACAGAGACAGACACAGAGACAGAGACAGAGAGACAGAGACAGCGAGAGACAGAGACAGAGAGACACACACAGAGACAGAGACAGAGAGACAGAGACAGAGACACAGACAGAGACAAACAGAGAGACAGAGACAGAGAGAGACACAGAGACACAGAGACAGAGAGACAGACACACAGAGACAGAGAGACAGAGACAGAGATTCAGAAAGACAGAGAGAAACAGAGACAGAGACAGAGAGAGAGACAGAGAGAGATTCAGAGAGACAGAGACAGAGAGAGAGAGAGAGAGAGAGAGAGAGAGAGAGAGAGAGAGAGAGAGAGAGATTCAGAGAGACACAGAGAGAGAAACAGAGATAGAGATAGATACAGAGACAGAGAGAGGAGAAAGGGGAGACAGAGCTCCCCAGGAGATGAACACCAGGCAATGCTTGAATGGGCCTGGACTCCTTAGGGAAGACTTCCCAAAGAAGTCACGATTTGTTGCGTTTAAAGGCATTTCTGGTGAAACCTCGATCCCCATTTCTCTGTTATTAAAGTACAAAAAGAAGCAGAAGTCGCTGTCGTCCCCCTAGTCAACCAGCATTTATTAAGCACCTACTCCACACCGGGCACACCGGGGATAGAGAAAGGTAAAGAGCGTTCCTGCTTCAAGCAGCTCCCAATGGAGTAAGGATGGGAGGGAGGACCCGAGAGATCCCTCAAGGGAACGCCTGGAACCTCAGCAATGCTCACTGGGACCGCTGCTCACCAGGCCACCCTACCTGTTGGCATCTCTCTTACTTTGGACCAGCATTTACGCAGCTCCTACTGTGCGCGACAGCCCTTCCCGCTCTGGCCTGGCCCCGGCTGCCTGTGCCTTCTCCGCCCCAATTAGCTCCTTTCTATAGAATAACATAGAGTCGAGGCTCGGAGATCCGGCCTTCGGACGAGTGCTGTGTGGCCCTGAGCAAGCCCTACTCGCCTCAGTTTCCCCAACTGTAAAATGGAGCTCCTAAGAGCACCTGCGTCCCAGAATCGTTTGGGGCTCAATTGAGACGATATTTATAAAACACTTGGTGGGTAATGAATGATTTCCTTCTTCCGTATGCACCGTATAGACACAAACATGTATCCAAGCAGACTGGGGCGGATTATGGCCGTGGGGCCAGAACCCCTTCCCCTCCCCCCCTTTCTGTTCCCAGCGCCCGGGGCAGAGAGAGGCTTTGAGAAATCCTTGCCCAGGATCACCAAGAGAGGAAGGAGCAGCACCGAGCTGGGGCCCCAGATCCCTGTCTCCTCCCACTGAACCCTGGGCCTTCCAGGACTGAAGTCACCCCGGCTGGGCCCCGTTGGAGTCTGTCACTCAGGACAGGGGGGAGGGAGGGCACAGCGAACTCTTTGGGCCACCTGACCCGAAGTGCAACGTGGCCCCGGCAGGGACAGAGGCAGGGACAGAGGCAGGGCTAGCCCCTACACCACCCCCCATCACCCCCACCCCCGGCTCACAGAGTGCTCAGGTTGGCCCAGGGATCGCCAGAGACATCCTCACGTCCCAGGTGGAGGCTGTGGATGCTGCCCAGGGAGGGAGGACGCCCGCAGCCAGAAGGCAAAGCTCAGCGGGAGGGGGGGGGGATCTCCAGAACAGTCAGGGGCACATCGGGAGCAAGGCCAGACACGGCCAGGTGGAAGGAGGACTCCTGGGCTGCTTTGGCTCCCTCAAGCCCCTGACCATCCCGGAGCCTCTCCACCCCCACCACCAGGTGGAGGGCTGCCCAAGAGAACATCCGACCACATGCATAGTGCTACCCCTCCACACCTGGCAGCCAGTGCCTTCCCTCGCCCACTCAGCCTGCCCGGAGAGGAGTGCCCACCCTCGCCCACTCAGCCTGCCTGGAGAGGAGTGCCCACCCTCGCCCACTCAGCCTGCCCGGAGAGGAGTGCCCACCCTCGCCCACTTAGCCTGCCCGGAGAGGAGTGCCCACCCTCGTCTGCCCAGCAGCCAGTGCCCACCCTCGCCCACTCAGCCTGCCCAGAGAGCAGTGCCCACCCTCGCCTGCCCAAAAGCCAGTGCCCACCTTCGGCCACTCAGCCTGCCCGGAGAGCAGTGCCCACCCTCGCCTGCCCAAAAGCCAGTGCCCACCTTCGGCCACCCAGCCTGCCCCGAGAGCAGTGCCCACTCTCGCCCGCCCAGCGGCCAGTGCCCTCCCTCCGTCCCGCCGGGGCTCCTGGGGCGGGCTAGGAGCGCCCGAGAGCGCGAGGCGCCGGCGCTGGTCCCGGGCTTACCTCTCGGCCGCGAAGGGAACGGGTTTCTTCCTGCCCCCCGTGTAGCCCCGGGAGGAGACGCCGGGCAGGGAGAGCGCGAGGCAGGCGGCGGCGGCGGCGGCTCGCAGCAGCAGCCCAGCCCACATGGCTCGCCTCGGCTCGGGGCTGGACGGCCCGCCGCTCCCTCCCTTCGCCCCTTCCTCGCTCCGCTGCAGGGGGGAGCCGGGGGTGGGGCGGGGGGACCGGGGAGACTGGGGGAGCGCTGCCCGGCCGGCCGGCCCCTGGCCCCTCCTCCTGCCCGCCCCGCGCGCCTCGGGGGCCCCGCAGGGAGCGGGCGGCCCAGAGAGCGTGCCCCGGGCCGAGGGGGGTGCGCCGGGAGCTGAGGGGCGCGCGGGGGGGCTGGACTAGGCCGAGGGGGAGGGTCCCGCCGGGGAGGGAGGGAACCGTGGGGGGCGCCGGTGGGGACGGGGGCGGCTTTCTGGCACCGGTGGGGCGCAACCGAGCACAAAGGGCAGGCGCGAGGGCGCCGCTGGGGCGCTGGAGCCGAGGGGGGAGGGCGCTCGAGCCGAGAGGGTCACACTGGAGCAGAGGGGCGTTGGAGCCGAAGGGGGCGCGCTGGGGTGGGGGCTCTGGAGCCGAGGCGGGGCACGGAGTCTGGAGGGGATGCTGGAGCGGAGGGGGGCGTTGCTGTGGGACCGTGGAGCGGATGGGGCCGGGGGAGCCTACGAGGGCGCGCTGGAAATGAGGGGGCCGCTGCTGGGGCCCCGAGGCTAAGGGAGCGCAAGAGCCGAGGAGAGCCGCTGGAGCCGGGGGCCGGGAACCGGGCGGAAGGACTGGCGAGCAGGGGCAAGGAGCAGCGAGCCCTCGGCCCCCAGCCGTGGACTAGGGCTCCACGCCCGGGGAAAGGTGGCCCCCTGGGGTCCCCCAGGGCACTGGGACAAGGACAGAGGGAGCCGCCTGTTTCCTTGGCAGGGGGGCGAGCGCTGGGGCCCCGCCCGCCCTGGGGAATACGGCCAGAGAGCCCGGGGGCCCCGACAGGGAGCGAAATTGGCCTTTGCCATCCCCGCCCCTCTCCTGGCCTGGCGGGGCCGAGCCTAGGGCCTCGTGGGTCCAAACCCCGCCCTCCCGTGGAGGGCAGCTCTTTCTTTTGTCCGTTAAGGTGAAAAGATCGGGGCCCTGGGAAAGCCGGAGCGGATTTTTCCCTCGGGGCAGATGGCGTCTCGGACCCTGGCCGGGGGCGTTCTGGGGGGGTTCCGGGGGGACAGCCCCTAGGAGACAGGCTGGGGAAGGCTTGCTCCACCTTTTCACCCAAGATACCCCTCCAGAACGACAGCGAGTGGCTCATCTATCACGAGAGCAGATCTGATCTTCCCGAATGGCCGCAGGGGAGCAGCCAAATCAAGGTGCAGCTCCCCCGCCCCCTCCCCCCGGGCCCGCAGTGTCCAGCCCAGGCGCTAAGCCAGGACACGGAACGCGGCGCCCGGGGGAGGGAACATGGCAGCGGGAATCGGGGAACGGGCTACTTAGTTCTCATCTCGGCGGTTGCAGCCTTTGCTCGGACACTGCTGAGGACGGGGAGCTCACTGCTTCACAGCTCAACCTGTCCCACTGTAGAAAGTCCGGGCTTGCACTGAACTGAACCGCAAGAAACGTCACCGGCCATTGCGTTTTCCAGCTAAGACACCTTGGAGGTCATTTAGTTTAATCTCCATTTAAAGGGGAAACAGGAGGTTCAGAGGCGCCGCTAGAGGGGAGAGGGGCCAGGACTGGGAGAGAGACCCGCCTTTAACTCCTGACTTGCTGCTGACTTTCCGTGACTTGGCTAAGCCATTTAGCCCATCTGGGACTCGTTTCCCCATCTGTGTAGCAGGGGAATTGAACTGGATGATGTCCCTAATTTCTCACTGCTCACTTTATGACCTGAAGTCCCCTAGTGGCCGCTAGAGGGCGTCCTAGTGCCGGAAGGCTCAGGGCAGAGTACCTGTGACATCCCTCCTCCCGCAGGGATAACCGCTGTCCTCCCACCTGCAGCCCAAGGGCCCGCCCCAGTGTGCGTCCCCTTCATAGTCACCTGTAGGTCTGGTTAGTTCTTTAGCGAAGGGATTTATTTACTCACAGCCAGAAGAGTGGTTATAAAGCCTTCCCCCAGGCTCGGGGAGGGAATGGCCTCGTAGGGCAAGTCACAGGTACACTGGGGCCTTCCCAGGGGGCCGCTGGCTATTCGGTGGGAATGCCACTTGGGATCCTTAGCTTGGGGGGAGCCCCTTTCTTCCCTTTAATTCCCCCGACTCAAAAGTCCCTTCTCACGGTAAAACCCTGCACCCAGCCTTGGGGTCTCAGTTCTGTCCGTTCTCCTTCCCACAATTCTTTGGTGACTTTTATGATCATGAGTTGGAACCAGCCGATGTTTGCAGCTGGTATCCCAGAGGCAATCTCACCGTCTCCCTGACCTCCATCTAAGCAGTTTTGCTTATCAGGCCAGAGAGATTTCCTAGGCTTGGGGAAGTCTAGGGACTTCTCAAACCCTCAACCTTGGCTGAAGTTTCTGGGGCTCTCTTCGGACGCCTCAAGGCTACACCCTGCTTTTGTGCAGTCCAAGATGGTGATGCGGATTCATCCTGAGCTTGCTGTTCACTAACCCCCACGAGCCTTTTCTGAGCCACTGGTAGCCATCCCCCCCTCCTACCCCGCTCCCCCGTCTTATACTGAGAAGCCAATTATCTGTGCCCAAATGCAAGGCTACTTTCACCCTTACTGATTTTAACATTTGATACAACCCATATTCCAGCATGTCGAGGTCCTCTTGGATCCAGATTTGGTCACTCAATGACCCTCCAAGGCTTTGTGCCATCTGCACGTTTAGTACCGTGTCATTTAGGGTCTGATCCAAATCATTGATAGCCAAGTGCGGGTCCCTGAAGCATTCCACTGGAGACCCCAAGCCCATCGAACCATAAACTCCTTCTCTCTGAGCTTAGCCAAGCAACAAGTTCCAGATCTAGTTGTGTTATCATCAGATTCGTTTCTCCAACTCCTCCTTTTAGAAACAAAGGGTTTGACTTGCCCATCACCCACGAAGACCATGGTACCCATCTGTAGACTAAGTTGTCAATGAAATTTTTTAAGTGTGTCCCCCAAAAGCGAGAGCGATATTCCATAAAGGCAGTCTGACTAGAGCATCAGGTCAAGGCTCTCATGGCCCAATATTACCTCACATTGGATTTAGAATGAAAAGAGTTTGTTAGGAGAGACCTTAATGGATCATCCAGAGTAATCAAAGGCCCAATAATAAGGAAGCAACTGTGGGTAAGGTGGCAAATATTTGAATCCTATCAAATCACTCTGTCTTCTCTGAATGCAGTCTACTAAAAGTTCCAAGTCATAAATATACATATACATATACATATATATATATACATATATATATATATGTATATATATATATATATATATACATATATATAAAAAGGTGCTTTTAGGCTAAACTTGTACCACCCCGTACCTATAGAGTTGCTTTTATACCTAAATGTTTACCTTGATGTTTCTTACTCTTATTTCATCCTGTTATGTTCTAGCCTGAATTTAAAGGAAAGGAAATGTCTAGTAAACAGGTGAACACAAGTTAAAAACATCCCAAGTCAAGTCAAAATGTACTGTCCCTAAAAATAAAGATCAAGGGTATCAATCAACCCCATACTGCCTTCCCATAACAGCGTCTTAACCCCAAGGACACCAAGCTTTCCCTCCTGGTCCACTCTAGCCAGCTCCCTGCCTCCACTCGGGTCCCCCAAAGCATCGTGTCTTATACACGTAACCTTACAAAGGGTCTCCAGTGGCCCTAGATCTTAAATCATTCTACTTCTGAGTATGATCCCAACAGGATTGGAACATAATTGGAAAAAACAAAATGTAAAAGAATATGGAAGTGAATAGGTGGTTTTCAAATCGATCTGCAGTCTACCACGACACTTTTGTATGATTTGGCGGCCCTGTCTTCCGGATGAGTTTGACACTAGTGTTTTAAGGACCCCTCCAGTTCCGATATTCTATGTTCAAAGGGAGGATGGTCTTTCAGCACTGACATTTTGTATTCTAAAGTATCTCCCAGCTCTGGATTTCCTTGCTCTAAAGCTCCTTCCAGCTCATTCTATATACCAAGATCATTTCCAGCTTTGAAGTTCTCGTGTCCAAATATCACTTCTAACTGCAACGGATGTTCAAAAGACCTTCAGCTATGACACTTTATGGCAAGGTCCCTTTCAGGTCTGCTCTGCCTTCAGCTCACAGTCAATGATTTTAAGGGTATTTGGGCCCATCTTGAATTGCTCAACTATAAAAGCAACCGTTACACGGCCAGAAGCCTTGCGGTTACCCTAACCGACCACGAACCCCATCCTATCATCCCTTACGTTCAATCCCAAGAACCTTGTCTTATGCTACGATCCATGCTCCATCTCTACCCATTCTAGATTCCAAAACCTTTTCAGATCACCCCCACCTTCAGCTTTCATTGCCCTAGACTATAATTCAATAAACTTCTTCCCTGATAAGCAACTGCTGTAAACTCCTGGTATTCACCTTCTCCTTTATACCTGGTGGAATACAACTTCCATGAGGGAAAAGCACCGAGGCTGCCCGCCCTACCCCTCCCAAATCCAGAATGGCAACCTCATCACTTCCCTGCCTTATCCCATGGGAAGCCTTTCTTCCCCATCGCCCTGGTACAGTTGGTTCCCTCCTCAAGACAGACACTGTTCGGTCAAACGACGCCTGCCCCAACAGACCGTGAGCATCTTGAGGTCGGGTCTCTTCCTTTCTGTCCTCAGCGTCCAGCACGCAGTGCCTGGCCTGGGCTGGATCGGGAGGCCTTCGTAAATACTTGTCCAATTGAGTAACAGATGCTTAATTGAGTAAACCCACATTCTCCATTCCTCTCATGCGCGGCTATCTCCTGCTGTTTGTCCCACTTCTCCACCCTTCTGATTCGCCTGTAATGCATTAAGAGAACTGCCAGATCGGCCCCACGCCTCATCAGGGCAGGTTGGGTAAATCTCAAAACTAAAACCCTCTCCCCCAGACTCCAACTTACTATTTGCTGCCCAATCTTGATTAACTCGTAGACTCACTGGAATGAGACCTTCCACTGAGCACAGATCCCTAACGATTGCTGGCTGCTAAGAAGGCTGCCTTGCAACCCATTCCAAACAATCATGTGATGAGTCAGTAAGTTTCTATTATTTTCCCAAAGGTCAGTTCGTGCAGAGGCCTGGAGTGAGGTTAGCTCATCAGAGGCTTCGTGGAAAGGGGCCATTCCAGCTGGCTGGAGTCAAGTTCTTCAGGGAGCTCTTCACCTCAGGAGGAGTGATTAATGGTGCTTGAGGGGGGGGGGGGGGGGGGGGTCAGAGCAGAATGTTTCCCCAAGAGCTGCTGGTGGTGGGATGTGTAATGATGAAACTTAACTCTGAATGGCAATTCCCAGGAGCCTGGAACCCGAGAAATCAAAGTGCCAAAAGGCTTCAGGGGCTCCCTGACTTAGAAAGATGAGAGCGGGGCAGGCTGGGCTAAAGCATGCTGCTCTCCAAGTGACAGCTGGAGCAGGGCCTAATCACAGGGAAAACTGATGCTACGATGGCCCAAGATGATAGTTAGCTAGGAAACGGGCTCGAAAACAGCTCCGATTGCCAGCCCAGGGGGCCAAAGTCACGGAAAGGCGGAGCCTCACCAGGTAGGGAGAAGAGATTCTTGGTGGCATTCTAGCCCAGGTCCCGGTGTGCTCTTCGGCTGTGCAGGCTCATCGAGTCACCCAGGAGCTCTGCAAAACTGAAGAATATCAAACGTACAGAAGACTGATTCATTAACCTAAAACCCAATTTATTAATTTACAATAGTCATACGAGAGGGGAAGGAGGGAATGATCTTTCCAGGGACCAAGACACACCAAAAAATCCCCAAACTTAAGTCACTGAGAGGCCACCTAGAGAGCAAGGAATCAGAGCCAGAAAGATGGTTTTGAGGAACGTTCCACTCGGGCTGCGATGGAAGCCTGGACAATTATCCCCGCTCCACTGGAAGGCCCGCCATTTTAGTTAGCATAATGTCCCATCCACACGAGTTTCTGCCGTGGATGGCACCGGATTAATGTTGCCAAATTTTCTCTTTGGAACTTCTCCCGTGGATCATGTGAGAGACTTATTATAATTAACTAGATCACGGATAATTTAATATTTCACACATAAGATCAGAGGAGTTACAGTTGGAAAGGATCTTAAGAAGTCACAAAGTCCAATTTCTATTTTAGGGATGAAACTGAAACACAGAAAAAGGGGTTTGTCCAAGGTTACACAGATACAGTCAAGTACTACTGCCATATTTAAATGTCTTCCCATGTAAATCAAGATTCTTTCCATGTTATAACCTGGTAAAAAGCCTTGCCGGAAGCCCATTTTCTCGAGTGCCTCTGGGAGACACCTCCAGTTCAGGTGTCTCTCAATTACTGAAAAACCACCATCTAGGGGTGGCCAGCTACTGCTGCCAATTTTAGCCGTGGCGTACGGATTCTTAGTTTCAATTCTGGAAAGTGACATTATTTTATCTTGTCCCCAAGTCCTTATTTGGGGTCTACTTGTTGGTCACCCTTGCCTTATACAATAATGAACCATCTTGTATGGTCTTGGGTCAGTCACACGGTCATTCTGCCTTCCAGATGTTAGCTGGACACTTCCCTTGTCAACACTGGTTCCCAGGACAGGAAGTCTGGCCAAATTCAAAACCTGTCTTTAAATAATTAAGTTCTGCGTTTCAGTTACTGAGACTCCCGAGGTCCCACGAGAGAAATCATTTGATTTCCCTGTCAGAAGCCAGTAGAAAAAAAACCAGAGAAGGAAGCCCCACTGCGGAGACAGCACCCGTGCTGCCACCCGAGCGCCTGCCCGGACTGGGGGACGACTTCTCGCTGTCTGCTGTTACTGGGGGAGGCCGGCAATCTAACGTGAATGCCCAAAGCCAGTCTCCTCCCCACGTTCTATCCAAGTCAGCTTCCAAATCCACCCAGCTGAGGGTTCCTGGCTCTCCAGGGCTTGTGGGACTCAAGGTCTAAGCTTTTGGTCTGGCCTTCCAGGCCTGTCCACAGTCCAGTTCCTCTTTTCAGCCTTCCGGCACCATCCTCAATGGCCCAGGGATAGCTGGCAACCTGCCTCGTTGGGGGATTGTCTCCTGCTGGGCTTTACTCGCCATCTTGCTACTCCCCACACCTGGGACAGACCCCCTTCCCCCAACCAAGCGGTGCACGTTGAAAGCCTTCCCTCCGTTCAAGGCCCAGGTTGGGGGCTAGGCGCCTACCCACAAAGCTGCCCCTGGCTGACGGCCCCCTCCTGCGAGGTCCTCAGGTAATTACCCGGTCCCTCCTACCTAAAGCACCATTACTCGCATCCAGCTTCTGCGAGGAGGGTCCCTCGGGCTCTCCCAGCCTCCCCCCCAGCCCTTACCTGGACTGCTCTCAGAAGGACTCGAGGGCATCCTCCAAGCTGAGGCCAGCATGACACAGAGCAGGGACGCACTTAATGTTCCTCGAGGGCTAACTCCCAGACCCACATCCCCTTCTGGTGCTCCAAGTCCAAAAAGCAGCGCCTGCTTACGTGACTTGGCCAGGTTAAGCCAAGAGGCAAATACAGGGAGAATGCACAGAGTGGGCGGCACCGGGAGGCTGGCAAATGAGCCCGAGGAGTCGTCTCCTCGTGTCTTTTGTAGGCCTCCGGGAGCCTGGCAGGAGGGCGCAGGATCATTCTGCAGGACCAGAGAACCACAGAACTCTGGGAAAATCGGCGCCTCGGCTGCCCTCTGCACGTTCTGACCACTTGGCAAAAGGAGGAGGGAAAGAAAGTTAGTGGAGTCATACATTAGGCAAAGGGAATGGAGGAGAAACGGAGGCAACCTCCAAGGCACAAGGTGCCTGCCTGGAGGAGCTAGGGGGAGGAAGGCCGACCAGCCTACAGCACAGGAGGGTTGGCCAGCCAAAGCAGACCGGGCAGTGGGCTGGGCCTGGGAGATGAAAACAGAGAGAGGCAAAGGAACCCAAGTTATCCAAATCCGGACCAATCTCCTGGCTGGGACACCACCCTCAGATGCTAAGAGAGGAGGGGCAGAGGTGCCCCAAATAGCGACACTGCCGTACCCAGGGGTGGCAAGGAGGCGTTCGCCGCTGGGACCGGGCGGCTGAATTCCAGCCAGGCCAGGCAGAGAAGCAGAAACAATGGGCTCTTTCCTCTTGGATTCTACTTTATTTGGTAAAACTCAGAAACCAACAACCCGTTTGCTTCCCCCACTCTCCTTGTCCCTGAAGGCAGCAGCTCCCCCAGAGAGCTCTGGGGTCTCCGTCGCCCCATGGCCTGGTGGTCACGGACTGAGCGAGGGAAGCTCTCAGAGGCAGCAGTGGGAAGGCAAAAGGGGGACCTGGCTTCAAAGACAATGAACCCCGCCCACCCCCCACCCCCAGGAAATCCAAATACAAAGATCCTAGAGAACAGGGAATGAGGGAGACCAACGGATCTTCCCTTCAGCCACAGAGCTACGAAAGAGGACAATTGGTCAAGACCAAGGCTTGGTGGTCCCCGGTGACAGGTGAAAACCCAGGCATGAAAGTACTGTCACCCCCAGCCCATTTCCATTATCTCTAGTGAGCTGGCGTTAGTTCCCAAAAATGCCCCACGCCCACAGAGGGCAGAGGGTGGCTCCTGGGGCTGTTGGACAGCTGGCTTGGGGAAAGGGGGTTCCCCCTCCGCTAAACAAAGAAGGGGGTGGGGGAAGACTCCAGGTGCAAAACATGGAGAGAGGTTCTAGGAAGGGGGGATCCCGGCCAGATGGCTAATGGATCCGAGTCAGCTCCTCCACAACCTTGATCAGGTCATCTGCGGTGGCTTCTCGCTTCATTCCGCTGCCATCATCATACTGGAACAAGGATGCTGGTCAGTCAAGAAGAAATGAGGCACCCCCCCCGTGGAGAGACACAAGAACCTCCTCTTATGGGACTGGGTGAGGGGGAGCCCCGCTCTCCAATGAACCAAAGCAGGAAAGGTTCAGGGGAAGCCGAGGAGACGGGGCTCAGCGAGCCTACAGCGTGGGGACAGGCAAAGGGCGAGGGACAGTTACACGTGCACAGAGCCTGATGGGGCCCGGCCTCGATGGTCCTTAACTCCCTCTCTGCTAAGCCGGGAGAACTGCCTTTTCTCCAAGCCTCTAGTTCCAAAAGGAAGACCAAAGGATGAAAAGGGAGAGAGGGTCCCTCAAATCAGGAGATAAAAGTGGCCCGTCTGCCATGGTTGCCCGAGGCTCACCTGTAAGTTAGCCACGACTTCCTGCATCTTGGGCCGGCTGATATCCAGGAAACTTTCAATCAGATCTCCATCAATGAAACCCGTAGCTGGCTCTGTCTTGCGTTCGGTATGAAACGATCTCCAGGTGCGAGCAAGAGTTAGGGAGCATGGGATCATTTGGAGGGAGACCTCCCACCAGACACCTGGGACCCCTCCCTGCCACGGCCGAGGAGCTGCTCCTCACAGGGCTGAGGGTGGACGTCTACGTCAAACCTCACATCCTGCGGGGGCAGCGGCTGGGGCTCACAGGAAGTCATTACTGGCCCAAGGTCCTGTGACACGAGCTTCAGGCCTTGCCCCTCCTTGGGGGTCCTCTCAGCTTCTTTCCTAGGAGGCTCCAGAGCTTCCCTTCCTACAGAGATGACCCTGGATTTCTAAGAGCACCTGCAATCTTAGGACACCTCCAGGGCGTCACTGAAGCTGGTGCTGTTGGGGCCCTTCAGAAGCCTCCCCCTTCTTCCCGTCTGTTCCCACTAAGCGCCTCTCGGCCCAATTCCCGGCCAGCAGCTCGTCCCCGGAGGACAGAGCTGTTCTCTCGGCGCCTTGTCGCTGGCCCCCGCCCAAAGCAATGGTTCGGGAGGGCCCGGGGCTAAGGGGAACTGCAGGAAGGATATAAGGAATGCTCGATCTTGCCGACGCTTTTGATGACTTTGTTGAGTCGGTTCTGCATGTCCAGGAGGAGATTGTACCAGCTTTCTGACAGGGAGGTCACCAGACCTGACGAGGCAGAAATAACAGGGAGCCAATGGCGGAGGTCCAAAAGCTCCCCGGGAACGGCCACTGGCCCCAGCGCGGTCCAGGCCACGGCCGGAAAGCCTCCCGGGCACCGACCGAAGGCCCGAGAGAGGCCGACTTACCGATCATGCCGTTGACGGTGCCGAAGAGCACGGAGCCCTGCGTGGGGGTGGAGGTCTCCCCGAGGTTCTGCATCACCAGGGAGCCGTGGCAGAAGACGTTGACAAACTCGCCCAGGTGGAAGAGCCCCACCTCCTGCAGATGCTGCCGCTCCTCGTCAGTGGTGGCAGCGCTGAAAGGCACAAGGAGCGGGCACTCGTCTCCCTCCCCGAGTCCCCCTCTCGGCACACCAGGCTAGGCCGGGCGGGCTCGGGCCCTTGGGGGCACAGAACTCCAGAGGCTCCCGGAGGCCTGGCTCCTGACTCCCGCGGGCCGGGCTCCTCACTTCCAGGGCAGCCCGAGAGGCCACAGCCGCCGTCGCCAGCCTTCCTGCTGCCCCACAGAGGGGCTCCGAGCACGGAACCCAATCTCTCCACCTTGTCCCCCCGCCCACCCCTCGGACAGGTCACTCACCTGTCCTTCTGACACACAAACAAGTTAAAAGCGTTCTCGGCCCCCAGGAAGTTGTCGTCATCTAAGATTTCGACGGCACTCATCCAGTTGGGGTTAAAGTCCCGGGCAATCTTGGAAAAAACAAAAAGTGGAGAAGAATCAGCAAGTCCCAGAGAGCAGAGCCCGGCACCGTCCGTCCTGTGGCCAGAAGGCTGAGCAGCGAGCTGCAGTGCAGCCCCTAACCCCCTCCACATCCTGCTTTGCATCCTGCACACCAGGTCAAGCCGGCTGCTCCATCCTCCTCCTGGAGCATCCTCAAGCCCCAGCCCGGCCCAAGACTGCTCTCGACTCCGCCACGGCCCGGAGGCCTTGTGCCGAGCAGCTCCCCACAGCCGCCCCACAAAAATGAACCTTCAGTCCAGCCGTTGGCCACCCCCACCTCCGGCCCTGTTCTGCCCCTCCACTCCAGCCCCGTTCCCGCCCCAGGCTCGCTACCTCTTCAAAGTTGCCCTCCATGGGCTTGTAGGCCAGGAGCAGCACGGAGCGCATCAAGTCACCGACCAGAATGAAATCGCCCTTGGTCTTCAGGTACAAGGCCATGATGTTGTTGTAGTGATTGCACTCGGTCCTGAGCTCTTTCTCTGCAGTCCACTCGTAAAGTCGCACCTTGGAAAGACAACCATCCCCGGGACTAAGAGCGAAGGAATTTTTCCCGGCGGCTCCCAGCCCTTCTGGGCCGTCAGGAAGGCCGCTCTCCGATGTTCTGGTGCTGAATGGGAAATGGACACGGCCCCTCCCCTGCCGGCGGCCTCCCCTCACACACTCGGTCAGAACTCAGTCCCCTCCCAGAGCGGGAACGCAGAAGAAACAGAAGCCTACAGCTCCTGCCAGGGTGAGTCCTGATCAACGCTCCACAATCTTATCCAGCGCCAATCACCCCACGCGTCCCTCCGAGCCCAGGCCTCGGGCTCCCGCCCGGGAAGCCCTTCCCACAGAAGTCTGTTCTGCTTCCCCTGAATCTTGAAGAGCAGCGTCGTGAGCTCCTTTCCTCCCTGTAACTGCTCATGGGATTCTGCACAAAGCGGGTTCCACTCCGTGCCCCCGACTGACAGCCCCAGGTCTCGTCCCCCCCAGCAGGGGCACCCGCACCCAGCGTTAGGGAAGACAAGGAGCTCAGGCGCCGGCAGGAGGAGCAGGTCTCACCGTGCTGTTGATGCTGGCTAAGAGCTTCCCGTTGAACTCCACCATGGAGTACACAGCACCTTTGACTTCCTTCTCAGCTACAGTCTGAAGTTTGCCTGGGAAAGAAGGAGGATGTCTTCCGGTCATCACCACTGCCCGCTCTCCGTCCTGTTCCTGCTCCCCCACTGCCACCCTCTCCCCTCTCCTGGGCCGCTCCTCTCCCAGCTTCTTCCGCCCAGCTCTCCGCCAGCCCGGAGCAGGTCCTCGACCCGAGAGGCCCAAGAGACGCCAAAGCAAAGACGAAGGCCACAGGCCCTGCCCTCAGGGGGCGCAGCAGGGACACAGGGCCTGGGTGCCCCCAATGACGCCATCAGAGCGGAAGGCTCAAGGCATGAGAAGCTGTGATAGCCACGGGTCTCGGGAGAGCTCCCACTTCTGACCAGACTAGCACGGGTCACAGGATCGGTCACAGAACTACAATGTCAGGGGCCAAAGGAATTCCGGGTGGGTGGGCACCTCAGGCCCACATCGATGCCGGAGTCACGAGTTAGCCTCCGAGGCATCTCCATGTGCCCGCCCCGCCCCCCGGAAATCTGAGGGGAGCACGCCCTCCCAGCGCGTGCTGCCACGGACACTGGGCCTTGAGAGGGCAGGACGTGTCGCCAGCTCATCGGGCTCTCCAGGAAGTGGTGACCGAGCCTCCTCCCCACGTGGTTCGTCTAGGGACACAAAGCGAGGCTCCGCCGCCCGCTTCCTCCTGAGAGGAGGATAGGACCGCCAGCGCTCCTTCTGTGTCCGGGGCGGCTCTCCACGGGGGCCTGAGCAGTCTGGCAAGGTCTGGTGGCTCCTCCGCAGGCAGTGACAGACCCGGTGCTCAGGAGCCGGCCCCCGACGTCAATGACCTCCCACCCAACCCGGGGGATGTCCAATGATGGCCTGAACGGCTTTTAAGGGCCTTTCAATTCTAAGATCGACCTCTAGAGTAAGGTTCCGGCAAGAAACGGGCTTCCCATTTTGTAAATGGCGAAAGCTGAGGCAGCGATGGTAAACAAATACCAGCATAGGAACAATTCAGGAGATTCCAACCTCAAGGGGAAGAACATCCGGCTTTCCCAACTTCTGGTTTCTCCCCAGCCCCAACCTGACTCCCACATTCTCTCCCAACCCTCCCAGCCCCCGCCCCTCCACCAAAACCCCAAGAGCCAGAAGCAGCAGAGCTGCCCAGGAGGATCCCCTCGTGCCCCGGGGGCACACCTCCGCCCTTCAGAAGCGGGACCCCGCCCTTTCCGGGGCCACAGGCGCGGCACTCACCGTCCGAGTACTGGAACACGACAATGCGACCCTGCTTGGGCTCGGCCTCTTCGGGATAGACCATGGCAGTGCCCACGATGAAGTAGGTGTTGGGATCTTTGCCAAGCTTGCAGGAGACCAGGCTGAGAGCATACTCGTTCTGGAGGAACTGGTGGGCATGGAGCACTAGGAAAGGAGACATTTCTCCCTCACCTCACGGCCCACGTGCCCCTCTGACTGACGCATGAACTACAGGTGCCCAGGCTGCGCCTTTGTGTCGCCCCTCCCGGGTCTCCTCTGCAAGCAGCCCCCCGCCGGCCCAGAGAAGCATCTCCCCCGGGTTCCACAGTGTGTCTGGGCTGACTTGGGCCGAGCGGCCCCTCCCCCCAGCGCCCGACGCTCGGGCCCCACCTTCAAAGGTGTGCTGATCGATGATGAGCAGGTTGTGCACCTCGACCTCTTCTCCAAAGGACGTCTCGTGAGGGGCCGTGCTGCTGGAGAACAGCTTGCTGGAGCTGACGCTGCTGGACAAGGCCTGGGGGCCAAGGCGATCTGGGTTAGGCCTTGACCTCCCACCTCCGACCCCAAGCAAGGGGAGCCAAGCCAAGGAGAAAAGCACGGGGCAGCCCCTCCCTCCAAGTCCAGGGGGCAAGGAGGCGGCGGGCGCGTGCTCGGCACCTCGGGAACTGACCTGCGTGCTGGCACTGGGTCGCAGGGCCGTCGTCCCTCCGCTGGCGTCCTGCACCTCAATCCGACTGGAGAGGACCCCAAAGCACTGGGACACTTCCTGGTAGCAAATCTTTCTGTTTGGAGGTGTTTTAAGGAGAACAAAAACAAAAAGGGTCTGGCAAAGATGGCCGGCGAGAAGAGCAGAGGAGCTGCTCGCGAGCCTGGGGCGGCTCACTTCCCCACCGGCACCGGCGGGCGGCTCACCTTGGAGATTCGTACAGGGGCACCGTGCGGATGTGCAGCTTCTGAATTTCGTCGATGGTACCGATGGTGAGGGTGCTGTTGTTGGCCAAGGCCAGGCTGGGGGGAAGGAGCTCGGCTTAGACCGGAGCTCCTGGGCTCCGGCCCCACGCCCCCCGCCCCTGCCCCGTGCCCCCACCCCGCGCTCCCGGCCCGCGCCCTGCCCCCACCCCGTGCCCCCACCCCGCGCCCCCACCGCTCACCTGTCGGGGTAGCCGTCCGAGTTGAGGGGACACATGTAGTTGACCTCCTTGAGGTTGACGTTGGAGAAGACTAACTTGTGGTTGCTGCTGTAGATGACGGTGGGGCGGTCGGAGCACGCGAAGACGTTGGTGGTGGAGAGCGAGCGAAACGTCCTCAGGACCGTGGGCTGCGTCCCAAGAGTCACCTTCTTCCGGTCGCTCAACAAGCCTGAGGGCAAAACGGCATCAGCCCCAGGCCCGGCAACCAAGGCGCTGCCGCGAGGGTCTCTGGGGGTCTCCGGCTGACGTCCATTAAGCTACTGGCCGAGTTCCACAGCAAGGGGTGGGGAAGGGGAGCAGGTGAGGCGATCCCCCCGTCCCCCCTCCCGCTGACCTGTCTCGATGCTGAGCCCGAAGTAGAAGAGGGCGCCGTCTCCCAGGGCGCAGAGGAGGTAGTGGCTGCTCTCAAAGGTGGTCATCAGGATGGACCGAGGGATGATCTCTGCCGCACACAAGGGAGAGCGCGCTGTCAGGCAACCCCGGAAACCCACCCGACCCAGGCCCCTCGCGGCAGCTCCCTACCTCCCCCGAGCATCTCCTTGTGCAGCAGCTCGAACGAGGGAAGCTTCAGGATGCGGGCCGAGATGTCGGTCCAGAGGCCGATGGCACAGAGCGGGGACATGCCGTTGCTGTCCCCCAGCGGGGTGATGTCCAAGCAGGCCACCTCGTGCTCCATCTCTGTGTGGCTGAGGAGCAGAGGAGGGCGTTGGAAGGTGCCGGGGCCTCGGACGAGGCCCCGGGTCGGGGGAGCGGGGAAAGCCGTACGGTACCTTATCTGCCGGAGCTCCTGAGGATGAATCTGCAGGTAGTAGAGGGCCCTGCCCACGGCCACCACCACCTGGCTGCTGTTGCACGAGGCCACGCTGATGTTCTTGCCCTGCGGCTCCTTCCACTCGCTCACTAAGGCCTTGGGCTCCTGGCTCACGAGCCGCACGGAGGCAGAGGTGATCTAGAAGGAAGCGGAGGAGAGCCTGAGGCGCGGCCCAGACGAGGCTGGAAGCCGAGGCGAGCGCTCAAAAGCGGGCCTTCCTCCTTCACTAAGGGGTCACCGCACTAAGGAAAATTGTGTAGGAGAGAGATTTAAATTGGATTTTCGGGAAGCTAAATATAAGGGAAGTCTATGACCTCATGAAGTGGAAGGGATATTGGAGTTCCGTCTACCAACTCTACACTCCAATCCATAAAAATCTCAATAACAGGCCGCTAACGCCAAGATCCAGAAAAAGGGCCTCCAGGTCGAAAAACACGTAGAGCAGCTCTTTTTGTGATAGCAAGAAATTGGAAACGAAGGGGATGCCCATCCAGTGGGGATGGCCGAACAAGCTGAACGTGACAGAGTATTATGGGGCTGTGAGACACGGCAGACAGATTTCAGAAACTGCCTGGAAACTCTGACTGGTTCCAAATGGAATGAGCAGAACATTGTACACAACTAACATCCACACTGTGCGATGATCAGCCGTGAATGACTGAGCTAGTCTCCACCCCAGAGAAAAAACTGACAGAGTCTGAATGAAGATCGACGCCTATGATTTTTTGCTTTCTGTATTTTCCCCCCTTTGGGTCTGTGTTCTTTCGTAACGTGACTAATATGATAATATGTTCTACCTGACTAAACATGTATAAACAATGTCAAGTTGCTTACCTTCCCAGGAAGGGGGGAAGCGAGGGAGGAAGAGAGAATTTGCCCTCATTTTTTAAAACGAATGCTTAAAATTGTCTTTACATCTAACTGGGGAAAAACTAAACGTTTAAAAATGTATTATTAATGATAATCTTTAATTAGCATTTGTATTTCCTCTTATCCTCTGCACAAGAGCTGGTGTGGAAGGTATTTCTCTCTGCTCTGATAAAGAGGAACCAGTGTCCAAAGGGCCACGGGCTACGCTGCGAGATAGAGCTCTCCCAGATCCCTCCTGCTCTTATCGGCAGTGCCCAGGTGCCCACCCAGCATCTGCTCCGACACTTCCAGCTCCAGGGAACAACCTCACAAACAACCCCTCACATTTGGAGAGTTCAGGAACTGGCAGAAAATTGAATGTAAACCTCCCTCCTGTAGCTTCTATCCACTAATTTCCAGTTTTTGAATTTTTTCCCAGGAGCACAGGATAATCGACCCTAGACTTCTGACAGCCCCAGAGACCTTTTTTACTCCAATCTCCTCCTTTTAGAGAGAAGGAAATTCAGACCAAGGGAAGTTCCTAGTCCAAAGTCACAGGTGAAGCCTGATGGTCTGATTCCACAGGCCCCAGAGCCTCCCCCTGGAACCCCTCAGTATTGAGTCCAATTCCTTTTCTACAAAACAGCTCTTCAAATATGTCAAGAAAACCGCTACAACTTCCCCAAAACACAAGGCTAAATAACTCCAGGTTAAACAAGTTCCTCCAACTCCCCATTTCTCTCCACAGTCTCAGTGCCCTGCAGTTCTTTGATCTCATTAAAGAGAGCTCCAAATGGATCTGCTGCAGCAAAGTGACGCAAACGCAGGAGGAAAGATGAAGTGTCGTTTGGCCTGGCTAAGATGCAGCACGAGCGGAAGGAGAATGGTGAAGGCCTGGGCCCAGCAAAGACCTGGTCTCCCCACTCAGGAGGCGCCTTGCACTTCTCCCAGGGAGAGGGAGAGAAATGACCAGCACTTCAGGGATATACGGGCGGACAACGCACTTCACAGGTTTTACCAACTGCCGTGTCCTCACGACAATTCCGAGGGAGGAGCTGAGATCAGCCTACTTATAGCTGAGGAAACGGAGGCAGACGGAGGTTAAGTGAGTTCCCAGGATCACCCAGCGGGTGCCTCACGGCTCGCTCTGACTCGGGTCTTCCCGAGGCCCAAAGTGCTGCTCCTGAGCCTCCAGCTGCCTCCACCTCCACCGAGTTGGAACATTAATGTGGAAAGGCCTGGAGGCCAGGACCAGAATAACCAGGCCCCGCAAGAGCAACCCATTTACTCTGTGTTCTCATCAAGCTGATAAATCATGGAAAAGACAGGCAGGGGGAGGGGGGGAGGCGGTCACGCCAAAGGGGCTGGGGCAAACCCTACAGACTGTACCACTGCTCTTAGGATACAGGCTGGAAAATCTTTAGGGGAAGGAGAAGTGACTCGTTTCCTGGGCCGGTCAGAAGCTGCCCCCCTTTCCCCCCGTTGTACCAGGCTTACCAGAGGTAAGCCAAGGAGATTCACAATTAGGATCACAAGCCGGCAAACGGTAGGCCCTAACTGACAAAGCCCTCCCCAGAAGCTGCAAGCTTATCCCCAGCGATAGCGATCCTCTCCAGACTCGCGGCCAGGTAGTTACCTGGATCAGCTGCTGATGGGCCACATTCCCACAGAAGAAAGTCTGCTGGTCATCCACAAACCCCGTCAGCTCCGTTTCCTCCACCTCCTCTCCATTCAACATCAGAACTCTGCCAACAGACGGAGAGCCCACATTGACCCGAAGCCCTCTCTGAGAGGCAGCCCCCCCCCCTCCCCAGGACCGGGACCACGCTTACCTCGTCTGGCCCACAAAGGACAGCACCAAGGTGTCATCGGTTTCTCGGCCAGAGTCAGACCTGAGAGGCCATAAGCCTAGGAGGAGGAGGAAGATCAGGCTCTATCACGAGGCTGTCCCGAGAACCTAGCCCCCAGTTCCAGGAAGCCTGTGTCCCCCCGAACTCCCACACTCCCCACTTGGCTTCAAGCCAATTCCACAGCGTCCGCCTCCCGGCCTCGGTGGAAGGGGCACCTGCTCCCTGGGACATCCGCCGGGCACAGCCTCCAGCCAGGAGACTTTGGGCCGCTCCCGACCACTCTGGGAAATCCCACCTGGCAGGATCTTCTCCTGACGTACACATTACATGGACTTCCCTAATCCTACTCATCGTGTGCCAGACAAACCAGAATCCTCTCTTCTCTGGGAAAATCTCTCAAATACTTGAAAACAACTCCCAAGTCCGCTCCCCGTGGCAGAGTCCCGAGGCCCTGCCCGCCCTGTGCCCACCTCTCCCCCCTCCCCGAGGCACGGGACACTGTACCTTTGATACCAGGCAGGTCGATGCTGGCATGCTCGTGGATTCCGATCCCGTTTCGGATGATACGCAAGGAGCCTTCCTTAAAAGCTCCAGAACATGTGACCAGCTGGACACAGACACAGACACACAGAGACCGTCACTGAGGCCTTCAGGAACACCCAGCAAAATCAAACTAGCCATTGTGCCAAGGGGCGGGCAGCACTACCAGCCCACCCTGTGAAGGAGACCATCAAAAGCCTGCAGCAAGGGCCTGGAGGGCATGGCCCCCAGTGGGCATCAGGAGTATTTAGAACCCAAAAGGTGAGAACATCACAGCAACTTTGAAAGGTTTTGCAAAAAAGAATGGCTCCACTTAGGCCAAAATATTTATTTGTAGCAGTGTTCCTTGTCACAGTGTATTGCTGGGACACAGGAAATGACAATCACAATGATAAATACAGAAAGGCCCCCAAGTGCCTAGGAAGTGATCCAAGGTGAGCAGAGCCAGAAGCCGACACCCACCCAAGGACTCAAATGGGGAACAATGACGGAGAGACTGCAGTGAGGAAGACCAAGCGGACCTTCTGTGCTTGTGAGAGACGGCGTGCTACACTGTGGGGGAGCAGTAGCCGGCAAACTTCAGGCTCCCCAGATTTCCCACAAATAGGACAGAGACTGGTGAAAGGTTAAAAGGTCTTGGAACAGAATGGGGGTACTCTGGATACAACCCAAGAAACCCCTCAGCCCAGGATTAACCCACGTGAAGTGCAGATACCTCGGGCTAGCTCCCCACAAACACCAAATGGACCCCTGGGCGAGCGGGGTGTGGCTGGAGCCTCAGAGACTGTGAGGAGTCAGGGGCTTGAGTCTGAGAAGACTGAGGGAACTCTGGATGATCAGAAACGCCAGGCTGGGCTAGGCTGTAGGGCCTCAACCCTGGGGGAGAAGGAACCAGCACACTGGGAGTGCAGAAGCAGGGGGACCCAAATTTGCAGGAAGGGGGAGCTCTTAGTTTGGGGTCCCAGATCAGAGGGACAACTAAAGTGAAGCTAGAGGCATATCCCCCTACCTCAATTATATTTCTCATTAACAAAAAAATAAAAATGAACTGGCAAAGAAGAACCCAACTTGGAAAACCTACTATGGGAATAGGGAAGACCGGGGTTTATCTTCAGAAGAGGACATTGAAGTTAAGAAAAAAAAAAAAAAAGCTTCTTCTACCCCAAAGAGATGGCTTCCTGCCCAGAGAAGAGGCATTGAGGAAAAACTAAAAAACAAAACAAAACAAAAAAACAGAAACCACCTGAGAAAAACAAGATTATGAAAAAAAGGTAACCAACTAGAAAAGGTGATACAAAGTCTTAAAGATGAAAACAACTCCTTGAAAATGAGACCTGGAACAGGGAAAACTAGCAAAGCTATAAGAGACCAAGACATAACAAAACAATATAAAGAATGAAGAAATAGAACAGAATGTGAAACATCTTATAAGAAAAACAACAGATCTCAAGAATAATCAAAGAGAAAATCTAACAATAAATTAACTACCTGAAAACTGTGACCAAAAAAAGAATCTCAACACAGTAATGCAAGAAATAATCCATGATCCTAGCTGTGAGACTTTAGACAAGTCATTAAACCCCAATTCCTCAGCCAAAAAAAAGAAAGAAAGAAAAGAAAAAAGAAATAATCCATGAAAATTGTCCGGGAGTGGCAAAATATGAGGGAAGAGTAGAAATAGAAAAAATCTACCCTCACCACCTCAGAGATCATTTGTGGGAAAAATATAGGAATATTACTGCCAAATTTCAAAAACCCCAGGTCAAAAAAGGAAAAATTTGCAAGAAACGAGAAAAAAAAATTCAAATAACACTGGAGGTGCAATGACAATTGTACAGGACTTAGCAGCAGCAAAATAAAAGGCCGCAGGTCTTGGAGTCATATCTACTGGCAATCAAAAGAACAAGATCTATAGCCAAAAACATATCCAGCAAAATTATCTGTGATAACTTGAAAGAAAAAAAAAAGGACATTCAATGAACTTGCAGATTTTCAGATCTTTCAACCAAATCTGGACTCAAAAAAAGATTTAACAAATAAGAGCTGATATCAAAGATCATGGACAAATTGTTTATGGGATTGACATCAGCAAGTGGGCAGCTCAAAGGAAAGATTGGAAGAGTTGAGTAGACTCTAAAAAGCAAAACCATCTAGAAAAAGGTAAAAATAGCATTATGTTGGACAAATGAGGTGCAAATAGATTCTGAGGCATTAGAGAGAGGAGGAGTGGGGGAAATAGACAGCACTACCTGCAGCCCAGTTACAGTACCCTCTAAAATCCATAAAGAAATCAGGATGGAGAGATGGGTGGCCGCAAAGGATGCAGGGAGAAGATAAGGGAGAGATCCATGGATGGGGGGAGGTAAGTAATGGCAAGGCAAGTTAAGGAGCAGAATCACAGAAGTTAGCAGGGAGAGGAAAGAAGAGTTAAGTCAAACTTAAAAGATTCAATCAAAAGAGAAATCTCTATTATATGTCAGCTATACTGTTAGGTGCATGTTTACATATGGCTTAATATGTGTAGTATGTATGTCTGATGGATGTGTGTATTATAGACGTGTCTATGTGTGAGTGGGTCTGTGGGTGGGTGATGAATGTGTATTTGTATGTGTGTGCATACATCCTGTGTATCTTCTCTCTTGAACTGTTAATTTATTGTCATATATGCTGTATAAAATAAATAAATACACACACACACACATACATACATATAGTTTTGCTGGGGCAATTGAGGTTAAGTGATTTGCCCAGGGTCACATAGCCAGGAAACCTGTGGCCAGATTTGAATTCAGGTCCTCCTGAATTCAGAGCTGGTGCTCTATCCATGACACCAACTAGTTGCCCCTTGTCATATATTTTGAATACCCCCTGATGTTCTGCTGGGCCCTTGACAATGTTGTGTTCTGTTTTCCTTTTCTGGGTTTTTTCCCCTATTTTTTAAAAAATAAAATAAAATTTTAAAAACCACTGTGAATGACATGAGATTTTTGGGAATATATTCATTGTCTGACTGCATTTCATTTCTCTTTTTGTTCATTTAAAGTCTTTGTTATAAGAAGTGGCTCTTGGAGAGGAGAGGAAATTCAAGGGGGAAAATGTAGTCAATGTAAAAATGAAAGATAACAGCAAAAATCTATTAAGAAAAAACTCTAGTGCTTCATCAGCCTTACCTGGCCCTGGCCCTGTCTCTCCAGATCCACCACACACATGTCCACAATGGGACCCAAATTGGTAAAGGTTTCCATGGCCACAACGTAAGAGCCTTGCTCGTTGCTGTCCACGTTGAGCTGAAAGTAAACAAACATGGTACTTGTTTAATGGCCCGCCAAAGCCACCCCCCGTACTCAAGCTTCAAGAAGCACCAAGCTTCTCCTTTTTCCTTGCCTCTTGGGCTCTGTCTAACCACTGAGACGGGGAGGATGAAGAAGTCTGAAATTTTACTGAATTCTCACTGGTCCCATTGGTTTCTCTTTGTGAGAAGCAGCACCGAGAAGGCAAAGTGAGAATGAGGAGAGATCAAGGAACAAGGAGGAGGAAGAGGGCTTCTTACCTTTACAAGCTGAGAGTCGCCAAGGCGGGAGCCAACAAACACGACCCCGTTGTCCAGGTACGTCAAGCATTCGGCAATGGAGGTCTAGGAGGAAATTCAACTTGAAGGAGACGCTGTGTGGGAGTGACTGCTGTCTCCCCCACCCTCCAAATGAATATATGCCAGGGCAGCCCTGGGAGGACCAAGACCATGTCAAGGTGAATTAGAAGGAAACTTAGTTTTCCAATTTCAATGGATTCCCAAGGCCCTCTAAAACCGAGGTTTCAAAATTGCTGAATTCTGATTCCCCACTTATAAAGTCTACAGTTTATCTGCTGATGGTTGATCTACCATCAAACTACTGTCCAGCTGCTACAACCCCTTTCCACCACAGTCAGCGCTCCACAGCAACATGCCCTAAGTTCCCATCCCTCCTGCAATAAATATAGAGTTCCACTTCCAGGAATTTCCTCCAGCACTAGGACCCTGGGATTTCCCAGTATTTTCAAAACACACACACACACACACACACACACACACACCATTTCTTGTTCATCCCTCATCTTTATGCAATAAGGCTCATTGCTCACGGATTTGAGATTTTCTTAAATGCCAAAATTCACTTTCCAATGGAACAACTCCGAAGTTGCTCCTGATGGATAGGGAGGCTACGGACAAAGTGATGGCCCGGCAGTGCAGCTAACCCGCCGAGCACAGAAACTCCCCAAAGAGCCGGGGACGAGCATCACCTCTCCGAGAAGCTCCACACGAAGATCCTTAAGGGTCACCGTGCCGTCCATCTGCTCCTCTTTCTCCAGCAGCAGCATGAAGAGCCGACCTTCCATGTCTCCGAGCAGGTAACGGGAACCATTTGGATCTACTCGATTGTGGCACACAATTGTGCTTTGCTGCCCCCACAGAAGGAAAAGTAATCAGGAAAACAGCTTCTGTCTCACGCCAGGGAGTAAACCCCAGGAGGCTGCTCCCTTTACTAGGTAGCCCTCACCATTTTATCAGAAGAAACCAAGAAAGCCCCAGGATGCCTTTGGATGATAACAAAGACCTGGGTGCCTGGAAATGCACGTGAGGTAAAGGAATGGGATAAGAACAATGTTAACCATGGAGATCCCTCTGTGACTTCTGAGACATAGAAAGAGGGGATGGAGATGGTTATTTTCTGCATGGCATAGAGACGACTGAAAGCAGTTCTCTAAGTATTCACATTGAGTGAATAGTAGAAGAGCAGAGCTTTTATTTTCACTGACCAAAAATGACTAAAACTGTCATTTTTTTTTCCTTCTATACTGAAGTTAGATTTTTCTTTATTTGAAAAAGTAACACAAAACTTTGATCTTTCTTTCTGTGTGAGTTCCAAGGATATTAACTTCTATTCGATACACTCAGCTATTTTATGAAATAAATGTTACTGTGACTGAGTGCAAACTGTTCTTTTATATGTACACCTGGCCAGGTAAAGGTTTTTAAGAGCAGATTAGCCGGAAGTATCTCTAGAGCCTTATAAAAGTATCTGTAGTGGAAAACAAGGGGCTGTCTACCTCTAGGCCCTAATCTCAGAGCAGCAGAAAGGAAAGGCCATTGGAAAAAAGGAAAAGGAAGCAGGTATCTCACCTTAATGATGGGAGGGGCAATGGCCAGGTACTTATCGCCATTGTGATAGGTGATGGATTCTTGGCCAATAATGATTGCACCTCCAAAAGGCTCTGGGACTGCAAAAGATTGAGGAAGAAGCTTTAGAATAGGCTCAGGTTTTCCAGGATCAAGGATTAGCACCGCCCCTCCCATTTAAAGAAAATACAAGAGGCGCTTTCCCTGGGGTGTACCTCCTAGGACAACCTCAGCAGGGAAACCTCTCTCTCCTTGGGGCTTCTCGAGAAAAGCTCTAAAGAAGCCAGAAGGAGAGAGTGGGTGAGGGTGAGAATGCTTCTTGAATAGCCGCTCCTGAGCGACAGCAGTTTTTAAACCTTTGTCCCTAGTGGTTCCATTCTGCTCTACTCCTGATTCAATCCTCCCTGGGAACCAACATGAGGAAGCGGTAATGTGCTGGAGTAGGGGGACGCTAAGGTGCTTCCAGCTCTAACTCCAGGAAACCTCCTCTCCTCCGTGAGGCAGCAGGCCCGAAGGGCAGGAGTACAGCCCGACCTCAAATGAATATAGTGCTGCAAAAATGTGTTCAGAGAAACAAAGTTACAGGAGGCAGCAGATACATACAAACCACCACCATTCTTGTTAAAAATGGACAGTCAGCAAACACTCCAGCAGGATTCTGTGACTGGAGCAGAGACGGTTATAGAGTAAACGGTTAACGGTGTGACTGCAAAATGGCGTTTGTTGTGGCGAGCCCATGCAGAGAAGGACAAAGATGGCTCCTTATCCAACGGGAGCTAGACCTGACCGGACCTTCTAGACCGGGCTCTCTCCCCACCTCCAGCTATGTGACCCTGGTACGGGTGCCTTAAGCTTCCCCATCTCTACAACAAAGGAACATCTAACTCGGTTCCCTTCCAGTTCTAAAAGTCGATGACACCTAACTTTTCAAATGATTTCCATAAAACACCCAGGAAAATCAGCCCCACAGACGAGATGAAAGATGGGAAGGAAGGGGTGGCCCTGGAAGGAACAAGAAGATAATGTTCTAACACACTCAAATCTACCTACAAATGTAAGACAATTCCCAACTTTTTGAGCAGCCCAGAGCTGTGACTTCATCTGGTGTGGAGCCCTTCCCTCCCAGGGCAGCTCGACCACTTCTCTGTCACTCCCACTCGTGGGCCCAGGGTCTCACAGAGCCAAGGCCAAAGCCTCGGGGTTCTGGATTCTCAGACCGGCCTTCTCTCCTTCTCTCCCGAGGCTTTTGGTGCTTCTCTACTAATATCTCCACAGAAGAGAGTGCTTAGAGCCAAGGATGACAGGTACCTTCAATATCACTCTCATCTATTAGAAAGGGGAAGTGATTAGCCTGCGGTCACACAGCTACAAGGGTCAGACTGAAAATCTAGAGCTGATCTCTTAACTCCAGGCCATCTCTTTTCCCTACACTTGCAGAGGAGAATTGGGGGGAAAAAAACACAAACTGGGAATGATAATAAGTGCTATAACATATACCTGTTTCCAGTGACACCATAAAGGGCAAAGGCAAGTAAGGGACAAGATCAAGCAAAATGACAGACGCAACAAGGAGAAAGCAGATTTCCTTAAAGCCACAAATCTAACCAACCTGCAATCACCATTGAAGCTTCCGCCTCCACATTTTCCTGCTTCCAAGGGCCTTTATTGAATTCCTTCTCTCGAAGAGATACTTCATAGGTCTTGACATGCCGTCCCTGGGGGTCCTGGCCTCAGGAAAAGGGGAACGTTAAGCACGGGGAAGAAGGGGATCGGCGCCGGTCAGCAGCAAGAAATGGGGCAACGCCCCTGGCCGAGGACGTAGGGTGCATCGGGGTCCCTGCTAGTGGCGCTGGGAGAGTCAGGGCTGACCCCCACACAGCAGCCAATCAACAAGAATTCACCAAGTGCCTTCAGGCAGGGCCTTGCTGAAAATAACGCCAGTAAATCCACAGCCTCTATTCAACAACCTCCACGCGACAGATGGTGGGAAGAGGACAATTTTTATGCAACATTCTGTTGGGTGACGGTGTTCACAGCACGCAGAAGCGAATCCCAGACCTTGACCTGAATCGGTTCCCACCTGGGATATGCCGGTGGCAACCTGCTCTGCCCTCAGCTTCCTCTGCCAGTCAGCCCTGGGAGGACCAGGGACTGTACAACCGTGCCCCTGACCTCCAGGCCCTCAAGGTGACTGGCTGCCCATGGGAGCTCAGCCCAGGAGGAGGCAACTTCTAGTGCCCCGAGGTCTCCTCTACGTTCCATGAATTTAAGGATTCACAGAGTGTAGCACTAACACTTCAAGGTCTTTACAGTCAAGAGAAAAGGGGCCAATTCTCAATCTAACGGAAATAACCTTTAACACAAGACAGGGTAGGCAGGACTCCATGACGACTCCAACCTGTTCTGGAAGTGAGTATCTGGGATATAAAGGCCTATCTCTGGGGGGAAGGAGGTGCCAAGAACCTCCCGGAGCACTCTGAACTAATGATCGCTACCTCTTCAGTGACAACCAAACTCCAACAGCCTGACTTTCAGAAAGGTGGAGGACGAAGAGAAGAATAGGACTCGCATTGCAGTTTCTAAGAACTAATCCAACATGAATATATCCAGAATATATAGGCAAGTTTTCCTACTCCAGTTCACCTTTATTCCAACCAGTTACCAAATCCACAGAGATCTATGGCTCTGCTGAAGATAAAGGGATACCGAGGCTCACAAGCCAAAGCAGGATCTTCACACACATGATCCTCCCCAAATATCCAGATATCTGAGTATGTCCCACCTACCCAGACCAGAAATCTGACTATATGCTCCAGAAATGACTTCACCCTGTGCTCACTGTGCTTCACAGGACCAGGAAAGCGGCCTGCCGGTCAGCCTGTTTCATGGCACCCTCCAGCTGCCAACCCCGAATCCCCCACCTGTCCCAGCCCAAAGGACAAATCTGAAAAACGGCCGGTGATCTATTAAGTGAAATCTCACAGAAGGGAAACAATGCGCTGGATGGGAACTCTGTCCCAGCTGATCTCCCTTTCCTTTCAAAGGCAATCCTCCAGATCAGCTCTTAACAGTCAAGCTACAAACATACTCTGCAAAGTTCTTCAGAGAACGAAGCCAGAAGCGGGTCACCTTATGTCCTTTCCGGAGGGCAGCCCCCGGATCAGGGAAGCTCTCCCCGCAAAGCCCTTTTCATCTCCATGGCATGATCAGCTCCCCAGGCAGGACCCAAGAATCTCATCCTACAGTAAGCGGTCCCTTCCAGACTTGCCTTCTCCCTAAACCTCCCGGTCATTACCTGGTAGACAAAGCAGATGGTGGGGGCCTGGCAACCGTAGAGGAACTTGACATCGATGACCTGGAGCTCCTCCAGACGAATGTTGAAGGCTTTCAATTCTTTGTTGTCCCGGTCCAGGGGGATAACCTTAAAGAGGCCATCATACAGGCGCAGGCCGATCATCCGGCACTCGGGGTCAATGATGCCGATGATCCCAGTCTCGGAAGGACGACCGATGCGATCCTAGAAAGGAAGAAGGAGTGATGGACCTGAGCGGGGGGCAGCACTCCCTGTGGCCGGAGCTATAGAACAGTAACAAGCTGGGGCTCCCCTGGGAGGAATGGGCCTGGAGGCCCAGGGGCCCTTACTTAGGCCCACTTCTATCAAGAGCTCAACTCTTTAATACAAGAGTGAGGTTCACTGACATGAGCTCCCCAATCTTCAGACTCCCAAGGGCACGGAAAGGAAATGAAGGAAGACAAACCCTCATTTCCACAGAGAGTGTCCTCCAGGATGGTCTCATGGTTTCTACAACCACAGAGGAATCTTTCCAGTTCAACTCCCTCTAGTCCAGGTTCAGCGATCCCCAAATTTCACAGTTAAGTTCTTCACGAACAGATAAGCAGCCCTGATTTTTGACGCACCCCCGGGCATCTGTGGCTTCCTCTCACCTGGACATTGCCATGAGCTCGGGTGATGATGTCGATGCTCTCCCCACTCTGCTTATACTCCAGGATGCAGGCGTTGTATTTGGCCGTCAAGATAAAGAGCAGGTCCTTACTCTCTCCCTAGGAACCAAGAGCATCAATAGCAGAGTTTCTTGGGGAGGGGGAGAGGAGGAGGGATGACTGAGGGGGAAGGAGCGGACTCCAGGTCCTCTCCCTGGGTCACCCTTTGGCCCGATCTCTCGCTCGGCCTTCTGCTCTTCCCACAGCACGCTTTCTCCCTTGGGCACACTCCTCACACAGTACCTATTTATCCTACCTCTCCTACCAATTTAAAAACTCATCATGTCTCCCATAACCGTGTGGCCCCAGTTTCCATACAAAAGATGCTCACATCGGGGCTGCCCAGCTTAATTTTTCCCTGAGGCCTCCACAGCTCTGGCAGCTTTCTCCAATACTGGCTGCTCCCTTTCCCACACGTCCCGTTTTACAAACAATCTAATCCTTGCTTCCCACTTCCACTTCCAGACCCTTTCTCGGAAATCGTAACTCATGCTTGCTTGTTTTTTGTTTTCTTTTTCATTTTTTCCCCTTTTTGATCTGATTGTTCTTGTGCAGCATGATAAGTGTGGAGAATTGCACGTGTTTAACATATATTAGATAACTTGCTATCTGGGAGGGTAAAGTGAGAGAGAAAAATTTGGAACACAAGGTTTTGCAAGGGTAAATGTTGAAAATTATCTTTGCATGTATTTTGAAAATAAAAAGCTATTATTAAAAAGAAAAAAAAAGAAATTGTAACTTAAATCACCTAACCATATTACATTAGTCATGGATTTGCTGCCATCACATGGCAATCTCCAAGGACTATCCACCTTTTCCCATGACTTTGGCATCTGATATTCAGTATTTCCCCCCTCAACCCTTCCCCTGCCAGCATCCTTGTTAAGGCTAGCATTCACAATGACAATCCTTCTAGTGCTCTCTCCTGACAGTGACTTACCAATGAATTCCTACAAATTCTAGACCAATGGACTTCAGTTCCTCACTGGGTGGTACCTCAGCTCCACTATTAGGCTCCTGAATTCTGAAATTCCCTCCCCTAAGTACATATCTCTTATTCTCCTCCTTCATTCTCTTCCTCTTCCCATATCTGTTTTTCATCCTTGCTATGTGATCTTCATTTCCTTGATTCCTCTCTGTTCTCCTGAGTCATCAATCCTGTTTTGGCTTTCCTCCTTTCTTGTGCGAGGTTTGGTCCCATACTCAGCCATTTCAATATTGCCCCCTCTCCCACTTAGGAATACCTTATCCCCTTTGACCTTTCCCTATTTCTCAAGGTGGCTCCTATCATTTACCTCTGCCCTCAAGCAAAAATAACCTAACAACCCTTAACTGTACATTGGGCCTTGATGTTGCCCTCTGAGATGCCTGGGACCACAGACTTTCCTCCTCCTGCTCCTGATGCACCAAATCTTGCCAAGTCACAATCTACATGCACTGCTCCTTCCCTGCAGCCTTGGAGGCAGAGGAGATCCTCTCCCAGACCGAGCCTCTTCAGCTGGACCTCCTTCTGCTCCCCTTCCTGTGCTCTATCAATCCCCCTCTCAAACTTGCAGCCTCTTTCCATCTGCTGCTCCTTTTTAAAAAGGACATACACATGAACTGATGCTAAGTGAAATGAGCAGAACCAGGAGATCATTATATACCTCAACAATGATACTGTTTGAGGCTGTATTCTGATGGAAGTGGATTTCTTCGACAAAAAGAAGATCTAACTCAGTTTCAGCTGATCAAAGATGGGCAGAAGCAGCTACACCCAAAGAAAGAACACTGGGAGATGAATATAAACTGCTTGCATTTTTTGTTTTTCTTCCCGGATTATTTATACCTTCTGAATTCAATTCTCTCTGTGCAACAAGAAAACTGTTCGGTTCTGCACACGTATATTGTATCCAGGATATGCTGTAACCTATTCAACATGTAAAGGACTGCTTGCCATCTGGGGGAGGGGGTGGAAGGAGGGAGGGGAAAAATCGGAACAGAATTGAGTGCAAGGGATAATGCTGTAAAAAATTACCCTGGCATGAGTTCTATCAATAAAAAGTTATTAAAAAAAAAAAAAAAAAAAAGGAGATATATAAGTGTTCTAGGATCCTAGTCGGCAAATGTATGCAGACCTCCCCATCCTAAAAAATACTCCCGGGGAGCCCACTAACTCTTTACACACCATGTTCTTTCTGGTTCTTCAGCTCATCGTGCAGCTGTCCTGCCTCAGCTTATTCTGTGTACAGCCTGACATCCAGTCCTACCATGGGCCTATCATCTTCTTCACCAAGTCTTTTGGGAGACTTTTACTTTTCCAACTGCCAGGGAATCTTCCTGACTCTCAGTCTCCTTTGTCACTGAATCTTCTACCAGTTCCTCCAACACCGATGGCCCCCGACAGTCTGTCCTTGGCCCTCTTCACCAGGGCTTCAATGGCCATTCTTCTAGGCAGATGGTTCCAAAATCTATGTCAACACTTACCTTCTCTGTCTACGTGCCAAACTACCTGCTAAATATGTCCTCTGGCACTTCCAACTCAACAAGCCCAGGCTGAACTCATTAAGCCTGAAGGGACTATGAACTACTTAGAAAACGAACTAACAATCTTACCTCTTCAAATTTTTCTATTCCTGCTGACAGTGCAGGATGCTTTGAGTGATCCAAGCTTATAACCCCGGCACCCCCTTGGGCTCGTTCGTCTTTTACCATCTCCAATCTACTGCCAAGTCCTGCCAAGGCTGCCCTGGCAATAACTCCATCCCCTCCTATATGGACCTCACTGCCCACCAGGCACACCTCCAATCTAGCCTTCCTAGCACTGCCACAGCCATCTTCCCAATCCTAACACGCTCTTACTCATCTCACTCCCCAGACCCTTCACAATCTGGTTTCAGCAACTGTTCCAAACTTTTATCCCACCATTCCCTTTATACACCGAGAACCAATTAAACCCTCATTTTCATCCTGCCTCCCTCCCACCTCTATGCCTTAGTTCCCACCATCCCCTCTGACTAGAATGGGTCCCCCACTGTACCATTTACCTTCGTAGGCCAACGCAGAGAACACTTCCTACATGAAGTTTTCTCTGGGCTTCTGCCCACCTTCTCAAAATATTCTGCTGGACTCCTCTAAAACACTGATCTCATTCATCCTTCCATCTCAGTTATTTGTGTTTCTCTCCTTTCTCTATTAGCCTGTAAACTCCTTGAAAGTGGGTTCTATAACACAGTTCAAAGCTGGCTGAAAGGAAATGAATTCTAAGCAAATGTTGTTCATCCTCCCCTCCTTTTTCTCCTCCTCTCACTCGACCACTTCCATGCCTATGCATTCTGACCCTTCATATCCTTAAAAAGTGCTGCTTCCACAAAACTACCCCAAAGACCCTAATTTGTGAATTTTAAAGATGTTATCCTGAGCTCTATTTCACTTCAAACACCTTCAAGAATTAAAGCAACATATATTGCTCTAGTTATTGAAATAACTAGTCTCAATTCTATTTTATTTATTCTTTTGAAATCTCTTACATGTTTATTATATTAAATTTAACATAGCAATATCAACCAACACTTTTCTGCTTGTGTCTTCATCAGTTCTTTTAATTATTTGGCATCAATGTTAGTACCCATTACTCTTGCCCCAATCTTCAACTTTCCTTCTAACAAAATAAATTTTCTAGTAAAAAGAAAAAAAAAACCACATAGTATTAAAAGAAAACAAATGTCTGTTGTATTGCTTATATCTGATAATATTTCACACCTAACCTGTGGTTAGTCCATCCCTTCTCCAACAAGAAGTGGGAGATTTTTTTTTTTTAATTCCAATTTTATATACAGCTAGAAATATGCTCTGAATAACTGTCTGATCAGCTTGAGAGACTGGGAGGAGCCACAGTCTCAAAAATTTAAAGCTGAAAAGGATCTTAAGAGATCACTGAATCCAAACTCCTCATTATTAGATGGGTATAAGGCACCTTATAAATTATAAACCAGAAGGGGAAGTGGTTTAATCAACAAGGAAAGCAATAATATTTCAAGGGAAATCTTTAAGTTACTTCCAAATCACAAGATGAACAAACAGCAGAAGGGAAGGAACCTCTTTTTTAAAGCTAACTTTAGCATTCTGCTTCCTTTCTGTCTCAGATCACTTTGGGGAAAACCCGCTTGAACAATTCAAGGATCTGTGATTTGTTAATTGTGGGGAGGCACTCCTTCCACCAATAGCAGAGGCTGGCTGCCTGATATTATCTAACTAAAAGTTTTTCTAGCTTGGTGGGCCCTTCCAAGGTTTGCATTCGGCTACCCAAGAACATCTCCTCCCGTTGATGAGCTATCAGAGCACTTTAATGGAAGCAGTGAAAAGGCATAAAAACAAGTAACTGGTTGGATAAAGACATCTGGCATCCAGATTTTAGAAATTAAGAAAATTTCCAAAAGGCCTTCTTTTCTCTTAAGAGAATCTTTCCGAGGTCCAATCCCATTCAAATATGAATTTACCCTTCAAAGTGAGAACTCCTTGCCAAGTCTTCTTATGCTTTTGTCCCACTCTCCAATTGTGATCCAAAGTAAATGTAACGAAAACAACAAGCAGGCTCAATGCCATACAAGGTGTGGAGCTCTGGAGACAGTACTTACCTTGGGACGGAAAAGCTCCATAACAGCAATCTTGCCATACATGCCCACTTCCTTAACGGGCCGCAGCCCCTCTGCGGTGACCACATAGATCTCCAGGCGGGTGTTTTTGGCAATCAGCAGATTCAAGTCTTCGGCAGAAGTGAAGTGACCTGAAAGAATTGTCACCAGGAATAAGAAGGGGCCGAGTCCTCCTCAGCAGCATCCTAAAGGCTCCCAAAGTACTCAAATCAAAAAACTTGGGAGCATCCAGGCATTTCTTTAATTTCCCATAGGCATTTCCTTTCTTGATGCTTAAAACAATTTCATTCCCATATATTTACAAAGAGAAAAGCAGGATCTTTCAAAAAACAAAACCATAAAAACTGTACCCTATCTACCAGAAAAAAAATGGCTTTGTATGATCAATTAAAGCCCCAGGGAGAGAGAGACCAATCGGCCCACTAACTCAACACCAAAAGATGGACACATCAACACAGAATACCAAAGGATGGAAAGATGGAGGGTGGGACAGAGAGACAGACACACACCTGTTCCTTCTCAACATTAATCTTTACCTAGTCTCCAAATTAATGTATACTGCGGTCTGGATACTTAGGACAAAGGACAATCATCTTGTGGCCTTTTCCTAGTACCCTGGGAGCTCAAACAGCCCACATGTCAAAGCTTCTTGGTACCATGGCAATAGGTAATGGGAGGAGGGAAGAAGGGCATTTTGAGTGTACTTTGCTCATTAAAAGTCTTAGGCCCAGGGAGATCCAATCCACAATATTTGTGTCTTCTATACAATGTGGACTTGCACTGTTATTACTAAAAAAAATGCCCACACGTGACTAGCTAACGGCGCAAACCCAATGTTTAGCCTTTACCCTCCAAACTCAGTTGTCCCGATCAGCCCTGCCACCTGTTGCTCGGTATAAACAGCTGCTCCATCTAATCATCTATCAGGAGGATATTATTAAGGGAGTTTTTGATCAGGTAAAAAGGTAAGCCCAGACAGCTCTAAAATGTGAACTTCGTCACGTCCTTATGTGGGCTATGACAAGGAACTCTTTTCTTGACGAGTGCTATCACCTCATCTCAATCTTGGAGCCCCTCGCTGATTCAGGGGTTCAGAGAACCTAGAGCTGAAAGGGAACAGAAACCCTTTGTTTAAAGCCTTCACTTTCACAAGTGAAGAAACTGACCCCGGAGTCAAAGGTCACACTGGGTGTCATTTGAACCAAGGTCCACTAACTCTAAATCAAAGACATTTTCCCCAAACCGCCCTCCCTCTCGGCATTCACAGACTATCAGAGCGGGAAGGGGCATCCGGGGATTCTTCCCACACAAGCCCTTGGGCCGTCCGGTGAAACCACTGGACCGCTCCTCAGGGTTTTTAAATGTGTAAAATAAAACATTGTACACAGAAAAGATACAAATTATATTAAAGCAGTTATCAAAACACAGGAAACAGAATTCAGGGAGCCCAGGTTAAGAATCACCGTCCTCTGACCAATCCCAACACTGCTTGGGTCACCACTGAGGTAAAGCCAGAGGTCAGCCAGATGGGTGTCAAAGCCGGACCTCACATGCAGACTTTCTGGTCCCACTTCAGCCCGACCTGAGGCCTCGGGACTCCAGGAGCTGCCCGATGCTCAGGGCCTCTCCTCCCCAGAAGTCAGACTGTCAGGGGGAAGAAGAGCTGAACTTGTCCCACTTGGCCCCGAGTTTTGGGCCACTAAGAGCCACCAGTGAAACTCGCTGAGGGTCAATTTCAGCTTGAGGGGAGGGAGAAATCTCCAACAGTTACCGCCCCCCCCCCCAAAACCAAGAGGACTGCGCCTGGAGGACTGGGGCTTCCCTGGGCCGGAGGACTTCCAGCCAACGGGACACGGCCAAGAGTCGGCCCGTGCTCAGGCTCAGGCCCAGGCTGTCGGACCTGGACGTGTCTCACGGAGGGAAGTGAGCGGCTCCAGCTACCTCTGTCTGCCCTCCCAAGTCATTTCCCCAAATGGGTCTCATCTGAAAAGGACGGGGCCGGTCCATCAGCCAGTCAACAACTGACCCTGTCTCTGGCCCATAGGCCCTGGAAAGAGCATCCTTGGGGGCTTAGCTCAAGGGCCACCTTGGAGAGCAGAGGCCGGGTCTGCTCCTCCCCCCAGAACCTCTGGGTCCGCAATCCACATCATCAAGCTGAGATTCCCCTAAGAAATTAAGTTCCAGAAGGCAGCTTTGTTCTCATCTACATGGGATCAGGACTGAGACACCTGGAGCCCAGCCCCTCCTCGGAGAGATGTGCAAACAGGCCTCTTGCTTCATACTCTTGACAGACAGATTGGAGGAAGTTACGCTAAGGGTTGGAAGGGATGACAATGGGCCTCCGTTACCCAGCTTGGAAATCTGAGGGCCTGCTTCTAAGGCACAGCCCTTCCCTTCTGCAGGCCCCAGGTTCTAGTTCTCCCCGGCTGGGCCTCAGCTTCCCCCGCAGCCCTCCCGGACCCTGATGCACATGGTCCTTCCTGGGCTGGGCCTCAGTTTCCCCCACAGCCCTCCCGGACCCTGATGCACACGGTCCTTCCTGGGCTGGGCCTCAGTTTCCCCCGCAGCCCTCCCGGACCCTGATGCACATGGTCCTTCCTGGGCTGGGCCTCAGTTTCCCCCGCAGCCCCCCCCCCTCCCGGATCCTGATGCACACGGTCCTTCCTGGGCTGGGCCTCAGTTTCCCCTGCAGCCCTCCCGGACCCTGATGCACATGGTCCTTCCTGGGCTGGGCCTCAGTTTCCCCCGCAGGCCCCCCAAGTTCTGGCGCACACGGTCGGTCCCTCCCTTGCTAGGTCTGTTTCTCCAACGAGTCCCTGTTGCATACGGCCCTTCCCCTGCCGGGCTTCAGTTACCCCACAGCCCCCAGGGCGGGCCTCAGTTTCCCCACGTGGAGGCACGCCGCCCCCGCCCCCGCCCGGTCCGCGGCCTCCCCTCACCCGTCACGCAGCCGTTGACGGCCGTGGGCTTCTGCGCCGTCACCACGTAGTTGTACGACATGTCGAGGCCGGAGCCCGGGCGGGGTGGGCCGGGGGCGGAGCGGGCGGGGGGCCGAGTGGGCGAGGGGCCCGGGCGGCCGCGGAAGCGGACACGGACAGAGACACGGCGACGGCCGAGAGACGAGCAGGTCCCGCGCACTGCCTCCGCACCTACACCGCCACCGCCGCCGCCGCCGCCGCCGCCGCCGAGACGCGCCGCTGCCGCCGCCTAGAGCGCCCTGGCCGCGGGGCACCACGGGACGGGCGCCCTCCCCTCCCCTAGCGGCTCGGAGGTCTCAGCTCGCTTCCCCAGCCCGAAGATGCCGGCTGGCCGCAGGCCCCGCCCTTGCCGAGCCCCGCCCCTTCCGCCGAGCCCCGGATGAAAGGACGCTTTACCCGCCCCTTCTCTGCTCGTCAGGAACGGAGCAGGCGCAGCGCGGCTGACGGCTGGTGAGCTCGTGCTCGAGGTGGGGGGGAAAGGGGGAGAAGGAGAGAGCGCTAACGCCAGTTGCCCCTAAGCCCCCCTTCCGTACAACGCGCGCCCGCCCCCTGCGCCGAAGTCCCCCAATCCAGAGCGGCGGCCTCCCGCGCCCCGCCCCCAGTGAGAGCCCGGCTCCGCCTTCGGCGGCTGCGGCCCTGCTGCTTCGCTTCCTCCCGCCCGGGGGCCGCCTATCGCGGGGGGCCCCGGTCCGCTCTCCGGGCGGCGGCCCTTCTCCTTCCCCGCCTTGCACCCGGTGACCTTGGGGAAGCCTTGGGGAAGCCGGGTAACAGGCCCGTTGTACCCGTGTCCTCTGTACAATCCCCGGGGATCGCGCCGCCCCTTTGGGGGCCGAAGCTGACGCGGGCCGGGCCGCCCCGCACCTCGGGGGCTCACAGCCCACGGCACCAAGTTGTTGTTGTTTTTTTTTTAATAGCTTTTCATTTTTCAAAATACATGCAAGGACAGTTCTCGGCATTTCCGACAAAACCTCGTGTCCAGATTTTCTCCCTCCTCCCCGCCCTCTGCTGGACGGCAAGGAATCCGGCATGGGCCAAACATGGGCAGTTCTACCCATATGGCCCCGATCCTGCTGCACACCCAAAACATCCGATCAAAAGGAAATAAAGTGAGAAAAAACGAGCAAACAACCAAAAAGGTGAAAACGCGGCACCGCTGCTCGCGCAGCCCCGCGGTCACCGGGCATCCGGGGCCTCTTCCTGCGCATGCACTTTAGATGCGTTAATTAGCCCATTACATTTAAGCCGTGACCCTGACACTTGTTAAGCACCTGCTGAGTACCGGGTCAGGGCGGGACTCGGAGAAGGAGCAGAGAGAAGCCTTAGATAAGACAAACCGCCGCCTTTGGCGCTGCGGAGCCGGTGCCTTTGTTGAGGTTCCGAAGGAGACACCAAAAGACGGGGTCGCAGACCCGGCGTCTCGAGGTGTCGCAGAAGGATTTTCAGGACTGAGCTGATGTCCCCGGCGAGGGACAAAGTTCATTGTCATTGGAACGCTCAATAGGCCCCCCTGCCCGGACTTAGGAGGGTTTGCCCTTGAGGGCCCCCATAGACCCCCACCCACCCTGTAACCAGGACCAGCCTAGCAAAGAAACCGGCACGTGCCCCACCGGACAGCTGGGGAAGAAAAGCCCGATTTTAGTCCCCCAGAAACTATCATTTAAGCGTCTAACTCCGAGCATCTCTGGCTCTGCTGTCCAGCCTGGCGTTGTGCCCCCTGGCCTCTGACCCCAGCGACCCACAGTAACACTGGTAGGAACCTTCAGAAGATCAGGAAAGCGCCCTACGGTTCCCTACAGTTCAGTGGGTCACGGCCTGCCAGCCATCGGGAAGGCCGAGGGAGGTTTTGGACTTGACTCACTTCCTGGGACCACCTTTGTTCTCTGTTTTCCTAGAGAGAAAAGTCTAAAAAGGTTCTTAGACTGGAAGAAAGGAAAGACTATTTCTTCCTCATTTCCATTGAATTAAAAGGGGGGATTCCCTAGGCTTCCATACAATGTCCGCTTCCTTCTGCCCCCGGCGCCCCCACATCTCTGCCAAGAGGAGGCTGGCGGGGCTGAAGTCCCCGTTCGTACCATCTCTTTTTTACAGCCGGGGGTTAGCCCAAAGGGGTTAAATGGCCTGTTCTGAGTCTCGCAGCCAGTAGTGACAGGAAGGACTCGAACCCAAGGCCCTGACTGCGCCGTGCACCGCTGCCGGGTCCAAGAGCAGCCTCCGGAGCCTAACAACCGGTGCTTGTTTGCTTTGTTCCCCTTGGCTGGGGGGCGGGGGGAGGGTCACTGGGCAGCACGTGCTGCCCAACCTGGGATGCCCCTTGGGCGCCTGCTCCCGCTGGCACGTGTTCCCCGGGTGGATTTTACCACTGCCCAGGGAGCGGATCTGGGCCATGTGCGGACTTTGGCCTTTCTTCCCCTTGCCTTCCCCACTCCATGGCCGAGCCACGCGCTAGAGTTTGGACTTAGACCAAGGTCCCAGGTGGGAGCGGGATCCCAGCAGGCAGAGAGCCCACGCCAGTGCCAGCAGACTTGGCCCAGCTCAGCCCCTTCACGAGCCAGCCCCCATCCGTCCGGCCCTCCAAATACTGCTCCACCTCCCATAAAGGGCCACTCTTCTGTCTCCCTAGGGCTGGAGTGGCCGAACAGCCCCTGAGCCACCCGTGGTTCCCTGAACTGACAGGAGCCTCCTGGAAACCTTGCAGCCATGGTGAGTTCTGGGGGAGGGGAGGGAGAAGGAGCTCTGGGTGCCCCTGTGAGCTGCCCCCAGAGCGCGGCCCGGCTGCCGGAGTCGCCCCTGCCGGACCACAGGTCGGAGACCGGGCCCCTGGGGTGACTGTGAGAAGGCCCATGGCCCATTAGGGTGGTGGGGCTAACGGGGCTGCGGTGGGGGGGCTCTGGCCCTCTCCGGCTCCCCCAGGCCTCCAGATTCGCTCTGTGGGTGCCCAGGCAGGAGGCCGCTGCCCCTTCGAGGGGACCTAGAAGCCCACCTCCTACAGCAGCCTTTCCGGCTCCTCTTAAACCCTCGCCTTCCCTCTCCGATTATTTCCTAGTCATCCTGAACTGGGCTTGTTTGTCCTGCCCATGAATCCCTCCGTGGGGGAGGGGATGTGGCTTTTGCCTCTTTTCGTCTCCCCAGCATTTAGCACAGCGCCCGGCCCACGTGCGTGAGGTCTCGGCCAGCCCCCAGAGAACCGGGAGAGTCTGGTGCAGTCTGGGTCGTGTTCTCGGCTGCTCTGAGAGACCGGGGCCCCGTAAGGTGCAGGGGTGCCCCAGCACCGGGCCTCTGCGCTCTGAGCCGGCCGGCTTCCTCCTGGGTCCGGGGCTGCAGTCCTTGCCCTCAGTACTTACAGAGCGGTTTCTGGAGGATGGGGCCCCAGCCCGTGGGGGAGGGGGCAGCATCGGGAAAGACCCTCTCTGGGGGGAGGCAGCGTGCTTATGGGAAGGATGTGCAGCCCACTCTGTAGACTCTGATGGTCTTCATTTCCTCATTTGTAAGAATAAGGGGGCAGGCCTGGGGCACCTCCAGGGGAGGGCTTGTGGCACCTCCAGGAGCAGGCCTGGGGCACCTCCGGGGGCAGGCCTGGGGCACCTCCGGGGGCTGGCCTGGGGCACCTCTGGGAGCAGGCCTGGGGCACCTCCGGGGGCTGGCCTGGGGCACCTCTGGGAGCAGGCCTGGGGCACCTCTGGGAGCAGGCCTGGGGCACCTCCGGGGGCTGGCTCCTGGCACTGCTCCCTCAGGGGCCCCCATGCTGTCGGCCACTTTTGATCAGAGCTCATTCCCTTTGCTTCTGTCCTCGGGCCGGTTGTCTGTGGGCATTTACCTGCCCTCCCCTCCCAGGCCGAGGCTGTGCCCAGGGGCCCCTGCCCTGCTTGCGGTGGGAACAGGCAGCCTCGGAGGGACGTGGGTTCAGAGCTCCCTCGTCGCGCACAGGTTTAGGGCAGGGGACCCGGCGTGGCTGCTGTGCTGCAGTGACCCCAAGCAAGCCCTTCCCCCTCCCTGCCTCAGCTTCCTCCTTCCACCCCAACTCTGAACGGTCCCATCCGTGCCCGGTCAATGCTTGTCCACTCGATGGACTGACCCTGTTTATTCCCTGGGCCCGGATGCCCCCGAGGTCTGTGGCCTGGCAGAGAGGCCCCCGAAGGCACGGGGGGAAGGGCGGGAGTGATCATTCCGAAGAGGAAGAGCCGGGCGTACAGGGCCCCTGGAAGGTCGGGGAGCTCTTCCCGAGCCGTGGCCGCCCTGTGGCCCCCGCAGCGGCCCCTTCTCGGGGGGGTCGTTGGCCAGTCCGCCTCCAAGTCTGCCCTTTGCCCCGGCTGGCCCCCAGGAGGAATGGCGGCCGAGGAGGAACTGCCGCTTCCCGGCTCCTGGGCCGTGACACGGGACTCTGAGCTGAGTCCTGGCCCTGTGACTTCTCTCCAAGGGACCTGAAATGTACCTTTGACTTGTCCAGCCTCAGTTTCCCCATCTGGAAAACCCCTTCTGTGATCTTGTTGGGGGGTGACTGGTCCGGAGCCGTTTAGAACAAGGGGGAGCCGTGTGAGGTGAATCCGAAGAGGAGGAGCCAGGGCCCGGCACTTGGGAGTGTCCAGCTCGGTCTGACCCCAGAGGGGACGGCGAGCCCGGGCCGTACCCAGTGGGCGGCAGCCAGAGTGTCGTCCCAGGACGCAGAGATGTGGGGGCGAAAGGCGTGAGCTCCCAGTCAGCCAGAACCAGGCTGCACAGCCCGTGAGAGCTGCCCCCCACCCTCCGAGAAAGCCCCTGGGCGACCAGGCCTTGTCCCCCCCAGGGCCCACTCGCCAGCTGGACATGTGGTGGCTGCTGTGGGCCCGGTGGCTCAGACAGAGAAAACACAACCCGGGTCCTGCCGTCAAAAAGCTCGGAAAACTGCCCACGCAGAAGCTTCCTGGGAGGGAGATGCCGCGGGCTGGGCGGGGAGGGCCCGGGTCTGGGGCTTCCGGGGAGCCCGGCGAATGGGGAAGGGTGGGGAGGCCGAGAAGGGGGGGTCAAAGCGGGGGCGCCAGACGGCCGTGAGTCAAAAACCCACGATTCCGAGTGGGCCGCGGACGGACGGCTGTCCCGGGCCTTTCCCAGCGGCAACGGTGACGCTGATCGGATCGTCCGTCCTTAGCCAGAGGGAGGAGGGTGGCAGGCGGGCCCCGCGTGGGAGAAAGCGGGGCTGGCGTCCCAGGCCCAGGGCGGTTCTGGGGCCTCCGAGAGCCGGGCTGGAAGCAGAGCCAGACGGAGCAGGGCCTCGAGTGCCAGGCTAGCGAGGGGGTTCCCGAGCACCTGCATCCGCCCAGGCCTTGCCCGCGGCAAGCAGACGGAGGGGCCGTCACGGCCCGGGGTGGTCCGAGGCTGCTCGAGGCGAGGGGCCAGGCCGGGGGCCACGGTGGGCGCCCCGACCCCTCGCTTTCTCTCCCCCCAGAGCTCCAAGAAGCTGGTGAACTCGGTGACGGGCTGTGCGGACGACGCCCTGGCCGGCCTGGTGGCCTGTAACCCTGGGCTCCAGCTCCTGCAGGGGCACCGCGTGGCCCTGCGCGCTGATCTGGAGAGCCTGAAGGGCCGGGTGGCCCTGCTGTCGGGCGGGGGCTCCGGCCACGAGCCTGCCCATGCCGGTGAGCCCACGCCAGGCGCGGGGGGGGGGGGGGGCCGGAGGGCCACGGAAGAGGGAGCCAGCGGCAGCGGAGCAGCATCTCACCCCCCCCCCAGTCACCTGCCTCTGGGCCCTCCCCGTCCTCCCTTAGCAGCCAGCGTCTGCTCCCCCTTCCACTCCTCGCCCCCCGGGGGGGCTCCCCCTTGCCACAGACAAGCCTCATTCATTAGAACCAGCCCCCGCAGAGCTCGTGCCCCGTCACACCTTCCTGTATCCGCCACCACGCCCAGTCCTCCCGCGGTCCCGAGCCCCCCGTCTGTTGCTGTGGCAGACGTCGCTCTCCCTCCCCCCGCATCGATCCCGACACATCTGAGAGTTCTCAGACCCGGGCCCTCGTCGTCCCTTGGCCCAGCCGCCCTCCCCGTGTGGGGACACCCCCTCCCCAGGTATAGCCAGGCTGCTCCGTAATCAGACACCGCGGGGACCCCCTGCCGGAGCAGAGCCATCCCGGGTCTTCTCCCGCGTGGCGGCCATCCTGAGGGCCCTCCCAGACGTCCGGCAGGACTGCCAAGGACAGAGCAAGCGGGCCGGGGGCGGCGGGATGAGCCCCCTCCCCCTTTGCCTCTCCCTGCAGGTTTCATAGGCAAAGGGATGCTCACCGGGGTCATTGCCGGGGCCGTGTTCGCTTCCCCCGCGGTGGGCAGCATCCTGGCCGCCATCCGGGCGGTGGCGCAGGCGGGCACAGGTAGGGGGCGGGGGAGGCGGCGGGCACGCCTCCCGTGGGCATGGGGAGGGCAGGGTGGCAGAGCCGCGGGCCAGGCTCCCTGACCCTCTCTCCGGCCTCTGCAGCGGGAACGCTGCTCATCGTGAAGAATTACACCGGGGACCGGCTCAACTTCGGGCTGGCCCGGGAGCAGGCGCGCGCCGAGGGCCTCCCCGTGGAGATGGTCGTCATCGGCGACGACAGCGCCTTCACCAGCCTGAAGAAGACGGGCAGGCGGGGGCTCTGCGGCACCGTGCTGATCCACAAGGTGGGGCTCGGGGGCACTGGGCATCGGGAGGTGAGGGACGAGGGCCTCCGGGGCACGGGCAGCGGGAGTGGGCTGTGGCCCCCTCCCCCCCCGCTGCCCCCAAACTGTGCCCTCACGGTCCCTTGGGGCTTCGCTCTCCCCTGGTACAGGTGGCCGGGGCGCTGGCCGAGGCGGGGGTGGGGCTCGAGGAGATCGTTCAGAGAGTGAATGCAGCCGCCGCCGCCATGGGTGAGTGCTGGGCTGGGGGCGGCGAGGGGGCAGCTGCGCCATCCGAGGGGAATTCTGGGCTGGGGGCGGCCTCCCTGCCCCCGGGAGGAAAAAGAGCATTATGGAGGGCGTGGGACACTTCTGGAGGAAGGAGCAGAAGCTGCCGGCCACACTGGGCATCCGTGGGAAGCTGCTCTGGGCAGAGGGGTCGGTGCTGACCCCCCCCACCGCAAGCCCCCCAGGTGGCCCCGCGGTCCCCGAGCGGCTCCGAGCTCACTGCCCCATTCCCTCCTAGGCACCCTGGGCGCGAGCTTGTCCTCCTGCAGCGTGCCGGGCTCCAGGCCCACCTTCCAGCTGCCCGCCGACGAGATGGAGCTGGGCTTGGGTGAGCAGCCGCGGCCCGTGGGCAGAGCCCGGCCCCAGGGTGGGTGGGCCGGGCGCCTCCTCTCCGCCCCCGAGCAGCCGCGATGTGTTCTTTCCCACAGGGATCCACGGCGAGGCTGGCGTGCGGCGGCTGAAGGTGGGTGGGGCCTGCTTGCCCGGGGCTCGCGGGCGCCACAGCGGGCTCGCCCCCCCTCACTCCTCTTGCCCCCCGCTTCCAGATGGCCACGGCCGACGAGGTGGTGAAGACCATGCTCGACCACATGACGAACCCCTCCAGCGAGTCCCACGTGCCGGTCAGGGCCGGTGAGTCCCCCGTGCTGCCTGTCCCCGCCCCCTGGCAGAGCCCTCCCTGCCTCCCCTCCCCCTCTCCCCGAGGCCCCCCCCACTCCGGCGAAGCCCTCTTCCCTCCCAAACCGCCTCCTATGAGACAGATAGGGGAGGCAGCCTCAGACCCGCCGGGGCCCCGGGACGAGGCCCTTGGTGCGAAGGGCCCGTCTCAGCCCGTGAGGGGGCGCTGGCTCTCCGCTCCTCGGGGCCTTGCGCCGATTACGGGGGTCCTGATGGGCGGGGGCCGCCCGCCCCCTTGTGGGCCCCGCAGGCTCTTCAGTGGTGCTGGTCATCAATAACCTGGGGGGCCTGTCCTTCCTGGAGCTGGGCATCATGGCGGACGCGGCCGTGCGCAGCCTCGGTAAGTGGCAGACTGGGGCCGCCCCCCCTGCTGGGGGGCTCGGAGAGTGGCAGAGGAGGGGCCGGGTCTGTGGGGCGAGACGCACCCGTCTCCCTGCTCCCCCGGCGTGGTCGGAGCCCCTTCCCTCCCCGAGCCCTGCTCCTGCTCTGGATTCTAGAGGCCCGAGGGGTGAAGATTGCCCGCGCCTTGGTGGGCACCTTCATGTCGGCCCTGGAAATGGCTGGCATCTCTCTGACCCTCCTGCTGGCGGACGATGCCCTCCTCAAACTGATCGGTGAGAGCCCGAGGGCCAGCCTTGTCTCCCTGGGCTGAGGGGGCCCGAGGGGGCGGGCGGGGGCACGGGAGGGACTCCCCCCAGCCCCCCGACTCCCCTTGGCTCGGGCAGCTGAGCTGCCTCCCGTTCGTTCCCAGATGCCGACACCACGGCCTCCGCCTGGCCCCGTGTAGCCAGCGTCGCTGTGACAGGCCGCGCCCGGAGCCGGGCGGCCCCCGCGGAGCAGCCGGGGGGCGCCGAGCCGATCGCCAAGGGAGGTAGGCTGCTCGCCCGGACGGGGACGTGGGAGGGGACCCTGGGCCCTGGGCCCCCTCCCCACCGGCCTCTCTCCGCCAGGTGCCGCCTCCCAGAGGGCGGCTCTCATCCTGCAGCGGGTGTGCAGCACCCTCCTCGGCCTGGAGGAATATCTGAACGAGCTGGACCGGGCCGCGGGCGATGGCGACTGCGGGACCACCCACAGCCGGGCCGCCAAAGGTAGGCCCGACGCGGCCCCCCCGGCTCCCTCCAGGCTGTCAGCTCTGTCCGGGCCCCGGGGCCGCCCCCTCCCCACCACCACATTGTCTGTTTTGCCCTTTCAGCCATCCAGCAGTGGCTGGAGGAGGGCCCTCCCCCCAGCCGCCCTGACCAGCTGCTCTCGGCTCTGTCCCAGCTCCTGCTGGAGAAGATGGGAGGTTCATCGGGGGCGGTGAGTGAGCCGGGGCGGCAGAGCGGGGGAGCCGGGGGGGGGGGCGCCTCCGGGGCCACAGACACCGAGGCGGAGGCCGGGCCTTCACAGCCTCCCCGGGGGATTCTGTCCCCAGCTCTATGGCCTGTTCCTGACCGCGGCCGCCCAGCCCCTCAAGACCACACCTGGCCTCCCGGCCTGGACTGCGGCCATGGACGCCGGGCTGGAAGCCATGCAGCGGTGAGTCCCCTCGTCCCGGGTCAGCGTGTCCCCCGCTCGGGCTCCCCGCCCTTCCCTCGGGAGGCCGCTGGCTCACTCGGGCCTCTCTCCCCACAGGTACGGAAAAGCGGCTCCGGGCGACAGGACCATGGTGCGTACGCTGCCCTTCCCCCCCCCCCCCCCCCCCGGAGCCCCTGTCTGCCTGACACTCAGCCCCCCTCCCTTGTCTTGGGCAGCTGGACTCGCTGTGGGCCGCAGGCCAGGAACTCCGCGCCCTGAAGACCCCGGGGGCCAGCTTGGAGCAGGTGCTGAGCAAAGCAGTCCAGGTGAGCGGTTCAGCCAAGCCCCGGAGGCCGGGAGGCTGAGGCGGCCCCAGGAGCCGCCGAGACCCTGTCTCAGGCCCCAGCTTGGAGGCCGGCTGGGAGGGAGGGGAGCGTCTGGGGCAAGATCCAAGCCAGCAAGCACCGGGGAGGGGCCCACTGCCAGGCCGGGCCGAGGGGCTCCCCATTCCCCCACCGCCCTCCAAATGTTTTGGCTCCTGCACCCGTCCTAAGGCGGGTCTGCGGGCAGGGATGTCGGCAGGTAAGCGGGTGCGGCGGGGTTTGAGGGGCAGCCCAGGCTCGGGCACCGGGATCAGAGATGGGGCGCTGCCCTGCACCGCAGAGGATTAGATTGTCGGGGTGACGGGCGGGCCGCGGTCGGGCCTGAGCCGGAGGAAGGCGAAGGACAGAACCACCGTGGGGGCCATGGCCACAATGGGGGGAGGGGTGGGAAAGAACCGGGTCTGGGCTGGGCCGGGAACCACCCGCAGGGCCCTGTCCTGGCAGAGCTGCTGAAGGTGCCTCACGGCAGGGCTGCGGGCAGAGAGGGAGCAGCCGGGCCGCCCCCAGCCCCGATCCAGACGGGGACTGAGCCCGGGCCTTGTCCCACAGAGCGCCGAGGCTGCCGCGGAAGCCACCAAAGACATGGAAGCCGGAGCGGGGAGAGCCAGTTACATCACCTCAGCCAAACTGGTGCAGCCGGACCCCGGGGCCGTGGCGGCTGCTGCCGTGCTCCGGGCCATCCTGGAGACCCTGCAGGGCCAGAGCCGGTGATTCCCCCGGAACCTCTGGGTGCGGCTGCATCTCTGCCCCGACCTAGCCCCAGGGGGCTTCTCCGCCTTTTGGGGAAAGGCCTTTGCACAATCATATGTTAAATGCATAAAATAATCAGATTCCAGAGGAAGTCGGTCACCCGGCAACCTAAGGGTCAAAGTAACGCGCCCCCACATGGCTCTTTCCAACAACAAGATGATTCAGGCCCACGATCTTGTGCTGACCTACACCCAGAGAGGACTGTGGGAACACTGAGGGTGGACCACAACCTACTGTTTTCACTTCCTTTGTTGTTTGCTTTTTGTTTTCTTTCTTGTTTTTCTTCTTTTTGATCCACTTTTTCTTATGCAGCAAGATTTTTAATTTTTAAAATACACCTGTTTTTACCATGTTTAACATATATTGGATTGCCATGTAGGGGAGGGGGTGGGGAGAAGGGGGAGAGAAAATGGAATGCAAGGTTTTGCAAAGGTCAGTGTTGAAAAATTATCCTTGCTTACGTCTTGAAAATAAAATTTCAATTAAAAAATAAAGTGTAAAAAAATAGAAGACTGGAAAACTGAAAAAAATAATAATAATGACATCCCCAAATCCTGCATCCAGGCCCCAGGTTAGGAGCCACCCTTGAAGGTACCGTTCCCTTCACTCAATCACCCAGGAGGAGGCCGGCCTTCTGGGGCCAAGGGCAAGCTGGCTTCGGAGCCCTGTTCCAGGCCCGGCCAGCCCTGCTCCCCATCGGCCCTGCTCCTCCCCGCCGGCCCTGCTCCCCGCTGGCCCGTCCTCCCAGGGAGTGTGAGGGCCTGGCAGGGCCTCCCGCTGGCTGGTGCCACATCCAGACCCATCAGAGTTAACACTTGTTTAAGGATCTCTCGGAAGCCTACTTGTCAGCCCGGCAGAGCTGACCCCATCAGTCATCTGTGGCACAATGTGGCGGCTCCCTCCTCCCTCCCTCCCCTGCGTGACCCCTGGTCGCTCAAAGCCCGAGCCAGAGATGGACGCCCGGCTTGTCTGAGCCTGGACTGAGTTGGGAATCGCCAGATTTGAGCCGGGTACCCTGGGTTTCCTCGGAGCTCACGCCCAGCACGTACAAGCACGCCCATGGGCCGTCTCCGATCCAGACTCGTCTCAGATGGGCCCCCGAGCCCCACATTCTCACAGGCCAAGTCACACACAAGCTCCGTCCTTCCATCTTGCAAGGGGAGGGGCCGGTGGCAGGAAGAGGGGCCAGCCCAGAGGCTTGTGGGGCAGGCTCAGGCACATCTCCGGTGCCACCAGAGGAGGTGATGATGGAGAGCGCCCCAGGGGAGCCCCGTGGCCCAGCCTGGTCTCCATCGGAGCCCTCCCCAACCTCACTGGCCCCTCTGATGTGACACCTGTGGCCACAGAAGATGCATCATGGGGGTCTTGACCACGCTCTGGTACGCGCCCTAAGGGAGGATCTGGTGGGAGCAGCAGAAGGCAGGCTGCACGGGCACGGGCACGGCGAGGGCATGATCTGAGCCAGCCTGGAAGTCCGGGAGCCACAGACTGGCCACGTACCTGGGGAGAGCCATTTCCCCTCGGTGCCCCCAGCCGCTAAGACCGAGGGGCCGGGTAACTGCCGTCCTGTCTCGGCGGAGGAACCGCACAGACTGCCTGCCAGGCTCACCGTGTGCCCGCTGGCCGGAGCTGCCCTGGCACAGGGAGCGCCCGGCCCAGATCCCCTTCCCACACGGGCACATCTGGCTAGCCCGGGGCCGCAGCTGCCCAGGCCGTGCTGGGCTCCCCAGATCTGAGCCGGCTGAGACCTCGCGGGCCGCCCCGGCCAAAAGGCCTCCCCAGCCCAGTGCTGGCGGGCCCAGCCAGGGAATCGGGTCAGAGGTCAGGCGTCAGCAGGCTGCAAGTCAGACTTACGGAGCAGAAAAGCAGGGAAACAGCTTTAATGGGAAGAAGAGGTCAAAGAACACAATTAAATCCAAAAGGGGCCAACATACAAAGTGCTTCCCTCAGCGGGGCAGGAGGAGCCGGAACTCAGGACAGGGGGCCAGAGGCCACGCCGCCCCTGCCTTCCACACCTGCCCCCAGAGGCCACGCCGCCCCTGCCCCTCTGCCCGCAGCGCGGGTGCTCGGCTCCAAACACAACCCTTAGCACGTTGGTTTCCCCTTTTATCCCCTTTTGAATGTGCGGAAATCCTCGGCCTGGAAACCTGAGGGTCTTGGAGCCTTCAGAACACACCGAAAACCCTCGGCCCGGCCCCACAGCGGGCCTGCTGATGCCGACCGCTCGCCGAGCCAATCCCCGGCCGACTGCTCCCCCAGAGGCCGCGGGCTCTCGAGGGCTGGCCCGGTCACCCCCACCCGTCTTCCCTCTGGGCCCGGAGAGTCTGAGTCCTGGGCCCAGCCAGGCCCCCTTTGGGGGGGAACGAGGAGAATCCCCCCGGAAATGGAGAGGGCAGGTGAAAGCCTCGATGAGGGACCTGGCACTTTACAGGGCTGCGGGGGAAGTCCGGCCGTGGGCGGCTCTGGAAGCCGGGCAGTGGAGCCCCCGAGGAGTGTGAGAAGTCACCGAGGAAGGCTGCGGGGGCCGGGAGCGAGGCCGACTGGAGCCGAAGCTGGGGGGGCAACGGTCATGGCGCCCCCTGCTGCTCTGCAAAGGGCTGGGAGAGAGCAGAGGGCCTCCCTCCCCCCAGGACTGTGGGCCCATGCACACCCAGGCCCGGGACGGTGGGGGGGGGGAGGGGCGCCGCCGCCCAGGCCCGGGACGGTGGGGGGGAGGGGCGCTGCCGCCCAGGCCCGGGATGTTGGGGGGGAGGGGGCGCCGCCGCCCAGGCCCGGGACGGTGGGGGGGAGGGGCGCCGCCGCCCAGGCCCGGGATGTTGGGGGGGAGGGGGCGCCGCCGCCCAGGCCCGGGATGTTGGGGGGGAGGGGGCGCCGCCGCCCAGGCCCGGGACGGTGGGGGGGAGGGGCGCCGCCGCCCAGGCCCGGGAGGTAACAGATGGGGACAAGGCTCCGCGTGACGGAGTTGGCACAGAGACAAACGAGCAGGGACTCACGGGGAGCCCGACAAGGCCCCGAGGACGGGGGCCGTTGCTGTCCGGGAGCGGACCCCGTGGTCAGCGAGCGGGACAAGCAGGGGGCAGGGCCTGGGGAGCAGGGACAAGGCGGCTGCTCCCGGCGCCCTCGGGGCTCACTGCGCTTCGTGCAGCAGGGGCTGGGGAGAGAGTTGAGGGGACGGGGTCACGGGCCCGGCTCAGGCTGCAGAGGCCCAGCCCAGAGCCACGCCAGGCGTCCGGTCAGGGCCATGCCCTCCTCGTCCCCACGTGCCCCGGCCCTTACTCAGCCCGGCCGGGCTTGGAGGGAAAAGGCCTGAAAGACCTTCCTGGGCAATGGGGCCCCTGCCTTCTCTGACTTTCCCCGGACGGGCTGAGGGAGACCCTGCAGAACCAGGCCCCGCCCCCCCTCTGAGCCGGCCTCTCCCCCCCTCCCCCCCCAGGTTCGCACCTGTCTGTCCGTCAGGAGGCCCGGCTCAGGCCGCTTCCAGGACGAGACCAGGAGCACGTAGAGCACCAGCACCACGAAGGCGGCCACCAGCATCCCGGTGAGGTTGGCAAAGCGGGCCTCCGGAGGGAGGCTGGAGTAGGGGGCAGTCACGTTCTTCCTGTGGGCGACAGGGTCTTCCTGGGGTGGCTCTCGCCGGTGCGGCCCCTCCCCCCGGAAGGCCGGGGCCCGGAGACTGGCCGGAGAAGGCCGGCCGCTCTGCTCGGCCCCTCTTCTCGACCCCCCCGAGGACAGCGGCCGGTGAGCCCGGTGCCCATGCTCGGGGAGGGGGGGCCGGAGGCACATCGCTGCCCCCCGGAGAGAAAGGCCCCCGCAGGAGACTCACAGGCTGAAGAAGAGCTTCTCGTTGATTCCGGAGAGGACCGAGGCCATGGACAGGGTCAGGATGGTGGCCCCGAAGAAGACGTGGGCGGGCTTGAGGAGGCTGCGCAGGCCCTGGGACGCCCAGGGCAGCAGGAAGACGGAGAAGCCCAGGAGCCACTGAGGAGAGACCCCGGCCCGGGAGGGCAGGGGAGGGTCAGCCGGGTGCCCCCCAGCATCTTCCCGCTCCCGGGGGGCAGCCCAGCCCCGCCCCCGGGCGCTCAGGCCCCTCCAGAACGTGCCCGTTCCCTTCTGGTCCCGCCTCTGACACAGGCCTGAGCCCCCACCCCGGCGGAGAGCCCCGGCCCTGTGGTCGGCGGGGCTTCGGGGAGCCGGGGGCACCCACCTGGCCGGCGAACAGGGTCACGGCCGCGATCCCCAGCCAGCTGTGCAGGGAGTAGAGGTGGGCGATCTGGTTGTGCTGGTGGAAGCGGAAGACGGCCACCAGCCCCAGCACGGCCAGCGTGAAGGCCGCCAGGTGCAGCGCGGCGTGGAGCACCTTCCAGGGCAGCTTGGGGCCCACCCAGGACTGGGGCAGGCGGTACACCAGTGAGGCTGCGGGGAGACCAGGGGCCGGAGCCCGGCCAGGCTCAGGGCCTGCGCCAGCCCGGGGCGGGGGGGCCGAGGGGGACGCTGGCGGCTGCCAGGAACCAGCCCCGGGCCAAGGCTTCCCGTGAGACGGAGCCCTTGGAGCCCCCCGGCCCCTGCCCTCGCCCCCCCGCTCCTGAGCCCCCGGGGAGCCCGAGGGGCCCGCGGCCACGGCACAGACGGGCTTTGCCCTCCCCGGGCCCCGTCCCTACTCACCCGCCCCATAGACCACCACCATGCCGGCCACCATCAGGACCGGGTGCCAGTTGAACATGCGGCTGCTGTTGTCCCAGGCGAGGCCGCCGCGCCAGTGCTGCACCCAGTAGATCACGAAGAGCAGGCAGAGGGAGCCCAGGGTGCCCAGGGCCAGGGAGGAGACATAGAAGTGGCCCCTGGCCATCGCGCTCCTGGGGAAGGCAGAGCCGTCACTCCCTCCTCGGCAGGGCCCCCTTGTGGGTGGGTGAGTCAGGTGGGGAGGAGGCGCCCGGTGCCCAGCAGTGCCCGCAGCCGAGCGCACAGAGGCTTTGCCGGGCGAGGGAACGCGAGGTTCAGGGCCGGGGGGGCGCCGGGGGCACACGTCACAGCCCCGGAGGCCGCCCTCGGCCGCCCACCTGCCGCCCCGACTTCTGCTTTCTCAGCCTCGAGGGGAACTCCGCAGGAACAGAGAGGCCGGCCTGCGGCCCACCGGGCCTATTTTGGGATCTGCCCACGGGGCTGCTCGGAAGGGACCTCGGGGGGAAGGCCAGCTGGGCTGGGGCACGGGGCAGGGCAGAGGGCCCCGCCTTTATCTTCAGCCAGGATGGGGCCGACGTGCCCTCGGGCACCGCGCGGCCTGTGCCAGGCTGGCACCTTGGCCACCGAGGGTCCCAGGCCCAAAGTGGATCAGGCTGCCAAAGGGCAGAGCGAGACCAACCCAAACCCGGGGGAGGCCCCGAGTCCTTTCTGGGGCGCTGGGGACATTGACAAAGCCCCTGCTGTGCCAGGCCCTGTGCCAAGTGCTTTCCAGGAGTCTCTCGTCAGATCTTCGCAGGCCTGGGAGGCAGGTGCCCGGGGCCCCCGTGAGGGGCCCAGCTAGGAAGGGTCTGAGGCCACATGTGGGCCCTCTGGTGCCCCGGTGGGCGGGGTGAGGGCATGCGGGCACAGGAGGCAGCCAGTGGGCCAGGCTGGCGGGGAGGGCACACGGGGTGCCCAGAGAAGTGGAGGCGGACGGTCAAAGTTCCCAATGCCAGGCTGCCTATTTGCCCAAAGGCAGGAGGGAGTCCCGGGAGATGGCAGGGCCTGACCAAGCACCGGAGGGTGGCCGGGGAAAGCGGAAGCAGGGGGGTCGATGGGGAGGCAACGGGGGCCTCTGGAGGCCTCGGCTCCTCTGCTCCCCCCTCGCAGGCAGGCTCCAGGTCCTGACTGCTCCGAACACGGCCTGAGCTCGCAGGAAGGAGCTCCCGGGGCTCGCCCGCCTCTCCCTTGGGGCCCCGCCAGCTCCCACAAACCCGCAGCTGGGGCAGGGGAGCCGAGGAGCGGGCACTGAGCCAGCGAGTCCAGGGTGGGCTCCAGAGGTCAGCCAAGGGCCCCCAAGAGCCTGGCACAAGATCACGCCCCGGATTCTGGCAGCAAGGCCGTTTTCCCATCAGGCTCGGGGGCTTGTGGCCCCTCGGCTGGACCATCCCATGGGCTAAGGCACACGAGGGGTCACTCCCCGCCCCAGCAGTCCCAGCTACGGAAACCGAGGCTACGCAACCTCTGCCATCTGCTCTGCCCCCCACGGGGGCCTCTGGATGTGACCGGAAACACCCCGAGCCTCCCTGCCCGGGGGGAGGCCACGGCGGCCCCTGTGAGTCCCCTCACCTACGAGATGTCCCGGGCTGGCGTCTGCACGTCGCCCCCCGGCTCCCGCCTGCCCTGCCCTCCCAAGGCTGCCAGAAGCGGGGCCTCCCCGAGGGCTCCACAAGGCCCTGGGGGCTGCTCAGCCGGGCCCCCCCAGCCCGGGCTCTCTGAGGGCAGGGACCGTCTCCCTTGGGCGCCGCAGCCTCGGGCCCAGCGCGGAGCCTGACACCAGGAGCCGGGCATCCTCCTGCCGCCTGTCCGGGAGCAACAACCTCGGCTCCCGGGAAGGGCCGCGGCCCCCACCGCCCAGCGCCCCGCCAGGGGCTCCCCGCTCGCCTCCCCTGCGGTGGACACCCGGGCGGGGACCCCGACCCCAGGAGGAAGCGGGAGAGCACGGCCCGATCCTGACTCGGGACAGGGTGCACCGCGGAGTTCACAAGGCCCTCGCCCTGCGGCGGAAGCTGGGCCTGGGTGGCTGCCAGAGCAGGAAACAAGGGCCGCCCGTTCCCCTTTTCTTAAAAAGCCAGACGGCCAGAGCCCGGAGGCCGAGCCGGCCAGGCCGCGAGCTTCTCCTCGGCGCTGACGGGATCCTGGGGCATGGGGGGGCAAGAGGCGGCGGCTCAGAGAGCAGGCCGCGGCCAAAGCAGCACCGGGCGCCCCCGCCCCCCATTCCTTGGCTGGTAGCTAAGTAGAGGCGGCTCCCAGCGCCCGCGGGGAGAGGCCCGGCCCATCCCACCGCCCGCTTTGGGGAAGGACAGAGGGATTCTGGGAGAGTCCGTGGGGGAAAGCGCGATGGGGGGCAGCTGGGGGAGCCGGCCTGTGGCCCCCAAGTGGGGCAAGAAGGGAGCGCGAGGCGGCAGAGAGAGGATCGCGGAGGAAGAAAACCTTCCCGGAGCGCTGGCTCTCCAAGCCGAGGGGGGCGGGGGCGGGCGGCGGCAGGGGCTCCTTCTAACCGGGCAAGGCGGAGGCTCTCGGCCGGGACATTAAGCGGCCGGCACACGGCGGGCACTGCACCAGGCGGGGGGATCCAAAAAGCGGCGAAAGCGCGCTCCTGCCCTCAGAGAGCTCACGCTCTAATGCGGAGACACGGGAAACCGACGGGGACGAGTGATCTAGGAAATGGCCGCGAAAGGCTGTGTGGGAGCGGGGACTCTGGGGGGCAGAGGCGGGGATCAGAGAGCCCGCGGCAAGGACGGGAAAGGCCGGAAGAAGGGCTCTGAAGGCCAAGCAGAGCTGTGGTTGGTTCCTGGGGGACAGGAGCCACTGAAGCTTCTCCGCTAGCGGTCAGGGTGGTACTTTAGAGAAGCCCTTGGGTGGGGGGAGGATGGACTGGGGTGGGAGCGGCTGAGGCAGGCAGACCCTCCCCCCGCCCCTACTCAGGGCTGCAGTAGGGGGCGACTGTGTCAGAGAGAAGGGGAAGAGGCGGCACAAGTGCCACCAGCAGGCGTGGGCCGGGGCTGGACAGAGAGGAAGAGGGAGGGAGGGGTCCTAGGGTGGGTGTTCTAACGGAGCTCCGGCACCCCCACCGCAGGTAGCGGAGCCCTTGAGGATGTTCAGCGGGGGTTTCCTTGCAGAATTGGACGTTCCCTTCTCGAGTCCGTTTGATGGATGAGGAAACTGAGGCACACAGCTCACAGCGTTTTGTGCCCCCTGGCGGTCCCACATGGAATGACACTGCCCACAAAGCAGACAGGCTTACCCCCACCTCCCCCCAAGGGGAGAAGAAAGTGTCCAAGTCTCGGGGCTGCCCCAACTCCGGGCCAGGAGACCTTGGGGGAGCGGGCAAGGAGCGCACACTGCTCTGGGTGGGGAGATGAGCCCCCTAGACGGGGGGGGGGGGGGGGGGCCGAAGAAGGAGGTCCCCCCCGCCCCGCACCCCACGTGATGGGGCATTTCCTTGAATTCCACCTCCTTCCAAAGTAAGAGCATTAACCACGCCCAGGCCCAGCTCGATCCCGGCCTGGCCACCCACGTGTCCGGACTAATCACTTCATTCACTTCATTCAACCTTTTGGCCTCGAATTTTTTTATCTGCTGAATGGATCTATTTGGTTGCTGAAGGGAGATAGGCTGAGCGGTCTCTCCCAGCTTTCCTGTTTCCCCACCTAGAGGCTCTCGGGCCTCTAAGATTCCTACTGCTCCTAACTCCTGTCACCTGATTAGGTCGATGGCCCCGGGCCCACGAGAGCCCCAAGCAGGGCAGCCCCCTCCCCAACCCACTACCCACAGCACGTGACAGCTAGAGGCCGTCCCAGGGGCTTCTGGGAAATGGAGTCCCAGCCCCTCAATCACTTACCCGAGACCGCCTCCAAAGAGCCGCCAAGATGCCCCGCCTCTCCCTTTTTATAGTTTACCAGAACTTCCGGCTTCGCGCGGATTAGTTAGGGTGATGGAGTCTTCTGTTTCCCCCTCATCCAGACGGCCACTTCCCTGAGAGAACTTCCGGTCGCGCGCGAGGCAGCCTGGAGAATGGAGTCCAACCTCTTAATATCCCTACAGATAACTTCCGGTCCCGCGCGAGACAGTCTGGGAAATGGAGTCCTGGAGTTCCTCCTGCCTACCTCTTATCAGCCTGACTGCCTGTTATTATTCCTTCCTATAACAACGTTCTTCGAATGAGGCAGCCTGGGAAATGGTGTCCTACGCTCCCGCTTGAGCTCCCTTCCCACTCTTAGTATCTTTCCACTGCACCCTGCACGGGACAAGAACTAGGTGGCGGGCGGAAATGCAGCGGCCGGGAGGGGCAAAATTTTAGCAAAATGAGAGGGAAAGAAAATGGGACTGATTGATGAGCGCTTTTGTTTGAGGGGTAACGAACATGGCCGCCGGTTGGCCCATCGAGAGGCCCTGGGGGGGGGGGGGGATTGATGGCTAGAGCGGCTCCGGAGCCTGCGTCCACACGCACTTCCGGGATTTAACGCGCCCTCCGGAAAGCGGGAGGCGGGTACTTTGGAGTTTCTATGACAACCTAGGATGGCGGCACCGGGTGAGGGCCAGAATTGCGGCTCGGCAGCGCGGGGAGTGGGCAGCGGGGAGCGGCGAGGGGAGGACTGACTCTGGGGCAGCCGAGGTTTGTTGGGACAGGTCAGCCGCCTCGGATAGCTGTTGACGTCCACGGCCCGGCAGGGTGACCTTGGGCCGGACGCTGTCCCCTCGAGCCTCAGTTTCCCTTTCTGCACTATGGTTGCACATCCCTTTCCGTAGCGCTCTTCATGTGAGTCTGTCAAACGGAGGCTCGCGTCACAAGTCCCAGACGGGCCGGCGTGCTCATCCCCAGACCTTCCGTGGGTTGTGTCAGCTGGGCTGAGTGTCGGGGCGCCCGCCGTCCCCAGACTGGCTGACGGACTCCCCCTCCCCCTCTCGCCCCGCAGGCGCTTGGTCGCAGACTGGCAGAAGCACTCGCGGGGGTCCCGAGGCTTGACGCGTCCCCGTGGGGGATGCCCCCCCAAGATGCTGCAGACCAGCAACTACAGCCTGGTGCTGTCCCTGCAGCTGGTGCTGCTGCTCTACGACCTGCTGGTGAACGCCTTCTCGGAGCTGCTGCGCGCCACCCCCGTGATGCAGCTGGTGCTCTTCATGTGAGTCCCGCCCTGCGCCCGGCCGACTTAGTGGGAGGGGGTGGAGCGTGCCTTCGTAACCCCCCCTCCCCCTCCTCCCGCTGTGGTACCGCTGGTGCTGCTGGGAGTCCCGTCCTGGGCCGCGGAGGGGGCCCTTACTGAGGCTGGTGCCGCCGGGAGTCCCGTCCTGGGCCGCGGGAGGGGGCCCTTACTGTCCCGTCCTGGGCTGCGGAGGGGGCCCTTACTGAGGCTGGTGCCGCCGGGAGTCCCGTCCTGGGCCGCAGAGGGGGCCCCTTACTGAAGCTGGTGCCGCCGGGAGTCCCGTCCTGGGCCGCGGGAGGGGGCCCTTACTGAGGCTGGTGCCACTGTCAGTCCCGTGCTGAGCCGCAGAGGGGCCCTTTACTGAGGCTGGTGCCGCCGGGAGTCCTGTCCTGGGCCCCGGAGGGAGCCCCCTTACTGAGGCTGGTGCCGCCGGGAGTCCCGTCCTGGGCCCCGGAGGGAGCCCCCTTACTGAGGCTGGTGCCGCCGGGAGTCCCGTCCTGGGCCGCGGAGGGAGCCCCTTACTGTCCCGTCCTGGGCCACAGAGGGGACCCCTTACTGAGGCTGGTGCCGCCGGGAGTCCCGTCCTGGGCCGCGGAGGGAGCCCCTTACTGAGGCTGGTGCCGCCGGGAGTCCCGTCCTGGGCCGCGGGAGGGGGCCCTTACTGAGGCTGGTGCCACCGGGAGTCCCGTCCTGGGCCGCGGGAGGGGGCCCTTACTGAGGCTGGTGCCACTGTCAGTCCCGTCCTGGGCCGCGGAGGGGGCCCTTACTGAGGCTGGTGCCACCGGGAGTCCCGTCCTGGGCCGCGGGAGGGGCCCCTTACTGAGGCTGGTGCCACTGTCAGTCCCGTCCTGGGCTGCGGAGGGGGCCCTTACTGAGGCTGGTGCCGCAGGGAGTCCCGTCCTGGGCCGCGGAGGGGGCCCTTACTGAGGCTGGTGCCACTGTCAGTCCCGTCCTGGGCCGCGGAGGGGGCCCCTTACTGAGGCTGGTGCCGCCCCCCGTCCTGGGCCGCGGAGGGGGCCCCTTACTGAGGCTGGTGCCGCCGGGAGTCCTGTCCTGGGCCGCGGAGGGGGCCCTTACTGAGGCTGGTGCCGCCGGGAGTCCCGTCCTGGGCCGTGGGAGCAGCCCTGACTCCGGGAGGGCCCTGCTAGGCTGGAGTTGGCGGGCAGCCTCCCATCGGCCGCTCTCCTGACAGATCCTTGCTCATCTTTTGCTTGTGCCTCTGCAGCATCCAAGACATCTGTATCCTCTTCAACATCATCATCATCTTCCTCATGTTCTTCAACACCTTCGTGTTCCAGGCTGGGTTGATTAGCCTCCTCTTCCGAAAGTTCAAAGGGACCATCATCCTAACGGCCATCTACCTGGCGCTCAGCATTCCCCTCCACGTCTGGGTCCTGGTAAGCAGGGGGGCGGGTGGGAGACGGGCTCGGGCAGCCAGGCCGGGGCCCTGCCCGCGTTCTCCCCTGCAGGAGGGAGGCAGGAGCCCGCCCAGGGGCTGCCTCCGCCCCATCATCTCGGTGTGGTGCTCCCTCGGCCCGGCCCCCTCCGCTGCCTCTGCTGTCATCATTTTCCCCCTAGTTCTGCTTTCTTCACTTTGCATCAGTTTACGTTTTCTTGCCTGTTCTGAAGCCATTATTTCACAGACCACGGTAATGATTTTCATTTACCTGCATGAGCCGTAGTTTGGAGCCGTTCCTCCACGGAGAGATGTTTCCCGTTTCCAGTTCTTGGCTATTACAGGGAGCACTTGTAAATATTTATATGAGATCTTTCTATTGGTCCTTGGTCTCCCTGGAGATGGGAGTTTCTTCCAGCAGCAAAATTTCTGGCTTAAAAGGTAGAATAGTCACTCCTTAGTATAATTCCTCGTTTCCGATGGCTGGACCGATGCCCAATTTCACCCCAGAGTGTTGCTGAGTGGGTCTCTCTGTTGCCCTTAATGGCTTTTTTGGTCACCTCGGCTGATTTACCAGGCGTGAGGTGAAATGGTGGATGCTCTTCGTGTCTTCCTATTTGTGACTTGGAGCAGGCTTTCCTGCAGGGTCAGGAGGACACCCCGTGCCTCAGGCCTCACGCAGCGCCGGGTGCTGGGTGCCGGGCAGGGGGCCCGCACAAGCCAAAGCGAGTCCCTCCCTGCTTGCGCCCCCTCCTGTATGGTTAGAAAATCTAGCCTAGAAAACGCCATTCGTTTTCCGGATCATCCTTCACAGGCGTCGTCCGCAGGCAAGTCGCCAGACCAAGTTTCCCCGCCGCCAGCCCTTTGGCTGACACTCTCCAACCAGCGGATGCCCGCGGTTTCCTGCAGGTCCAAAGGTGTAGCCTCCTTTTCCCAGGGTGACCTGGAAGGAGAGGGGCCATTTTCTGACTTTGTCCTCCCACGTTAAGGAAGTGGTGGCAGTAAAAATGGAAGCATCCTCGGTGACTTTTGAGGTCATTGTAACTAAGGTGTGACGTGGGTGAGACGCTGTGCTAGGGACGGAGAATGCGAGGTAAAAAACCGCGTGTCCCCCCCTCTTCCTGTGAGGAGGTTATGTTGTCCTGGGGAGACACAGCATGTCAACAGGAGGAAATCCCAAGTAGGTTCTCGAGGGAAATGACGCGAATGGCCAGCGATGTCAGGAAAGACCTCGGAGAGGAGGGAACAATTCCCACGGTGCATTGTGCAGGAAGGGAGAAGGTAGAGTCAGGAGGGAACAGATGTAAGGACATCTTGTGCAAACGCAGGAGAGGTGGAGGGCCACGAGTCAGAGAACAGCGAGGGGGATGAGAAATAAGGCAGGAAAATGAAGGTGGAACCCTGTGGTACGGTACCCACAGAATCCCAGAGCCAGGCTTTTGTATTTATCCTAAGGTAGTGGCTACCTTTGATCGGATCAGCATTTCAGGAATAGCGGTTTGGCAGCTATTTGGAGGATTGATTATGGGGCAGAAAAGAAGTAAGGAGACCCCCTGGGTCTCTTCCAAAAGGCCAAGTAAGAGATGTGGGGCCTCGCGTTAGGTTAGAAGCTGTGTCCGTGGAGAGCCGGGCACTGGGGAGCTCGAGGAGAAGGAGAAGGGGCAAAGCCCCCTCCACTTCAGGGAGTATCCTGCGCTTGGAAACTCAGGAAGCTGCATGAAGTTTGGAGGAGGATGCAGTGACTTGGCAGCCATTTGGAATAGAGGCAATGGAATAATAGCTTTAATTCTGAACACGTCAGCACAGTACCTTGCATACAGTAAGCACTTAATAAATGCTTCTCCACTCCTTCCAGCTGGGTTTGAGATGTGTATAGGACATCCAGGGCAATTAATAACACGAGACGGGAATCCTGGATGAATTTAAAGATTCGCAGTCATTTGTTTGGAGATGATAATGGAGTGTGGAGGAGAAAAGCAAGCTGGGAACTCAGGCTTTATGAGGAGAGTGTGGATAATGATTTAATCAGAGAGTTAGAAAAAAGGGCCCAAGAAGAGAAAGAAGTATTACAGAAACTAAAAGGAATTGCGAAAATTTCCACGAAAGCTCATGTTTCATACTCACGAAAGAGAAGCCGTAAGGGTAAAATTAGTTTAAAGAAAGCATAGTGAGAGATTAAGAGAAGTTCTCTGGGGCAGCTCAGCAAGACCTGAGTTCAAATCCGACCTCAGACACTTAGGAGCTTGTGACCCTGGCTAAGTCATTTGCCTTTCTCCCATTCCCCCTCAAAAGAAGAAAAAAAATTCCTTGAGCAATCAAGAGGGAAAATAAAAGGACAACAAGCAGGAGATATTTGCCGCTGTCATAGAAGAAACTGAACGCAGAATCCCCAGTGAAGAGGGATTTCTTAGAGAGAAGTCCTCCCGATAACACCGTACTGGTCACATGGAGCCCCAGAACATGGCAGGGCCTCCTAGAAGAAATCCATAATCATTCAGAAGATTTTGCTGCAATCATCCATACGGGGAAAAATAAGTGGACGAAAACTACCTGTTGTGGCAGACGGTCATATGGACAATCTATTACTGTGTACATAAACATGTGGATATATATATAGAGAGAGAGACAGACAGACAGACATGTATGTGTGTCCATGTGTATGTATGTATGTGATGGTGCAGAAAATAGCAAAGCTTTCTTAAGAACATCACTTATCTCCCAGAAACAAGGGCTCATCCCATTTTTAAAAAGAGTTTCATATTTAATGATAATCTTTTGTTTTTACATCATCTCTATTTCCAGTGAAATCACCAGCCGTTGCTCTCTCCCTTTCAACAGAAATTTAGAAAGGGGAAAAGAACAGCCCGGCCACTCACATAGCCTCGGCCCGCTGCATGGACAGTGCCCACAAGGCATGAGTCGTGAGGGGAGCTCACCCTGGGAGTCCTCATGGCACGTTCATTTGGGCGTGCCTCAGAGGGCAGAGGAGGCGGCAGGGAGGGGGCAGCCCGTGAGACGGTGGGACGAGAGGTGGAGACCGGGCCCCCTCCGAGGCCTGCTGGCTGGCTGCGTGCCCCAAGATGAGAACTTGCCAGCAGGAGCCCGCCCTCCACTGGGAGCAGAGACTTCCCCCGTCTCAGAGAAGCGAGGGGACCTGGATCCTGAGAGGACTGGAACTCGGTGCCCTTTACTCCAGGTCCAGCTCTCCTTGCTCTGTTCAAAGCTGCTGCTGCAGCGGGCAAACCCTGGGTGTGCCGAAGCCCCTGCCCATGGGGTCGGCCTCCTGAGAACAGATGTGGGGGGAACGTGACATCTGGGAGGTGCCCGCTGACTGGCACACTGACCTTTCTGGGAGTCTCGACCCTGACAGCCAATGTAAAGTCCGCCCCCTTCCCCAGGATTCCCTTCCTCTGAATTATTGAGGAGGAGGAAAAGACCTGGGGCAGGGCTGGGATTCCCGGTCCCTCCCCGCCTTGGGCCCTCTGGGATCGATTCCATCACCGTGGATCCTCCCAGCCCCCTTTCTCAGCAGCAGAGGAGCAGGGCTCACAAGCGGGAGGCCGGCTAGGGCCGATGAGATGGCACTAAGCTGGCAGAGCTGCCACCGGCCGGGGACATAAGAGGATTTTCTGGGATCTTCAGGCTGAAGCCAAAATAGGTTCTGCTTTTCCTTGCCAAAGCTGCTGAGCCGAGCGGTTTCATTCTGAGTACACTCGAGCCCTTGGCCTCTAGGAGCAGAGGTTAGGGGGGAGCCGGCCGGCCCCGCGGTCCAGGAAAGGGGGCTCGGCTCCGGGCCTCTCCTCCCAGTGAGTGAGAAGCGCTGAAGTGTTTGACAAAGCATTGCATGGGGAAGGACTGAGTTTTCCTGGGAAAGTGTCCCCGGGAGCAATCTGTGGGCTCGGGGAGGTGGGGGCTCTGAACGGCCGGGCCCTGCAGTGGGAGGCCTCAGCTTGGTGAGCCCCGGGCGCAGGGGGCCATCAGCGTGGCCAGCACGGAGCAGTCCAAGAGAGGATGGGGGCTTGTGGATAGGGCAGAGAAGAGCTGGGCCCGATTGGCCCATTCAGGCCGGGGCTGCAGATGGAGCCAGGCCCGGGGGCAGGACGCCTCTGATGGCCGCCTTTCCCTCCTTTAGAACCTGCGCTGGAAAAGCTCCAAGCCGTTTATCTGGACGGATGGCCTTCAGACCCTGTTTGTGTTCCAAAGGCTGGGTAAGGACCACATTCACCTCGGGCCTCTCCCTTTCCCCAAGGAGTATCCCACCCAGCAGGAGTGTTCTGGCCAGTGGCTCGGCCCCCTCCCTCCCCCCGCGCAGTGCCGTTCCTCAGCCTCGGGGTGCCGGGGGGCCAGTGTCATCTCCCCAAAGGGGCGGCTGGAGGGGGAGGACCCCTCAAGCCCCTTTCTCCTCCTCCCCCAGCTGCCGTTCTGTATTGCTACTTCTACAAGAGGACAGCCATTCACCTGGGGGATCCTCGGTTCTACCAGGATTCTCTGTGGCTGCGCAAGGAGTTCACCCAAGTCCGAAACTGACCCGGCAGCCGGGAGCCGCACCTGCCCCACCGCGAGGATCCTGGGGGGGCTCTGAGTTCAGAGGCGAGCTCACTCTCCCCAGCCCCCCCAGTCCCTCTTCCCCACAGCTTCCTTTCTGCAATGACAGCTTTTATTAAAGCAATTTTATGGAGCGCTGGGGCAACATCTGCCCTCCCCGGTGGGGCCCGGGGTTCAAGAGTAACGCTGGCACTCCGGCGCCAGCTCCCCCAGACACTTGGCACTTGGCGCTTTTCTGCCCCAGAATCCTTTTGTACGGTTTTTTAAAAGTAGGAAATAAATGTATCCTTTTGCTGTAAATTTCCAAGGTTCTTTTATCTGTTTGTGCTGGTGCCGGGGCCTCATTTCCTTCGGTTCTGGCCTCCGCGACTTCCCTGCAGGGCCGGCCTCAACTCTTTGACTACCTAAGTGAAAACGGGGATTTGGGGCTCAGGGACCTTTGCCCCGCCATCTTGGGCGCTAGCGAAGAGCCACACTGTGGTCGGCCCCGGCCCCCGGGGAGCCCAGGCAGGGCCTGAAGCACAGGGTCGGCCCCCAGCGTCTGTTCCTTGTGTGGCTGTGGACGGCGTCTCAGAGCCTCGGTTTCTTCCATCTCTAAAATGGGGGCGATGCTTTTCAGAAAGTCCTTTGCAAAATTACCTTGCTTTGCTCATACAAAGTGGGCACGGGGGGCACCATCTTATGAGGATTCTTACAAGGTGCCAAGTCAGTGGAATTGATGAGAGAACGATTCTCTAATTTACATGTACTTAGTACTACTACAATTCCACACGCTTCACACCTTGAAGAGAGCAGGTATAAGGAGGAGCTGACAAGCCCACTAAAGGACAAGCCCCCTAGAAGCTCTCGGAGCCAGCCAGGATTCAGCCGAGGAGATTCACAAGCCAGAGAAGGCAGCTTAAGCTCCCGGATCCAGGGAGAGAGAGGCCTCAAAAAGCTAACAGGGCCCCAGGAAAAGACAAGACTCGGAAAGAGACAATAGAGGATTTTGGCTGCCCAAGAGTAACTGAAACTAAGGCTGCTCCCAGAAGCCCCCAAGATACCGCTCCCAGAGAACATATTTTAGAGAGGAACATTACACCGTCTGTCCAAGTCACTCTGGGGAATGGAGAGGCCCGACACTTAGCTCTTTTGGGGGGGCCTGTGTGTGCATCTGACATCACCTGCTGGGGAGGAGGGGCTGCAGAGGGGGAGGGGGCCTGCGGGGTTGGGGTGGGGGATGCCATCCATCCTTACCTCCGAGATGCTGCTGCTAAGTGGGGGCTGGGGCTCCTGTTAGAGGTGAAAGGGACCATACACACGAGGACATTGAGGCACACAGGGCCAGAGGTCACGAGCTCCCCCATCGAAGCCCAAATGCCATCTCCTCCTCCTCTCGGAAGGAAGCCCATCTACTCACTGGGGGAGGGGAGGGCTCTGGACTGCCATTGAGGAAGGCGGCTTTGGGCTCGGTCCTGCAGCTCAGAGCAGACTCCAGGCCCTTGGGAGAAGAGATCAGGCAGCTGTGAACTGCTGGGTTCGAAAGAGGGAGGAGGAGCGGGGGCTCTTCACGGCCTGCCTCAGTGTCCCCACGTGTGCTGGGGAGCAGGGAGGGGCATGATCAGCTCAGGAGAGCTGAGGTCTGGGGAGGGGCTGCACAGGAGGAGTCCTGAGCCCCCTGAGGTCGCCCCAGCCTGTCTCCGCCTCCGCCCCGCCTTTCCCCAGGCGGAGGCCCCGCCCTCGCTCAGAGCAGCTGGCCTCCGCGCATGCTCCGAGACTGCGTCCATCGAGTTAAGAGGCTGCCAGCTAGAGCAGCCCTTCCGGCGGGCGCCGCGGCAGCAGTTTCCATGGGGACTGACTGGCGATGGCACCGCGAGGTGAGCTGCCCGAGGTGTGTGAGTCTCCGCGTTCGGGGACCCCCGCCCAGCCCTCGGTTTCCCTATAGGTCCAAGGGGAGGAGCGCGCTGGCCACGCTCGTAAACGCGGGCGGGCCGGGCGGGCAGAGGTCGGATGGCGAGGGAGGTAGGGGAAGCACGCGGCCTCGCGGCCCATCGCCCTCGGGTCTCCCCCTCCAGGCCGCCGGCTGTCGTCCATCTCCCTGGAGGTCCTGATCTTTCTCAATGGTTGGTACAGCGCCACCTACTTCCTGTTGGAGCTTTTTGTGTTTATGTACAAAGGTGAGCTCGAGCGACCCTCTCCCCGAGGTGAAGCCCCTTCCCTCCTCCTGGCCCCGCCCTCTTACTCTTAACTTTGCCGCTCCACGCCTCTGGCCCCGCCCCAGCATAGCTCCACCTTTCCATTAGCTTTACTTGTCCTGTCCCTCTCGGCCCCCGCCCCTTCTTAGCCTCGCCAGTCCCCGCCTCCTGGTCCCACTCTTTCCTAGCTTTGCCCATAGACACCCCTCCTGGCCCCACGCCTCCTGCTCCTAACATTGCCCCTCCATGTCTTCTAGCTTAGGCAAGTCCACGCCTCTCAGCCCCACCCCCAGCATAGCCCCGCCCCCTGTTAGCTTTGCCCCTCCCCGTCTCCTAGCTTTGCCTGTCCATACCTCAGCCCCACCCCCAGCATAGCCCCGCCCCTCTGTTAGCTTTGCCCCTCCACGTCTCCTACCTTTGCCTGTCCATACCTCAGCCCCACCCCCAGCATAGCCCCGCCCCTCTGTTAGCTTTGCCCCTCCACGTCTCCTAGCTTTGCCTGTCCATACCTCAGCCCCACCCCCAGCATAGCCCCGCCCCTCTGTTAGCTTTGCCCCTCCTCTCCTAGCTTTGCCTGTCCACGCCTCTCAGCCCCATCCCCAGCATTGCCCCACCCCTGCTGTTAACTTTGTGGTCCACGCCCCCTCCTGGCTCCACCCCTTATGTTCTTAACTTTGCCCCTCCACGGCTCCTAACTTAGGCAAGTCCACGCCTCTCAGCCCCACCCCCGGCATAGCCCCACCCCTCTGTTAGCTTTGCCCCTCCCCATCTCCTAGCTTTGCCTGTCTATACCTCAGCCCCACCCCCGGCATAGCCCCACCCCTCTGTTAGCTTTGCCCCTCCCTGTCTCCTAGCTTTGCCTGTCTATACCTCAGCCCCACCCCCAGCATTGCCCCGCCCCTGCTGTTAGCTTTGCCCCCCCACGCCCCCTCCTCTCCTTGCTTCGCTTGGACACGCCTCCTGGATCCACCCCCAGATTGGCCCCGCCCCCAGGGCCCTGCCCGTAAACAGATGGAGGTGCTTTCCCAGGTGGGCCCCGTGCCACCTTGGGTGAGTCTCTCCCCCTGCCCTGCACACGCTGGTCATTTTCTGCCTCTTCTCCGGCTGGCGCCAGGGCTCCTGTTGCCGTACCCCACAGCCAACCTGGTCCTCGATGTGGTCATGCTCTTCCTTTACCTGGGCATCGAAATCATCAGGCTCTTTTTTGGTGAGTGGCCTGCACTGCTCCTGCCCCACCGGACACTGTCCCGGGCCTGAAGCTGCGCCATGGCCCCCGGGGAGCTTGGGGAGGAGCCACCATGGAGGACTCGCCCAATGAGGAGCCTCCTCTCCTCTCCCCCCACCCCAGCCCCCCAGCAATGGGCTCCTTTCCAAAACCCTTCACAGGCACTTGGGGGTAGCTGTGATTGTCCCAAGTGCTCCTTTTGGGGAGGAGGGAGGAGCCAAGCCTCCTGACTCGGGACCCCAAGTCTGGATGACACTGGAATCGGCAGCTGGGTGGTCGGGCATCCCCTGGTGGCCTGGTAGCTCCTGGAGGGGACGCCATAGGGCCTTTCTTGGACATGTCTTGACAGCTACAAAAGGGAACCTCTGTCAAAGGATGATGCCCCTTGGGATCAGCTTGGCCATGACCTTTCCATCCGCCATGATGGCTTTCTATTACTTCTTGGTGCAGACCTATGTCCTGCGCCTCGAAGCCGTGATGAGTGCCATCCTGCTCATTTTCTGCGGCTTGGAGCTGGTGCTGGAGGTGTTCACCCTCGCCACCTTCAACAGGTACTTCTGCCTCCCTCTGGGAGGGTCTGGGGAGGGGGAGGGGGGCGGGCAAATGGGGAGGCCAGCTGCTACCTTCTGGTCTCTAACCTGCTCCCTTCCTGCCCCTAGCATGGACGCATATTGAAGGACGAGGCCTGTTGAGGCCGGCGACAGGCCCCCTGGCGCCCCAGAGGCGCGGGCTCTCAGGGAGGCTGGCGGCGTCTCCTCCCGGATGGCGAAGGGCACACGGCCCTCTCCCAGGCCCTCGAACCCCGTCCTTGCTCGGCACTCCCAGAGCGCTGGGTCCGAGTCGTCTGCGTCTCCTAGGCTCCTGGCTTGCGTTAGGCCCCACGTGCCCTTTGTGTGTGTCTATATGTGTGTGTCTATATATGTGTGTGATCCGTCCCCCCAGAAGCCCCAGGGCCTGCCTTTCACAAGGATGTTTTCTTCCACTAACTCCAAACCAAGCTCTCATTCCATTCATTCCCTTCCGAAGGGACCAGGCAGCAACACTCAGCAGCTCGGAGCGGTCTTTTCTTACGCTGTGTCTTGGGACAAACACACTATTTTACAATAAATATTTATTTTCTGTTGTGGGGGCTGCTGCCCTTTCCTTATGGCCCTTTCTCTGCACGAAGCCCGGGGGCCCTGGCAGCGGGGCACCCCGAGAATTTCGGCCTCTCTTCCTCACCAGGACTTGCTCTGGCTGGTCCCTGAGAACCCGGGGCTTTCCAAAAAGTTTCATTTCATTGGATTCTGGGGCAAGGCTGGAGGCAGACAGACGGGGACGAGAGACAGGACAGCTGGGGGGAGGGGAGGGATCTTCTGACCAGCACTTGGAGCTACTGCTCCATCCCCCAGTTGTTCTCTCGCTGCAGGCTACCAGGTCTACCTCCTCTTCCTCTTCCTTTCTTTAGATTCCCGAGGTCTTCCCAGGCTGGGAGACTTGCACCAAGTCCCGTCCCTTCGGTAAACCGGCCTCTCACAGGAAAACCCCAAATCCACACATCTCCCCTAGAGGGGCTGGACCTTCAGGGGGTTACTGCCTTGCTTTTCTCCACTGTGGCTTTAGCACTTGGGACCTTAGCACTCCCATTTGGGAAAAAGGAACCCACGGGCCTTCTCACAATTGGACGTGAAACCTCATTTCATTTGCACGTTGCCACTACGGGCACTTAAAAAGGCAAAGGCTGTCAGGCAAACCCCCAGTTCGTTAGGATACCCCTGGATCCTGACCTGACCCAACACCCTCGCAGCCTGACTTGGAATTGACTGATTGATGGAGGCCAACGGGACCTAGGAGTTCACCTAGTTCAAGCCCTATTTTATAGAAGCAAACAGACCCAGAGAGGGGCAGGGATTTGCCCGCCAGCATGCTGATCCTTGGGACTTGCCCCCGCTTCCCCATTCTGCCACCCCCGCCGGCTGGGTGAGTGCTTAACCGTAAAGTTCTCTGTTTCAGTTTCCTTGGGGTCTCTGGGAGCAGCCTTCCTTTCAGTTGTCATCACAAATGCAGCCAGGGGTTAAAGTTTAAATCCTTTATTATCTCCTTCAAAGTCTTGTCTCCTTCACTTGGGGCTCGGCCTGTTTTTCTGGAAGCCCATCTCTCTCCTTGGTTCCGAGTGCTTGAGCTCTGCCCTCTGAATCTCCCCGACTCCAAAGGTTTGTGCTTCTGCCTCCGGCCACAGCAAGGGCGGCCGTTGGACTGAATCTGTCTCGGCCTCTGAGAGCTTCTAGTGCACTTGTCCTGGCCCTGGGAGCTTCTTGCTTATATGCCCCACGCGAGTACAGACCAATCATCATATCGCTAGGAAACCATTATTTGTTGTAGGGTTAAATCAATACTAAACTAGATTTAACCATTGTCTCAATTCCACTTAGTGTCTTGTTTCAAGTTGTGGCCCATAACACTCCACTCTGCTTACAAGCCCCAAACCCGGCTCCTCCCTTTGCTACCCAAGTAACCAGAAGCACTTCCTCCTCCTGCCCAGGAAATGGCGGTGCTGCCTTTGTAAGGCCGGGTCCTGTTACCCCAGCTTCTCTCAGAACTGTTAGATGGGATGCTTAGACCACCTGGGAATTAGGATGCTGCTAAATGCTCAGCACGAGACCACCAGGGGGCGCCATGGCCTCAGACATTTGCTAGCTGGGATCCTGGGCAGGCCAGGTCACTCTCCCAGCCTCAGTTTCTTCATTTGTAAAATGAACTGGAGAGGGAAAGCAAACCACTCTGCCAAGAAATCCCTGGTGGGGTCCCAAAGGGTCAAATCCACCTGAGGTCACTGGGCCACGAGAATCTGAGACTGCCGGTGGCCTGCGCCCTGGATTCCCCCCCTCCCCACCCCCTCGATGATCGTTTCCCAATACCCCTTTACTACACCCCCCCTCCCCCAAGTATCCCGGGGGCACCCAACGCTCCTGCTGTCAGGCCGGGTCGCTCCTTGGACACTGTTGCTTGGGGAAATTGCCTGTGATGGAGGAAGGCGCCAGGGGAGCCCTTTAAGAGTCAAACCCAAAGCTCGACACGTGTCTCCAATGCAGGGTCCATGAAACAGCTCACACCCCATTTATTATTGAAAATATTTTGTTACAAAAGGAAAAAAAAAGCATACAATGCAGTATAAAAGATTGACAGCGTCATCAAGTTTATTACACAATTTCCAACCTATCAGAAAGAGACAAACAAATCGAATCACCGACAACAGGGGGACGGGGCCTTGGCCTTTTTTTCCCTCAGGTATTTTTCTTTTGCTATCTGGAAATAAAACTAAAAATTGTGTCATTAAGTAAAAAAAAAAACACAAACTCTCCGGGCAAACGGATTTCTGGTATTTTACGGTTTCTTCCTCGAACAACAGTCACCTCATTTGGTTTTCTCTACATTTTAAAAAGACATCGGGAGCTGCTCTCTGGAGAAGAGCGCCACTGAACACTCGAGACTGGGGAAGCCCGGCTCCTTGGAGGAAGTGGGGATGGGACGGGGGGACGAGGGGAGGGAGCCACCACCCCTTCCCTCTGTCCCAAGGGAATGTGTCTCTGACCCTGGGGAACTGTCTCTGTGCTGACCGAAGTGTGAGAGGCCGCGGCTCTCCCGTGCCCTCTGCCTGAGAAGGCCCGGACTAAGTGCGGGTGCCCTGTGGGGGATGTGGAGGTAGCCCTGGAACCACCAGTGTGGAGAAGCCTAGTTGCCATGGGTGGGATTCTCTGGGACCATCACCCCAGGGAACCCGGCGGCTGCAAGCTCGGCTCTGGCTCTTTCGTGGACTTTCCTGGAGGGGCGAGGGGGAGGCCAAAGGCCAAAGAATCCCGGGGACAGTTTCCGATTCTGGAAGCCGGCGCCCCTGGCCGGCGGCCTGATGGCAGGCGCCTGCTTTCATGGCTCTTTTGGAAGGAAAAGCTTTGAGAAGTGGTCAGTGACTAGGCCCCTCTCTCCCCCCTGCTCCTGTAGCCTCTGGCTGGGATCGCCGCTGCCAAGGTGGGGATGTGTTGCAGTGCCTTCCTCTAAAACAAGGAAACGGCCCTCTTGGGGCAAGGGCTCAGGGGAAGAGCGCCTGTCAGAGCTTGTTAATTCACGAGCAGCAAGCAAGCAAAGCAGGGAGAGGCGGGTGCAGACACCTGACAGGTCTCTTGTTTGCCAAGGGACCAATGGGACCAAGGAAACTGGGAGTGCTGGAGGCCTCACGCCTTCCCCGGGAGATCAGGAGAATAACCGTCAAGGAGAGAGGAAGGCAGAACAAATGAGGGCAGAAAATGCTTCTTCCTGCAGGTCCACCCCAAAGGGCTGAGAGGGCTCTGGGGTTGGAGGCACCACCCTGCAGGGGGAGGAGGCCCAGGTGGACACAAAATGGGGACCCCTTTGGTGGGTTTCTGAGAGGCTTTCCCACCTGCCTCAAGCTGCTCCCAGAAAAATACGAACCTCACAAGTTCCCAAGAAAAAGAAAGCACCGTTCTTTTGGAGTCCAAGCATTTGTGGATCGTGGGCCCAGCTACAGTCTACCTTCTTCCCTTTCTCTTCTCTTGCCCCTCCCAACCCCAACCAGTCTTTCAGCCCTTTCCCTAGGCAAGCAGGGTCATGCCAGGGCCTGGGGAGGGCTGGGGAGGGTGCCAAGCTCTCTTCGGTCTGGTGGGGCATCAGGTGTTCCCTGGGTGTCTGGAGGGAATTGGGGGGCTTGGGAGAGGGGAAAGGGGTGGAGCGGCCTCCGTCCTTTAGTCCTGATCGAGGTGAGGAGATGCAAGTCCATTAAAAAAAACATTTACTTCCAACCAGACTCCTGCAATGAGAACAGCAGAAGGGGGGAGGGAGAGAAAATACAAGTTAGAGATTTATATTTGATTATCTGGGGATTATCTGGATTATCACCAGCATTTTCTAAAGCAGGAAGCCCACGAGGTCAAAGGATGCTATGGAAAGCAGGAGAGAACATAATTTTGCATGACGGAAAGAGAGGAAAAAAAGGAAAAAGGCCTGGCTGGACTATTCTGAAGCAAATGATGACAAGAGCTCAGAAGGACTCTACTGAGATCGGCTCTTGTGGACACCTTAAAAAGGGCCGTGTGACTGCCGGCTCTCCCGGACGACAAGGTCAAGCCGTGGCGGGAGAGAGACACAGCAAGAGGCTGACTGGTCACAGGCGCTATCAAGGAAAGAGAAAAGGGAACGGCTCCATCTGCTGGAGCCCGGGGCAGCCAGCGCCCAGCGAGGGATCCTGGGGACAGTCCTGCCCTGCTCACAGCAGGGGGGCCACCAGCTTGGGAGAGCAAACACAAAGTATCCTTGGAGGAAAAGCCCAAAGACATTTCCAAATCACACTGGAAAACGAGGTCCAAGGACCAGTTAGATTATAAAACTCTCCCAAGGCGACAGCACCAGTTATGGCTCAAAAAATGGCAGGGCGAGGACAAGCGCACAACAGAACCCAAGTTGTGTTTCAAAGTCAAAAGGCAGCCCCCATAGCCCCCCGCTCTGTTTTGGGCCAGGCTACGATGGCTCCCTGGGGAGGGGGGCGTCTTCCGCAGCAGGGGCTGGCACCCACGACCTGCTCAGGCTCAAAGGCAGAGTTCTGGTCAGTGCTGAGAAGCTGCAGATAATCCCAGAAGAGGCTAATTAGTCTCGTGGGAAAGAATTCAAAACAGGCTTCAGGCCTCCCCAATGTTAAAGGGATGAGCAGCTATATTACAAAAGGATGCACAAATCTATTCCCTTCTTAAGTCAAATACAGCAAATACATGTGTGGCGCTAAGGAAAGAGGAGGCCTGGACTGGAAGTCAGAGCAGAGAGGTAGGAAGGGATGGCAGCCTGAGCCAGACTTCTACCCCACTACCACGTCCGCCCACTACAAGCTGAGACCAGTCACTCGCTCTCTTCCAGAGCACCTCTGAGGCCCCCAAAGGTCACCCAGCCCACCTGGGTGCAGCTTGCACTGTGAGTGTTTCTGACAGCAAACCCAGGAACCTGAGCATGAATCTCATTCTAACAAGTCACTGGGCCTTTTTGTTCCATTTCCTCCTCTGAAATGTGGGATTGGACTAGCTGACTAGATGGTCCCACGTTATTTAATGAAGAATCCACAAGCCAGAAAATACTACAGAACCCTTCCACAAACATCTACTGTCCATTTTCCTATTTTAAAGGCTCCTCCCCTCCAAAGTAGCAAAGCATCGAAAAAAACACATGTGTTCATTTTATAGGTGGGAGTTATAGTTAGGTGAAGTAATGATGAAACAAAGCAACGAATCCATTCACTCAGTTTAGCTCATTCAGACTGGATTAAGAGTGTCTAAGAAATTGTTTTTCCTGAGACAAAAGGGTCAGAATGGCTATAAAAATGAGGAGTTTATCTCTAGGAGTCTGAAGATCATTCTTGAGTAGCCCTGAATAATGTACCAAGTGGCCAAATAAATCACGTCCTATCCACAGTCTTAGATTACCCTCAAGTGATCAGAAAAAAGTACACATGCAAATGTCATCTACTGAGTATTCCTGCCAAACTCAAAAAGGAAGTTGATGGTTTCAAAGGAAATGAGATGGAGCCTCATTCTAAACCAACCGCTGACTCCCTTGGAGTGAGTTTTAAGTGGAGGCTGGAAAGACCAAAGATCCTTGGGAGAGGAGTCCCATACATAGGCCTCATTCTAAACCAACCGCTGACTCCCTTGGAGTGAGTTTTAAGTGGAGGCTGGAAAGACCAAAGATCCTTGGGAGAGGAGTCCCATACATAGGACCCCAAAGTGAAAAGTCAGTAGGACCCCTCCCCAGACTGAGGCCACATCTTCTGATGAGAGCAGGCGGCCACAGAGCTTAGAACAAGGCGCTGAGCCTGGTCCGACAGCACAGAGCAGGCCGTCCCACGGCCTTTCTCACTATGAGCAGCTACCAAGAATTAAGAGCCTCTGCACCAGAGTGGGATAAATATTTAAAAGCCGGGCACTGTAGAGTTTTAACTCTGCTCATTCTGAGGAGGGAAGACAATTTGCTTCACTAGGGTCAGAGAACCAACCGGAAAAAGGGACCACCATAAAAACAGCAAATGGAACAAATAGCTCCTGAATTTCACTTCAACTGCTACGAAGGGAAAAGTCTGTTACTAATGAAGGACCCACATTTGAAGAGGGCCCAAGGTGGCAGAAACCTGCCCATAGATCTATGATATTTAAATAGGAACATTAAATGATCTCATATTCAAGTAACATTGAACAATTCACTCTTGTAACACTAAATACCAAAAAAATTAAAGAAGCCATATTGTTCATTTCTGTTTCCTGCACAGAATAATCCAATCACCTTGGTAGAAGCAGTTCACCATCAATCATTCTTTGCCAAGGCCAAGGAGCTTTTACAAGTGCTTCACACAGAGCAGAGACTTAATTTGTTTGTCCAATGAGTTGCTTTAGTAGTTCTTATGATGCAATTTGCCAGATCTTCAATTATTCCCTCAATCAAGAAGCAACATGGCACAGCGCACTTGGGTTCAAATCTCATCTCTGCTATGTATTAGCTATGTGACTTGAATAAGAACTTCCTGGTTGGCTCCCTCCAAGCTCTTAGTTCTACCAACGCACAGCAGACCCTCATCACAATAAGAATTACGGTCTCCTCTTACAGACAGGAGCCAGCTCCAACGGACGCGCTGCCCCTGCCAGAGTCTGGGGAGACGGCACCAGGGAACGCACACAAATCCGTCAGGATGGAGACCAACCAAACTGGCGCCCAGGCGTCATTCAAAATGTCTCCTTGTTCTGCACACCAAAGATGGGGAAGCCAGCCCCGACTTCTAGGAAAGGAGCAGGCTGAGTGTCACTCATTGAGGTACAAAGGTCTAGAGTTCACACCTGGGTTTGTCCCGGCAGCGTGACCCAGGAAAGGAGCTGCCCTCAAAATTCCTTTACCAAAGCTCGACAGTGGCAAACTCCACAAAGACTGCGGGACCCGTCCAAGAGCAAAGAGCAAAGAGCAGTTCGCCCAGAAGCAGAGCCTCCCAGCACCACTGGTCTCCAGGGAGCACAAAAAGGAAGCTTCCAAAGGAGACACGAAACAGCTCAGAAAGGCATCCGTTCCGATAAACTTTCCTAACGCCACCCCTCCCCCCCAACTAACCACCCTCGTGTTCCGAGGACGAGGCCTACTGAGGTGATGCTCTGGGGCCAGTTCCGACCTTGTACTTATTACCTGCCGCCAACAGCTCCTCAGAGACAAGCACCTCCTGTCCACAAGCCACGTCTTAATTTACGGACAAGCAGGAAGAGCAGCCTGAAGCAGTGGCCTTCCCTGTCTCATGCACCCTTTCACCTTCATAATCACACAGGCCCGGCTCCTTCCTACTTCGGTGACCACTCTCTCTACCCCCTTCACCTCCAAGAACACACAGAGAAATATCCCGACATACACGATAGCCACAAGGCTGCAACGCGCTATTTGGGAAATACTGGGAAACACAAGCTTGGGCCTAGAAAAGTCTCCAAGGGTAGAGCTGGGAAGGGATCCTGCAGCCTTCCATAAAGGCTCTGCATGAAGCAGACAGCAAACACCGTCCAAACCAGACAAACGGGCATTTAGCTTGAGTTTTAAAAACCTCGAAGGAAGCAGTCGACGACCTTCTTGAATAGCTTTCATTTTACAATCCTCTATTTCAGCAAGTATCCCTATTAACCAGCCTAAATCCTTCCTGCTGCCACGGGGAGCCCTTCTCCTTTCTCAATTTTTACATGAAAAACAGTTGGTTGTCATTTTCTGTCCAACACCCCCATTCTTAAAGGTCACCCCTCCCACCCCCATCTCCCTTCTCTAAACTCCCAAATGTCCTTTTTCATAGACGGGCCCGTTTTCAAAACCATGAATCTAGCACGGCACAGACCAACCGGCAGGAGTGAGACCACCGCACAGGGTGGGACGGGGAGGACTTGGACTGGCTTCTTTGTCCTTCCTGCCGGGCTCCCTAAATCGGGACAGGGGCCAGAGCGCAGCCGGTCCCCAGAGGCGGCAGCAGGGGCCGCACCTGCCCAGCAACCCCCTACCACTAGACCAGGCCCAAGAGCAGGCTCCTCCCAAGCTGGGGTTTCACCCCCAGAAGCCCCAAAAGAAATGTAGCCAGGGTGGAGCCAATCTCACCTTTCTCAGTGATGCCGGTCCCGCTCTCTGTCCCGGTGTCTCTCATGCTCCCGATTCCTTTCTTGGAAATAATCCTCGTGCCTATCCTCATTGTGGAGCAGGTCCCGGTGCCTCCGGCTGCTCTCACGGGACCGGCTAGGTGATCGCTCACGGGACCGGTGTCTTTTCCTGTTGGAAAAGATTCTTTCTTCAGGGTTCTCCAGAGAGGCTCAATGGCATTCTCATCAAGATGTTCAAGAACTTTTCTGGCTGTCTGAGCATCTGACTTAACCTGCCCTCTGCAAGTCTCCATTTATGTCAGAATACAAAACCCACACAAACTCCAACTTATTTTCTTAATGCAGCTGCCTTCGTTATTTCCTCGCTAGCCTATGACGATCATTAATAAAAACCTTCTGACTTCCAGAACTCCTCCTAGAGGTCAGGGCCTCCAGTCCCCCTCCCCCACCCCGAAGAGGGGTCCACTGCGGCGGGGAGACCAACAGAACGATCGGGAACTCACCTGGAAGAGCTCCCGCTGGCACCCACGCTGTAGGACTTGGCTTCGATGCCATGAAGACAGTCCTTTAGGGAGGAGATGAGCACACGGCAACGTTCGTCGTTGGCGACCCGGGATTGTTTGATGACAGCAATGGCTGTGAGGAGCGTCTCAATAGCGTCACTATAATCCCCTGATGCGGGATGGGTAGGAAAGGCCAAAAATGAGTAGGAGAGCAACGGAAGCAAACCGGACCAAGAGGGAGGAGACGGAAGCCGAGCCAAAGCGGGGTGCCCGTGCACGCCCCAGGACTGCCCGACCAGTCCCGAGGCCCTCCAGCTCCCACTGGCCCCGGCCAGCACAGGACTCGTGCTCGGAGAGCCGGGGACGGCACCTCAGCCAGGACCCTTTGGGACGGAAGGCAAGGTAAGAGAGGAAAGAGTCCGAGGACGGAGTCCGCCGAGAATAACAAGGTCTCGAGGATACTCTGAGGGAGCAGAAAGGAGGACTTGGAGCTAGTCGTACGAGAGGAGGACAGACCAGAGACGGGGAGGTACAGAGCAGTCAAGAAACACAGCAGGAGATGAAGAAAACGGGATAAAGATTTAATCAAATGTGAGAGAAGATTCTCTAGGAGAAAGTTCAGGAGAGAAAAATGGAGCCCACTCCTCCTGCCTCTAAGCCCCATTAGCAGGTGGGAACAGCCCGAGGAGGGCACTTTGATGAGGAAAAGACCATCCCCGGAAGGATGATGCTAACGTTTCCAGCCCAATGTTCTTCTTGGCACCCAGTTGTCAATCTGGCCCAAAGCCCTGGACCTAACACGGAACAAGAAAGGCACACTAACACACGAACATCTGTTTAATGAACACCTGCCTCGTGTGGGCACCTACTCACCCCGAGTCTCCCCATGAGGTGGCAGTGAGACTGCACTACTCAGCCCGGGACCCTGTCCCGGCTTGGGCTCGGCAGGTCCCAGGCCTCCCCCCGACTCTGGCTGGCCCGGAGCCTGATCCGCACCAGCCGAGATGGCCTTCGGTCACCTTGTGACCGGCCGGTCAGAAATCTACCCTGAAACGGCCAATCTGATCGAGTCCCGCTATTCCGGAGTACTCCGTCTCTGCCGACATCAGTTGGTCCGTTGGTCAAGAAAGACGTGTACAAGGCAGAGACGTCCCGCGATAGCCCAGAGCAGAAGTGGAATACGAACACTCTGTCCCAGGTGCCAAGTTGGATTTTGCGCACAAAAGGACATTTGGGAATGATTTCTAGCCTAGCAAAAAACCTTCCCCAAACACGCTGGGAATAGGGCAGAAGTCTAAACGCAAACCTGTCCCCGAGGTATCTGTCCCTCTCAAAATCCCTGCAGAGGACGAGGGAAGACACGCAGGAGATGGAAACAAAGGCAAAAGCAGTTACCTGCGCTGGCCCCAGAGACGGCTTTGGAAATGGCACTGCTAGAAATTGCTCTGTTCCGATTCATGATCTCCTCGAACTCGGCTTCGCACACCGTCGGGGGCGGGGGGCCCAGTTCTCGGCTGCACGGAGACAACACCATCCCTGACCGCCCGTGGCACTTAGATCTGTACCGTACAGCAGGGCACTTTATTGGGTATGATGTTGCAGCGATCTCTCGTTCACATGTCACTTCCTCCAACCCCCCCACCCAGTGAGGACAGCCTGACACTGTCCCCCACTTCCAACCTCCCCTCCCCCCCAGCTCATAGGCATTCCGCACTCATCAAGCCCATCGGGGTGAAGGATGAGCACAGAGCATGGGCCGAGCAGCCGACAAGAACCCCCGTGGAAAGGCAATACAAAAGTGAGGTGGCAGGGATCAGAGCAGAGATGCAGGAGCAAAAGACGAGGGTCCCATCCGCCTGGGCAGCCCCATGGACTCCCCTCCAACAGAAGGACACAGGGCAGCCCTTACCTGCCATGGTGGTTATAGGGTGCAGAGGCCTTGATGTAAGCATCTGGCGGAGGCCCCACTGCAGCATTTGGTGGGGGGAAGAAGGCGGGGTTGAGGTGCAGGGCAGGTGGAATGGCCCCCGGGGGAGGCACAGCCAGGTGGGGAGGCAGTCGGGGAGGCGGGGGCATGAGATGCTGGTAATGGATACCAGGAGGCGGAGGAGGGACCCCAAAGCCCGAGGAGAGAGGTGGTGGGGGCGGGATGGGTGGTGGGGGCAGACCCATCAGGGGAAGAGCTGAGGGAGGGCGGCTGAAGTAGGGCAGCACGCTGGGGGGCTTGTCCACTCGAGGGGGTGGGGGCACAAGGTTCTCGGTGGGTGTGGCCCGTCCGTCAGCAGAATCACTAGAATCTCGGGAGTGGGCCCGCGGCGGTACTCCTACAAAGCAAGAGAGAGCTAGCGTCACTGCCCCCGGCACCAGACACAGCCCCGGCACAGTCCAAGCCGAGCACGGGGCTGGCCCTCCCATGAGGTGCCTGCAGTGCGGGGGGCCAGGAAGGACTCTGCTAAGGGGACCTCAAGGCACTCTTCAGAGAGGCCATAGGCTCTGCTGCTCCTATTTCTTTGTAAAGCCTTTCTGGGGTTGGGGGTGCACTTGATGAGTCACTCCTCTATCCTGAGACGCTCCTAAACTTCACAAAAGGATTGTCATCCCCCCTTCCAGAAGGAAGGGGGCCCAGCAAGAGAACTAAGGCCTCCTCAGGAGCCCTCGGCAAAACGAAGCCGACACAAGAGCTCCGACCGAGCCTGCGATCTTCCTCTGGGCGACTGCCAAAGCACCCTCACCTTCCCGACACCTACTAACATGTCACCTGCCACAGCACAAACGGAGAGGGACAAGAACCTGGCGATCGGGGTGGGAAAGGTGGGGTGCCAGCAGGAACAGAGAAGGGGTAAAGAGGAGGCTGTCACGAGAACCTGCCCACAGAACACAGCCTAGGGCCGACAGGCCCACCAGTCCATCTCAAGCCCCCTGACTCCTGAGAAAGAGGCAAGTGGGCCACAGGAGACTTGGATCCCTCTCGGCTGCTTCGCCCAGAGGTCCTCAGAAACCGTGTCCCTGGCTGGGAAGCCCTGCTCCCAGAATACTGCCGTGGACGCCTTTCTCTGGCCTTGCCCCCAGTGGGGATTTCCACAAGAGCAGAGTGAGGCACCTGGGAAAAGGGATGCAGGAAGGAGCAATGGCAATCACCAAACACCAGAGATCTAATCAGCCTGGCCGCCTCGTCGGCCCTGACTTCCGCAGGCCGGTGCAGGGGGCGCTCCCCCTCTCGGCACCTGAGTCCCTCGGACAGTAAACACATCTTAAGAACCTTAGTCTCTCACAGCCTCCAAGCCTCAACACTTCAACTTTCCCTTCCTGGCAACAATTTTCCGGCCTGGGAGATTTGGGGCCCAAGCTATCCACAGGCCCCCAAAGTAGCCGCTCCATAAGAGGCGGCAGCAGCTCTACCTCCGGAGACCACCGTGGAAGACATGGCCGCCAGAAAGCGCTGCCGCGGCACCCACCATCTTAATCCCCTAGAGTGAAGCGGGAGGAGAGGATTGGGCCTGCTTCCCCTGGGACCGGGGGGTCAGGAATCTCTACTGAACCAAAGGGCCTCGGAAGGCTTAAGCGGCCAAGGAAGAGGGATGGGACTCCGGCCCGGAACACGAGGCGCCAAACCCCTAGGACCCAAAAGCTCCAAGTCTAATCAGAGAGCTATTCCTACAGAAGAGCCAGGGGATTGTCCTTGGGCCTGGGGATGAAACCCAATGCAGGCTGGGCTTGGCAAGCAGGGCCTAAAACAGTGGTGGAAAACGCTCGGGGACCCCGCTGTCGCTAAGCAAGGCTGAGGCCGGCTGACTGTCTCAGGCTGGGCCTCGAAGGGTGGCTGTCCCCCAGTCCAGGGTCTGGTCCTCAGCTTTTGCAGGTTCAGAAACTGAGTTTTATCAGTTCACCCAGGGGTGATCGGACCCTGGGGGATTGATTCACGCTAACCAAACTCACAAGAGACTGATTCATAAATCAGAATGCCAATTTATTAATTTACAATGAGAAATATAACTGCCAAGCGGACCGGAATACTTGTGTCGGCTGGTCAGCGCATTCTCTTCCCAGTAGGAGAGCCTATTTGGGAAACCAAATTAAGATCAGAAGGTTGCTTGGTGAGTACAGAATCAGATGAACTTAAGGGATCTCGGCGTCAAGCTCTAGAAGCCCGACACCCCCGTTTCCACCACTGAACTAGACCTGCCAAGCGGACCAGGTTGCTTAGGTTGGCCCTCGGGGCTCCCTCTCCCCCGGACGATGCCGGAGACCCTCCGGCTCTCCATGCAGACCACCCTTCTGCTCGCACCGAGCCTACGACAGCACCGGCTTTATTTTCTACAAACCCTCTGGACACAGAACAACTTCCACAGTTACAGCTCACTTGACAGAAATTATATTCTGGGTGGCTGCTCCTAAAGACAAGTGGGATAGTAACCTCCTCGCTATACTACTTCCACATTACAACCCAGGATGGGTTCGACTAATTCCATCCGGTGTAAGCTAATTCCCAGCACTGGAGGATTTGGGGGCTGGAGAGAACCTTAAAAGCCATCTGGTCCAACCCCCCCATTTCACAGACGAGGTAACTGAGGTCCAAATCGACTGATCTGTCCAGCGAGCCCACAGCTTATTTCGGTGTGAGGTAGGCCCAGAACCCCGCTCTGCCAAGCCCTGGTGCCATACTCCTTTTGCCTGGGCATGCAGTGTGCTCTGCTGGACCCGGTGAGGGGCTGACCTGGTATCCTCCCAGAGACTGAACCCCCCGCCCCCCGCCTCCCTTACGCTGCAGGCTAATCCCGCACCGTGGCAGAAGCCCTCCCCTCTCTCCCCTTCATACAGACCATCTCCACGTACCCCCTCTTGGGACTCGGACGCACTCACGTTTCCGAGCCTGCGCCTCAAACTGCGACAGGTTCTGCCGGGTGGCCAGCCTCACGTCCACCTTTTCCCCATTGAGAATCTTGCCTGGCAGAAGCTCCAGCAGTTTGTGGACAGAGTTCTCAGAGGCCACCACCACCTCAGCATACCTTGGGGAGGAGAGAGCAGACGAGAGAGAACCACCGCTTGAATACAGGGGAAGAGCGCCAACGCTGGGGATGTCCCGGGCAGACCCCCAGCTGGAGAAGGCTCGGCCAGGGGCCGGCCCAGCCTTCCCGTTTTCACGACCCTCAAAGCACCTCCCTCCACGGCTCGGCACAAAGCGCCTCCAAGCTGGCCTGGCTGGGAGGACGTGGGCGCAGAGGCGGGGCAGGACTAGCCACATCTGGCTGAGGATCCAGAATGACACAGACTCTCGGGAAGGGGGAGTGGGGGGGTGTCACCGGGAAGAGAAATTCTTCCGCTCAGTGCTTACCCTTTGGACTGGCCATTGGCTCGATTCTCTGCAAATTTTAACTCCACAACATCATAGACGCCCACAGAACGGATGATTTGGATCAGCTGTTGGTCTGTTGTCCACTGGGACAGGTAAAGCAGAAAAGAGAAGTCAGAGGCTGGAGAGATCCTTGAAAGGTTTCTAGCAGCCCCCGTCCCTGAAACCACAACTCCAGTCACCACCACGGCCCCAAAGAATATCCCTACAAGGCCCCAAACCAGTCTTGTTGCAGTCAAGGCAAGTGTCCCGAAAATCCTCTCTCATCCCGCCCCCTCCCCCCTCCAGGGGTGAAGGCAGGCCGATTCACCATGGCCTCCAGAGTGCCTTGGCTAATGACCATCAGTGCAAGGGGTGGTTACTGCAAGACTGTGAGTCTTCTTCTGAATAGCAAGATGGAACCACAGCCAGGAGCTTTTCCCTGAGTACAGAAAGCTGCTCGTGTGGCCACGCCACCCCCACCAGCCCAAACCATACAACAGAAATGACTTTGGCAGAACAAGAGTCACCACCTACCCAGAGCGTACTAGAGCTACGAGGGCCTTTGATCCCCGTCACCCACCATTATCACAGGACCATCTAATGACCACCAAGAGTTCAAGGTGTTCACTGAAAGCTCGTCCCAGAGATGACCCTGCTAGATATAAAGCCCCAGGGTCAGGGGCGGCAAGCATGACAGAAATAGCCGCACCCACTCAATCACTGCTTTCTCCAGCACCATTCAAGTCCTGAGGATTTTCCGCCCAGAGGCGGATCCAACCTGACCCCACTCTCAGGACTTGAGATCATCTGAGAGTAGACTCTGAAGATGGCATCCCCTCCATGACCAACCTCAAGGCAGCTCTAGGAGGCGCTAGTCTGTCCCATGGCCACCCTGCTCGCTGCTGGCTATCCAGGCTCACCCAGGAGAAGCTGCCCACGTAGACCGCGGCTCGCTTATTCCGCAGTCCACTGTACGTGTACAGGATCGCCGGCGACTTGCTGTTGGGCTTGGGAGACTGCTCCTGTCGGATGGGAGGCGGTGGCTCGGCACTGCTACTTCGGTCGTCGGAAGGCTGCGAGCTGGCGGCCAGCACGTCATCGTACAGGTCGATCTGATCGGCATTGCTGAACTCTGGGTCCTAGGGGATGAGGGGGTGAATCGAGTGAGTTTCCCCAACGGGGAGCTCACCAATCCTGTAGGGCAGACAACCAGAAAGCATCGCTCAGGCAGCTGTCGATGGACTGCCTGTCGGCAGACTTAGAATAAAAACAAGAATAAGCTGCACCCAACAGATTCTTCGTCCATGAATTCAAAAATCAAGCAGCTCCTTTATCACAGTGCTGGGGATCCAGACCGAGAAGACACAGCCCCAGACCTTAAGCAACTTTTGTTCTTGAGACCTCTGCTGAAGTGACCTGAGGGAGGATTTCCCCTCCAGTCTTGTTTCTCCTGCTTCACCTCATTTGACATCTAAACAGAATAACTCACAAAGGGCAAGCTTTCTGATGGACTGTTTAGGACAAACTACAAAACTGACTTTCCTGTGAGATCGAGCACGTGAGAAGAACCCCAATAATTTAAACAGTTTTAGAAAATCTCTTCATGCATAGCTAGTTTGGTCTCTAATGCTTTTAGCCAATGACAGTGACACTGAGTAGGTACACTGTGGATAAAGACCAAAACAAGTATAAAATTTACTTGGTGGTCAGATATGGATTCTATATGGCAAGGAAACAAAATGAACCCCTCCCCCCCCAAAGGTCCAAACATCATCAATGCTTTCTAAACACAAAGCTTCCATAAGGAATTCTGAAACCCATTAGCAACACCCAAAAATGTTTCACACTGTATCGTGAAGTTCTTAAAAATAAATTAAGAAGGCCCCAAACTAATCGCTTAATGTAGCAAATGCCAAAAAAGACTCTGTGGAGGGACCAAGAAGGCAGTTTTCTCAGCATGGTACAATTTCAAAGTAATTAGGAATCCCTGGCTTAAATGTACTTTTGAAATGTGACACAAATTTTAAAGCTCACAAAAATGGCCTCTTCTTTCCAAAAATCATTTATCAGTTCATGAAAATAAATCAGGCAGAAGCAATGTCACTGAGGAGTCCCCCTCCCATACCCCCGGCTCTGTTCTAGCCTCTTCAGACCTGCAGCATTTAACCCAGACCCGGGAGCATGCTTGAGAGGCACCTCCAAAGAGATGACAGACAGCAGACGTTTTATAATGCTGCAAGCACAGGCGCGCACCCGAACACCCAGACCAGAAATGTTACGGAGGGCTTTTATTAGAAGATCACATGTGAAGAAATTTGGAAAACCTGACTTACCCTGTGGTACAGCTAAATCTAGAAAGTAACCAACATAGCCCAGCAGGCTTTTCCTGAAGGGAGCTGGCACTACTACTCTGGAGAGAAACCAATTCTTGTCATTTCACCTTCAGGGCCAGAGACAAGAAGTTCTTACAAGATCATGGAGAGAGGCAACCAATGACTGGTGACTGCCTCCTCTCCCCCCCTCCCCCCCAATTCACCACACACCTTGGGGCTGGATAAGTGAGATGCCTGTTATATTCTTTGTCAAGTGCTACAGTAACTCAACAGGCTGGGAGGGGGTACCGGCCGTCGTTTTTGTTTTGTTTTTTGGTTAAAAATTGGAGAAAGCCAATAATGAAGGGGAAAGGCAAGCATGCTCACAAACCCACTCTCAGAGGAGGTATTAACTGGCTCAACCATTGTCAAGAGTGAGTTGAAATTAAGCCAAAGCTGAATAAAATGTCCAATAAACTCTGACCCAGAGTTCTTGCCGCTATGCATATACTCTAAGGAGAACACAAAGTCCTATAAACACTCAAATATTCACAAGAGGACTTTTTTATAATAGCAAAAACAAAAACAACAACAAAAATTGGACACAAGTAGCTACTCATCAAGTGAGGAACTTGTGGTACGTAGTTAATACAACGTGGCTAAAAGAAATAGGATTATGAAAAATTCTGAGGGAAAACATACATGAATAGATGTCAAATGACAAAATAAACAAAAGAACATACACGTCGTTAACAACATAGTTGAACAGAAGGGAGAAGCCTGTTCCAGGGAAGGGATAAAAAATATATATAAAGCTCCTACCTTTCCTTTATAGAATTTGGAGGTAAGAATAGCTGATCCCATGATCAGAGATTGAACAAGACCATTTAGTTCAATTTCTATTTTATAGAAAGGGAAATAGAGGCCCAGACTCGCCTAAGCTCCTTGTAAGCCAGATCTTTGGATACCCCCCATTCACCATACTCCATGCTACCTTCCTGATACATTGGTTACTTTTATCAAACTGCTCTTTCTTTTTTATTCTGTTCCAAGGTATGACTTTTGGGGAAGGGAAAAGGAAACTACATCTGCAGGTAAAGGTGATGCATAAATATATTAGCTTTTTTTTTAAGCCACAGATGAGACCACCAAAAACGTGAGCAGATTACAACTAATTATTCCCTTCTTCCGTTATTTTTATTTCTCTTACTTTTCATCATAAGCTTATCTTGACTTTCAAAATCCCTCTTTGGTTCTTGATTTTTCTGCCTTATATAATGAAAGGTTATTTACTCTTGGGGCATACATTCTATAGTGATTTGTTTCCTGCACTAAACAGTTCAAAATGCGCTTTAAAATGTATAGTCCAGCTGACGAAAATTAAAACAGGGCCAAACAATTTAAAAAGTGAATACAAACTAAAAATCAAAAGTATCTTGCAGGACAAGGAAGAGAAGCGGTCAAGATAGTAGATTAAGATCTTGCACCAAAAACAGGTGGGTGTGAAGAAATGGGAAGAGAACATCAGAAACAGCAACAAATGCAAATGGAAATGTGCTGTGGTTAGGTGGGGCCAAATTAGCTATCATCTTGGTCATTCAGATCCATGTAAAGCATTGTTTAGGTTAGATGTCAAAAACCTTCAAAAGGTTATAGGTAAGAATACTTTTAACATCAATCAACTGACAAACCTTTATTATGTGCCTACTGCGTGCCAGGGACAATAGGATACCAACACAAAAAATAAAACAAAACTGCCAAAAAACACTTTGTCTGGGGTTTCCACTCTGCCCGACAGAGCGTGCCCAGTGACCCCAATGCTCTTTCTCGGTTAACCCTGACCCTGCACAAAGCAAACAGTGCCTGGCACCTAGCAAGCCCTGAGTAAGTGCTATCAGACACCTCTGATGCCAGAGGACGTGTGAGTGAATGTAGCAGGGTAAAGCCTCCCTCAGGTACCCAGACATAAACAAGCGGCCTCCACGTTGCCTGGATGATAATCAAACACCTCCTCTAAGGCTGGGGAGCAGAGCAGGACCCATCTCCCAGACGGCTCCTTCCCTGACTTACTTACAGAGGGCATTCGCTCCTAGGCCCGCAGCCCCGCTACTAGCTCCAAGCTAAAACAGCTTCTGCTGTCAGGGAGCTTGGCATCCATGGCTGAACAGGGACATATGGCGAGCCACTGGGCTGGGATCTACCCACAAAACACAGGAAATCGAAGCTCTTCCAGCACCCGAGGTCAAGGGAGTTGACATGGATCCCCAATTCCCAAACAAAAAACAAGAATCTCTGAAAAGCTGGGATTTCCAAGGACAGCAGTGGGAAGACAAGCTGCCACCTGATTTGCAAGAGACAGTCACAGAATAACACGGAGCTCTTTCCTGGGAGCCAGTATGTATGGGAAGGAGTCCTGGGCCTGGGCCAGCTCTGCCCGGCGGGCACCTACTCTGGCAGCCTCCAACAACGTGGGCTGGGTGGGTACTCCCTCGGCAGGTCCCAATCGGTTATCAGCCTGGCTTCCTTTAAAAGGAGCCCACCCCATGCAAGACAGCTCTCTCAGCCACAAGTCCCCGAGCTTCGGGGCTCTCCTGGCCCATGGGCAGGGGCACCCCCAACCACCATGGGTCTTCCAGAGAGCTAGAAAAGGGCTCTTCTAAGTTAAACGCTGAATGAAACCGAGGAAAAGAACTCCGGGCAGGGAAACTGCTCAAAAGTTTCGGGAGGAGGAAGCCCCGCTGAGTCCCTCCAGCAGCGACCCGGACAGCAACTGAGTGCCAAGGGCTGGGGCACAGGGCCTGAGCAAGCAGCCCTAGTCCGAGGCCCGGTCCTCCAGGCTGGGCCCCATTCCCTACTGGGGGCAGGGGGAGCCCCAAAGGCCCCGGGCTTCCCGGTAACCTGCACGGCCCCTCCCCCAGGACTCTGCTCCCATTCCTCAGTCAGGCACGTTGCAGGGTGGGAGGGGCCCACAACCCAAATCCCGGACTGGACGTCGTGGCCGCGCCCCCGGACCCTGACCCTTCGGGCGCCCGGCGGCTCCAGACCAAATAGTCAGCGCCACTTCCATTTCCCTGAGGACTTAATTGGGGTTCAGGGGACTTAGGGGGGCCAGAAGCCCAGCCTTCCCGGCCCAGGCGCCGGCCGAACTTCGGCCAGGACGCAACGGACTACGTTTTAGCGGGGCGCGCGTTCGCGGGCCGGGAGACAGAGACTAAAGTTTTCAGCCACATCCCAATAAGATTCTTCCGGGAAAAAAAAAAAAAAGTCTGCCCTCACGCCCCTTCTCCCAGTGCTCTCAGAGCAAACTCCCTCCAACGATCTTCCTGCCCAGGCCGGCAGGCGGCCCGCCCCCCTCCCCCAGCCGCTCAGAGCTCATTCTCTGTTGTCCCGAGGGGAGGGAGGCCCCTGGGGTATCGGGGAGGGGGAGGGAGGACCCCAGCGTGTCCCGGGGGGAGGGGGCAGGGTTCACCCCCTTCATTGGCCCCCCGGTTCCTGCTGGACGCCGGCTTCCCACTCCCCCCTAGCCGGGGTCAGGGGTCGCGGGGATCCCTCACCTGGTTGAACTCCTCGTCCGCGTAGATATCAATGAGGTCCACTCCCTCCGACATGGCTCGGAGACCCCGGGGGCGCCGCGAGGAAGGAAGGTGGCGGTGCTGCCTCTGCGCTCCGGAGAGAGGGACACGGGTCAGTGCTGGTGCTGGCGCGCCCCATCCACCGACGGGGCTTCTGCGTGCAGTCCGCTCGCCCTCCCCGCCCCCCTCCTCTCTGCGGGGGGTGCGGGGCCCTCCTCTCCCCGCAGCCCGCCTTCTTCCCCCCAGCCCCCACGTCTCCTGGCCTAGTCCCGCCCGCTGCCCGCTTTCTCCGGGAAAGAGGGGAGTCTGTCCTCCACGCAGCCCGATTTCTGCCCGCCCTTCCCCCCTTTCGCCCGCTGCCCGAGCTCTCATGAGGCCTTCCCGCCGGGTCTGTCGGCGCTCGCGGCCTCCCTTCCTCCTCCCCTCCCCCCCGCGCGCCGCCCCGGACTGACCGGGCCCCAGCGCCGCCTCCGCCACCGCCTCAGCGCGGGCTCCGTCCCTGGGCCTAGGCCCTGCCCCGCCGCCCGCCCTCCGCGCCCCGCCCGCCCCGCCGCTCCTCGCGCCGACGCCGCCTTCGCGCTCCCACCTCTGCGCCCCGGCCCCCGCCGCCCCCCGCCGCGCGCCCCCGTTACCGGGAATATGGCGGCGGCAAGTCCCGACTAGGCCCGAAGCGCGCGAACCTCTGCCCGGCCGCAGGCCCCGCCCCCTGCTCCCGCCGCCGCCGCGCCCCCCCTCGCGCCACGCGCTGGCGTCACGCGTGCCGCCGCCTTACGCACACACGCACACGCACGCGCGCCCGGCCCCGCCTCTCCCACCTCCTCTCCGAGGCTCCGCGGGTGCGTCGGGGCCGGCGCGAGGAACCCGGATGTGGTGGACAGAAGCGCTTCCGGCCAGGCCTGTGCGGAAATGGCGGCGGCGGCGGCGGCGGCGGCTGTAGTTCGGGTGAGGAGAGTGGACCGAGGCCGGGCGGAGGGAGGTCGCGGAGCCGCGGAGAGAAGGGCCTGCCTGGAATGAAGGCCCGGGGAGCCTCGACTTCCTCGGTCGGGTCTCGACCTCCCCATTTGCAAAGCGAGGGACCGGGCAGGATGTCCTCTCCAGCTCCGAACTCGGAGGCCGACCGTGGATGGAATCTCGGCTCCGGCACGGCCGTACCCAGGCTCGTGGGCCCGCCTCGGTTGCTTCGCCAGTCTTCCCCGGGTGTTTTCGAGGGTCGCGGGACGTGACGTCCTTGGGCGTTTGCAAAGCGTTTTATGCGTGCTGCCCCCTAGGGGCCGCTCCGAGCCTCAGTTTGTTTTTCTGTCCAATGGGCCTGTGGCTCCTGATAGCGGAAACCCCCTGAGGCTCTCCTGCAGTGCTGTCAGAGCAAGCCGTCGGAGCCCCCAAACTCGCCAGTCCTTGGAGCCTCGGGGCGGATCCCGTGGGGACCGGAAGCCTCCCCCGGCCCGCTCACGTGGTCTCCCATTAGACTGGAACCCCCGGAGGGCAGGCGCTGTTTGTGTCTCTGTGCTCCCAGAGCCCTCGGGGCCTGCTAAATGCTGGCGAGACAGGATTTGGGAACAGATTGGGTGAAGAAGTGGACGCGGGCCTGGCCGGGGTTCGGACGCTGTACCCGTGCGGTGCCGGGGAAGGGAGACCTTCAAGGGGCTCAGTCCGTACTGAGGGACTGTGGCTGGATCCCTTCACGCCGGGTGCCTCAGTTTTCATAAAACTCTCCGCTAGTCGTTCTGCCGAGAAAGGCCCCAGCGGGGACGAGCCGGACAGCACTGAGTGGGGTCGCCCGAGAAGTCCCCTTCTGAGGCCTTAATCTCCTCTGGGTCCCCTTCCATGCCCTTGCTCCGCCGTGGTGGGGGATGGGAGCTTTATCCCTTCACCACCACTCCCAATTGGGGGAGGAGCTCTTTTAAGATGCAAATAGCGGTGGAATTGGAAGGCGGAGAGCGGTTTTAAAATTGGGGGCCGAGCTGGGAAAGATGTGGCCACAGTCCTGTGGGGTGACTAAGGGGAAGGGGCGGTCCTAGGGCAGAGTCTGCTCCGGGATCCCTCTCCGCCCAGGGGCGCCCCCTTTTCACCTGTGGACAGTTCTCGGGAGTTTTAGGGAAAGGGGATTTGGAGAGCACTCAGCCCCGCCCTTTTGTTAGGCAGGGGCTTGGCTTTTAGGTTTGCCCTTGAGTTGGGCATTTATTTTTTCTCCCCGCTGTCAAACTGCCCCAAAGCCTCCCTTCTGGAGGGGTTAATGGCTTTCTTTCCCCTCAGTCCTCAGGCTGTTTGGTTTCTTGCAGGAATTCTAGTGGGTGAACATAAAAGTGGTCCGGAGGCAGGCAGGCCCTAGTGCAAATCCAGACTTGCTTATCTAATGGCAGGCTCCTCCTCCAGGCTCGTGATCTAGCCCTTGGCCAGTCCTTGACTCACTGTGGTGGTCTTGATGAGTTTGACAGTGTTTGATGAGGCTCAAAGTTGTGTTAGTTTGCATATCTAATTGTGATTTAGAGCAATTTTCGTTCAGTACCCTCCCCAGAGCTTGGATTTTTTGTGCCTGCCCTTGGACCATTAATCAACCAGAGAATGAGAGGAAGAGTAGAACTGGCTCTGAAGCCTGCTCCTCCAACTCCAAAGGAGGCTTTAGGGAGTCACGACTGGTAGGAGGTCAGAGATCAGAATTCAGACTGGGAAGGAACCCCTAGAGATTATCTCATTCAAGCTCTTTTTATACTTGGAGACTAGAATGTCCAGTGGGAGAGTCAGATCCAGGTTCTCTGACTCAAAATTAAATTTTCTGCCACTCAGCAACATGACTTCTGCCCAGACTCCCGTATCTTCCACATCCAGTTTCCTTAGGCTCCTAACCTTGAGAACTCCTTGACGTGTCTTCCTATTCTATCTGATCAGTCTAAAGGCCTGTTAAGTCTGCATAGTGTTTGATGTCTGTTCTCTCTTCCCATGAATATTTGCCTCTTTCTGGCCCTTCCTGCTGTTACCCTGGACAGTTCCCTCGCCACCTAGTCTCTGTATGGGTCCATGCGTCATGGCTATGTTGTTCTCCAGCTCTCAAACCTTAGCTGCTAATCCTTTACCGCCAGGAGAAAATACAAATTCCTCTGCCTGACAGTTAACTTTCCACATTAAATTTTTTTTTATCTTTTATTTTGACAAACTCTTTATTATGGACTTGACAAACATCAACAAACATTAATATTTCACATACAAAGAACCAAAAAAGGAGTTTTCTGACTTCATTTCACAATGTCCCCTAACATTTCTTTATATTCCGGCCAAGCCAGACAACCAGCTGGTCCCTCGATGCTGTATTTCCTTCTCACACTGCCATACATCTGTTCACATGCAAACCATCATCCCCTCTTTAGCCTTGCCTTTCAGAGACCTCTTCTTCATGCGCCTTCTACCTTCTCCTCTCCTCTGCCCCCAGAGCTGTTAGAGTTTGTTTCTTATTGAAGATCCCTTTGGTTTTGTTTTTCTGTTCATCTGTTATATCCCTCTATAGCAGGGGTCCTCAAACTTTTTAAATAGGGGGCCAGTTCACTGTCCCTCAGACTGTTGGAGGGCCGGACTCTAGTAAAAACAAAAACTTTGTTTTGTGGGCCTTTAAATGGAGAAACTTCATAACCCTGGGTGAGGGGGATAATCGTCCTCAGCTGCTGCATCTGGCCCACAGGCGTAGTTTGAGGATCCCTTCTCTATAGAATGGAGTTCTTCCTAGTCAGAGACTATTTGGGTTTTGCCTGATACTCAGCACTGGGCCTTGACCTAACAGCTGTAGGTTGTTGAATTAGAGCATGTCTTCGCTGGAGGAGTGTAGCTAGCTATTCCCTCTGTCTCCAGTTCCTCCCCCTCCAGTGGTCAGTTGTGTTCCATCTAAGTTCAATATTTTATGAATCTGCATATTCCTTTAAGTGTATAGTCCCTGTCACGTAGTAGACATTTAATAAACACTTAATGAATTGCATTACATGCAGCTTGATTCATTCTGGGTTTGTCTTTTTTTCTTCCAGCTTTTTGCCTTGTCCAGGCACAGTATTGTATCTCCCTGCGTGAGTAGTTCATTGTCAAGACGGTTTTATCGAGGGGACAGCCCTGCAGACTCTCAAAAAGATATGCTTGAAATCTCCTTACCCCCATGGGAAGAGCGAACAGACGAACCCATTGAAACCAAGAGGGCTCGCCTGCTTTACGAGAGCAGGAAGCGGGGCATGCTGGAGAACTGCATCCTCCTCAGGTAGGGACATGGGAGCCCTTAGGCCACCTGTCAGAGTACAGGTGGAAGGATCTGCTCTTGTTGCCTGGGACCACTCAGCCCCTCTGAATCACCTTTTTTCCTGTCTTCCTTTAGTCTCTTTGCCAAGGAGAATCTGCACCAGATGACGGAGAGGCAGCTGAACCTCTATGACCGACTGATCAATGAGCCCAGCAATGATTGGGATATCTTCTACTGGGCAACAGGTACTGCCACGTGGCAGTCACGTCCTGGGGATCTGAGCCTGGACCAGGGACCTGGGTTCCAATGTGATGGTCACAAGCTGTTTCTGAGCCAGGCATCCTCTGTGAAATGACAGGGTTGGTCCGGAAGGCCCACGGGCCCTTCTGCCTTGAAATCTGTGCTCCCTTGGTGAACACCTAGCACACAGCAAAACGGTTCTTGGGAGCTAGCTGATGCCACGAAAAAACTGTTCTCCTGGGTTCTTGACCAGAGCTCAGCCCGTGATTTTTAGAGTCAGCAAATTTCACTGGTTATCTGCTCTGACTTCCAGTTTTGTATCCGGAGAACTAGAGTCTTAAAGAGAGAGTAACTCCTGGCTCTCCCTGGGGTATCAAGCTGCCCCTTGTATTTCAACTCCTAGAGCAGACACAGTAATCCTGGCCTTTGATTCGTCCCCATCATGCCACATACGTGGACATAGAAGGCGTCACCATACAGGTTAGAGCTGGGGGTGGGGAGGGACTACCTTCCTTAGGGTTTCAGTGACTTGATGAGGCTCACATGAACAGTGGCCAAGCCAAGCTGCAAACCCAGATGGTCTGGTTCTCCAGCCAATGTGATTACGACTTCCATGTGAGATGGGCCTGCTGCCCTTTTAGGCAGCCTGTGGGACAGGCATAAAAGAACATTCTAAAAATTAATCCTGTTTTATGTTTGAGCCTTGTCTTTTCATTCAGACAAGTTCTGTTTAATTTGTTGGCTAAGCATAAAATAATATATATTGTTACTTGGAGAACCTGAGATCTTGTCAATATGAAGACTCCTGTAGTAGCTCCTATTTTTTTGGATGCCGCTAGTGTCCAAGAAAGAGCAAGAGTCAGAGACTCTGAAGAGCTGGCTTTGGTTCAAATCCAGGTTCTGCTACTAATTCTTGTGATTAAGGTTACTTGGCCCCTTGGTCCTCAGTGTCCCTAGATGTAAACAAGGCGATCAGAGGACTCTAACATATTGACTTAATTCTCTGGAGCATTTCTGGAGAGGCATGAATACCAGGGAACCGGAAGACAAAGAACTCCTCTTCCTACCTTATTATCCAAGCTCTCGGTTACATTTCCAGAGCACTCAGGTTCACAAAATACTTGCCTGGGAGTTCGAATTTGTCCCTTTTTTACAGATGAGGAAATTGAGGTTCTAAAGTAGTGGGACTTGTCCAAGGCTACCCCTGTCACAAGTTATCCACTGGGATGGGAATTCAGTTGGCCTCACTTCCAAGCCCAGGGTTCTTTCCACTAAACCACACCAGTGTTAAACACTGTGCACTCAGTGCTGCCTAAGAACTAAGCATGAATATCGCCATTGTTCTATTGACAACAAAAGAATGAAAAAGTATTTGTTAAGTGCTAAGTCGTACGTGGTCCTGTTCTAAATCTTGGGGATACATTTTTTTTTTTTTAATAACAGGTTTTTCCCTAGTTACATCTAAAAACTTTTTTACTTTAAAAAAAAAAAAATTGAGTTCCAAATTGTTTTCTCTTCCTCCATCCCCCTCCCCCCCAAGACAGCAATTTGTTATAGATTATACATCTTTAATCATGCAAAACATATGCTCATATTAGTCATGATATAAAAGAAAACCCAAAGGAAATGTAACAAGTGAAAAATAGTATGTTTCTATCTGCATTCAAACCGCCTCAGCTCTTCCTTTGAAGACTGAAAGTTTGTTTTTTTTGCTGAGGCGATTGGGGTTAAGTGACTTGCTCAGGGTCACACAGCTAGGGAGTGTTAAGTATCTGAGCTAAGATCTCAACTCGGATTCCCCTGACTTCAGGGCTGGTGCTCTATCCACTGCACCACCCAGCTGCCCCTGAAAGAATTTTTTATGATGAGTCTTTTGAATTGTCTTTGATCAAAATAGCTATTATTCGCAGTTCTTCGTCTTATAATATTGCTGTCACTGTACAGTGTTCTCCTGAACTCTGCAGTTCATGTCCTTCCAGATTTTTTGAAATCAGACTGCAATATTATTTTTTAGTATTCCATTATAATCAATACCAAATCGTTCAGTCACTCCCCAATTGATGGGCGTCCCCTTGATTTTCAGTTCTTCAAAACCACAAAAAAAAAAAAGAGCTGCTATAATTATATTTGTACAAATAGCTCCTTTTCTCCTTATTTTTAATGTCTTTGGGAAACAACTATTAATATTGCCGAGTCAAAGGGTCTAACTCTTTGGGGATAGTTCCAAATTGCTCCCCAGAATGGTTAGATCAGTTCACAATTCCAACACTGCATCAGTGTCCCAATTTTTCCACATGGGGATACATTTAAAAAGCTAGAAAAGCCCCACCTTCAAGGAACTTCTATCCAACAGGGAGAGACAAAGGAGTGAGATTGCTGTTCTCAGAAAGAACTTCTTAGAATATGAAAGTAGCTGGCACAGTCTTCCCAGGTTCTAGCTATGTGATTTGTTTGTCCATGAGCACCGCTGCAATTGAAGTTTTAACAACAAGCTGAGCTAAGGCAGATCTCAGAGCAAGATTCTGGCACGTATGATGTCAATAAATGGGTCGGCGGCTTTGTTCTGTTAATGCCAGAGATGCTGAGTAAAAGAACAGTCTTATAGAGGAGGGTAGGTGACATGGCGTTAAGGACCACATGGTTGTTGACAGAGCTGAGGTATAGGGAACAGCATGATTGGAAGTTTGGTAATGGGGGATAACGTCCTCTCCTGAGACTAAAAAATGCTTTCTGTTTGAGTTCAGATGTGAGGTGGTGTCTCAAGACTGTACATGTGTGTGTAATATACATGTGTATTCATTTTTTAAACATAGTTCCTTATGAGTCATGTTGGGAGAGAAAAAAAAAGTGAACATAGAATGGGTTTGTGTATATTCTGTCTCTGTTCTGTGAATGCAGATTTTCTATCCAAAGCTTACTGGGATTGCCTTGGCTCGTTGAACCGCTAAGAAGAGCCAAGTCTTTCATAGTTGATCGTCACAAAGTCTTGCTGTTATTGTGTATAGTGTATTCCTGGTTCTGCTTGTTTCATTCAGCATCAGTTTGTGTAAATCTTTCCAGGCCTTTTTAAAAACCTTGTTCATCAATTTTTTGGGAACAGTAACACTCTATTACCTTTATAGAGCACAGCTTATTCAGCCACCACAAAAAGAGCTGCTAAACATTTTTGCACATTTGGGTCCCTTTCCTTCTTTTGTGACTTCTTTGGCATTATAAACTTTTTTTGATGAGCCAATTGGGGTTAAGTGACTTGCCCAGGGTCATACAGTTAGGAAGTGTTAAGTTCTGAGGGCAGATTTGAACTCAGGTCCTCCTGACTTCAGGGCTGGTACTCTCTCCACAGCCACCACCTAGCTGCCCTGGCATCATAGACTCTTAAATAGCAAAGCAGACATCCCTTGGAGGATAGCCTGGGTGGCATAAAGACATCAGATCCAAAATCCCTCGATTTCTCACACAGTCCCCAAGATTAGCAAGACATGAGCAGGAAAGCTGGATTTTTAAACTTAACACATTATATCCCAGCTGAAGACTGAGCTAAGTACAGAGACCAAGAATCGTGATTGAAGGTCAACAGATATGAATGGGCAGTTTTTCATCTATCCATAGTCATGAAAAAAATACTCTAAGTCATTATTGATTAGAGAAATGCAAATTAAAACAACTCTGAAGTATCATCTCACATCTATCTATCAGATTGGCTAATATGCCAGAAAAGGGAAATGAGAAATATTAGAGAAGTTGTGGGAAAATTGAACACCAATGCGTCCTTGGTGTAGCTGTGAACTGATCCAACCATTCTGGGGAACAGTTTAGAACTACGCTTAAAGAGCTATAAAACTGCATATTCTTTGATCCAACAATATCACTACTGGGTCTGTATCCCAAAGAGACCGTAAAAAATGAACAAGGACCCACGTGTATAAAAATGTTTATAGCAGCTCTCTTTGAGGTGGGGAAGAATTAGAAATTAAGGATCCCCATCAGTTGATGAATGATTGAACAAACTATGTTACTTGAATGTAACGGAATATTATTCTACAAGAAACGAGTAGTTGGATTTCAGAAAAACCTGGAATGATTTACATAAACTGATGCTGAGTAAAATGAGCCGATCCAGCACACATACAGCCAAAGCAACATTGTGTGATGCTCAACAATGATAGACAGTCCCCCAAGACAATTCTAACAGACTCATGATAAAATCTCTATATCCAGATCAGGAATTTTGGAATCTGAGTGCAGATCAAAGCATATTGTTTCACTATGTTTTATTTTTTTTCTTCCTTGAGTTCTATTCTTTCACATGACCAAAATGGAAGTTTGTTTAACGTGATGCATTTAATATATAATCCCTATCAGATGGCTTGCTGTCTTGGGGAGGAGGGAAAGAAAAAATGGAAATCAAAATCTCATAAAAGTAAATGTTAAAAACTCTTTACACATGATTAGAAAAAAGTAAAAGATTATTTTAAAAAAAAAGATTCATGACCTAGGCAGTTAACAGGATAAAAACAGCCACTTATAAATAGGGTTGATAAGAAAATGACAAAATCAATTCTAATCTCAGGGCCATCTGTGTGCAAGGCACCCTGTGATAATAGTAATAAATCACCACAGCAAATAATAATAGCAAATGTCACATACTGTGCACCAGGAACTGTGCTAAGCACTTTCCAAATATTATTTAATCCTCAACAAACCTGTGAGGTCAGTGCTATTAGTAACTCCATTTTATAGTTAAGGAAACTGAGGTAGACAGGTGGATTGACATGCCCAGGGTCACACAATTAGGAAGAAGCTGATTGAACTGGGGTCTTCCCTAACTCCAGGCAGGCTCAGTGCTGTCCACTTGGGCGCTTCCCACTTTCCTCCCCCATAGCTTTTCAAAGTCCCTCTCTGAAAAAAAGGCGCCGGCTGGGGAGTTTTATACCTGCTGAACACAAGGGGAAACATCCTCAGTCCCACACTCAGTCCCCTCAGTGGGGGGGCCTGGGGTTGCTGATGCCAGAGGCAGCAAGCCCCAGTCAGTGCAGGGCCTGGGCTCTGCCTTATCCCCTTGCCATCTCTTATTCTGCAGAAGCAAAGCCAGCCCCTGAGATCTTTGAAAACGACGTCATGTGGATGCTGAGAGACTTTGCCAAAAACAAGAACAAAGAGCAGAGGTTGCGGGCCCCGGATCTCGAGTACCTCTTTGAGAAACCGACCTGACTTTATTCCGGCCTTGCCCGGCGCAGGGCAGGACCCTAGAAGGACAAGCGTCAGGCCCTGGTCCTGGCTGCCAATACCCTGCTGCTGCTCGCCACCGTGCCCGACTGCAGAGGGCCCCATTTCCCAGAGCATGTCACTCGCATCACTTGTAATAAAAGGACTCCTTGTGTCCGCTTGCACAGCCTCACTGGTGGTTTGTCTATGTCTGCGTGGCCCGGCCCTCTAGAATACACCCCAAGAGCTCCTAATAAGAGAGGAAGAAGCCCAGACGAGACCCTCCCCGAGTCCAAGGCTCCGTTTATGCAAAAATCTTGCTTCCTACTTGCAAGGAGTTGAGAACAGTTCTGTTTCCAAAACTGAATGTTTTCTTCAGTTTGGGAACTCTCTTCATGACTATAAATCACTGCCCTTCTGCCCTCTACCCACTGGTCTGCACTTTGGGCTACTGGTCTTCAGCTGGGGTCTGTCTATTGATAAGCCCTCCCAGAGCCTGCCCCTCCTGGCAGAGTGAAAGCCTCCCTGGCCACCCTGGCATAGAAGGGGGACTATAAGGGAGAATACCCAGAGTTGGCATTTCTAAACTCATCCCAAGTTCTCAGACAGCTGAACCTCTGATGGCCTGACCAATGAGCCCAGTAGGAGCAGGACCGTCTGTCATCCGGCACCAGCAAGACCTCCAAGGTGGCCCAGGGCATCGGCTTGGCAGCTGCATCTGACAGACTGGCTCTTGTCTGGCTCTGGGGGACTGGGGGAAACTTTCCTCCCCCTCCCCACCCCGAGTTTCTCCCTCCCCTGACAGTTATGTGTGTAGAGGAGGAAAGAGGGTTAGTGATTTGTCGTTGGGGAACCCGGATCTAATGCCCTTTCTGCTGGCGTCATCCCCTGTGCCCTGCAGGAGGGAACACAGGTGAGCAGAGGAGGCACCGGCCGGAAAAGCCTTCGCTCCCATCCCAACGAAGTAGATCCCTGATTGGCTGATCGCAAAAGAGCTGGGGATTTGGAGTCCAGGAGTGCAAAGGTCTGGATTCCAGTCCCCCCAGTGAGAAGCCACTGAACTTAGTAGTTTGAAAAATGGAGGTGTTGATTCCCGGCTTCCCCTCCCAAGAATCTGAACGAATGCCCCCGTCCCATACCCTGGAGAATATAAACTCCTTGGGTAGGCAAGTTTGTCATCTTTGGGTCCCCAGATCCTTTGCCTGACAAGTAGTAGGTGCTAGACAAACACTACACTGCATCTGGCCAAGGGAATAGTTAGGAGCTTGTGATGGAAGAGAAGATGCGGTGTGAATAAGCAAAGTGCTTAGACTCAGCATAACCCTCACTGTCGGGGTGTCTGCATATGAAAGAGGCAACAGGAAGGGATTCTGCCTGGTTTGGGACCGGGGGAACAGTCACTGGGAGTGGGGTCCCCAGGGATAGTCTGTGTGTCCCCATTCCCCCCCATTCTTAATGGTCATCACAAAGGCAGCCGTTGACTCCCGCTCCTCTGTGATTCCAGGGACTTTTTGTTTCCCAACTGAGGTCCAGGGACCACCAGCCATCTTCTGGGCCCGGCAGGATGGGAAGGCCTTGACCACCTGACCGTACAGACCCCCATCGCCTCTTTTTTCAGCTCCTGGGACAATTTCCACCCCCCTTCATGCCCAGAAATTATTCCCACCTGTCTGGAGTGTACACATACATGCAACCTTCTATCCCTGTCACTCTCCCTCTCTTCAAGGGCCAGTTAAAGGCTTGTTGAGCCTTCCCTCAGCTCCCAGCTGAGATGGTTGGCTCCCTCAGATTTTTCATGGCCTCTTTCCTAAAAGATTCGCTTGCCCCAAATGCATTTATGTCCTGCTATATACCATGAGTACGTCCCTATGTCACCTGTTAAAATTCCAAGTTCAAGGACAGAAACCGTCCTTTTAATTCTTTGCATTCCCTAAATTGGGCTCGGGACCTTGTCCTTAGTTGATACTTAATCATTGCTTAATTGAAGTTCCCTCAGCCTTCATTGCCTGGCTAGGTCAGTGGTATTGCCATGACAACCAAAGGGAAGTTGAGCCAATGCAGTGAGCAAGAATGCAAGAAAATAACTTCTTGAGGAAGTTTTTACCCAAAAACATTACCGGGGCCCATTTAGCTTTCAATCCTGCTGTTTTATTTACTTATTTATTTATTTTATAATTTATATTTTTTATGACCTTTTTTTTTATGGATCAGGACAACTGGAGATGGGTCTGGATGCAGTGGGAGACCTTGGCCTTTTTACGTTAAGGTCCTCGACAGGTTTCAGTCTGAGGCAGTTCCCTATCAGTAATTAAGGTTAGGTAGAAATTTTTTATTTTATTTTTTTTTTTTAATTTTTTTTTTAATTTTTTATTTAATAATTACATTATATTGACACTCATTTCTGTTCCGATTTTTTTTTTCCCCTCCCTCCCTCCACCCCCTCCCCTAGATGGCAAGCAGTCCTTTATATGTTGGATATGTTGCAGTATAGGTTAGGTAGAAATTTGAGGCAAAGAATCCACCTAAAGTTCAAAAAAACAATCTGAATAAATGAATGAATGAATAAATCTGGGAGGGAAAGACCCTCACAATTTCTGGCCAAAACAGAAATGATTAAACTCCTTACCTAGGATCTTGGGATTTAAAGCCAGACAGAACTTTAGAGACCATCCAGTCCAGTCTTACGTTTTGGCACATAAGGAAGCCCAAGCCCAGAGAGCTTAAATGACCTACTTTGGGGTAAGCATTGGACCCAGAATGTGTATGGAGGTGCTTGGGCTCACCCAGCTAAGAAGTGTAGGCAAGATTTGAACTCGGGTCCTCCTGACTTCAAGCTGGTGCTCTATCCCCTTTGCCACCTAGCTGCCCCTGGTCCTGCTCTTTTAAAGGGAGAGGAAGATCCAAAAGGTCACATCAACAGAACAAGACTTAAGGAACATGAGATAAGAGCCAAAGGGAAGTCGAGCCCAGCCTGTCCAAACCTCTTAGTCAGTTACCACAAAAATCCAATGATTTGCCCACTTGGTGGATGAGGAAAAATGAGATCCAGCAGATCTTGGTGTATATATCTCGTGGGAAATCGGTAGTAAAGTTTCTTGCCCAGAAGGGAAGGGACTTTGGAAGGCACTAGTCTGCCCCTCTGTTGTGCAGCGTCTGGATGATAGGTGCAATGTAAACAGTTTTCCCGTTTATTAGACATTAAATAAAAATAGGCCATCTACAGTGCATTTTTCAGAATTATTAACAAACATATATCCGGTGCCAGGAACACACCAAGGAGCTGTAAGGAGCAGAAACTAGGTTCAGCCTTTCCGCTTTGACAAATGGCTGCTCATTTACCCTTGCGCACACAACCCACGTGCTTTCAAAACTTGGGTCTGCTCAAACTCCAGCTCCTGTGCATCTGCCCCTTAAGCTTCATGGCCCAGGCTGCTGCTGGGTAAATGTTGCCTGCGTCCAGGGACCCTGAATCCTGCCTGGCTGCCCGTCTCCCCTAGAAGAAGCAAAGGGTCGTGGAAAAGAGCACTGGGATTAGAACGGGCTCTTAGACTTATTAGCAAGGGGAACTTGGGAAAATGACTTCTTCAAATGCCTCAGTTTCCACATCTGTGAAAAATAAGCACAGTAATAGTTGTTTGTCCTTTGTTCCCCAAGAAGATCAGGAGATCAGGGAGGGAATGTCAGGATAGGCAAGTGAATTGGCTTTAAATCAGGGAGGGTGGGGTAAGGTCACCAGCCTCACCTGCTCTGGGAGATGGCCCCAGATGCAATGAGAGGCCTTGGCCCATTTTAGGCTAAGGTCCTCAACAGGTTTCAGTCTGAGGCAGTTCCCCATCACTGAGAAAGGCTAGGTAGAAACTGAGGCAAAGAATCCACCTCAAGTAAAAAAAACAATCTAAATAAATAAATGAATGAATAAATCTGGGAGAGGAAAACCCTCACGATTTCTGGCCAAAACAGAAATGATTAAACCCCTTACCAAGGATCTTGGGATTTAAAGCCAGACAGAACTTTAGAGACCATCCAGTCCAGTCTTATATTTTGGCACATAAGGAAGCCCAAGCTCAGAGAGCTTAAATGACCTCCTTTGGAGTAAGCAGTGGACCCAGAATGTGTATGGAGGTGCTTGGGCTCCCAATCCAGTGCTTTTTGTAAAGTTTAGAGCATGTGACAGATGAAATCCAGAGAAGCTGAGGAAAGAAAGGCTTGAGCTTCCAAGCATGATCAATCTATTAAATCCTTCTTGCGGATTGCGGAACAAATTGGGAGCAGACCTCATAATCTTGGCACTGAGCCCCCAGTACAGGAGAAGACCAATGTTTTATTTAAAAAAAATAAGCAGTATACAAGATTAGGTAATGTGATTTCTAATTAGAACTGCGAGTTGGGAGGGTGAGAGTGAAGGGACCCAATTCCCTGAAATCAGAAAGTCACTCCCTCCCCCAAGCATGTGTATTCAATCAAAGGGACGCAGAAACAATAACTACTTGACTAATACAGGGCCAGTTTTCAGATAAGATATATGAGTTGCTTGAGCTACATAATTAAAAGAAAGAAAAAAAAAAAAAAAACAACTTCCATGCATCAATCTTTGGTGCAGGTAGAGGTCATCCAGCTTCCTAGCCGCACAAGATTAGGTTCAAATGATGCAATCAAGTTTTCTCACAATTCCCAGAATTGAAAAGTCTTCTCACAACAGAAATTGGACTAGAACCATAATTGAATAGAAAGGGAACTGAACTGGATCCAGAATTGAGTCACAAGATAGAGTCAGCGTGGTTCATTCAATTCCCCCAAGTGCTATGTAAATGTGAATTATTCATATTCTCTCTTCTTGGTTTTTGTTATTTTTTAAAATGCTAGGGTATTTCTGGGTCCCATAATACAGCTTCATTTCAGAAGAGCCAGAAAATTCTTCCTCATGGTTTTCTAACAAGAAACGCACAATGTTCTACTCTCTTGGAAGACCTTATTAGCTAAATTCACATTTGAAGAGTTCTTCAGTCCATCATCTACCTGCTGCCTTATTTCCAACAAGGACTGCATGAAAAGATGCCTCCCTCTTTTTCCTTCCTTCCTTCCTTCCTTCCTTCCTTCCTTCCTTCCTTCCTTCCTTCCTTCCTTCCTTCCTTCCTTCCTTCCTTCCTTCCTTCCTTCCTTCCTTCCTTCCTTCCTTCCTTCCTTCCTTCCTTCCTTCTTTCCTTGTTTAAACCTTTCAAAGGATTTAGAGTCTAGCTAAGACTGTCTCTAAAAACTTCCATTTTGAGGAAGTTTACCCACCTGTCTTCCTTACTCCCAAATCTACATAGTCTTGCCACCTTCTCTCCCACTCATCTTTTTTTCAGGTTTCTTTATGTGGAATCTTCCATCATGTAAATTAAAGCTCCTTGAAAGCAAAGGCTATCTTTTGCATTGCTTATGTTTATATCTCTAATGTTTAGCACAGTGCCAAGTGCATAGGAAGAGCTGAAGACATGTCTGGAGAACTGTCCCGCCGGTAACAGTGACTTCATTTACCTTTAGGCCAATCTCAGCACATTGAAACTTGGGGAAGTCGCCAGCTTCTGGGATAAGAACTTACTATTTGACAAAAATTTCTGAGAAAATTAGAAAACATACTGGCAGAAACTAGGCATTGATCAATACCTAACACCCTATATCAAGATAAGATCTAAAAGAGTTCATGATAAAGACATAAAGACTAACACTATAAGCAAATCAGGAAAACAAGAAGCAGTTTACCTCTTACATCTGTGGAGAAGGAAGGAATTTATGGCCGAAGAAGAACTAGAGAACATTAGGAATGCGAAATAGATCATTTTGATGATATTAAATTAAGATGTTTTTGTACAAACAAAATCAATGCAGCCAAGATTAGAAGGGAAGCAGAAAACTAGGGAAAACATTTTACAACCAAAGTTTCTGATAAAGACCTCATTTCTAAAATTTGTAGAGAATTCACTCAAATTTATAAGAATACAAGCCATTTTCCAACTGATAAATGGTCAAAGGATATGAACAATTTTCAGAAGAAGACATTAAAGTCATCACCAGTCATTGAAAAAATGCTCCAAATCACTACTGATTAAAGAAATGCAAATTAAGACAACTCTGAAGTAGCACTATACACTTCTCAGATTGGCCAAGAAGATAGGAAAAGAAAATGACAAATATTGGAGGAGATGTGGGAAAACTGGGACACTAACACATTGTTGGTAGAGTTGTAAACTGATCCAGCCATTCGGAAGAGCAATTTGGAACTATGCCCAAAGGACTATAAAACTGGACATACCCTTTGATCCAGCAGTGTTTCTACTGAGTCTGTATCCCAAAGAGATCTTAAAAGACAGAAAGGGACCCACATGTGCCAAAATAATTTGTGGCAGCCCTTTTTGTAGTGGGAAGAAGCTGGAAATTGAATGGATGCCCATCAATTGGAGAATGGCTAGATAAGTTATGGTGTATGAATGTTATGAAATATTATTGTTTTATAAGAAACGATGGGCAGGATGATTTTAAAGAGGCCTGGAGAGACTCACATGAACTGACACTAAGTGAAATGAGCACAATCAGGAGATCATTATACACAGCAACAAGATTATATGATTAATTCTGATGGACGTGGCTCTCTTCAACAATGAGGTGATTCAGGACAATTCCAATAGACTTGGGATGGAGAGAGCCATGAGCATCCAGACAGGACTATGGAGACTGAACGTGGATCACGACAGTATTTTCTTTCACCTTTGTTGTTTGTCTGATTGTTTTTTTTTTCTTTCTCTTTTTTTTGGGGGGGGGAGGAGGAGGGCAGGTAGGTGGCACAGGGGATATAGCACAGGTGGATCTGACTTCAAATCTGGCCTCTGGCACTTAACACTTACTATCTGTGTGACCCTGAGCAAGTCTTAACTCCAGTTGCCTTGCCAAAAAAAAAGAAAAGAAAGAAACTTGCAGAAAAAGGCCTAAGTCCAGTCACCTAGATCTAAGTCTACCCTTTAAGAGCATAGGACTGGAAGCTAAAAAGGACTCAGAAGCCATCAGAACAACTCATTTTTTTAAATTTAATTTTTATTTAATAATTACTTTATATTGACACTCGTTTCTGTTCCGATTTTTTTTTCCCTCCCTCCCTCCCTCCGCCCCCTCCCCTAGATGGCAAGCAGTCCTTTATATGTTGGATATGTTGTAGTATATCCTAGATACAATATATGTTTGCAGAACCGAACAGTTCTCTTGTTGCATAGGGAGAATTGGATTCAGAAGGTATAAATAACCCGGGAAGAAAAACAAACATGCAGATAGTTCACATTCGTTTCCCAGTGTTCTTTCTTTGGGTGTAGCTGCTTTTGTCCGTCATTTATCAATTGAAACTCAGTTAGGTCTCTTTGTCAAAGAAATCCACTTCCATCAAAATATGTCCTCATACAATATCGTTGTCGAAGTGTATAATGATCTCCTGATTCTGCTCATTTCACTTAGCATCAGTTCATGTAAGTCTCGCCAGTCCTCTCTGTATTCATCCTGCTGGTCATTTCTTACAGAACAATAATATTCCATAACATTCATATACCATAATTTACCCAGCCATTCTCCAATTGATGGGCATCCATTCATTTTCCAGTTTCTAGCCACTACAAACAGGGCTGCCACAAACATTTTGGCACATACAGGTCCCTTTCCCTTCTTTAGTATTTCTTTGGGATATAAGCCCAATAGAAACACTGCTGGATCTAAGGGTATGCACAGTTTGATAATTTTTAGAACAACTCATTTTACAGAGAGGAAATGGAAGTATAAGACATTTCAATCATTTTGCTGTGATTTTGCAGATGAGGACTTTAAGAACTAGAAATTAAGTGACAGCCTGAAGGGACTCAAAATAATGAGAATGGGAAGGAGAATTTAAAAAGATGCCTCCCTCTTTTCCCTTCCTTCCTTCTTTCCTTCCTTCCTTCCTTCCTTCCTTCCTTCCTTCCTTCCTTCCTTCCTTCCTTCCTTCCTTCCTTCCTTCCTTCTTTCCTTCCTTCCTTCCTTCTTTCCTTCCTTGTTCCTCTTTTCAATCATCCTTTCTTCCTCCTTCCCTCCTCAAATTCAGTTCTCTTTCACCCAGATCATGGTCAAAACACATCTGTGGCCTTTGGTTTGCTTTGGTGAGCTGTGATTAAATCCCTCCTATTCATTCATTCATTCTTTCATGCAGCTGGGTAGCGCCTCAGTGGATAGAATGCCAGGCCTGGGGTCAGTAAGACTCATTTCCTTAAATTCAAATCTAACCTCAACAACAATAAAAAAAAAAAAAAAGTCACACAATCACATTTGGGGCAAGTCACTTAACCCTGTTTGCCTCAGTTTCCTTATCTGCCAAATGACTGGAGAAGGAAAGGCAAACTTCTCTGGTATCTTTGCCAAGAAAACCCCCAAATGTGGTCATGAAGAGTTGGACGTGATTGAACAGCAAATTCATGCAACATTAAAACAACATTAACACCACACACCTGTTATTCACCGGTCACTGCGCTAAGCCTGCGGAGACAAAGACAAACCTGTCCCAGAGCTCTTTGAGGTTGTTGTGTGATCCTGAACAAGTAACTTCTCTCTGCCTCAGTTTCTTCACCATAAAGTCTGAAAACAATAACAGCCCCTTCCTCATGAGCGCTTATGTAACAGGTGCTTGGGAGGATCCAGATGAGCTGAGACCACAGGTACCTGTACGTGTGGACACACACACCTCGTTGGGTATCCGTATACGTACATACGTGACTTTGCAAGCCTTAAAGCCTATACGAATGTTAGTCATTATCAGCGTATTTCGTAGCCGACTTTGAAAGGTCAGCGGAGAGATTTGCACGCTCTCCCCACGCGGAGATGCTGGGAGCGTCCTGCTCCTTTGGAGATTTTTCTGTTCGAGAAAGGTATTGATGGACAAAGCTCGCGGGAGTGAAAAGGAAACCGGCTTCCCGAGTCCCGTTGGAAGGGGGGTCAGGAAGCGCACAGATGGCTGCGTGTGGCTTTTCTGAAGGGACAGGCTGTAAACCTGCTGGGAGCCTCTCTGGGCACCTCCCCAGTCATCTTCAGCAACTGAATGCTGCAAATGCTCGTTTGTGTCCCCTCGAGTTTGAGCTGAGGAAGGAGCCCCCGTATATTAAACTGGAAATCTGCCTGTTCCTTCTCCCACGAGGCACAAGAGCCGTTTGCTCCGCGGGATCCCTCCTGGCGTCTCCGCTGGGACGGATGGGGATCTGTGGCAGCTCCGGTGATGATAAGAGGACGGAGAGAAGGCAGAGCTGCTGGATTCAACGGACGCTTGTGTGTTTGGTTCCAAGGAAAATGATTTTTGGATGGGGGAAGGGCTCTGGGCTTCCTTCCGATTCCGAAATTATGTGGTTTCTATTATCTGGAGCCCCTTCGGCCCCATCACTGACAGGGGGGAAGAGTTCTTAAGAGATCCGGCCCCTCGGGGTTCATATTTGTCCTGAATTATCTCAGAGAACTGCTTTGGGGGTGGATTCTGTATTCCTGGTTTGAATGGAGGACAGAGCATCAAGCTTGGATTCGAATCCTGACTCAGATACTGCCTGGGTAGTCCCAGGCAAGGCTTTTCCTCAGTTTTCTCATCTGTGAAATGGGTATAATAAGAACCCTCGCCTCCTCTGGTCCTGATAAAGCAGTGCTATGTCATGCTAGCTCTTGCCCCCTGGTGGCTGATAGCTGTGCTTCACAGAAGCAGCTCTGCCTCAGGACCTTCCTCCCACAAGAGGAGGGGTTCAACCTAAGCTGCTGGGCCGGGAAAAGTGGACAACAAAACCATAGTCATACTTAGAATAAAGAATGTCGGGGTGATGAGAAGCTCAAGTATGGGGGCCCTTCAACTCTCCTCGGGTCCCGGACCCCCCTGGACAGGCAGGTTGGGGAAGGGGAGCCCTTGCTCAGGATCATGTTTTTATATGCACAAGATAAAACGCATAGGCTGATCAAAGGAGACCAATTATTTTGAAATTCAGTTATCAAAATGTTTTTTAATATTTCTCTCTCTGTGTCTATGTGCACATGGATTCCTTTCTCCCTCTTTCCCCCTCCCTCCTGCCTTCCCTCCTCTTCCTCTATCCCTCTCTTTCCCAGGCACCTCAGACACCAGCGCAGGCTGTATATGTTTCTTTTAAAAAGTTATTGCTCTTTTGTTTTCACATCAGCTCCAATCCCAGTGTGCCGCTCTCCTACCCTTCCCAGGGGCCACCTTTTACCAAAGGATAAAAAGGGGGGCAGGGAGTTCAGTGAAACTAAGCCAGCGTATTTTAGAGGTCCAAAGTGCCCTGCAGTCTTCTGTACCCATAATCCCCGGCTCTTTGGGCAGCGGTGCTTTCTCCATCTCCTCTGGTGCCATATATCTCAGTAACCAAGAGACCTGCGAGTTAGCCAGGCTGTTGGAGATGCCCACTTGTCTCCAGACGAGACCCCTTTGGGTGAACTGACATGGCCCCCAATTCTAACCCTTTTAGGCTTCTGAAGCGGATCTTTGCTGAGTTCTCTGCTGAGCCCATTCTTCAGAGAGAGCTACAAAGTCACCCACGATCTAGTTCCACCGATCCTCCATCCCTGGTTTACGGCTAAGCATAGTGGGGTCTCTAATCCCGCCTTGCCTGGGCTGGGAGCAGGTTCCCGGGCCCTAACTCCTTTCCAGGGGGGCCGGGAGCGTATCCCCACGACAAGAGCACTTCTGGTTACCCCCTCCTTGTGGTCCCGGATCTCCTCACGTGAAGATTTCCCAGGAATCCGCCTCTCCCAGGTGCCACTGTCAAGCGGACAAACGCAGGAAGTGGCCATTGACCAATGGACTCCTCCTTCCCCTCCTCCTCTTGATCCATTCTGTTTCTATTAAGTTACCTGGGGCGCTTTGGGCTCCCTCTTCCTCTCCAGAACCAGTTCTTTGGTTCCCTTTCCGCACGCCCGGCACCCAGTGCCCTGCCGCCAGCAGCGATTTAATACATCCTTAGCAGGTTGAATTGAATCTTTCTTGAAGAAAAAAGGTCACCGCGATAGAAAGGTTCTATATATAACAAAATATTTATAGCAGCGCTTTTTGTGGTAGCAAAGCTGGAAATAAAGCGGCTCTCCATTGACTGGGGAAAGGCTAAGCCTGGGGCCAGACGGATGCTGTTACATCGTGGGCTAGAGAGAGACTGGGGGAGGCTGTCAGGAGGCGGCCCGGAATCAAAGACAGGGCACAAGAGGGCGGCGACCCCGGCCCCCGTTCTTGCCCCGGCCTCGTGCTGTTGCGATACAGGGCGGAGGAAGCATGGGCGGCCCTCCCGGGGGATGGTGGGGACCAGGGGGAGGGCCAGGCCTGAGTGACATCTCCATCCAGGGAGAAGCTGGAATGGAGAGCCTAGGGGTGGGGAACCGAGGGTGGGGAACACGTTCTCTGTGGGCGCGCCCCGTGCACGCGCACACGTGTGTGTGGCCACCGGGAGATACAAACAACAACCGACCACACAACTGACATTACTAAGCCAGGTGACCCCCTGACTCAGGATGCGGCTGAAAACCTGTGACAGAATCGGAGCGAAGGGAGGCCCTCCTCCCCCTCCCCCATCAGCCGCAGACTCTCCCCCCCCCATTCCCCCCCCCCCCAGCCAAAGCTGGTGGGCGTGGCCACAGGCCTCAGGAGGCCCCTTTCAATGAATCCGCTCTGGGTTTTCCAGGGATTTTGCCCCCACTCCCCAGAACTCCCGGATGTTAATAGGCGCCATGACTGGCCCCGGGCCAGGAGGGCCAGTGCCCCCCAGAGCCTGGCGAAGGGCCAGGGTTTCAGGGGAAAGGGAGGGACGTGTCCAGGGCCTGGCACTGAACAGCCTCGGCCGTCGGGGAGAGTGTGACCGGGACTGAAGAAGAGGGCCTCTTCCGGTGCAGACTGCCTGCCGCCTGCCAAGCATTTATTAAGCACTTACTGTGTACTGAAAGGATCCCTCCTGTTGTGGGGCTAGGTCCTTGTGTCCCGCTAGGGGGCGCCACAGTGCACAGGCCCCTCCCCTGAAGCAGCTGTGTGACCCTGTGCCTCAGTTTCCTCAGCTGTAAAATCACCCGGAAAAATAAGTGCAAATCCCTGGGGTATTTCTGCCAAGAAAACCCCAAATGGGGTCGTGGGCAGGCGGAAGTGAGCGAAACCCCAGAGCGGAGGCAGGCCAGTGAGGGAGGAGGGGGCGAAGGGCAGGAAAGGCGCGGGAGGCGGTCCTCGGTGCGTCTTGGGAGCGCGCGGGGGCCGGAGGGGGGCGCTCTCACGAGCCGGGGTTCCTGACGCTGCTCCGTTACATTTGCAGAAGCTGACACACAAATAGCATTTTATTCTTTTCCAATCACGTATAAAGGTCATTTTCAACTTCCATTTTTCACAAGAGTTCCCCATTTTTCTCCTTCCTTCCCTCCTATCACCCCCCAAGACAGCAACTGGGGCCTGGTAACGGGATGGGTGCCCGGGGCTGGGAGAGGGGTGGGGGCGGAGAGAGTGCCGGACCCGGGGGTGGGCAAGGGCGCCGGGAGTGGGGGGGAAGTGCCGGATCCAGGGATGGGCAAGGGCACGGGGGCGGGGGGGCGGAGTGCCGGATCCAGGGATGGGCAAGGGCACGGGGGCGGGGAGTGCCGGACCCAGGGGTGGGCAAGGGCCCCGGGAGGGAGGGGAGTGCCGGACCCAGGGATGGGCAAGGGCGCCGGGGGGGGGGGGAGTGCCGGACCCAGGGGTGGGCAAGGGCACGGGGGGGAGGGGAGTGCCGGACCCAGGGGTGGGCAAGGGCACGGGGGGGAGGCCTGCGGAGAGAAAACCGGGCTGGCCGGACCAGAGAAGCTGGGAGGGACCCTGGAAATCACCGCGGCCCTGCGAAGGGACTCAAAGTTCCGCTTTCTCCGGAGGAAACCCGCGCGCTTCATAGCGGAGGGATGGGGTGAAGGGCACTGGCAGCGGTGGGGAGCCCCGCAGTGCGAGGAGCCTGACGTAGGGGCCGGGGAGCACAGGGGTCCAAGAAAGGGACGAGGAGGCCTGAGCCAAGATGGCAGCCGCGCGGGGGACGGGAGGGGCCGGCGGGAGAGACTGCCCGGACAGGTGTGACCAGGGGGTCAGGATCAACACGTTTTCCCTGATCCCCCTCAGGAAATCTCTCCTTAAATCCCCCTCAAGGTGGGTGAGAGGGAGGGATGACCCTCGGCTTCCTACTCAACTCCCACGGAGGGCCGATTGCGCGGTGACCCTGAGGGGGAGCCAGTGACCCAAGTCAGCAGCGGAGAGCTCCCTCTCCTGCCCTGCTCCCTAGTTCTCCCGACCCAGCTGCCTTTTGCCGCCTCTTCCCCCAGGTCCACGTGAAGAGGCCGTAGCCCCTTTTAACCACAGCAGACCCTGAAGTACCCGAGATCCCTCGCTCCCAGCTTTCTTCTGTCCCCCTCACTTTCACTGTTTTCAGACTCTCCTTGGCTGCTGCCTGAAATTACGCCTCCCCCATCCCCAGTGCTTTCCCGTTCTAACCGGCCCATGGCCGCCCGGCTGATTTTCTTCTCTCTTCTGTTGCTAACACCAAGAAGCCTCTCTGGGATCCATGCTCCTCTTTCCCTCCCACTTTCTTAAAAACTCTCTGTGGCCTCATCATCCAATCACAGCTACTCTTCCCAAAGTTCTCAGCGCTTTCTTAATGGCCAAATCCAATGGGCTTTTGTCTTTTTTTTAATTGAAGTTTTTTATTTTCTAAACATGTGCAAGGATAATTTTTTCACTACTGACCCTTGAAAACCTTGTGTTCCAATTTCCCCCCTTTCCCCTCACCTCTTCCCCTGGGTGGCCTGTAACCCACCCTCAGCTCCAGATCTCTCTCTGGTGTAGCTGACTCTTCATCACAAGATCATTGGAACCGGCCTGAATCTTCTCTTTATCGAAGAGATCCACTTCCGTCAGAATACATCCTCAAACAGCATCGTTGTCGAAGTGTATAATGATCTCCTGGTTCTGCTCATTCCTTACGGAACAATAATATTCCATAACATTCATATACCACAATTTACCCAGCCATTCTCCCATGGATGGGCATCCTTTCATTTTCCAGTTTCTGGCCACTACAAACAGGGCTGCCACAAACATTTTGGCACATCCAGGTCCCTTTCCCTTCTTTAGAATCTCTTTGGGGTAGAAGGTTATCAGTCCTCATTCATTTTGATTTCTTCATAGCCCTTGACATAGCCAGTCAACCTCTCCTCCCTGATACTCTTTTTTCCCTCCTTTTTCTGTGATGCCTTTTCTACCTGGTTCTTCTCCTAGCTCTCTGACCGCTCCTTCTCCATCTCCTTTATTAGATCCTCCTCCAGATCCATCTACCACCAGTAGACACCCCTCAGAGTCCTGTCCCGGGGCCTCTTCTCTTGTCCCTCTTTTCTATTTCACTTGGTCTTATCACCTCCCATGGATTCAATCATCTGTATGCTAATAATTCCCAAATCTGCTAATAGCTTTTCCCTCCATATTTAAATCTCTGCCTGGGAGACATCTAAAACTGGACATCCTGTAGACACTTTTACCTCCATTTTCCATCAACATATCACATCTTTCCCAAGATAAACCAATCACCTGAAATCTCATGCTCACCCAGCTAGGTTCCATTTTGGTACTTGACACCTTTTCAACTCCCTTTCCCTCTGACTGAGGGGCTGGAAGGTGGGTCATTGCCTCCTCCCCAAACCTTCCTGTAGAGAGGTTCTCGGTGGGTGCTCTGAGCCTATTTCTGCTAGCTGCTTCCTAGTTGTTTGAACCCTTAAAAAAATCAAACCGGGAGTTCTTTTCTAAGCGATTTCTGTTTTCTGGTTTGTCAAACCCTCGGTTATTGAGTCCCATTATTCCTGATTCTTCCTTCACTAATCTGGGTCTTTGATCCTCGCTTTCTAAGTTTTAACCGATGCCAAATGGTTTTGATGACTGTGACTTTTAAGTATAGTTTGAGGTCTAGAAGATCTATTTCCCCTTCATCTCGACTGCTTTTCATTATTTCCTTGGATATTCTTGACCTTTTGTTCTAACGATGAATTTTATTCTTTTATCGAGTTCTGAAAAGTATCTCTTGGCTGGATGGATTGACATAGTACTAAAGTGGCAAATTAGCTTTGCTAAGTACTGTCATTTTTATTCCGTTGGCCCAGCCGCTGCCTATTTCTCCCGGTATTGACACAGGCAATTTTGGAAGAGTGGCTCTCATCATCACAAGACCACTGGAGTAGGTCTGAATCATCTCATTGTTGGAGAGCCACTTCCATCAGGACCGATCATCGGATAATCTCGCTGTTGCCGTGCACAACGCTCTCCCGATTCTGCTCATTTCGCTCAGCGTCAATTTATGGAATGGGTGAATTTGGGGGGATCTCCTGCTTCCGTCCGGCCAGCCTTCTTCCTGTCCCTTCCCCTAGGCCATGAATGGATAGAGAGATGGACTTTAGAGCTGAGACATGTCACTTTAGAAAGATGATTCCACCTGCATAATCAGGGATTTGACAGGAGAGAGATTTTTTGTCAGCCCTAAGAAATAAGTAGATATTTATGACTTCTGCCTCTGAACTTTTGCTTAAGCTGTTCCTCTGTAGCTCCCTCCTTCCCCCAACCTTCCCCTCTCAATACAGTAGACAACCAATAGCGTGGAAGGCCCAGATGGGCTGGATTCTTTGCATCCCGGTGGTTTCCTTCCAAGTTTCCTTACGGAGGTGCCGTTGCCTCCGTTGATCTCATTTGCTTCCATTAGAACAAATATCACTTCTACCCGATGGATCCCAAGTGTAGAGGTAATATCATCGCTAATCTTCAGAGAGCCTTTTAAAGGTTACAAAGCCTTTTTATCATCAGCATGATCTCATTCAAGCCTCCCACCAGCCCTGTGAGGCTGCTCGTGGAGTTCTGAGCAGGCTCCACCTCCGTCGGTCCAGAGCTGCCTGCGGGACACCTCGGCCCGTGTGTCCCACAGCATCGCTTGTCCAAAGGGAGCCCGGACTCTTTCCCACTCCTCTTTCCCACGTCCCTACGTGTAAGGGTCCCCAGAGCTCCCGGTCAGCATCGTCTCTGGCTTTTCTCCCTCGTTGCCCATAACTGATGTGTTGCTGAGTCTTGCTGCTACTGACTGCACCAAGTGCTCCTACCTGCCCCTTTCTCTAAACCCACTGCTGCTGCTCAGAAAGCTCATTATCTTTCTCCTGAACTATTATTATCATAGCTTCTGAATTGTTCTCCATTCTCATCCTCCCTCTTCCAATCGGCTGCCAAAATGAGGGCAAAGAAGGGAAGGGAAGGAATGAGCATTTGTAGAGCACCCACTAGGTGCCTAGCACTGTGCTGTTCTTACAAAGGGAGGGGAAAGAATGAGCATTTGTAGAGCACCCACTAGGTGCCTAGCACTGTGCTGTTCTTACAAAGGGAGAGAAAAGAACAAGCATTTGTAGAGCACCCACTAGGTGCCTAGCACTGTGCTGTTCTTACAAACAAGAGGAGGGAAAGGAATGAGCATTTCTAGAGTACCTACTAAGTGCCTAGCATTGTGCTGTTCTTATAAGCAAGAGGAGGAAAGGAATGAGCATTTCTAGAGTACCCACTATGTGCTTAGCATTGTGCTATTCTTACAAGCAAGAGAAGGGAGGGAAAGAAATGAGCATTTGTGAGCACCCACTATGTGCTTAGCACTGTGCTGTCCTTACAAACAAAGGAAGTGAAAGAATGAGCCTTTCTAGAATATCTACACAATCTGGGACAGAAGTTCTCTCATCATCCTTATTTTGTAGATGAGGAAACTGATGCTCAGAGAGATGCTCTGACTCGCCCTGAGTCCCATCACTAGCAAGCATCTGAGGTGGGCTTTGAACTCAGGTCTTCCTAACTTCACCAACACTTTGTACACTGCCATGTGGGTGCATCCTATGACATGAGTCAGAGGCTGCTCTTTGCGGTCTCTGTATTTAGCTCAGCTCAGGCTTATTGCTTCTTATGCAACTAGTCATGAATTTTTAAACCTCTGTGAGAGTAACGGGTCCACCCAGAGGAGAAGGGGAAGGTACAGAACAGCCAGAAATGGAAGCTTAAATAAACCGAATATTGGTCTTCCAGGAAGAGTCCATAGGGTGGAGAACAAAGTCACTCTGGGGAGTGATACTAGAATGGTGCCGGGGGAAGAAAAGCCATGTCCATCACCAGAGATGGCCCCTTGGGTGACTGAAGAAAGAGAGAGGGAATGATGAAGGAAAAGAGGAAGCAAGAGGAGGAAAAAAGAAAAAGGAAAGAAGGAAAGAGAAAAAGAATAAATGAAAGAAAAAGAAGGAAAAAAGAGGAAAGAGAAAGAGAGGGAGAGAGGGAGGGAGAAAGGAAGGAAGGAAGAAAGAAAGGGAGGGAGGAAGAAAAGAAGGAAGGAAGGAAGAAGGAAGGAAGGAAGGAAGGAAGGAAGAAAGAAAGGGAGGGAGGGAAGAACAGAAGGAAGGAAGGAAGGAGGGGAGAGAGAGAGAGGAAGAAAGGAAGGAAGGAAGGAGGAAGGAAGGAAGGGAGGAAGGAAGGAAGAAAGGGAGAGAGGAAGAAAGGGAGGGAAGAAGGAAGGAAGAAGGAAGGAAGAAAGGAAGGAAAGGGAGGAAGGGAGGAAGGAAGGAAGAAAGGAAGGAAAGGGAGGGAGGGAGGAAGGAAGGAAGGAAGGAAGGAAGGAGGGAGGGAGGAAGGAAGGAATGAATGAATGAAGGAAGGAAGGAAGGAATGAAGGAAGGAAGGAAGGAAGGAAGGAAGGAAGAAAGGAAGGAAGGAAGGAAGAAGGAAGGAAGAAAAGAAGGAAGGAAGGAAGGGAGGAAGGAAGGAAGGAAGGAAGGAAGGAGGGGAGAGAGAGAGAGGAAGAAAGGAAAGAGGGAAGGAAGGAAGGGAGGAAGGAAGGAAGAAAGGGAGGGAGGAAGAAAGAGAGGGAAGAAGGAAGGAAGGAAGGAAGAAAGGAAGGAAAGGGAGGAAGGGAGGAAGGAAGGAAGAAAGGAAGGAAGGAAAGGAAAGAAGGAAGGAAGGAAGAAAGGAAGGAAGGAGGGAGGGAGGAAGGAAGGAAGAAAAGAAGGAAGGAAGGAAGGAGGAAGGAAGGAAGGAAGGAAGGAAGGAAGGAAGGAAGGAAGAAAGGAAGGAAGGAAAGGAAAGAAGAAAGGAAGGAAGAAAGGAAGCTCAACATCTTACATTGTGATCCAAAGCAATGGACTAGAGCACTTGCCCTCTCTAAGACATCTTTGGCCCTGGATCCTGGGGAGAGGGTGGGGTTCCTTTCTGCCCTGGGATACTCCCGCCTCAGGACGAAGGGAGCGGCTACAAGGCACCTCAGCAGCAAGGCCTGTCTCTGCCTTTCTGTTGCCCTGAACGAGATGGATTGAAATGCAAGGCATGCTGGGATGTCCCAGGTGGAGGCCCCTTAGGACATAAACCAGAGAAGACGGGCCTTCGAGGAGAGCTGGGGAGGCTGGGGGAGGACCGAAGGGAGGGAGAGCCTGTGACTTCTGCAGCCCCTCATCTGAGGCTGTGTCTAGCCTGAGCTCCAGGCCTGAGCTGCAGCAGGATTAAAGCCGAAGAGTCTGAGCTAAATCGGTACCTGCAGGATGAGCCTTCAGAGGAGGCGGAGGTGGGGGAGGGCTGGCGTCAGCTGCCTCACTGAGGCACAGGCTGATCTGGGCTGGGGACCGCGGGGCTGATCGGGGAGAGTGGGGGGGGAACAGGTCTGGGAGGAGCGGCCGCCCCCCAGCTTGGGTAAGGCAGGGAGGTACAGTCTCCATCCCTCCCCCCAGGAAAAATATCAGTATGAGGGCTGATGTGAGAGCCAGAGGGCCACCGAATGTCACAGCTGGGAGAGCTGTAGGAGCTGGAAGGGGCCTTAGAACACAGATTCCAGAACGTTAGAACTGAAGAAGATGCTCGAGATCACCTCATCTGGGTTCCCCACCTGGGACCATAGAACTCCCTGGGTCTGGGAAGGGCCTTCGGTCCCACAGACGCCGGTGGGTAAAACTTTTCCTTTTTATTTTCACTCACCCGGGACTTCCTTTGGGATCCTTTGTAAACACGGTTCGGAGGAAAGGTCCCTTTCTCCCGACTGACTGCCCGGGGTCCCGGACACATAAAAGATGTGGCTCCGTCCAATGCTGTCATTTCATAGCTCGTGACTCCTCCTTGGACCACGCTTTGGTTTCTCTTCTTCAAATGCAGAGATTGGATGAGATGTTAACTGAGGTTCGTTATTCCCATTTTACAGGTGAGGAAACTGAGGCAAACAGAAGTCCTGACTAGTGCGAGGATTTTTAAGGGTGTGATTTGCCCAAAGTCACCCGAGCTTAAACCTCAGTTTCCCCAGTGATGAGATGAGAGAGTTAGACTTTAAGCTTCCCTCCTGCAAGGTTCACTGATGCAAATCAACAGGATGTGAAAAAACAACAGAGAAAAGAGGATTCTGGAAGGCAGAGGCGGGTCATTCGTCTCAGGGAGCCGCCAGACCAGAGCCCAGGCTTCCTCAGCCAGCCCGGGTGGGCAGCCCTCCACCTTGGCCGTCTCTCCATCCCCTCTCCTCACCCTGCCAGGAAAGAGCCTCCATCCTGGGTCTTTTCATGTTGAAATCTCAGCTGCCTCAGCTCCCGGGCGTCAGGATTCTGGGCTCCTGCAGGGAGCACCTGGGCCCAGAGAGCTCTCCCAGAATAAATAAAAGTCCTCCATGCTGATAGCGGGGGGCCGGGGGCTCAGAGAGAGTCAGGCAGGAACCGAGACCATCGGAGAGACCTCACCGCACGGAAGGCACCGAGAGCAGAGGGGCAGAGGACGGCCATGGAGTGGGGGTCTCGAGTGCTGGGCCCTCAGGGCCAAACCGGGCAGTCCTGCCCAAGAGGCTGATGGGGGAGGAAATGCATGGGGGCCTTTTACAAACCAGGCGGCTCTAAGATCTTTCAACCCTGGATCTATAATCGAAAATCTATAATCTAATCTATAATCCTATCAAGAGCATCAGATATCCCATGTCACTCTGTGCTGCGTCTAATCCTTCCTGCAGACCATGAGCTGGAAGCCCTTCTCCATCTGGGACTTTTCCAGCATTATCTCCCCTCCAGGCACGCCATTCTCTACCAAAGGGGGGTCTTCTGTTCTGGGGACTCGGCCTGTATTTCACCACCTCCACACCTTTGTCCCCACGGTCCTTTACCACCTCTTTGCCAGATTCATCCCTTGTTACTGTTGCTTGCTTGTTTTTCAGTCGTGTCCAACTCTTTATGACTCAATTTGCGATTTTTTTTTTTTTTTGGTAAAGATACTGGGGTGATTTGCCATTTCCTTCTCCAGGTTATTTTCCAGATGAGGAAACTGAGACAAATGGGATTAACTGACTTTTCTATGGTAAGTGTGATTTGAATTCCGGAAGGTGAATCTGGATGCCCTATCGTGAGCCCCTGCTTATCTTTTAAAGCTTTAAAGCCCACCTCAAGGGCCGAGATCCCCCACCGGTAAAGCCCTTGCCCAAGACCCACCATGAGCAAGGTCTTTCCTCCGTGGCCCCCTTGGCCTCGGATTTCATCCTGCCTGTGACTGGAGAGAACGCCCTGGGCCCGCTCTGCGGTCTCCGCTCTTGGGGTCTTGCACGTGACGCCGAGAGGGGACGGGCTGGAGTTCAGGGGCCCAGCCCGGTCGGCTGTGCTTGGCCTTGGGCCGGCTCTTTCCTGCTGTCCCGCCGCTGCCCTTCTCAGTGACCAGTTTGTATTCTAGGGCCCGGGAGCTCTGGGCCGAGCCGGCGGCGGCTCAGGTCCCGTCCCCTCCCGCCCCCCACCTCAAAGCTCTTCTGGACTCGGGCTCACAGAGCGCAAGTGGCAGGTGGAACGAGGAGCGCGAGGAATTAAAATGAGCAGATTAATCAGGACGAATACATGAATTTGAATGCGTGGAAATGGCCCGGATCCTCCAAGGCCCAGGCTAACCCCTGATTCGGGAGCCCTTTGGGAACCTAGCCTGGCTCCACCACATGACAGACGCCAGCTTCGACAGGCTAAAAATAAAGGTCAGTTCTCGTTATTCTCATTGTATTATTATTTCAGCCTCTGGATGAGAGAAGTTCTCAGACCACAAATGAGATAATATTCACTCTGACAAGGTCTGCCGCCATTTACAGCGTTTCCTCGGCCAGAAGGGAAACTGAGGTTCGGTGACATGCGTGACTTGTCCATCCTTTATTTTGGCCCTTGGGATGAGGTGACTCGGGCCCTCCGAGCTGTGGGGCTGCTGCTCCCCCGCCTCGTGCCCCCGGGATCATGCTTTTGTTGTGAACATGTCTCCCCCTTAGAGGGATGTGACTGCTCAGGGGAGCGTGCTCTGCTTCCCCTCCGCAGCTCGAACGCTGTCAATGATACAAGGCACCTGGTGGTTTGGGTTTTGTTGTTTGTTTTTAACAAAAATAACAAGGAATTAAACAAGGTCTTAAGGTTGACAGAGCAACGTGCACGTGCCACTCACCATCTTGGATCCTCACGAAACCCCTGGTGGGCAGGTGCTCCAGGTAAGGCCATTTTACAGATGAGGAGGCTGAGGCTCAGAAACAGAACACACAGTTATTAAAAGTCAGATACTTGCAGCGCAAGTGGGGGCTGGGCCCTCTGAACACCTGTGTCGCAGTGCCGGGCACCTGACGGCTGATTAGTGCTGTTAAAGGAAGGCTTAGGTTTGGGGCAGGGACCAAGAAGGGCAGGGTTTCTCACCTACTCATTGGATGGGGGCCCCAGCTCAGGGAGGGAGGGGGCCTGAGTTCAGGGAGGGAGGGGGCCTGAGTTCAGGGAGGGAGGGGGCCCGAGCTCAGGGAGGGAAGGGGCCCGAGCTCAGGGAGGGAGGGGGCCTGAGTTCAGGGAGGGAAGGGGCCTGAGCTCAGAGAGGGAGGGGGCCCGAGCTCAGGGAGGGAGGGGGCCTGAGTTCAGGGAGGGAGGGGGCCTGAGTTCAGGGAGGGAGGGGGCCTGAGCTCAGGGAGGGAAGGGGCCCGAGCTCAGGGAGGGAGGGGGCCCGAGCTCAGGGAGGGAGGGGGCCAGTCCCACTTCACTCAGCAGAGAAGGAAAATAAAGGCAGCCTCAGCGGAGTCGGGAGAGGCGGCAGGAGCTGTCCATCTGGCTTTGCACCCCAGAGCCCTGACACACCGAAGCTGGCCACGAGGTGTCGCCACCCGGCCAAAAAGCACCGAGTGACCGAGTCCATCCCGCCCCGGGAGCACAGATTCTCAGGAAAGCTTCCTCCCGCGTCCTCTTAGGTCCCAGAGACCCCCAGGGGCAAGGAGCTGCTATTACTCTCCTTAGCCGGGGAGGGGGGGTCTCCTTGGCCCCCTGCCCAGGGTCCTGAACCTACCTGGCGACCGGCTGTGCTTGGCTCTGAATCTGAATGCGGACACAGAGCTGAGCTGGGCTGGAAGGGGCAGAGGGGCAGGGGGAGTTCTCTGGAGCCCAGAGGAGGGCAGGGACTGGCCCAAGATCACTCAGGCAGAAAATAACAGAGCTGGGACCCTGCACTCCATGTTTCTAGTCAATCAACCAACATAGATTTATGAAGCACCTACTATGTGCCAAGCCCTGTAACCAGCCAGGACTGAGGAAACCCCATCCCTGCCCCCGGTAAAAGTCTGTACAAAATAAACCACAAGCCTCCATCTGGGAGGGTGGAGGAGGAGCGCAGACAGGAAAGGCTTGGGGTCCACCATCCGATATTCTTGGACTCTTGTTTGGCTTTCGAGGCCCTCCCCGGTCTGATCTCACAATTCTGTTTTAACTCCCACCCGTGTCAATTCTCTCCACAGATTTTCTGTACCAAGCCGGAGTGTAGACGACTACAGAAGCAGTCGCTGGAGTAGTCGCTTTCCTGCATTTTCCTAACCTTGTGTTTTTGCTGCCTCTCCTTCTTGCCTGTGAAATGAGTGCCCTCTGCATGTAAGTCCATTTCAAATAGAAGCTCCTTCCGGAAGCACCAAAATGCCCTCAGACCTCACCGAGTCCTTCATCCCTCCCGAAAGCTCTTAATGTATTATTACTGGGAACAAACATTGGCTGCGTTTGCACCTTAGCTCTTTATTGGAGCTAGAATCAAGTCTGATCTAAAATTTGTTTTCGCAAAAAAAAAAAAAATTGCTTTCTCATGCACATCAGGACAATGCTGAGGTCCCACCTCGCACCTGTCAGACTGGCTAAGATGCCAGGAAGAAATGATCATAAATGTTAGAGGGGATGTGGGAAATGGGATACTAATTGTTGGTGGAGTTGTGAACTGGCCCAACCACTCTGGAGAGCGATCTGGAGCTATGCCCTTTGACCCAGCAGTGCCGTTACTGGGTCTGTATCCCAAGGAGATCATAAAGGAGGGAAGAAGACCCATATGTGCAAAAATGTCTGTAGCAGCCCTAAGGAACTGGAAATTAAGTGGATGTCGGTCATTCAGGGAATGGTTAAATAAATTACAGTGTGTGTGTGTGTGTAATAGAATATTATTGTCCTGTAAGAAATGATGAGCAGGCTGATTTCAGAAAACCTGGAAAGACTCACATGAACTGATGAGGAGGGAAGTGAGCAGAACCAGGAGAACATCGTACCCAGGAAACAACAAGATTATGTGATGATCAACTGTGATGGACTCGGCTCTTCCCGACAGCGGGGTGATTCAAGGCAATTCCAATTAACTTAGGATGGGAAACGCCATTTGCATCGAGAGAGAGAACTATGGAAACTGTGGATCAAAGCCTAGCGTGGTTGCCTTGTTGTTTGTTGATTTCTTTTTTCTTTCTTTTTTTTTTCCCTTTCGGTCTGATTTTTCTTGCACAACATGACAATTATGGATCTACGTCTAAAAGGATAGTGCATATTTAACCTATATCAGATTTCTTGCTGCCTCGTGGAGGGGGGAGGTAAGGAAAGAAGGGAGGGAAATTACCAAGACGAATACCGAACACTGTCTTTACATGTGTTTGGAAAAATAAGATGCTGTTGAGAGAGAAAGCTCAAGTTTGCTTTCTCTCTCCAGCTCCGGTCCAAGACTTTACTTATAGTAGGTGATTAATGAAATGAATTAAGTGAATTGAGTTTGCTGGATTGAATTGAAACGTCCAGAGGCGGATGTGAGTCTCCCGGGTCTGCAAAACCCCTGCCCATCTGTAT